>NW_026262745.1:70414829-71039081 GCF_021869535.1 Mytilus californianus
GCATTAGCTCTAAAGAACTGATGTAGTTCATCCTTCCTGTTGCACATAAGCCATTTCCAATATTTACATTCATCAGCTGCTTCGACAGGAAGGATTTCCCAACTATTGAAGGCTTGATCATAATTCGAAAATTGCAGAGGATCGTCTTCATTTGTTAGTTTAAAATATCTATCTGGCGATTTCATAAGGCTATTGCAATTTTCCAACATGATAATATTACTATCGTCGTTTATAGATCCGTAAACAACCAGAGGTCTATGTTGAATACACATATGTTTATTTCTTTGTGTAATATGTTCTATATCGCTATACTGACATGGCTCATGACAAAATGGACAACACTCAGTACAACCCCAAAGACATTCTATTATCTTGTTATACGGGTTGTCTGTCCATTGTACGTTATTACTTGTAGTATTCTTGAAGTTTGTTATGATTTCCCTTTTCATGCTATCTAAATTTGAACTAAACAGGTCAATAAATTCTTTGACAGACACATTACTTAGGGACTGAAAGTCCCCAAGGTCTTTCGACGAAAGTGGCATTGATTTTAAATTTTGCAAAAAACATTTTGCCCAGTCGGATAAATTGTTTATTTCACCTTTTCTATGATTTGTTGATGTTATTGCCAACTTAAGTTCACCAAAGACTTTTTCTACTTCCATTTTAGCAATTTCTGCGTACACATGCAGCTTATTCGGGCTTTTCTTATAAAAAACTATCTTGTCTGTAAATGATACAAGCCAGTTTTTTGCATATTCATTGGGATTAAAAATATATTTCATTATACTGCTGACGTCACTAGAATCAAAATCAATCATCATCTGTTTCAATACAAATGATTTTTGGCATTCAAACGTGAAGACTATTATAAAGTGTTGTATTTTTAAAGGCAATAAGGTTGATACATACCAGGAAACCTTTCTTAAAATTAAACATTTGAATTCTTTTGCAAAACTTGTCATTTTGTCTCTATCAGAAGCTGATCCTATTTCATGCGTTGTACTCATCGGTATCATATGAATATCTAGAATACGATCTTTCTCCCATTGTAAAAGCTTATTGTTTGCATCACTTAATAAAATTTTACTTTTCTTATTTAAACCTGCTATGATACGCTCGTTTGCATGTCCTGTTCTTATAACAGATTTCCTTAATTTCTCGTTTAATTTATCAACTATATTTTGAAATTCAGCCTTAATTTCTGCAATTTTTACAGCAAGTGTTTCTGCGGATTCGCATTTCATAATTTCACATGAAACTGTGCGTAATAGGGTTTCTTGGATCATTTCATACTGATTCCATTGGAATGTTTGTAGCATAGTTCTGGGATGGACTGTGGATGAGGGTTCTTTGGAAAAATCTCGAAAAGACTTTAGCCGAAGAAACGAAGCTGATTTTGATCTCCAACGCCTTTCAGAACCTGTCAAAAAAAACAATACTATATTATGTACATTACACACTCATAAATCTGAACTGTAAATTATATAGCTCTTCATTTTTGTCTGTACTTACAGACCCTTGGCTTTGAAATATATGGCTTTGAGTATTCCAAATAATGGTTAATCCATAAGAAAACCGCTTCGGACTCATTAAAGAGTACTAATTTTATTTTTATAGCTTTATGTCGATACCACATCTGGTGGGCTACTAGTCTCCGATGATATCATCAGCTCAGAAGTCAGTGCTTCAGTACTGCCATGATTTATGACAAAAAAATTCATAAATTGTCCGTTTTGAAATTGAGAAATTGTTAAGACACAAGAGTTCTAACTCATTTAGGCAAATAGAATGGAGAATGCAAACAGGGAATATGTCAAGAGACAACTACCTGACCAAAGAGCAGAAAGCAGCCCAAGGTCACAAATGGACCTTCAATGCAGCGAGAAAATCCCGAACACGGAGGCGGACATTAGTTGGCCCGTAAACAATAATGTATACTTGTTCAGCGAAATGGATGTCACACTAAAATTCCGAAACATACAATGCGACGAGTTTAGTATGGCGTCCATTTCGTTGAGCTAGTAAACCTGCGTCCTTCGAATAATTCAACAATAACTTTGCAGAAAAAATGAACTTAACAATAATATATAATGTCAACACTCAAGTGTTGACTACAAGGCTGGAGAATCTTAAATGTTTAATCTTGGTAACGCAGACATACGAAAATACGTTCACGTAGAAGAACAATAAACAAGTAAAACAGTATAATGATTTTCTTTCAAAAGCCTAAAATCGCAATAAACAATTTACAGGAGTTGATCTACATTTAATATACCCAGGTTGCTGATTTACCAAATGTGAAGTGTCTGTCCTCGGGGACCCCTTAATAAAGCGGGTCTTTCGATTAATAAGACTGGACGATTACTGAATCAAAGTTTTTGCAGTTTACATTTTCTTTGGTTAGACAGAAATGTCTTTTAGGTTTTGGATAATATTAAAGTTAAGACATAGAAAATAACAAGATATTTGGCCAGCAAATCTTAAGGAATGTGAAATGAAAGGAATATTTGTTAGCAAACGAAAATACAGTCGATTGCAGACAAGCATGACAGGAACTAAACGCACATTAGCGCCGCGCGCACATATTTTGTTCGTTTACTTCAATTACCCCGTTTTCAAGTGAACGCGCGTTTGCTATAATTACGATGAAGAGGTTAAAACGACGTTTTCTTTATATCCGTTTATTCGGTGGTTAACGGCCGTTGACTACAAATTTTGCTTGTTTACCTGTTGCGTGCACAAAAAAAAAAAGTAAATGACAGGAATGCTTTGCGAGTACATCTTACATGGGTAATTCAGGTATCGCTTTCAATATCTGTTTTCAGAAATTATTCGAAAATAAAACACTGCAAATCTGTTTTTAAAAATAAGTTTTATATGTGAAAAAACATTTATTACGGAAGATTTTCAAGACTTAATCTGAAACAGACGACGAATAATAGTTTCTGAAACATTTGTCCACAGACAGTACATTTTTTCTAAATCCTTACAGTAAAACAAGTTATATTTGAAAATGTAACTCGCGTTTACATTTTTATTTTCTAAAAGTTTGCGATTACGCTGAATAAACCTGGCATTTGCATGAAGTGCATATTTGTAAATACTGAGTTAACTTTTTCCGGTATCGTACTTGTTTAGCTTCGTCTGAACCCAAATGTACTGGTTCAGTGAAATTTGTTGTAATCTCACGAGAACGAAGGTGCAAGTTAAAGCTTGTCATCCGAAATAAACCGTAGTCATAGCTTATATGGCTCCATACTGTACAGTACTTGCAACCTTAGTCTTTACTTTTTTACCGTTCAATCAGCAGTCATAAATATGTCAAATATGAGTCATGTTCGCTTCAAGTTCACGTCATTTATCCGTCAAAAATGTTAGAAGAATTTGTTTGACTGATTAGACGAACTGATAAGACATGTTGCCCGTTATTAAATCATGGTGACGGAATCGTTGTTCCGTTTCACTTAATTGAAATATCGACACGAAAAAGTACAAAATGTTTGAGATCCGAGAATTTGTTTTATGTAGCAAATTTTTATTTTCAAAACTGTATGTTAGTTAGAATAGAAGTATAATATGGAGACAAAACTAACATTTAATACAATTTAAGGATACTGTTTTATCAATTACATTTGATGAAAACAAACTCTTCTTGAAGCACTAATAAACATATTTGTTTCAAATTGCCCTATGGCCAAAACGAACTTATATGAAATTAAACAAAAGTGTTATTATCTTTATTCCTATGTCATTCATATTTATAAAAAAAATTTACTAAAGAGGTACTAAAATGACAGATTGAAAATACCGGTGCATGATTTAAACATGTTAAAATAAACAATTTTTCAGAACAAATGTTCATTGTTTTCTCTTATTAGTATAACATATATAATGCAATATAGAAATTCACTTTAATACACGAATATTAGTAAAAAAAACCCAAGTGAAATGCATGTTTCTTTATCTATTTATATGAAATAAACAATAGTTAGATTTCATGACACTAGATTGGAAACTTGTCGCTGCTTTACGCTAAATAAGTCTTCCTGTGGCTTCTTTTTGGTTATTAGTGAGACCCAAAACAGAAAATATGGACATTTAAAATCCAAATGTATTTAATAAAGTTAGATGAACACGTTTTTATGTTTATAGTTAAAGTTGTATACGTTAGTCTATGAAAAGGTATGTATAATGAAATTTAGAGCGTTGGGTTTGCCCCGAGCACCTAATTTTATAGTACATATAATCATAAAAAAGTATAATCTGACCAATTTAGAAAATATTAATATATTCGAGTGACAATACACTGAATCGCGTCCTATTATTCATTTGCAATTACCTCCTCTGTGGTCTCGTTGTAGTGTTCTCGCCTTGAGTGTGGGAGGTAATAGGTTTGATCCCCGGCCGAGTCAAACCAAAGACTTTAAAATAGGTATTTTGTGCTTCTTCGCTAACCGCATGGCACTAAGAGTAAGAGCAAAGACCTGTCAGCCGAGAGTTAGGTGGGGTGACACTTCTTCCTGTGGACTGTTACCCTGTGAACTAGCACGTTAAAAAACAGCTCAGCGTGTCGACCTAGTACAAAGCAAGGTCCATATTCATATTATATCAATGTGTTCTCGTCCTGAATATACACTTAATTAGCACTGAAGTTAAACAACCATACATCTATTAATCCATCCATCATTTGCTCTTATTAATCAAACCTTAATACCAGCTACCTAACACATGTATATATGTTTATAACAGATATGGAAATCATCTTTGATGTTTATTTAGACAGATGCTAGAACAAAGAACTTATTTTATGGATTTGTTGTACCTGCTTTAAGTCACATTGAACACTTATATGATTTTTTAATTTCTTTTCTATAACTACACATACAATATAATCAGCTTTAAAAAATACGATTGTTTTTGGATTGCTTATAATAAGTAACCTTTATTTCAATATATATTAAAATGATTTTGTTTGGTTGTTATTTGGATAAAACAACGAGTCGTTTGAATGTGACAAGGCTATTTTCATTTTATTAATTCATGTATGAGTAATCATGTTTATTTCTAAACTTTCCTTTAATTATAAAAACAAAGTTAAGGTAGATTTACAGTATACCGCCATCTTGGATTGTACAATAGCAGTACACAATCGGTCTAGCTCTTTGCCTTAATCTGCAAATTAGGGACAGATTTGCAATTTAAGTGTAAGACTGTAATTGTATAAAGACAAATAAGTGATTTATGCATTATCCAAAATGTTTAAACAAATACCAAATATTTGTGTTTTTAAAATCAATTTTTAAACTTAGCCATTTAAGGGGAGATAACTCTTATAGTAAAAATTGTATACTGGAATGATAGTGAAATTTTCTTTATTAACTTGTAGCAAGAAAACAAGTTCGGTGACACCATTTTACTTTTTGTTTTCTAAAGCATATTATAAAACCTTTCTTTTCATTATTTATTTCAAATTCGATCTCACAGATTTTTTTTTATTCACAAAAGTGTG
Organism: Mytilus californianus; assembly: GCF_021869535.1. Taxonomy (NCBI): domain Eukaryota; kingdom Metazoa; phylum Mollusca; class Bivalvia; order Mytilida; family Mytilidae; genus Mytilus; species Mytilus californianus. The sequence continues at coordinate 70,420,342 of NW_026262745.1, forward strand.
TTTTTTCATGAACAATCTATGCAAATTTGGGCAATTTAGCACGACTTGTAGCTTGAAAAATAGCACGGTGACCCATTCTTCTTATCGTATGTTTGAAAAAGCATAGTAAAATCTTTAGTTTAGCAAAGTGTAAGAAAATTCGAACTGACAAAATATATACCGATGATTCACCTTAATGAAAAATGAAAACAAACCTTTGCATATGGTTCCTGCAACCTTCCTCATAACACTAGATTTGAATGCGTCTTTTGTTTCGTCCTGTAAAATTCATTTTCCATTACATTAAAGTTTCATATCTCGTTATGTATGCAGAATTTATCTATATTTCTAAACGCTCCACATTAAGATATATCAAAAAAATAAGATGTACCTCTTATACCATAATTTATTTAACTTTATAAGATTTATAAGCATTGTTGGCCCACAGTAAAGAGTTATCCGTTATCCGTAAAAAAAAACGGTTGTTCACTAATGTATACACATATCTAAATTAAACAGTTTATACATAATGAAACTTCTTAAACATGGGAAGACTTACATTTTCCTGGCCCAATAATAAAATTTCATCCATGTTTTTTCTTATATACTTGGTGTCCTTGTTTTCCACTTTGATATGCTCAACTATTGGTTGTCTATCTATTTCTTTCTTGGTAACATTAACCCTATTGTCGTTTCCTATAATGAGGGCATTTGCTGATGGATTGTGTATCTCAACTTTTATGTTGTACTGGTTGACAGTTTGAACCAATTTGGTACCGACTTCGGTCTAAAAATTTCAATAGATATAAGAAGATGTGGTATGAGTGCCAATGAGACAACTCTTCATCCAAGTCACAATTTGTAAAAGTAAACCATTATAGGTCAAAGTACGGTCTTCAACACGGAGCCTTGGCTCACACCGAACCGCAAGCTATAAAGGGCCCCATAAATGACTAGTGTAAAACCATTCAAACGGGAAAACCAACGCATATTTCAGTCAATCATACATATTCCTTTTAACTAGCTAGTTTATCAAAACTAAACTATCTAAAAGCCTTCTATAATAAAGCTCATGCTTGTGATTACACTTTGAATTAAAAATTTGCCTTCTCGTCATCTTTTTGAAAACTTTCATTGTTAAAAGAGAAGGCGTATTTCTGTGTCTTATCAAGTAATGTACATGCATGATATCGTTATTGGTAGCAGCACTAATATATGTGATGGAATGTCCTTGTTTGAATCTTAGTCAAGTTTAATTTTGCGTCATTTAAAAAAAAGTTCAACATACATTTATTCATACGAATTATTGGGGCTTATAATTACGTTCTTTCCGAATTATTGCCTCCAATGTCTCTTGGAATAATGCTAGCTTCGAGTGAGAGGGGCTATTTATTCAAACCCGGGTCGGGTCAAACGAATGAATTAGCACGCTGAGCATGCAGGTTTCAAGACTAAGATCACCAACTGGTCTGCTCTGAGTCAGATTAATGTGTCCGGGAAGGGTGAAATGTCTGTACACTGTTACTTTGTAAACAAGTCCGTTTACAATCCGGATCTACATGTCGGTCTAGAAAAAGGCATGGATAATATTAATATCGCATTAGCACATTCTCGTCCTAAATGTTAATTTAATGTGAGGTCACATTACCGGGTAGTACTATTCAGTATCTTTTCAGACGAATCAGATTATTAATGTCTGTTGTTGTTTTAAACTGATAAAAGAAAGCTTTGAACATTCTGAAAATAGACTAAACAGATCTTGTTTGATTGCAAGCGATGCATCTGAACAGTACTGAATTTACCGTAATAAATTATTTTAAACATTTACCGAACTACTCTTTATGGCTAACTCAATTATTGATCAGTCATATAAGATCTGTCCAGATAAAAATGTCTGTTTCAGTTTAAAGTTCATATACCAGCGGAAGTATTAAAATTAAGTATTTAAAAACTACCTCCCCTACATCTTTCCAGAATTTTGATTTTTGGATTGCTTTTCATTGTTAAAATGCCCACCATACATCTAACAAGAAACATTATGGTTGTTTAATTAAGATTTATATTTTCATTGATGATTTTTGTAGCGAGGGATATGCCCAAAACTGAAAAATAAGCTTTAAAATAGTGCAGTTTTGCAAAATTATATTTTAACTTACTATTTGTGTGTTCTTGTCATCAAAGGTAACAAGTTCTGGGTTTTGTGAGTCAGGGATCTCAACATTAGAAACTGCTCCTTTATTTTGGCTATCGACTTGCTTAGTTTTGGTCTTCTTTGTGTTCGGAGCTTTATTTCCATTGTCTGTTTTTGTTCCTTTTAAACTATGGTCTAGGCTTGAGGTTTTGCTATCAATGTCTAGTAATGTTGTATCAATATGATCGTTTGAAACAGAGTTGAATTTCATACAAGATATAAAACCATGTACACAGTTTCCCATAATTATACGTTTTCTTTTTATAGCTGCAATAATAATACAAAGTAAGTTATAATAATCATTTGTAAAATTGACAGAGTGATAATATCACATAAACCCAAGAATTTTATTTTTTTATTAAATAAAACAAAGTTTAATTTTGGACTGTTTGGACTTTAATGTAGACCAATTTGAAAACAGGTCCCAAAATATAAAATCTAAATACCCGATAAGATTCAGTTTTCCAAAAAACCCTGCGAATTCAAGTTTTGTTAAAAATCAAATAAAGTTTAAATTTGGACCCTTTGGACCTTAATGTGGACCACTTTGAAAACAGGCCCCAAATTTCAAAATCTAAATACACGGTTTGATTTGGCATATCAAAGAACACCAATAATTAAATTTTGATGAAATCAAACAAAGTTTAGCTCTTGACCTTAATATGGGCCAAATTCAAAAACAGGGCCCAAAACCCAAACTCTAGATATACTGTTAGATTCAGCATATTAAGAAACCCCAAGAATTCAAGACTTTGATTTAAACCCCATTGAAATTGGTCAAGAAATAATCAATTTATACAATGTATTACAAAAGAATTATTTTTGATCTTTTTTTTCCTAAACCATCACCCCACAATCAATCCCAACCTTCCTTTTACGGTAAGGAATGTTTTGGTACAATTTCATACCGACCCATAGACTTATACTGAAGTTATTGTCCAGAAACCAGAAAATCCTAGTTTTGTTGCCCCTTTTCGGCCATAATTGCGAAACGGTTTGGGTCAGGACCCCTAAAGTCAATCCCAACTTTCCTTTTGAGGTATACAACCTTGTGGTAAAATTTCGTAGAGATCCATACTCTTATACACAAGTTATTGTCCTGAAACATGAGAAATGCTTGTTTTGGCCTCTTTTTGGCCCTTAATTCCTATACAGCTAGCACAATAAACCACCCCCCCCCCCCCCAAAAAAAAAAAAAAAAAAACAAATTCAAAACCTTCCTATTGTGGTATTGAACCTTGTGCTAAAATTTAATAGAGATCCATAAACTTATACATAAGTTATTGTCTGTAAATAAGAAACATATTGTTTTGTTGGCCTCTTTTTGGCCCCTATGTACTTAACAGCTACGACAATAACCTCCAAAATAAATCCTAACTTTCCTATTGTGGTATGAAACATTGCGCTAAAATTTGATAGAGATCCATATACTTATACTCAGTTGTTGTCTACAAACCAGAAATATGATTGTTTTTGGCCCCTTTTTGCAAAACAGCTACGACAACAACCCCCAAAATCAATTTGAATACCAAAAAACTAAAACATCTAAATACACAATTAGATACAGCATATGAAAGAACACCAATAATCTAATTTTTGAAGAAATCAAACAAAGTTTAATTTTGGATCCTTTCGACATTGATATAGATCAATTGAAAAACAGGACCCAAAATCCAAATTCTAAATACCGAATTAGATTCTGCATTTAAAAGAACCCCAAGAATTCAAGACTTTTAATTAAACCCCATTGCAATTGCTAAAGAAATAAGCAATTTATACAAAGTATTACAAAAGTATTGTTTTTGGCCCTTTTTAACTAAACCGTCAGGGACATAACCCTTAAAATCAATCCCAAACTTTATCTAACGGTAGAAAACTTTGTGGCACAATTTCATAGCAATCCATAGACTTATACTCAAGTTTTTTTCCAGAAACCACAAAATCCTAGTTGTTTGCCCCTTTTCGGCCCTAATTGTTAAACGGTTTAGGCCATGAATCCCAAAATCGATCCCAACATTTATCTTAAATTATGAAACCTTGTGGTAAAATTAAAGAGAGATTCATAATCTTATACACAAATTATTTTCTTGAAATATGGAAAATGCTTGTTTTTGTTCCTTTTGTGGCCACTAATTCCTCAACAGCTACGACAATAACCCCCATAATAAATCCCAACCTTTCTATTATGGTATAGAACCTTGTGATACAATTTAATAGAGATCCATGCACTTATACTCAAGTTATTGCCTGTGAACCAGAAAAAATAATTGTTTTTGTTAGCCCTTTTTGCCCCTTATTCCTAAGCAGCTACTTAAATACCCCCAATATAAACCCCATCAATCCTATTGTGGTATGTAACCTTGTGCTAAATCTAATAGAGATCCTTACACTAATACTCTCGTTATTGTCTGCAAACCGGAAAATTTGTGGTTTTTGCCCCTTTTCGAACCCATAATAATCAAACTGTTTGGGCCAAAAGTCAATCCCAAATTTCATTTTGAAATATGGAACCTTGTAGTAAAATGTCATAGAAATCTATACTCTTATGCACAAATTATTGTCATGAAACATGAAAAATGCTTGTTTTTGGCCCTTTTGGACCCTTAATTACAAAACAGCTATGACAATAACCCCCTGATTCAACCTCTACGTTTCTATTGTCGAATGGAACCTTGTGTTGAAATTTAATAGAGATCCATCTACTTAAACTCAAGTTATAGGCTGTGAACCAGACAAAATAATTGTTTTCTTAGATCCTTTTTGACCCCTAATTCCTAAACAGCTATGACAATAACCCCAAAAATCAATCCCAACCCTCATATTTTGGTATAAAACCTAATAATAAAATTTCATACAGATCCATACACTTATATTCAAGTAATTGTCTGCGAACCAATTTATTGTCTATGAACCACTGATACTCAAGTGATTGGCTGTGAACAAGACAAATAAATGTTTTATTAGGTGTTTTTTTGCCCCTAATTTCTTAACAACTACGATATTAACCTCCAAAATTAAACACAACCTTCCTATTGTGGTGTGGAACCTTGTGCTAAAATGCAATAGAGATATATAAACTAATACTCAAGTTATTGTCTAAAAACCAGAAAAATAATTGTATTTTGCCACTTTCTGGTCCTTAATTACAAAACAGGTAAGACAATAAACCCCAAAATCAATCCCAACCCTCCTATTGTGGTATCAAACCTTGTGCTAAAATTTCATACAGATCCATACACTTATACTAAAGTTATTGTCTGAGAAACCAGTTATTTTTTTTATGAACCAGTAAACCTGACCTGTTTTGGCCCCTGATTATAAAACCGCTAAGACAACAACCCCAAAAGTCAATCCTAACCATCCTTTAGTGGTATGGAACTTGTGCTAAATATCATAGAGATCCATACACTTATACTTAAGTTATTGTCTGCGAACCAAAATGTCTTCAGACTTCGCCATAACATAAAAGGGACGCAAAAAAATGTGCGGTCGCATAAAAATTGATAGTAACGATAACGTTATGATATACAAGTATTGCCTTCATCATAATTTGATATGATAATATAACAGATAAGAAAATCATGAGAAAATTATTTTCGCAAAGGTCAGCAAAACTTGTATTATTATACTTATTTTACCATGAGGTAATAATACTTTTTTGGACGGGGATATTTCTTCGGCCCAATTTTACGATGTTTATATATCCCAACCTCGTTGCAATGCCCGTGTCTGTAGTGACGTTTTTGGATTTCAATGAACGTTATTTCTGAGTACTAGTAAATTATAAAGTCAAGGATTCGCAACCACAAATTACTTTTTACTTTACTAGTAATTAATTTTTTTATAGATACAAAAAAAATGAAAACAACACGTTATTAATTTCATGCTTCCGAAGCGCTTTTCTGAATTTGCCTTCATCAGGAACGCTCAAAGACAAATATTTAAAAGCAAAGGATGTATAAGAACCAAAACAGTTGAAGAGCTATATAACCAAAAAGTACCCAAAACATAGCCAAATCCATCTAAGGTCAACTTTGCCTGAGGGAGTTGAAACCTTAGTTTCTTTATAATTTTGAAATTTATAAATGGACAATTTTAGAAAGGTTTGTTATTAATCATGTCAGTAACGAAGTACTGACTTCTAAGCTGATGATACCCTCGGGGACTGATATTCCACCAGCAGAGGTATCGACCCAGTGCTGTAAAAAATGAAAACAACATGTTATTAATTTCATGCGTCCGAAGCTCTTTTCTTGATTTACCTTATTCAGGAACGCTCAAAGCCGAATATTTAAAAGCCAAGGTAGTATAAGACCAAACCAGTTAAAGAGCTATATAACAAAAAAGTACATAAAACATAGCCAAATCCATGTAAGGTTAACTTTGCTTGAGGGAGTTGAAACCTTAGTTTCCCAAACATTGGTTTGGAAGTTTGGCTGAAAACTTATTACACACGGAGTAGCATGTCGTAATTTTTACGGTGATGTTATTTATTGAGTCAACTAATTCGGATACGATCCGGGTAATCTCAATAATTGTTTAAATAAACGTATTCTAAAAGATAAACACTGTAATCAATTCTTTGAATATATTTGTCATCTGTATAAATATTGATTTTGTTATAATTAATTTTAAACCCAACTCAATAACACTGCTAATACTGCTATACACCTATGAACTTTCACGGTTCAAATTTGGTTGAAACCTTTATTTTGGCATTACAAAAAATAAATTTATTCTATGACTGTCAATTATGTGTTTACACTAAATCGATTAGAAGTTGGATGTATATTGATTGAAATTTTAGTCTGCGATACATGATTTTATTAGTTTGAATTGATTTTTAGTAACTGCGAGTACTTTAGGATCTTTACATTGTGTTATTGTGCTTTTTATCGATCTGATGATGAGTTAAGCTCTTTTGAACTGATTTTTATAATTTGTTCTTATGCTGTGCAGTAACACCACTGTCCCTGTTTAGGGGAAAGTTGTGCGGCCACAAACCTGATTAACCCTGTCACACTCTGTATGTGCCTGTCTCAAGTCAGGAACCTGTAGTTCAGGGGTTGTTTGTTTCTGCATATCAAATCTGTTTATAGTTAATTATTAATTAAATCAGGCCGTTAATTTTCTTGTTAGAAATTGTTTTTCATTTGTCATTTCGGGGCCTTTAAAGCATGGTATGTGGTAAGAGTTTTGCTCATTGTTGAAGGACATACCGTGTCCTATAATAACGAACTTGTTATACAAAGTTTCCTAAAAGTAAGAAAATTTAAGAAAGTATAACAAAACTACCGTACTTCAAGGCAAACTCCTAAAGAGGAAAGATCATAAAAACTAACAAAATCAAATGATATCAATCAACGGAAAAATGAAAAGCAACTACCGTATTCCTGACTTGGAACAGGCAATTCCCGAACAAAATGATGGGTTAAATCTGGTTTTATAGCTAGCTAAACCTCCCACTTGTATGACAGATGTTTATAGTTCCGTTATATTGACAAAATTCGGTGAGCAACCCAAACAGTCATAATAGGTTAATGTGAAAATAATTGGGATCTAGCAGCCAAACACAGATATACAACACAACTGCCAATAAACTGAAACAAACATACACGTTAATCTAGCAAAGACGTTTTTGTCTTTGATAGTACATACCGTATATAGTATAGTAACATGTCAACCCAGACACGCATGAATTTAGTAATAATTTTATAAAGCCCCACTTTGACATTTAGACTAAACACACCAATAACGGTGCAATTCCTTTTTTTGCCGTATCAAATGTATGTAAAGTAAATTATATATTGGGTCTTTTTTGTACATCAATCCTTCAACGTTTTTATAAGGTTGATACCTGTGCTGGTCTACTGTTCCATAATCCATAGTCAGTACTTCGGTAATTAGATATATTAGATAGATTATTGAAATTTATGAAATGATTGTTTAATTCAGGAATGTATCCTCCTCGTGCATAGCTCTAAATCCTGTCCAGAACTAGCTTATTTTTTGTACTTTTAACGTTTTATCAGAGTTTTCAAGTTTGAACTGGGTCTTGAAATTTTAGCCTCGAGTAGAAAATACAATTTTTGCCTTTCAGTCGTGATGCTTAATAAAGAGAACGAAGTGATCTATCCAAAAAGATGTTCTAAAAAGTGTCTCTACTTACCGAGTTTGAGGTTAATATTCGAGTTCCATATCAGGCTGACCAAAGACTTTGTGTTTATTCCATCATTTTCTATCCTGAAGACGAAGAATACATGTATGCAATTGGGAATGATTGTTTTATGCATAAACAATTTTGTATTTTTCTCATTCATTTCCTCATGAATATTAGTATTCGGGACACAACGAAAATCAGATTATTTGTATTTTAAAAGAACAGATTGAATCAAAGTTTGAGTCGATGATGGTAAAGTTCTGCCTACAAAGTCATACCAAGATAAATTATATGAGATATAACGAGGTTGTCTTTATTTTAAAATGTCACATTTCTAAGGGCTTTTTTTGATTTACCTCCACCGGCAGCGCTCAGACCAAAACACTTCAAAGCCATGGATGTATAAAAACGTAAAAACGTGAGTAGCTTTAGGACCAAAACGTATCTAAAAGGAAAGCTTATTTCATCTTTGGTCAACCTTACCCAAGGGAGTTAGAACCTTAGTTTTTAAAAAAGATATTTCTGAACTTATGAACGGAGAATTCAAAAACATATGTTATTTATCATGTAAAAACATCTATAAATTTTGTTTATATTGTTTTGAGTTTAAAGTCATGTTTTCCTCTAATGATTGTATTTGTATATATATTTTCTATTGATCGTAATTGTATTTATCTTTACAAACCTGATGAAACCTAAACATTTCATTTTTGACAAGGTTGAGTTTTTATTTCAAGCCACATTGTTGAACAAAACCACGGCCTTTGTGCTGAGGTCAATACTTGATATGGTTTGTAATGTAGGCAAATTATTAGTCATGATAATAATTACTGCATATATATGTACATATATAACATGTATAATGAATTTAATAGCGATATAAAATCTCATATAAAAAAGAAAATAAACAAGGATCAAAATTTAAGTGTATTTACACATACAGCCTGTTTTCAAAGTAAAAAAAAACCAGAACTTTACCTTAATAAATTTTGGAAAGACTTTCTTTTATTCAGAATGAATATTACAATTGTTAACATGCTTTACAAAATAAATCTTAAATCTTTTCCAGAATTCTATAAACGGTTAATTTAATCATCGGTAGAAGTAACAGGAGATTAAACAATTATACAAAGAAATTTTCTTGAGTATGGAAAACAACTTATATGGGAAAATATCTTATTAAAGAAAATGGGAAATGACTGTTCCTTCAAACACTGATTGATAGTAATAGTGTTTACATTGATAACATAATAGATGAAAACGGATACATCTTATCAGAAACTGTACTAAAATATTTAAGAATAATAGATTAGACTGGGTTAGAGAATTTTCATTAGTTAAGAAAGTTATAACAAAGCACTAGCAAAATATTATAAAACAAGAAATTTCTTACAAAACTGTGGTCAATAAAAAAAATTCGGAAAAGTTAAAAACACTACTAAAATTCGAAATTTTACAAAATATGAGCAACAAAAAAGTATACTTTTACTTGCAAGGGCAATATATACACGACAAACCTACAGGAGTTTAATCTGGGAAATAATATTTAATAAAAAAATGGCTACAGAATTTTAGTCTCTAATTTTTTTAACTTTATTTTTAATCATCTTGAAAACAACAAATTTAAAATGTTTAGATGACAAATAATACATAATATACTAGCCTGTAATTAGTTACTTCATAAATAAAAAATAGAACTAAGTATTGTGTGCTTCCATTATAAGTAACTTGATAATGATTATAAACATTTCTTTTTTTTCCTGTTAATATAATCTAATTGTTGGCATTAAATTGACCAACTTTAGGCATTTCTAAAAATTGAAAAAATTTGATATGGATATACTTAGTCTTGAGTTTAGTAACAGGGTATATAACATTGAAGACGAAGTTAATTTTAATATAAACTTCTTATTAACCATAATATTCTTTTTCATCTATTAAGCATATCATATGTCTGACAAGAAAGAGAAGTTCAATTATATCTTTAAAATATCAAAAATGAAATCTTGGACATTATAAGTATTCATAAAATCAGAAACAAACAAACAAGCAAATTATACATAAAGCATGGGAATTTTTTGAATTCCTTTAGTGTTATTAAGTGTTAGTTCTAGCAAACGATATGTACATGTACTGTTGTACATTAGCCTTGACTGTACATTTATACACGACTGTACATTTGTTATTTCAGTTTCGTATGTATGTACTGATACCGCTCCTTTTACAATTTACAGGTACATTGAATAAGAATTGTATGTAATATGTTTATTCCTGTTCACTACGCGAACATATGATTAGCAGATGACCAAGTAAATTACACACCATGATGTACCGTTATTGCATACATATATTAAAGATCACTTGTATTTTCGATACTTAAACTTGACAGAGGAATAAAAAGGACTAATTTAAAAAGTAGTTTGTAGTATAAATAATGTGTAAATACAAAAAAAAATCTTACTCCATGAGTTTAGACTGTCTGTTACACTTTAGACGTGTAAGCTTAAAAAACGTTCAAAAATAGCCTTCGTCGACAAAAATCAAGATTTATGATACAAAAATATCATAATCAATTTCCACGTTCAGTGAAGCTTTAATAAAATTATATACAAGGGGACGAAATGTACTGTATGCCGGTAAACATTTGATTATGTAAAACTGTTTTAATATATAAATATATGTAAGTTTATAGAGTTATCTTACTGAATATTTCCCCTATATATTCAATAACTAATATAAAGGGATAATTAATTGAAGCTGTAAATTAAGTAAATTGTTAACAGTATAGGTGAAATAACATTGATTTATTTGTCTTAAAAAAGTTATTTATCATGTCAGTACCGAAAAACTGACTACTATACTCAGTGTGATGATACCTTCTATAACCAACAGTAAAGAAGCTGTGGTATCGACCCAGTACTAGAACACGTAATTTGTGCATACAAAGCGTCTTTCCGGAATTTATTTCATCAGGTACGCTCAAATCCAAATGGTCCAAAGCCAATGAATTAGAAATACCCAAAATACGGCATGATCTACATGACAAAAAAGTGACATAAAAAATAGACAAAATCGTTTTATGTAAAATTAAGCCTGAAGGAGTCTGAACCTTCGTTAATTTTTCCCCGTCAAATAAAATTCTTTTTAGAGGGAAGGGTATTTAAGAATATCATGTTCATCTGTCTATCCGTCTGTCCTTCTGTCTGTTTGTTGGTCTGTCTGTCTCTCAGTCTGTTCTTCTGTCTGTCCCGCTTCGTGTCGAGCGCATTACTTTTTCACCTTAAAACTTAGGTTAACCAAATTTAGTATGCAGTTACATAATGGGCTTGTAGTGTGGCACATACCACAGCAAGTGAATTTGACGTTTACTTAGACTTTTCTCTACTATGATTGTAAAACATTGTCCAATTCGTGTCCGGCTCATATATTTTGTACCGTAAAACTTAGGTTACCTAACTTCGTATGTTCTGCGCATAACTGTTGTATTGTAGAACGTAGGTTGACAAAACTTGAAATGCTGAAGCATCATGGGATTGGGATGTGTCATATATCAAAGTTAGTTCACTTTGACCTTGACTTTGTCAATTGACCCCTATGATAGTTGAACATTGTCTGACTTGTGTAAGGTGAAGAACTTTGTAATGTAGCACTCAGCTTGACCAACCTTTTATGCAAATATAAACGTCCTGTTTTTGCAGATGTGCATACATACAATATTCATAAGTTACAAATTTTGTTGTTGCAAAAACAAAACACTATGAAAAATAGACAAAAGCTAAACTCAATCAACGACCATCAAATCCAGTCGAAATTATTATCAATATTCCTATTTGTAACCTACGTGCAATATTCAGCTCGTAACTAAGTATTATATAACTATAGCAGTGTTTCAGAGGTCCAATTCTGTTTCTTTCATTCAGCAGCACATATTTAACTCTTTAAGAACGTATCCATAAAATAAATGTATGCACAAATATATTAATACAACTCCAACATAACAGACTTGTCTCCGTTTGCAACCACTCAAACGGAATACAGTGATGCGATATACAATTGGCGAATTGAATTGCTAGAAAGCATTCGGAACACTGTGGGGACAGCTAATGAACATATTATCTGCCATTAGGCTTAGTTTATCGTCGATGTCAGCTGTTTTAAATATAGTATCTTATTTCTAATAAAGCAAGCGTATATTAAATTTGTATAAATCAACAGGTCTTTTGGATTTGTAATGGACGTTTTGATGACTCTAGTAGAAAATATACATTTCAAAATAAAAATGGATGTAGTGTAAAATTCCACTAAAAAATCATAAAAAAAATAACAAAATTAAAATAACTGGAAAAATTGCAAAAAAAACAAACTCCGAAATTTTGCTATAATAAAAAAAAAAAAAAAATTTTTGGCCAAAATTCAAAAAAATTTAACCCCCCCTCCCCAAAAAATATTAAAGTTATGTTTTACAATGAACAGCAACATCGGTGTTGGAATGTGAAGTTGAGTTTCTTCATAAGAATTACACCCAGGTACGAAGATTGGTAAAGGAACGCTTCATAAGAAAATATCATCTATAAATTCAAACTTTATATTTCAAGCTATAAAATGGGTTACATGTTCCTCTTTCTGATGAAGTTCTACTAATTTACACAAAACCCCTCGTTTTATTACAGAGTACAATATTAAGATTGATCAATTCGCAGCAACGAAACAGAGCCAATAAAGAAGCAAACCTTTCAAAATAAATGTTTTATACAGTATTTAAAATGTAAATTAGAAAAAAATATAGCATAAATGCTTGTGGTCGTTGAACACATTAAGATGATCCCTTCTCAAAAAGGTTACCTGTCGTTATAATCTTAGGTGTAAGGGGCGGTATCGAATAGATTTCGGAAATTTCTATTTAGCACTCTTATTTCAATAGCTTGTAAGCAGCAGCCGTCTTTAAAGGATATATGGATTGAAAACTGAGGCGTTGGGATATAGTACATTTTTGTAACTAACATGAATATGTTTACTCCATTTGCAGGCACGTTGCACATATAAATGAAAAGGGTCATACTTTAACAATTAAAATCATATATTTTGGGGACTCTTTAAATAGAATGGTGGGAATATAAACGTTATATTCAAAATTCAGAGCGTTCTTCTAAAATGACAGTCACGAAAAACGCTGAATATCAACAGTAAAAAAAAATCAAAATGAATAAAAAAATATACAAATATCAGTCTTTAATCCATAGCTAATTAATCAATGAGTAAGTGAGCTTAATTGATTAGTATTTTTGGTTAATAAAAATGAATGATCTTGTCTATGAGTTAAAATTTAGTTTCGATACCTTTTAGTACACAAAATTAGTTTCCCCCTTGTCTTTTTTTAACTATCGACCAAATCTTCTATACAACTTAGTTATAATTGATTCTATTGCTACAAGGGCGAAACACGACTATCATGGATTTGGTCCGTTCATTTACTTTAATCTATGTAAAATTATATTAAAGAGAAGAAGTATATGTTGGTATAAAGAATACTAGTCATACTAGGAGAAACGGTTTGGGGTCAGTTGCAAAAGTTTTTTTCCATACAGTTGACATAGTGTATTCAAGAATAAAAAAAACAATTGACAGCAAATGAACTAATCAATCAAAATTTATGTATATCACAACAAAAACTCAATAAGTTATATCAGAAAGATAAAAAATCAAAGTGGTTTATTTCTAAACATTGCTATAAACGACTTTTAGTTTTCAATACTGTACATGTATTTTAAATGATTGGTTTCGACAAAAATTAGTCATCGAATTCCTTTGATGACTAAACCATTAAAACGCTTAGAAAAAAAGTAAAACAGTTTTGAACTGTTAAAGTGCCTAACAAGTTTTTATGAGGTAGTCGAATGCAAACTTAAAACGATTGAATTGTATTATCATTTACAATATTAATCAGATCGTTAATATTTTGACTTCATTTACCTAATGCTTCCATTTTGGATTAAATTTGATTCATATTAGCACCAAAACAGACTGAAAATGGCATTGATCTGTTTAGTAATTCAACGTTTCATTTTGTGTAGACGTGCATAAATTATAAATCAGTGTTTCTATAAGACGTTATGATCTTTTTATTATAATTCCAGTTTGAATACTTAAATTGAGACCGAAGTCACACGCACCTGCAACGAGCGGGGTTCGAACTAAGAACCTCAGTGTTGACAGGCTGGTACGCACTATAGATGAACTATTTGGTCCAAACAGACATCAAGCCCCTGTTAATATAAATGCGAATTACAGCTAGAAACACAATGAAATTGAGGATACACAATGGCACATGTAAAAACATTAACAAAATATCAAAAGAAATATACGAGATTTAAAAAGGAGACAAATAGACATACATTTGTCAAAAGTTGTTGTCGGAAATAGCACACAAACACCAGTACACATGAATGTATCTTATTTAATTTCCTTATAGCGGTATATATTTACCATGTTTACGGATCTGGATCACGTCACTAACCTTAACTTGTCGTAATAGTATGATACAATAGTATTATTTCTATTGAAAAAATCAAAACAAAAATATTTAAAGGAAGTACTTTTTGTCACGTAAACAATGATGAAACAAAGATGACTGTCAAATGAATTACTCTTCCACAGACATTGATCGTCATATAATATATTCATACTTTGATTCAATCTTCTTAATTTCTGTTTTTCAAATACACGTTACATGTATATTTATTAAAAAGTCTAAACAACGGTATTTCAACCGAATAAAACATTTAGGTGGATCCAAAATACCTAAATGACTAAAATGTATTGATGTATTTTTTGGTTACAGCTATGACTATATAAATATTTATCGGTAAGCTAAACAATAAAACGATGTGTACGCATCTCATGGGTTATTCTTCATCGACAAATAAGTGTAAACTCTACGGCAGAATATAATGTCACTTATTTAAGAAGTTTGTTTTTTCCTGTTTATATTTTCGTCATATTGATTTTGTTACACTTCCATTTTGGTTTAAACTGGAATAATAAAAGCACAAAACAGGTTGAAAATGGTGTTATCTGTTTAGATGATATTCAAACGTTTCATCTTGAGTAGACTAGCGTAAATTATAATTCGGTGTTTCTTAACAATATTTAATTTGTTATTGAAACCGAAGTCATACGAACCTGCAACTATAGGGTTCCAACTAAACTCCTCATTGTTGACAGTCTGTTCAGCACTATAGATGAACTATTTAGTCCAAAACAGCCACCGAACCCATTGTGAAGATAAATGCTTATCCATGTACAACCAGAAACAAACTTCAGTTTAGGATGCACAATTGGACAGGTACAAACATGAAAGATATATCAACAGAAATATACAGGACTAAAAAAGAAAAAAAAACAAATAGACAAAGTTCACATTAGTGTATCTAATAATATGTCCTGTATGTATGTGTGTATATGTTTATATATATCCGATTAACATAATATTTCAAACAACAAGGAAATTAAAGTAATTTTAACAAGTTCAAGTGTAGGCAGGAATTACAAGGCTATTTACGTCATACACATGATACAGTTTGAATTCTTGTAAAACAATCTACATTCAAATATGATATCTGAACAAATATAATGTAACATGTGTAATATTGGTTTCACGGAAGTGTTTATGTTCTCTATTGTTTTTCATATTTCATATAAAATATATCTTTCTCTCTCAAAATATTTGAAAAGATCCTATGCATGCCAATTCAATTCAGACCATTTTTTTTAAACGCGTTTCATATAGCTTAGAATTAATTCCTTCATATGAAATAAGGACAGGGGTATAATTGCAAATACGGCTTTCAACAAAGAACAAACCCCATAGCTTACAATAAGCTATAAAAGACCCCAATTTGAAAAAAAAATGTAAATCAATTCAAGTACTAAGTTTTGTTAAAAAAAATAAACAACAAAAAGAAAAATAACCCAGTGTTAAAGACTTCTTCAAGTCCCAATAACAATGTGGCAGCAATTAAAAATGTAATCAAAGAATAAATGTTCGTGTTAACTAGATATTCAAAATTTATATGAAATTAAACTTATAAATCATATACTTATACACACAGGGAATCAACATCATTTACATATGATATGGTATATTTTGTAAAAACTTCGTAACTGATGTCTGATAGAAGAATTAAAGCATTGCTGTTATGACTAGGAAATAGTCCATGCAAAGGTAATAATGATTATGACATTTTATCAAAATGCAAGATAATAATGATAAATTTCAACAAAATTCTGAAAGCCACGTTCCTTTGTTAAAGCCCTAAACGTTTCATATCCTTAAATATGCTGCCTTATGAATAGTTTTTCCTAACACCTCAAGATCAAAACAATACAGCATCCATAGGTAAACGTTTGATATGGTGGTAAAAATAAATCTTGCCTTGTTATCCAGAGGTATGCGGGATTTGACATGTGTCGTTTCATTATTTCCTGTCAACTGTTAACCTAAAGTACGATATACATGTAAAGTTTAAGATAATTTATAAGAAGAAAAATGTAATAAAAAGTAAAATAATTAATGTTCTATAAACTGACACTTTTTTCTGTTTCCTGTTATAAAACTTATAACATATGCACAATTCAGAAATATTTCTAATCTTTTCTAAATGGCAATATGCACGTTTTGGGTGTATGTAGTATTTTGTTGTGATCTACATGAGACAAAATCATGAATCGTCAATTACTATATACTTAATTGTAATAATGGCATGTACAAGAAAAAATAGCCGGAATATTTCAAGAGCTCAAAAGCTCAGAATCAACGTAATTAACGAAACTATCTGTAGTTTCTAAAAATCGAGTTATGTTAGCATTAAACATGTGAACAGTACCAACTTCACCAGTTGAGCATTTCGACAATTAATGTCTTTAAGGTGGTACCCAAGGCAAAAATTAATCAATCATCTTTGAATAGAAATCATTTCAATAGCTAGATGCAACTAAATCGAAACTGAGTATGGTGCCCAAAATTCGATGATATGATCTATGTTATTGGTTCTTAAAGGAAAACATAAAGATAATAAATTATTATTTTAATTCAAGTCAATGACTTTCAAATGTTTTCAATTGAGCGTTCTTGGT
This sequence comes from Mytilus californianus, assembly GCF_021869535.1. Classification (NCBI taxonomy): domain Eukaryota; kingdom Metazoa; phylum Mollusca; class Bivalvia; order Mytilida; family Mytilidae; genus Mytilus; species Mytilus californianus. The sequence goes on from NW_026262745.1 coordinate 70,437,804, forward strand.
GAATTTTAATACATAAAAACGTTTCGGACTTGTGCCTCGATCCATTCCCTGCGTTTTTAAAACTTGATTTGTTTCTTCTTAAGGAGGCAAATGTACCCAAAACTTTGACTAAAATAGATTTGGCTGGTTCAATTTTCTTAAAATTTTGACAAAATATGAACTCTGACCTGTTGACAATATGAAAATGTCAAGACATTTGAACGAAATAATGTACAGGAATATTTCCATTGGATGTTTATCAGTTAGACTAACACTAGTTTTGATCATTGAGAAGCTTCACAATTAATATGTAATTAAAACGTATAGCTGATTTTTAAAGAGTTAACTCTCTAATGTGTTCTGTACTCTATAAATGGATGTATGAGTTTTAAACATTTGTAAACTGCTATTCCCTCCTATTTACCATTTGCATAAGGCCATTTAAAGCATTACCATAATACGATAATTGTGGAATACCCATCCTCCCTTTGTTATAATCGTTTAGGATGGTCGCTACTCTTGTTTTTTCAATTTTTGTCAGATATTTGGAATCCTCTAGATTTATCGATTTAGTGCCAATGACAATTTTGCCCGCTAACCCCTACTTTTCATTTCTTAATTTTATTACGTATAGTTTAGAAAGCCATTTTTGAAAATCTTATAAAGAAAAACGGTTTCAATGTTAAATGCATGAAAAATCTAGAGAGAACCATTTCCCGCCAAATTTTCAATTGATAATATCTCAAAAACAAAGACACAGACCTTCATTTATTCTACTTGTTTGGTTCATTTATTTATATACTATCAATGTATCAAGTCTTTTAAAATACAGAGAGGCGATCATCCTTAAAGTTTTCATGTACTTACATTTGGTGTCAAATACATAGTATTACATAAAACTTTCAAATCACGATAAAACTGAAATGATAGGTACATGTTCTATATACAAGTTGTAGTCAGAAAGAAAGTACGAATCCTGCACAGTCAAACAGCAGTTTGATTTATGAGCATTGTATCTTTAAACTGTTATTTATCAATGCAGGATTTTGGAAAACCCTTTGTTTGTCTTCAAGGTGTACCGGTCATAGGAAGATATAGTGTATATTGTATCAATTGTATTATATCATGTATATAGAGGGACAAATAGGATTTTACATTAACAAATTAGGCATTATTTCTAACGGGATGAAAACATGCAATGATTGGGTAAGTATGTAATGGTTTAACACGTCATACGCTTCAATCACACCTAGTATGAACTGTCAAAGCAAGAAAATGGTAAACAAGGTACGATAGACCATAGTGGACATACAAGACATAATAATTAATCTAAATAAGATTATGAAATGAATGGCAATAGATGTCCATATCAGACAAATATTTGCTAATTTATACGTTATTTGGTCTATGGTAGAGAGTCGTCATTTGCAATCACATCTTCTTTTTTTTTAATTAACATTGTATGATGTAGTTTTTTAATTGGTTTAAATTATAATATAGTACCCATTAATGCACTGCCCAAATTACCATAAATCATGCATTCTGGCAAAAATATCTAAATATAGTTTATAAGAATCTTAAACCCCTTCAACAATTTAAATGTAAAAATTCTAAAAAAAAACGTTATAATGTGTTACTCTACTATAGTGTACAGGCAATGAAAGATCATAATTTTTACAATGAGAAAAGCTGAACATGTTTGTACCAGGTTACATGTAAATCAACTTGAAAATGTTTTGATATATAGGATTTTTCAATATACTATGTCGACATTTTAGCACGGTGCAATAGATACCGATGAAGAGTATTTTTGGCATTAACTCATCAATGGCAAGAAACTTTGTTTAAACCCGGATGTATCACTGTCATGTAGCCTGTATGCATGTGCTGTCAAAAATCGATGGGTCATTTGCTGTAAATAAGCTGTTTATAAGCCTTTTAAATCATGTGAAATTCTACGGTATTTCTACCCCAGACATAGATGGCTTGAAAATGAGCCCAAGCTGTACAGCTTTGTAGACTTTTTCCTTTCAATGCTTTTCAACTTATTATGAATGTGATGTTTTTAGTTCCTCCTTGAATGTCCAACCTCAGTTTTCCACTAAACGAGATTAAAACGAGAGAAGGTTACAATTTCTTAATATAATCTAACTTCACGAATTAATATGCCTACCCGATTGCAATATCAGGCACCTCTTTAACTGTTGTCATTAGTGTTACCGTCTTACAGAAGAAGGAACGTAGTATTAAATAGCATTGTGAATATCTCTATCGTTTCCTTCCTATTGTATAACTTGATTCAGAAACGAATGATGGGCGTAAAATGCGTCGCAATATAAATGGCCCAAAGAGATTATAATTTCATTTATGATTAGCTCATCATTTGAATAATGATATTTTATTTTTGTTGTAATTAACGATTCTATTAGGAACTAAGAACGTTTTGCTTTATTCTTTTTAGTTTGCACGTAGTCAGCAGTATAGTTGTATGGAAAAGTTTAAAGATGCGTTGTGAAAAGTAAAATAACAAAAAAACCGAACTTCAAGGAAAATTCAAATAGGAAAGTCCCTTATCAAATGACAAAATCAAAAGCTTAAACACATCAAACGAATAGAAAACAACTGTCATATTCCTGACTTGGTACAGGCATTTCCTTATGTAGAAAATGGTGGATTAAACCTGGTTTTATAGCTAGCTAAACCTATCACTTGTATGACAGTCGCATAAAACTCTATTATATTGCCAACAATGTGTGAACAAACAAACAGACATAATATGTAAAAAATAAAAAATAAACAGGGATACAGAAGTCAACATTTACATTGTATCATAGGTAAAATTCATTTGTTCAGTGTATTTTCACTGGTGTTAATATGTCCTTTGATTGAGTTAAGCCATTTCAGTTGATATTTAAAAGTGTGTCTTTCTATGTTGTGATGTTGCACTATTGTTTCAGAAAAAGATGAAGGTTTGGTACCATTGAAACGTTCAAATGCTGCAATTGTTTGCACCTGACCTAAGTAGTTGTCGTTTGTTGATGTGGTTCATAAGTGTTTGTCGTTTCTCTTTTTTTTATATAGATTAAACCGTTGGTTTTCCCGTTTGAATGGTTTTACACAGTCTAGTAATTTTTGGGGCCCTTTATAACTTGCTGTTCGGTGTGAGCCAAGGCTCCGTGTTGAAGATCGTACTTTGACCTATAATGGTTTACTTTTATGAATTTTGACTTGGATGGAGAGTTGTCTCATTGGCCCTCATACCACATCTCCTTATATCTATTATGTAAATAACACATAGCTGAGAGGGTGATAGAGCAGATTGTTACCCCGAGAAAACATTGTCAACTGAGGCGAAGCCAAGGTTGACAATGCTTTTTCGAGGGGTACCAATCTGCTCTATCACCCTCTCAGCTATGTGTTATTTAATTTATTATACTGAATGTCCTATCATTATTGTATTTTACATTTGAATTTTAAATTTAAAGTATTTACTATGACGTCACGTACATTACAACGTTACAGATATTAGAAAAATAAACAGAAGTGAAGGAAGATGGGATTTTTGTTTTTATTTTGACAGTCTTGAAAAAAAGTTTTGAACCAAAACGTAGAACTTGATCATTTTCTTTAATTATTTGATGCAAATCCAATTTATAGTCCTTTAAATTATCGATTTTTATTGGTCTGCACGAGAGGGTGACATTCAAAAAATTGTCTCCCGCTCAGCCATGGGATAGAGTAAATTGTCTCCCTCGTATTAGCCAATCAAAATCTGGCATTTTAAGTATAATAATGTGTTATAATCTTAATCGCTATAAAAACAAACAAATATGTCAAAAAAGAAAAACAAAATGGCATATAGACAAAGCACATAAACAAAAATGAAAGACAAGAATATAAGAAATTACCACAGCACAAAAACTTTAATAATTCACAAAGAAAACAAAAGAACACTATAACACGTAATAAAGATGATAAACAACGTCAGTACCTAGAATCTATACTTCAAGACCATCATGTATTATTTGTGAAGTTGATACGGATGTAGCATTGTGACTTTGCGATGTATGACATAAAACGATTGATGCTGTATTAATTAACAGTTAATTTACATTTTTTCATTGGCACTTCAGTGAAAACTGAGAACATTTTATAATGCAAAATACAAGAACATTTTAATTTGGTAACGACTGAACGAGAAATTCAAAGATGAATGAACTTATGAACTTTGCGATTGTGTGTACATTATCATTGCAAGTTAACATCGGTGTATGGTTACAGTTGAACAGAAACGAAATATTAAGATGTCCGTTGTGAAGAAATAAACGAAACATACATTGATTAAAACTATTAGTAATTGAGGTAACAATTATATTTGATTTGTTTTAATTATTAACATTGTGGCTTACTGTGTATATTTGATGTGTTGATACAGGTTCAATAAGTTAGGCATTTAAGTTAGTTGATAGTGTGAGGTTACATGTGTACCTATCTTCTGTCTATTAATGGAAGGTTATTTTAGTGATATAAATTTCGTATATAGTGTATGAACAATTATGTGATTCATCTATAATAACTTTGTTAAATAATCAAGTTATTTTAAAGCATTCAAATAATTGTCATTTTGGATAAAAGGTAGATTATTATTTATAGAAAAAATTTTGTACAAATTATAATAATATTGTATAAAGTCTTGTCGGTGCGTATTTAAGCAATTAATTCCGAAAACCCTTTTACTGAATTACGTATGAGCACTCCCCAACGGAAATTTTCCGACAAAGGACTCTTAGGCAAGTAGACAAAATTTTAGAAATGCACTCTCGGCTTGGCGTTCACGTGAAAATAAAATTGATTTTTTTTGTCCGATAGCAAGGATTTTGGTACGATAAGAACCGATCGAGATTTACTTGATCAGTGCATGAATCAAATAACTGACTATTTTAAATAGTTAATGCGTTTAATTGAAACTGAATGCAAATCGAGTGAACACGCATATTTAGCAAATAAAACTGAAACCGATATATTTCAAAGGTATGAGCCAGCGGAAATTGAAAATTCTCAGATAATGAAACGGATTGCTATCAGAAATTTGGAGCTTGAGGACGAGAAGTCAAAGCGGTCGTCAAGGAGTTCTAGTAGATCCTCACGGGCAACATATAGAGGAAGTTCTAAACGGTCCGAAGCTGAAACCAAAGCGGTCGAGCTTAAAGCAAAGCTTAAGTACATAGACATTGAAGCGAAAGCTAAGTTATAGTTGGAGAAAATTCAGACAATGAGAGAACTCGAAACCGCCGAAGCGAAATTATACGTACTCGACGGTGTAAGCAAAGTTTGTTCAGAATCTGGCGATATAAAAGTGTCACTACCTCAAGCTGATATGTTAAGTACGTTTCTTGAAAATACCATCAAGTTTCAAGAAAACCCAGTTGTTATAAATGACAATACACTTCCGTCCGCTTAAAATCAAGTGTCATCGACGTATGTTAAATCCAGTACAGCTCCAGTGAATCCATTGCCGCCTGACAATGTTAATGTATCTAATCCGACCAAAATGAGTCACTGTTTAATCCGTCAGTTTAAGTCAATACTCCGGTTACAAGGTCTATTAAGTTGAATCCTTTAGTCAGCGAATATATACCGCAAGCATGCGGAGAGAACACGTTGGTCTCGTCCGTTGTGGATTCACATTTAGCATCCAACACCGTGATAGCGACTTGCCAAATCGTTTTGCGAACATGTAAATTTAAATAGATTACCTCCTCTTGAGCCAAGTGTTTTTTATGGAGATCCGTTGAAATAACCAGGTTGGAAGGCCGCTTTTCAGACTTTAATCTAGCAACGGCAAATCCCAGCATAAAAACGAATTTATTATTTAAAAAGATACTTGGGAGAAAATTACTTCCTCATAACGAACGAGGACTCTTATAAAGAAGCTAAGACATTACTTGATCAAAGATATGATGACCCGTTTGTAATTGCGAATGCTTTCCGAGACAAGCTCGAGAAAATGGCCTAAGATTGCGGCTAGAGACTGTATAGGTTTACAAATTTTCGGATTTTTCTAAAACAATGCTAATACGCAATGCAAACCATAAAAGTTTAAATGGTCTGATTGATGATAAACAAAATAGACAACTTTCAACGAGATTGCCTGATTGGATTGTCAATCGATGGAGTAGAATCGTTGCACAACAAAAGGAAGACAAGAAAGAGTTTCCATCGTTTAAAACATTTGTTGAATTTATTGGAAAAGAATCTAAAACTGCATGCGACCGGAGCTGTATTTATGAACAATACAGAAGTAAGTTGCAAAAGTTCAATGATTGGTCCAGTTTATGTATCTCATTCAGACAATCCAGAGAATGAAAGACTTGGTTATGCTTTGCTAGAAACAGTCAGATGCTACTTTTGTTTTAGATGAAATACGCCGTGCGTTAGGGCTCAGTTGAACAGATGTTAAACTCTACTTTCTACAATGCATGCAGAAAATCATATATTTGACAGTCGTAAAATTAAAGGTCTAGTGGTAAGGGGATTTGACAGTGAACTTAAATTACTACTTTAAAACGTATTTTCACGTTTCAACGTGCCAGCAAACCAAATTTTTGATGGAGATCCTTTGGAATATCGTATGAACGTACACTTATTTGGAGCCGTTACATCTCCGGGTTGTGCCAACTTTGGTCTGAAAAAAATCGCTGACGATTATGAAGATGAGTTTGGATCAGACACATATGTATTTCAGACTTTTTGCGAAATAACTTTTACGCAGATGACGGTTTGAAGTCTGTTGCTTCCGTCTATGACGCAGTTAGCTTATATAAATGAAGTCAGGAAATGTGTAACAAAGGAGATTTAGGTTGCAGAATTTTAAGTCAAACTAAAAAAGACGTTTTGAATCAAATACCTATCAAAGATAGAGCAAAGGTTCTGAAGAACTTAGACTTACTAAATGACAAACTGCCGATAACAAATACTCTAGGCATACAGTGGTGTATTGAATCCGATCCATTTCAATTTCGTATTGAACTTACGAACAAACCACTTACGAGACGAGGAATACTTTCAACGTTGAGTTCCGTTTATGATCCCTTTGGAATTGTTTCTCCTTTCATACTTCTTGGGAAACAGATTCTACAAGAATGTTTTAGCGATCAAATCGATTGGGACGAACCGCCTTCCGAAACTTTGATACAAAGATGGTAACAGTGGCGAAATGATATCCAGAATCTAACACAACTAGACATTCAGAGATGTATAAAACCGAAAGACTGTTAATAATGTCTTTCCACTACATCCACTGGATGTTGGATGTGTCCTGATTGATATTTAAGTCTTATATACATGATTTGTTTTATTAGATATTATTGGCTTTGAACTATCTGTCAGTAACTGCGAGTACTCTCAGATTTGTACTAGTCTTGTTGTTCTGGGGATGTATAAATACCCTGCTACGTCCGATATGTTTTTGTGTTAGTTGTTTTTTCTGCTTTGTATCATTCTGATGAGTTAATTCCTTTTCAACTGATTTTTATAGTTTGTTCAGATGTTGTGCCAGGTTAGGGGAGAGTTGGGCGTCCGCAAACATGTTTCACCCCGCCACATTATTTTATGTGCCTGTCTCAAGTCAGGAGTTTGTAATTCAATGGTTTTTGTTTGTTGCTGTTTAACATATTTGTTTTTCGTTTATTGTTTTGTACCTAAATCAGACCGCTAGATTTCTCGTTTAAACTGTTTTACATTTCATTTTATCATTTATAATTTTGGGGCCTTTTATGGCTGACTTTGCGGTATGGGTTTTCCTCATTGTTGAAGGCTGTACGATGAACTATAGTTGTTAACTTCTATGTCATTTGGTCTCTGGTGGAATGTTGTCTCATTTGCAATTATAAAACATTTGTTATATTGACATATAAAAATATGCTACATTTTAAACAATGTAGATGTGACATGATAGCCAACGAAACACCGATACAGCCAAGTTCAAATGACGTGGATAAAAGCAACCATAGAATGTATATAATTCTAACATGACGTTCTTCTTTCGCTTTGTAAACAACACCGTGACAAAATTATCGATATATCTATAATTAGCGCAGACTCAGAGATGTACATGATAATGGCTGTTACAATATACCTCCAACGTAAATCCACATGTATCGTAACATATGTGCAAACGCTATGCCGATTTCGCTATGTTAAAAATTGCAAGTGAAACAAAAACAGAACCTTTATTCTTATTCTGATGCATAACAAATATAATTAATGCATTAGAGACGGTAGCTTACAAGAAAAAAATTGGGTTGAGAAATAATCGAATTAAACACTTTTTTTTCTGCGGTTATTTAAGAAATAATTCATGCAAGCTATAGATTTATTGGAAATGTTTAGCTTTAAAATACGACAGTCACACACACGGCATACCCACCCTCGCTTCAGTTTTTGAAATTATTGTATTTGTCCTATTAGAATCGAAATAATTCATGGAAGCCATATATTTGTTGGAAATTTTCACATGGCCTGGGCTGTGGTATTCGAATTTTATCCTGAGCGTTAGAATTATTTCTTATACAACCCATATTGTACAGTCAGCTATAATAGGGCTTTGCATTACAAAATGTAAAACAATGCAAACGAGAAATCAAACAACCTAATCAATGTCTTTTGATTTTTTAATTTGATGGAGTTGTTTGCAATCCATTTCCTTTTCTTCATATCTCAATACCGTACGTTTTTTGCTAATATTATTTTAGTCAACAAATCTATTTCTACTTCCAGATTCGGAATGCGGATCGAATTACATAATGTACCTTTTTAATGATTGTTCAGGTAAGTAGAGCAACAACTTTTTTTATTTTTTTGTCAATTTAAGAAAGGTTATTACAATGTATTGTAAAAAAATTCAAACACATGTCTTCAAATGTCTTTACAGAATTAAATATAGAAATTAGTTGATGCATCATGATTATCAATGTGATAACTTTTCAAAAGAGACGGAGGACAGAGGATGTAAACAATAGCAGGTCACCGGTCACAATGATAAAAGAAGATACTATACTAGAATTCAATTGTTTAGCATATTGATAAGTTTGATCTACAATTAGTTTTTTTCCTAGTTATTGGTCAACAAGAAATGCCTCGAGCGTCTAACATTGTGAAAAAAGAGTCGCAGATTCGGATGAAAAAATCAAAAAAATCAGGATTCTATAAATCGTTTAGATCATATTAAACAAGTTTTTAGAAATCTTTGTGAAATTGAAAAGATTGTCGATGGTGCTTTACTTCGTTCTATAATTCTGCAGTCCTTGAATGGTATACACTTCCCACTTTTACAATACAAAATTACACCACACACCATATACCAGTACACTATAGACGATGCACTATTACACCATACTACATATGCTTACTCCATACACCATTACACTACACAACATTAATCAATACACCAAACTCCATGCACAATTATACCATACCTAATAACTATTACACCATACACGTTTTATTGTGAATGATTTGATTACAGGTGCAACAAGTGTGGGAATGAACATCATTGTATTTGGACTTTGTTTACTGGGAGCAATATATATCATAGCTTAATAGATCAGGGTTTAACCAGCACTCATTTCAAAATTTGAGTTGTTTTCTTTAAGATGTGGATTTTATAGCTTCATGGATCAGGGTTTGACCAGAACTCATTTCGATATTGAAATTGTCTTCGTTTATGTGTAGAATATCAAAAACTCATATATATATATGCTTTTAATATATGAACATGTTTTGTTCATTTTATCATGTTTATTGGTAAACAATTAATATTGTAGTCTCCTTAACTTTTCATAAAGTTGCTCGCTAATTTGTGTAACAAATCTATTGACGAAATCCTACTAAAACTTACAATTCTTGCAAAAAAAAACCCCGAATATTAAATGACATTATCATGGATTGTGAACACTGTAAAAAGAAAGTTACAACTTTCTGGTTTTAATTTCGCATAGTACATGTTGTACCACACATTAACAGTTTTTCACAAATAGTTTTTAGGAATTTTTCTAGAATGAAATTTTATTTTGAATTGAATTGTGAAAGTATAGAGTTAAGTATTTTTTTGTTTTAAACTGAACGGAGTTGTATTCATTGCAAAACAAGTATGGAATATGGACTTACCTATTAATTCCCGTATTTTAGTTTAAGGGCATACAATACAGTTTTGATTCCACGGTAATTTTTTTTACGAAAGTTTGCATACAAGCTATTTTTCACCTAGTCAATTCAAATATGTAATAAAAAATATACCTTCATGTGCTACTTTTAGAAATAAATCTGGTCGACATTGTAGACATTTAGTGGAAATTTCGGTTTCTTAGACATTTCTATCTTTTGGAAACATACCTAACTTTTTTATTCTAAAAGATAAACGCCAGCGAACTTTTGTAAAAACATCTGTGATATCTTGTCTACACCAGCGTGCTTTGCATTTATGTAACACGTCTTTGGAAATAATTCATTTTTACCACATTTTCATGGTTTTAGTCAAAAAACGTCATTTTTTGCTGTATATTCATCCAATTTAAAAAATATTTCATCGGTGATTTGTTTAAAAAGTAATCTTCATACATAATTAAGGTAAATGTCATTTTTCAAAAGAGGGGTCCATGAACTCGTTTTCAAGATAAATCAGCGTGAATGTCAAAAATCAATCGAAAATGCATCTGTTCCCGAAATATCACAGTTTGCCGTCGCGAAAAATATCATTTTTCGTTAGCGACGTCATTACCTCCCCTGTAACTGTATCGTATGCCCTTAATCTCCATTCAAGGGTTCATTGTTTTTGTGCCTACAATTTCGATAGTGTAAATTGCGTCTTAGCGAAAGCTATTATCTGACCAGTATATATTAATCTGTGGTATAAATTTCTTGCACACGACCTGTATTTCTGGAATAGCTTTTAACAGGATATTAAGGATGTTCGCTACTCTTGCTTTTGACTTTTTGTTCGATTTCCGAATCCTCTATTTTTATCTATGTTTTGCCAATAAAAATGTTGCCTGCTAACCCATGCTTTATTTTCCTTATTTTATTATATATAGTTTAAAAAGCCATTTTTGAAATCTTATAAAAATCTTCTTATTTTTCATATTTCTTGATGCCTTGTTCATGTTGTTAAATTATGTACACGAATAAGCTTTTTGTAATCATTTTTGGAAATTTAGAAATGTTTTTCTTTTTTTCAAAAGGTTTTGTTTCTGTTCAAATTACTGCTGTAGACGTTTTTGTCATATAAACAAACTGTATTTCAGTCACAATTGATGTATTTTCTCAGCAATTGACTCCGAGAATAATTCAATGTATAAAACAGAGTGAACAATCCATCCACAGCAATCAAGGAAAAATGTGTATTTGTTTATTTTGTGCTTCTCTGTCGACGAATTTTCAGTAGAAAATGAAAATAAACGATTTAAAATATGGTTTAATTGTGTATTTTTACGGCCAGTATTCACATATGTTTAACCCCGCTACATTATGTATGTGCGTGTTGAAAGCCAGGACCTTGTAATTCAGTAGTGGTTGGTGTCAATGCTTATCATTACACTTTTGTCTATAAGATAAGGCACCAGTAGATTACTTATGTTCACATCTCACAAATCGATTAAGAAAACAAATAAAGGTTACAAACAAGAAGTGAGGTTATCCAAAACGGACAAGACCTATGTGCGTCGACGGAATTTGGGGCTATTTCTATGCATGCATCACCTGTTATAATAATTCACATTTGGTCAATATATCATAATCAAAAATTGGACGCAGTCGGTAAAATTATAGATTAGACGACTCTTCTGGTTCATAAGGATTGTGAAAACATGTCGCTAGTGAGTTGAGACACAGACATATGGTATCGGTGAACCAATTCGTAAAGGTGACGATTGTGACGAACTTCATCATGAGATTTTTAGTTATTAATAATCATTTGCTTATTATTCATCAATGGTAATTGATGATATGCAGCTCACTATCTTATTTTCATGGATTATTCACTGTTATTAAGGTATGTATAAATTGCACCCTGATTGACACCCCACTCATTAATTTACACGCCAGGTAAATCACGTGACAGGCAACACATGGTTTTATACAGGTAAAGTGGTAAGGCAAAGCACACCTAGATTTAGATGTGAACAGACGTTTAGTCTGCTGCAGTTCAAATGTATTTGATGATACCTCAGAATTGTCAGTTTAAAGCTTAGTTTTGAAGCGGCATCGTTTAAATGGTCAGACAAAACGTACATCCCATTTATTGACACAAATCTTCCCTAATACCAATTACGAGTGTTAGCTTATCGTATCATACAACGGCCAGTATTTATTTTATGTGGCAGAAAATATGTATTTTGCGTATTCAGAAGTTGGTGATAATTTTGCCGGAAGTTGGTGTTTGATTTACCGAAAGTTGGTGTAAATTGCTTGGTAGTTCCGTTTAATTTGAGAAACCGGAAGATAATGGTGAAGTATAAGTTGCTGTTAAAGTCACAAGTCTATTGCAAATATTTTTGTGATCACACCGAACAGTTTTGATTAAGTATCACAGGCTATTAGGATATTTACTGGACAAGCGACAATACCGCTCGAGTGTTATCCAGTAGGGAGAAACATTCATCTGGCAAAGTATTTTCGATGTTTGGCAATTTTATGCAAAACTTTTACAAAAGACTGGACTCGGCATGAAAGTTTAACACTGCAAACTATGGTATCTATTTAACAACGTGCTTGAAATCGACACTCTAATTGAGTGTAGAGTAACAGAGTAATGTATTAACATAGTGACTTTGACAGCAAACAGGAAATCGATGGCTATCATACATGTGTACGATCATCATTCATCCTAGTAATGGAGCAAGCTGTTTTGTTAACAGATATAAAAATTGTTGGCGTTAATGAAAATAAAGAACAGTTGCATGAGAAATGATTTAATGTTCCACAATCTGGTAGGATGGAGAGATTTAAGATTAGTTAACTAAGGATAATATTTGCCTAAAAATATATGATCATAGTGATGCTGGATATGTTCAAATATTTGACTTTGTACTAATAAGTGCAATCCTACCATACACAACAGGTTGATTTCAATACTAAATGCAATATGAAAAAAAAGGCATGAAAATTAAGAAATGCATGTAACAATTCAATCCACAATTTGTGTGTTTTTTCTTATATATCATATAAGATGCAGACCGGTTATTTCATTTGTCCTGTAAGTCCATTTATTTCACATTATGTAAGCTAAACATTCCAAAATGCACAGACTCACTGGACGAACAAAATAACTGGACTTGTAGATAGTTTAAAATTCCCATCCCACCATAATGTTACATTATACTATTTATTTTGCAACTTCGTATAAAGTTTATGTCTGCCATTTGAATTGTACACATTGAGGAAAAGAACAAACTGCAAAAATCAGTTGCAAATGGCTTAACTTAAAAAATCGGTACAAAGCACAAATAAACCAATTAACATAAAAACAATAAGCAAATTACAACTAATAACTAAATCATGTTTTCCCAATCTAAAGTATCAATCAGTACACATTCAACGGACTTTGTGTAGACGTCATAAACAGTCTGAGAAACGCACGACTTTGTGCAGTGCTATATTAGTAAATAGTATCGACAGGATGTAGGATTATGAGTACTCATAACTGTACAAGGTCATATGCAGCAATATATAATTAGGTATGTTTTGAGTTATCAAAAAAAATAATATTGTTAGTATCGATAAAAACAGTATTAAAAGATTTTAATACTGTGTTAAATTGATAACCTTTAAGAACAAGTTTTTTTAAAGGATCAATGTTTTTAAATGGATCGTATTTAAATTTACGAGCATTATAAACAACATAACCGTAGAATATACGGTGTGATATTCTGTTTTAATATGAATTATACAGCTACAGCCAAACGTTCTAAGCAAATTTTGGATCTATGAAGGAATTTAGTAAAAGTTATAATTAATTTTTGACAACGAAATCCCCGACTTGATAATTTACCATTTATACAAAAATTACGTTCATTGAAATAGAAAACGTGACTACAGGCAAGGGCATAGCGAACAAGTTGTGAAATATCAACACCGTAAGAATGGACAAAAGGATCATCGTCGTCCAAAATGAGAAAATTAACAATAGAGAATGAAAAATCGTCTCTTTTGTCGTAAATTCTTGTATAAAGTTTCGCCGCGTATGAATCTGAAATATCAAAATATAGAAAAAGGACAATCATTGCTGTCTGTATTAGATATATTTAAAGTAAGTGCCCTTGGGTAAATTTCCGTAGTATAATTCGAAAATTCTTGACTATTCAAAGTAAACATAATTTTTTATCATTAAAATAACGGAAAGTGTTTTTTAAAATTTATCAATAAAATTAAATGTAATATAGACAAATCTTTACTGATTTGGCCGTAAACTTTGATCCATAACAATACAGTAACAAATCTGCTATTACAGGGGCATATTTGGTGTCTATAGGAATGCATACAACCTGTCAATGAACTTTATTGCATATAAAGTTTATCGACAGTTTGTGTGCATACGACTGATTGTATGCATAACATACACGTACATATATATTGTCAAGGGGAACATTTACAGCTTTAGTCATCTTATCACAGTTAGTGTATTTTTTCCTTTTTCATTACAGAAGAAAGCTTTTTATAAGTTACAGCAAATAAGTTTGCAATCAGACTTTTCATTTAAATAAGAAAACTTCTGTTTAATAAATTTGTGTAGAAGTGTGATGTACAGAGTCGAAACTGTCAACATAATGGAAAAATTGACCATCAAAAGGACGTAATTTATACAAAACAACCACAACGTTTTTGACACTCCAAAAATGATTAATACTTTTATTTTCATATGCTTTATTGAAAAAAAAACAACATATTTTTGACGGAAGGAGGACGATAACTTTGTCCTCTTTTCGAAAAGTTTATAACCTCTCGGTCTTGAACGATGTTGAGGTCCCCTGTAATAACATCGCCATAAGGATCATATCTTAACTTAATATAAGCTGCTGTCGGTTGGTGGAGATAGGTAAAGACTGGTAAAACAATATTCTATTCGATACACATGTATTGCTAAATGGATGCAGTTGATTATGAAGTGTGATGTAAATAAATGTTATTTTAACCCTTTAAAAGTGTATTTCTGTTAAGTATATTTGATATTTTTCCGTATTCCAGTTATTGCTGTACTTCAAAGTTGGCCAGCTTACTCGCTTTTGTTGCCAACATTGTTTTCGGATGAATCTGAAAATGAAAAAAAACCAATTATAATATGTGTGATCTTTTCTACTTTTATTTTGAACTTGATTCATATGTTCCAGGGTAAATCTAGTTAACTGTGAATTCAAATATGACAAAAACATACATACATGGAAATTTCTAAGTTTAATCAATTGATGAGTCAAAATGTTCTTCTGAATAAGATATTTTAGTCTTTCAATTTCCAAAATGTTTAACATGATATATAGTTAGAAAAAAGTAAATGTTCCCGCCAAAACTAATAATGTAATTACAATAGTGTACCAGCTGATGAAGATATGATATGACAGACATGGACAGCAATAAACATGCTAGTCCTATTTAAAAAGAATAAGACTATATTTTCCCGATAGCAGGCATATGTTTGAATTTTCACAAAACGCTTTTTCTTGATTAACCTACTGAATAAAGATTGAAAACGAGCGAAAGAATGAAAATAAACTGGAAGATTCAAGCAAAAATAAAACAATAAATCTAAGTGTTTTTTTAGACAGTTTTCTGTAAATAATTTAAAACATTCATACAACTGAAATTATTTACCGTCAGTTCTCATTTCCTGCTCTTTTTTCTCCAAAATATCGATGATGGTATCATGACCATTCTTTTCGGCATACATTAGAGCTGTCCATCCATATATGTCATACTTGGTCTTATCACAATCATTGCTGATTAGAAAGGTGACAAAACGCTCTCGGTCAGATTCAACAGCATTCCCTGTCCTGGTTGATGCCCTGTGGCTTCGACATGTTTCTATCAGTGGTGTATTGCCGAAATAATTTATACAGTTGACCCCTGCACCTTTTGAAATGAGATCTGTAGCCAGCTGAAATCGATTTCTTCGTATTGCCTGAAATAAAGCACCAGTTCTGTCATTTTCGTCATCTTTTGTAAATCCTGCTCCCATTTTACTGAAAAAACCGGGACAAAGTATCAAACTTCAAAGAACTGTACTTGTCTTCGAATTCACAGGCAGTGTTGCGTTGTATCTGAGATCAATTTATGAATATACGATGTGTTTGTTTATCCAAAAGGTCATCTTTATCCCCTGCTGTTTGTATGACGTCTTTTGAATCATCGATAAAAGTAAGAACTCTAATGAAAGAGAGGAAACCTGTGTTAACCTTTTAAAATGCGTGCAATTTCCCCAGGTTTTGTGTGATGCCTTAATTAGTCCCTTCCTGATTGATTTACTAGATTTGAACATCAGTAAACTGCTGTCACCTTTACCTTCCATCTGCCCACTAATATGGCGTTTATATATCTCAATAAATGTTACGCTTGTTCAAGATCACACTTTATAGACTTTTACAGGGGTATTATATTCACACACACACACACACACACACACACACACACACACAAACCAACAGTATAACAGATAAATGAGCAAGAACGACTGAAATCGATATAGCATAAGTCTTACGGGTCACAATCACAAATTGATTGCCTGATACGATATGTCATTCTTGACTCACAAGCTACGCGTTTTTGCCAACCTAGATGTTTCAATACAAGAATAGTCGAATATTTACAGATTGTGTCCTATTCCCGTTCGTGACATATTAACTGAGTGTGGGTTTGCATGGTTGGTGATGCATTCAAAGCAGGAGACGCTTTCATTATCGATGCAAGCAGTGTATTTTTTTTTGAATCCATGCTATTCCTTCAGCTGTTTGTATGACGTCTTTTGAATCATCGATAAAAGTAAGAACTCTAATGAAAGAAAAGAAACCTGTGTTAACCTTTTAAAATGCGTGCAATTTCCCCAGGTTTTGTATGATGCCTTGATTATGTGATGCCTTGATTAGTCTCTTCCTGATTGATTTACTAGATTTGAACATTGGTAAACTACTGTCGCCTTTATTTTCCTCTGCCCACTCGTATGGCGTTCATATATCTCAATAAATCGTTACGCTCGTTCACGATTACACTGTATAGACTTTAACAGGGATATTATACTCACACACACACACACACACACACACACACAAAAAAAAAAACACAGTTCAACAGATAAATTAGCAAGAGCGACTGAAATCGATATAAAACAGGTCTTACGGGTCACAACCTCAAATTGATTGCCTGATACGATATGTCATTCTTTACTCACAAGCTACGCGTTTTTGCCAACCTAGATGTTTCAATACAAGAAAAGTCGAATATTTACGGATTTTGTCCTATTCCCGTCCGTGACATATTAACTGAGTGTGGGTTTGCATGGTTGGTGATGCATTCAAAGCAGGAGACGCTTTCATTATCGATGCAAGCAGTGTATTTCTTTTTGAATCCATGCTATTCCTTCAGCTGTTTGTATGACGTCTTTTGAATCATCGATAAAAGTAAGAACTCTAATGAAAGAAAAGAAACCTGTGTTATTACCTTAATTGGTATCTTTTTCATTTGTTTTTGACCATCTAACACTACTGTTGCATAAATTTAAGAATAGCATAAGTGTGATAGTTTCAAAAGAAATACGAATTCGTAGAGGAAAGAGAAAAAGTAAATATTTTCATATTGTCCAGCAGATATATTCCCTGATTTGCATAAATATTGGTTCCATTATTTCATGAAATATAAAGTCAAATTTAGCACAGGAAATGCAGTTAACTAATATAACGGTATACTAAATAATTTAAACACAAGAACCAAAAGGAACAAATAATAAAAGAATAAATTTAAACGGTTTACTGTTTTAAAGAACACTTGTAAATTACTTAAGGCATTCTGAAAGTTATCTTAACCCACTGGTAAATAGTCCCGCTGTCCCTCACTATTATATATGTAAGTTTACAGTATAGTAGAATTCTTAAAGCATACTTTTACCCTAAAAAGTGAATTAAGACACGCATTTGTAAAATGCCAAAAACAAACTGTTTACAATTTGATTCGAAAACGCATGTTCTAAATAGGGAGATATATTTTTCACCAATAAGATAACAGATGCAGTGAATAAAAAACACCAGTATAATTATAAAATTTATCAGGCAGTCTATAAACATGATGAATATAAAAATAAGATGTGATACGATTGCCAATGAAACAACTCTCTTCAGGAGACCAGCTGACGAAGATAAATTAGAAAAGCCCAATTGACAGTCCAGACATTTATCTGTAGGAGAGATAACACATTTACATAAATAACAGTATGACGAAATGCTTCGAAGAATATAATAAAATGGGGCAGACAAAATATTATCAAAGAAAAGCTCAAATTATATTAAATTTTCGGATCTTCAGCAAAAGGATGGAGAACAGAACTGATGTACGAAGAGGGAGGTAGGAGGGGTCTTATCCCGAATTCCCGGGAAAATAAAAGCCCATTCCCGAATTTCTGTGCAAATAATGTGTCCATTCCTGCATCACGATAAAATCGAATTCCAAATTCTCGAATTCCTGACGATTGAAATGACTATTTCCGGTTTCCCGGGAATTAAACGGTTCAATCCAGATTTCCAGAAAAGTTCCCGCCACTCCTATACCGTACCATCGTAGTCTTGTAATCTTACTTCCAAAAGTAATCTGAATCATAATCTGAATTTCATGATATTTATGTACAACAAAAAAAGGGGATTCCAAAAGGAAGAAGGAAAAAGAATACAATGTTTGTGACAAATTTACAGGGCCACATTTACATGTCGTTGGAAAATAGTTTTCAACATGTAAGTCAATATATGAAACAGACTTTACTGTATCTGTAGTGTCCTTTATTTCAAGTTTGAAGGGATGAATGCAATCAACAGTCACCAAATTCAGAACAATTATCGGGTACTACTTTTTCTAATTAGTCAATAAGAATAATTTATGTCATCTGTAGCATATGATTTATGTCTCCTATGATAAACTTCAAATGTTCTGTGGTAAATTATGTATTTCTCCTGTGGTAAATAATATATGCTTCCAGCGGAAAATAATTTAGGTTTCCTCTGGTAAATGATTTATGTCTCCCATGATAAAAACGTATGTCTTCTGGATATCATAAGGAATGTCACCTAGAGTAAATAATATATTTATACTTGGATAAGTAATCTGTCTTATGTTGTTCATACTGTTTTTCTCTATTGTTAAATACTATAATTTTTTTCCCAGTGGTAAATACTTAATTTCTCCTTCAGTAAATGATTTAAGTCTCCTATGATAAATAATGTATGTCTCATAGGGTATATAATGCAGATGTATGACTCCTCTAATAAATAATGTATTTCTATTGTGGTAAACAATCTATCATGTCTCCTGTGGTAAATGGTGTATTTCTATGTCTCCTGTTGTAAGTCATTTATGTCTCCTACGGATAGTTATGTTCCTTATTAGCAATTTGACATATTCCTTTCATCCTTCTGTCTAATATTTTCTTATATCGAAGATTAGAGGTAATTTTCCAGTATATTAGGCAATGACGTCACGCAACAATGCAAGAACGTCACATGGTTTATATCAAATTCATCAATGAAATGCACGCGACGACATTCATATAACCGACCAGCTATGGCAAAGTTTTTATATCTTCAAAACTATCAGAGTTTTATAGCTCCTGAACACATTTTAAAGCTATTTCAGGTAATTTCATATACAGATAAGCTGTTCAATGTTTTTTTTAAAATATAATCTTTCAAACAATTTAGAATCGAATATCAATGAACAGACATTTACTGTCATATGAATTAGAAAAAAATGCTACCGTTAAGGCGTTTAAAATTATGATAAATATTGGGTAAATTTTGAAATGTAATGAAAAAGTAGAACAAATGGCGTTTAATGTTTTGATGTTTTTATGTTCTAATATAAGCTCGCCCTTGAAAGTCTTGCACAAAAAGTAAAAATTCAAAAACTAAAATGCCATTATTCTACATTTTCATTACTATTCAACAATTACGCAATGAAAATCATACTATTAAACGGCAGACATGTTACCAAACTATATGCGCATGCCGATGATAAATGCCTCTTCAGTAATGCTCGATATCAAATTGTTTGAAAGTCATTACCTAATGGCTCATTTGAGCGAAAAAGTAATGCCAAAGCCGGACAAGGAATCATATCTATGAACAAATGTAGATACTCTCCAAATTTCAAACGAGTCCCTAAGTTTAACTACAGATTATTAAGCAAATCATATTTGTGCTTACATAATAAACAAGATATAGGTTGAATTCTTTTAAAAATACAATGTTCTGTTCTATATTGTTTTTAAAAAAACAATGTTAACATAAACTTTATTGAAATTGGACATTTCTAAAATTCAAAGGTTTAATAGACGTCACAACAATGACATGTTTTGTAAAAGAAATATACCAATGCATCGAATTAGCACGACATTTGCTTATGCAGCTATATTAAATTCATATTTACACAGCTGTTTATATTGTTCACGGTATAACAACAGAGAAATCAAAAAGAGAAAGTCATATATTCGTAGAGGAAATGAATCATAAACGTAATTGACTTCCTATATAATAACAATATGATAAACACGACAAACAACTACAAAACACAGATCCAATCCAAATTATTTATTTGTTAGAGTACTTTTTTTTTACCTCTGTGTTGAAAAATTTATGTCTCCTGTGGTAAATAATGAATGTATCCTTTGGTAACTAATGTATTTTGTCCTGTTGTAAATAATTTATGTCTTCTGTTTAAAATCAATTATGTATCCTGTGCTAATTAAGCTATGTTTTCTGTGGTAAATATTGTATATTTTCCTGTTGTAAATAATTGACTTCCTATATAATAAAAATAAGATTAAACACGACAATCATCTATAAAACGATGATCCAATCCAAATATTTATTTGTTAGAGTACTTTTTTAAACGTTGGCCTGTGGTAAATAATGTATGTCTTCTTTGATAAATAATGTATTTTTATAAGATATTTAATGTATGACTCCTTTGATAAAATATATATTTCTCGAAGGATAACAAGGGTATAGTCAAACTCATAGTCGAAAATAAACTGACAATGCCATTACAAAAAACGAAAACCTACATAAGAATAAACAGCAGGACACAATACACAACGTAGAAAACTAAAGACTGAACAACACCCACCAAAAGTCGCGGGTGATCTTTGGTGATCCAGAAGGTTGAGCAGATGCTGATTCTGTCAATTAGCACGAAATTTTCTTTTATAGCTATATTGGATTCAGATTATCACTTCAATATGTTTGATAACAAATTAAGCTGTTTATGAAGTTCAAAAATTAACACCAGAAAAGTGAGGATTTGTTTTCTATATTTGTAGATGGAATGACAAGTCATAAATGTTATTGTATCTCTATCTAATAAAAATAGGATTAAACATGAAAAACAAAAAATAGATGTTGTTCCAATCCGTAAATATTCTGTTTGAATATAACCATGATAACGACACAATAAACAACAACCTTTCAAAAAATGGTAGCAGACACAAAATGTACTAACAAAAAGTGTTTTATCTGTCTATAAAGATTTCACTACTATTTCTAAAACGAAATTTGTGATCGTTATGAACCGACATCTGAACTAAAAACGTAATAGTTTTATAAAACTTTTCAATCATTTTGTGTATATAATTCAGATAGACATAATGTCTGGTAATGTTTTTGTCTAATGTTGAACCCAATATGAAATTCTTTAATACAATACGTTGACCCATGACATATTAATATCTACTAAGAGATAGATCTTTCCAGCTGAACATAGTCACATTTAAACACAGCACCTCTCATGAGGACTAGTTCAGTCATTGTCTTATGGTTTGGGACATCACAATTTGCTTCAGCAAATCCATAATTTTGAATATATTCTCTTTGAGATCGACTGTCTGCCCTTAGTAAAACTAAGTCAAAGAAGGTTGTTTTGATGACATAAATGGTAGCAAATTGACTACTCATGCACATATGAGCATTTTGACAAAAAAAAATGTATCTTCAGTGATGCTCGGGGCCAAAATATTTGAAAAAAAAGCGATCTCTACTGAAAATGTTTACTGAAAGAACTACAAAAGCATATTTAAAATCCGAAATAACAATTATAACACGTATCATTTCCTAATCCTGTAAATACGAGGTAAAAACGGATGACTTTCATATATATTTCCAATTGTGTGATGTCACTGCTGTTTTCCTTCAAAATGATAAGCAAACGATACAAAAACTTATCAACAACAGTGGTAATATGCCAATGGTAGTGATTAATATGTCAATGGGTCATAATGTTCATCTTCTTTTAAGATATGTGTTTAAACTGTGTTAATAGTATAAAAGATCCAATGTCGTGAACGTCTCAATAAGATGTGATGATAGCTGGGAAATATATATAATTAGCACGAAATTTTCTTTAATAGCTATATTGGATTCAGATTATCACTTCAATATGTTTGATAACAAATTAAGCTGTTTATGAAGTTCAAAAATTAACACCAGAAAAGTGAGGATTTGTTTCCTATATTTGTAGATGGAATGACAAGTCATAAATGTTATTGTATCTCTATCTAATAAAAATAGGATTAAACATGAAAAACAAAAATAAGATGTTGTTCCAATCCGTAAATATACTGTTTGAATATGACCATGATAACGATACAATAAACAACAACCTTTCAAAAAATGGTAGCTGACACAAAATGTACTAACAAAAAGTGTTTTATCTGTCTATAAAGATTTCACTACTATTTCTAAAACGAAATTTGTGATCGTTATGAACCGACATCTGAACTAAAAACGTAATAGTTTTATAAAACTTTTCAATCATTTTGTGTATATAATTCAGATAAACATAATGTCTGGTAATGTTTTTGTCTAATGTTGAACCCAATATGAAATTCTTTAATACAATACGTTGACCCATGACATATTAATATCTACTAAGAGATAGATCTTTCCAGCTGAACATAGTCACATTTAAACACAGCACCTCTCATGAGGACTAGTTCAGTCATTGTCTTATGGTTTGGGACATCACAATTTGCTTCAGCAAATCCATAATTTTGAATATATTCTCTTTGAGATCGACTGTCTGCCCTTAGTAAAACTAAGTCAAAGAAGGTTGTTTTAATGACATAAATGGTAGCAAATTGACTACTCATGCACATATGAGCATTTTGACAAAAAAAATGTATCTTCAGTGATGCTCGGGGCCAAAATATTTGAAAAAAAAGCGATCTCTACTGAAAATGTTTACTGAAAGAACTACAAAAGCATATTTAAAATCCGAAATAACAATTATAACACGTATCATTTCTTAATCCTGTAAATACGAGTTAAAAACGGATGACTTTCATATATATTTCCAATTGTGTGATGTCACTGCTGTTTTCCTTCAAAATGATAAGCAAACGATACAAAAACTTATCAACAACAGTGGTAATATGCCAATGGTAGAGATTAATATGTCAATGGGTCATAATGTTCATCTTCTGTTAAGATGTGTGTTAAAACTGTGTTTATAGTATAAAAGATCCAATGTCGTGAACGTCTCAATAAGATGTCATGATAGCTGGGAAATATATATATAATTAAGTTGTGATTTAAATATATGAATGGGTAGATTTTCGCATAAATCAATATATGAATAAGATGGTTTATAAAACCTAGCCGGACTTCTGTATCCAAATGTGTATATTAAGACACCCCATTTTTGATCCACATTTACATAGATGACATAGATTATTGGTTTTAGTTACTGACCTTCATGTTTTATTGGGCAAAACAGACTATAAACATGTAGATTGCGATTAAACTGCTACGGCACGATCAATCATTAATATATATTTGATCAATTGAATTCAATTTAGACTCATTCGTTGGGTATCATACAGCATACAATATCTAAACATGGTATATTATCATGTTTACTATCATTTTTTAAATCAATTTAAAGTATAACGCTGTTCAATAAGTATTTCTCTTGATGTGGTGACAGTTTAATTTCTGTGTTTAACACCGGAAAGAAATTAGCAAGCAACAACCAATCAATCAATCAGTACATTAGTCAAGCAATACGTCTAATTATTTATTTCGGTGTATCGAGTGTCTTATGTTATCTCGGATTTTTTATTTGTATCAAAATAAAAACTCTAGATCTGAAATGAAATACGCAGTTTGTGAGAGTTTTGCAATTCATTTTTTATCTAAATTAAGAAACTATTAGTTTCTATCTTATTATTGCGACTGCTTATACTGATTAATTTCAATTGAAATCCATGAGGGGAGATAACTTAGATAATTAAACTTGTATAAAGGAATGTACAATACATTTCCCTGTTTTGTTCTGTAGAGAAAGTAGTCCAGTAAATAACTTTTTTATGCACTAATAAAATTGAGAATGGAAAATGGGAATATGTCAAAGAGACAACAACCCGACCAAAGAGCAGATAATAGCCGAAGGCCACCAATGGGTCTTCAAAGCAGCGAGAAAATCCCGCACCCGGCGGTGGACATCAGCTGGCCCCTAAAAAATGTGTACTTGTTCAGTGAAAATGGACGTCATACTAAATTCCAAAACATATAACTGAACTAAAATTAAAAAACATACAAGACTAACAAAGGCTAGAGGCTCCTGACTTGGGACAGGCGGAAAAATGCGGCGGGGTAAAACATGTTTTGTGAGATCTCAACCTTCCCCTATACCTCTAGCCAATGTAGAATAAAGAAACACACAGCAATACGCAAAGTAAAACCAAGTTTAAAAGAAGTCCAAGTCCGATGTCAGAATAGGTAATGAAAGAAACTAAGCAAAATGACAAAAATACATAATTAACAAAGGACAACTAGCAGTTACTGACATGCCAGCTCCGGACCTTAATTAAACTGATTGAAAGATTATGTCTTTTTATCATATGAAAATCAAACACAATCCCTCCCGTTAGGGGTTTAGTATCATACCATCATAAAATATATGAGAAGAACATAACCCGTATCATGTTAACAACTGGGTTAAGAATAAATGTGTTTATTTCCGATGCAAAGACCGTATGAGTGAATCAATATTAATACAAAAATATGCCATCCTTAATGACCTGACAACAGTATCGTAACTATATATAACTGTTTTTTTTTCAGAAAGCATATACAAAGAGCTGCATATTTCACCTGATATTTCATTACAAATTCTGTTGCTTATGTTCTATAGTTTTTTTTCTATTCCCACAAAAGAGATTATCCCAGATATAATCTTTACAAATCTGTTAATACTAAGGAAATTGTACCTCGATTGTGACCTATTATTCATTATATCTAAAAAAAAAGGATGAACACTCAGCAAACAATCATTCTGTCGATTTTTATTTATACCCCCACCCCCGCACCTTTAATGAAAGGAACGTGATGATAATTGTTTATGTTCGTGCAATAATTAGAAACGTTTAAAGATCTGTCATCAACCCACCGTGTACAAGTAGCAAATATTATAAGACATAAGAAAACTAACAACCAGGTTCCTGAGAGGAATGCTTTAGATAAAATGTCGTTATTATAATTGTAATTTGTCAATGAGTTCTTCCACACGTATCGACCACAAAGCGTTACTCATATGTTATGTTATGAGTTTGACTTTCAACAGTCATCAAAACGTTATGAAGTAGCAAGTATTGTTCTAAAGAGAAGGAACAATGTTGTCTAAACGTGACTAGGAAGACATTTAAAGAGGACACACAGAATAAGATAAAAAAAAGTATGCATGATGAAACGTTTAAAACAAAATGAGAAAGGACATGTTGGTAATTTTTTTTTCTTATACATCGGTACGTTTTTTCGGCCTTTTAGAAGATTTTAGCACTCGCGACACTGTTTTTGTGTTTTGGACAAATCTGGTTTTTCAAAAGCGTTGCCTAAAGGAAAATTGGATTCATAACAAAATCAAAAATTATGATAACTAACATTTCACTTAAATATATTTGCCACTATAGGCAGAAGTGCTTTATCGTGTATGAAACTAAACAACTATTCCGTAATATACAAAAGGTAAACGGTGACGTTAAGAGTTCAATTCGTTCATACATTTTATGTAAGTATCGATTCGTCTGGTCAGGCAATGATGCTCATTATCCGTTTGAAGGATTGAGGAATCGAACTTGACTGATCGGTAAACGATTGATGGTAGCTGACTGATCGCTAAAACAGTATCACCTTAGTTTGAAAGTACAACATTGACGGCTAGATTAATTCATCGGTCGATTTAATTGATGCTTGCATAACGTCTTATGTCAAATATTTCCAAGCATTACAATATGTATGTTTGCCAAGAAGGTAGACCAGGATACATTTTACTAGTAACAAACACCAATCTACAATCCGACATGTTTGTCATCACATATAAAACTAAAGACTGAGCACTACGAACTTAAAACCGGGATGATCGCAGGTAATTCGGAAAAAATATATTTCAACCGTCGTGTGTCTGATCGTACGAAGTCGGTAACGGAATGCATTTGGTGATATCCCCATCAAAGAATCATGTATCATGCGTTTGTATAATATGTTATGGTGGTTATATAAAATTAGGTTATACAGCTCATTCCTCTTCTGTATCTGCAGCGCTATATACGTCTAGATATTATATATATATTAGGACCATCAATTGCCTACTTTAGGTAACCTTTAAAGGGAAATCACACTATTGTTTATACGCATCGCTCTCGGCGCCGCTACAGTGTGGTAACGGTATTATGACGTCGCCCTTTTTGAGTCAGTCGTAAAGGTCGCCGATTTCTAAAATGGCGGCCCGCTCAAAGGGACGTTTCACTAAAGCAGGAGAAAGCAAATGACGTTTTGTTTTAAGTGCAAAAATGAAAATGCTACACGAAACAGAAAATTTGTTGGAAGCGGAAAGCAACGAACCAAAACAGTTAAACACATGTATCTTGATGCCGGGAGAGAGGCGTGTTTTCGAACTATATGAAATTAACAAACAGTTAAAGGCAGGTGCGTAGACTGTGGACTTCCGCTTCAGTTTACAAGCGTAACTGAAGAAACAAAGTGTGGTGTAGGGTGCATTCTGTATGTGGCGTGTTCTTTATAGTATTCCTACAAAATAGCAATTAGCAAACTGTGGGACCAGCAAGAAAAATATAAAAAGGCCGCCAGACGTCAGAACAATCTGTAAATATCAAACACTATGCCTAGTTATTTTGGTCCTTCTAATGAAAATTTGCCTGCACCTCAATAAACATGGTACTGTACATATCTTTAATGGTTAAGATATTAGAAGATATGGAATAATTGACAACATCCCACCAGAGACAAAATATCGTTGATCTAAGCTATTACAGGTGTCCATACGGCCTTCAACAACAACAAAAAATCCCATATAGTATATTTGGGTTTACAAGTCTCCAACAAGACAAATAATTAACACACACATGTATTTATGTAGAGTAGCATATCTTACACAGTACTTCTCAACTGTAACCATCACATTAAGGTTCGTCTTGTAAAAGAGTATTCAAATCATAGAAAAATGCGTTCGTGCTGATATTCATGTAATATTTGCTACTGAAATTTTCGCAAAAACCAAGAATACAACGAAAAAACAAATAGTTCAGATGTAGTTACATGTTCAGATCACCCGATTGCAATGTGATCACTTGTCTGTCAACACTGATATAGGGAGAATGTCGGATGCAGATCATGACTGACAAGGACAACCAGTTTTTGAATACAGAGGTAGCCGATTTTCTCTGGATACCATTGATTCAAAAACAAAATGGCCAACATGATATAGCAGAGAGCGCTGAAAGTGGCGCACACAACTAATCAATCAGTTATTTTCAAATTGCTTCTAGACGTTTACCTATCATTGATCATTATTGGCAAACAAATATATATTAAAACATACTGAAACATACATGTGATGAAAGAATATACATTCAAAGAAAAAGAGGTGCGCCAACAGAAATAGAAACTGCAATCTTACTCTTAACCAATTTTTAGTTCCTTCCGAAAATAGTGTCATGAAGGGTTTTTTAACGTGCTGATATAGTGGCATTTTTTTAACACGGCATTTCAGGTTTTATTTCCCCCTTGCGAATGGACAAGGTAGTGAAAAAATTCTGCCCGCGGTCAAACAGGCACGTATCACTATTCAGTCAGGATACCCTGGGTCTTCCGAGGTAGAAGAGTCTTTATATGCAATCCTAGAATAATTTCTTTAATACGGGATGTGGCACGCATTCGTTCTTCCCATACCACAAATGCATCTAAACAAATGAGATGACTTCATCTTTGACAATTACTGTATAATAAACTGTTACTGTATGTTTATAGATTCTATAGATTGATAAAAATATTAATGAATAATCAAAATACCTCAAAAAATGTTCAAACATTATATTATAGTGTATAGTGGAAAGGGTTTAATTCAACACAATGCAAGCGTTGCAAGGAATGCTGCTATGCCAGCAACGTCGTACTATAACGTTACATATAAAAGAAAAAGTTATAGTTCCCGCCAAAATTGCATATTAAGATTATTTCCGTTTTAGCGGTGTTAAAACATCGGTCACCCTCTTTTTATTTATACTTTTAAAATCTTCCCTGAAGCTGCAACTTATGCAGAAGTTTGCAGGAAAAATAAAACATTTTTAGCAATTAAAAAATGGCGGGAAATATTCAAATGCTTTCAAAAATAAGGAAACTGAGACAAATAATTATTTAGAAGGTACAAGTTACATTTGACTGTTATCACAGTTAAACATCTTTGTTTTAATAACTTTGATATTTTTTTAAGAACTTAGAGCGCTATTTCTATATTTTGGAATAACGTGTTTCTTTAAATATTGATGACGTCATATCTCGAAAACAACATCGGTGACCCCAATTTTTTTTTGTCGCTTAAAATTTAATAATAAGTATGATCTGTCTACATGCAAAATTTCATTGAATCATTATTAGTAGAATAAATAGTGTGATTTCCCTTTAAGTGCAAACCTGTTCTGAGTGTTGAATTTTAATAGTGCTTAAAGAAAAGGTTAAGATGTTGAAACTTTTCTTGGCATGAATTATTAAAAAGAACCATGGTAATCCAACCTTCAGATATTCTCAAAACATTAGTATGTCATCACATATCAAAATTTTTTTTTTGTTTAACATTTCAGCTTTTGGGACTTTTAAGTTCTTGGATTTACAACTCATCTCCAAAATTTTGAAATCTTGGAGACTTCATTTTTTCTGCTTTAAATTATTTCCTAATTTTATACGTAAAATACTGAAGTTGTATTAAGATAAGCAGTCTTGATATCTAAGGATTGTTATTATCCCAATGAAGTAACTCTGGCTAAATTGGAACTTTATAAAGGACAATTTTAATTGTTGTATGCTAGTATGAACATAAAGCAGTGTCTTTGGTAACCCAGGATAGTTACATAATTGTCGTCTTTAATTTAAAGTGACGAAATGTCCTACTTTCGCTTCAAAGACCAAACTTTAGGAAGGTGTAAATTGTGCGATTAGACTCGAAATGCCAACAAATAGATCATGTATAAATGTACAGTGTAACACAATAAGTCAATCTAAAATCCAGCTAACTCGATTTTGATGACTCGCATATGTATGTTGAAAATATGTATCAACATTATACAATTGAAATATCAGGATCAACAGAAAACTTATAATATAATTCAACATCTACTACTGTAGCACTCAATAGCAAGACAACAGAATTAGTTTTTTTTGTTCAAAGATTTGTAAACTGTCAATTTTGAATTGGATTGGAGTTCAAAAGTTAATTTTTATTTCTTTTGCAATATATGTAATGCTCTTTTTGTGTAACGGTTTGGTTATTATGTAAACCAAATAAATATACTGTTTTTCAATCATGAAACCTTACGGGCGTAAATTGTCTTTGCCCACTTTAACATTTTTTCAAGATGTATATGCCTCGTTTAATCATGAAAATCATGTAAAATGGCTTTAAGCATGTTTTTTCATTTAACGATGTTCTTTATTCAGCATAACTAGATGTAATGCATTTAAGCCATATTGTTCTTTTGATAAATCATGAAATTACGATGGAATTATAAATGGTCGCGAACATCATGTACATGCGATGTTCTATTTAGACTTAGACACCTCAACATGTAAATCTATATTCAAGAAAAAGATGAAAGGATGTGTAAAAACATTTATCTAAAGTTCATGTATTTCATAAGTAAATGCAGAGTTTGGATAAGAAAGTCTCCCTCTTGAAGTCCAAACATGATTTTAAGGAAAGCCTCGGTACGATAGATAGATAAAGGGCTCTTTGTTTTAATAGACGTGTAGAAAAAAAATGATAATGAGTAATAAAACCTGTCTACTAGTATATTAAATATCAAATTTGCAATTGCCGTAAAAAATGTGAATTTAACTTGGATTGAAACAGTATACCAGACTGAGTATGATATCGATACTATTCGGATTGTAAAGATCTTTGTCTAGCTTATTAATAAACGTGAATTATTAAATGAGAGACAATCTCATAATTAATATCAATAACAATTGTTATTCCACTCGTGTTCATTTAAAGTACAGTAATCTCTAGAACTTGTTCTAATATGGGATGAACAATCATGGAATACTTCTATCGCCTGAAAGTAAAAAAAAAATGTTATTCTCTATAATGAAGCAGTAAAATAATATTACAGGGATTCAAAAACAAAAACAGTTTCAATATTGTTTATGTTTAAGACAAAATACTGATTTTCGTTGTTTATTGTGCATATAATATGTCATATTATACATGTTGTAGTAACTGCTGTTCTTTTCTATTGGATTATTATCAGCATAAGTTCTGGAAAAATGACCATTACAACACAAGTTAATAAAAGAATATTTATTCGTCACTTTATTATATAATCTGTAAAACAATTGTATTATTAACGTGACTTGTATAGGTTGGACTATGTAAATACGGCTGTTTCACAAACCACGCCTCTTTTGGGGAGATATATAATTTCATAGATAAATTGTTTTGTTTACGCACATGTTCCCATATATGATCTCTATGTTTATCTCATAGAGATATAATTTGGGAATGTTATCAGTATAGATAAACAAAGAGAGCGACAGCTTTGAATTCTGAGGAAGACCAAACGTGAAGGTAGGGGTAGTACAGAATGTAAGTACAAGTTTAAACTCTTAGAAGTTCGGGGCATATAAATGTTGAAAATATTCGGCACAGCCCTATATTTTGACCTTTGAAATAAATAGTAGTGCATATGAGCTTTCCATTCAAGGATATACTTTTTTTCGAAACTGCATAGTAAAAGTGGTAAAGTTTAAGCCGTAAAAGGAGTTACTATGGGAAATTGAATTGTCTATATTTACAGAAATGCGACTTATAAAGTACTTCTAGACTCAAAATAAATGTGCATCCATGGAATAACTCCTTATATGTCTAAATGAATGTGACTTCTGTGATTAAAAACTAAAGTGCGTGTAAGCTATCTGAGGCGTAAAGATTACGTTTACTAGTCACTATTAAATGAGTTCTTTTTATTGTTTCGTTCAATTGAAGAGTGAAACGATATATTCATATCAACATTTTGGCCTCGAGCATCGCTGAACAGAAATTTATTGTCGAAATGCGCAACTGGTGTAGAAAAAAATGTACCTTTAATGTAAATACAGCATGTACTACCTTATTCAACTTCCTATTTGTTTTTTAATATAGATCACCTTTTATATCTTTTGTTTTAAACAAGCTTTCTTTTGTCAATAGGAGTAAGCACATATACCACCAATAAAACGCTGAGTATACCGATGAACAAAAGTTAGATAATTTACAATTCATTTCAAGTTGTATCAGTACTCACAAAATACCGTAGGGTAAGCTTTAAATATGGACAACCATCAAAGGGTAGACGAATTCGATTTTACTCTGCATAAATTTGATCCACAAAAAAGAAACTTTTCTGATAATTTTCTAAAACAATTTTAAATTCTTTACAAATGCCATGATAATTTAAAAAAAAAACAAATATTGAAACAGATAACGTGAAAGTTGTTAAATAATATTAAATGTCGGTCCTGGAATATTCAGATAGTTATGGGAAACAGATTCCAAGATTCGTTTTCAAATATTCGACCAGTTGCATGTGTTACAACACAAAAACATTCTTCATACCACAAATTTAAATTTGTTGCTGCTTTTATTTACTACAGTAAGGTTACAAAAGTTGATTATAAAGGGAATTAAAAAAATTACTACCTCTACTTTCCTAAAGGAGATACAAAGATATGCAACCAAAGAAAAGAACTACAATATCTGCACTGGCTTGAAATTAATCTAAGTGTGCGTTAACAAGACATGCATGGTAAGTACCATGACTACGTGTTCAGTGAATTAAAAGAAAACTCTGAAAATAAGTGAACGTATTTGCAATGCATTTATACTCTAAATGGTATCATTTCCTATATAAGTAAAGGCATAATTAAATTGTTATCATCTGAATCAATGCTATAAGGGACTGTTCAATATTTATCAGATGAATGGGCCGGTGCAAAATGGGGCGGGGCAAGCACTTTTTTTGTGGAAATATTTGGATGGGCGAGAAATTGTTTTTACATGTATAGTGGATGGGCCAGAACTTATTTTATAGGAAAAATTTTGCTATCAATTTTATCGGGGTATAGGAAATTTCTTTTGCAGGCACACATAACATAAAAGACATGGTCTCAACAAACTGGTAGCTTGGTTCATTTCTGTCAATTTTAAGGATTAAATTAATGAATACAAAAGCTAGAATTTTCTATTCGGACTAATTTCAGATAGCACTTGGATTTTCATATCAATTGTATTTTGACCTTATAGAATACCAGGTTGTTTGATAGTTTGGTGTATTTCTGTCAAATTTATGGATTTTATTAATAAGTAAGAAAAAAAAAGCTAAAATTTTCAGTTTAGGCTAAATTCAGATAGTCACCTTTAAAATTTTTCATAACTTTTTCAATTCAACTTGGAATTTCATAAAACTGTACACCTATCTCATTCATATATTGATCTTACAGAATGCCATGTTGTTTGGAAGTTTAATGTATTGCTGCCATTTTTATGGATTTAATAAATAGGTTAAAAAAAGCTTAAATTTTCAGTTTAGGTTAATACCAGATAGTCATCTTTAAAATTCTTTATAACATTTTCAAATTAACTTGGATTTTCATATAACTCTACAGCTATCTCATTAACATATTGATCTTACAGAATGCCAGGTTGTTTGGTACTTTGGTTTATTGCTGTCATTTTTATGGATTTAGTTAAAAGGTAAAAAAAAAGCTACAATTTTCAGTTTAGGCTAAATTCAGATAGTCATCTTTAAAAATTTGTGTAACATTTCCAAATCAACTTTGATTTTCATAAAACTCTACAGCCATCTCATTTATATATTGATCTTACAGAATGTCAGGTTGTTTGGTAGTTTGGTGTACATGTATTGCTGACAAATTAAGGGATTCAGTGGCGGATCCAGAAATTTTCATAAGAGGGGGCCCACTGACTGCCTAAGAGGGGGCCCGCTCCAGTCATGCTTCAGTGATTTCCTATATAAGCAACTAAATTTTTCCCACAAAAAGGGGGCCCCGGGCATCCTGCCCCCTTAAATCCACCTTTGGGATTTAATTAATAGGTAAAAAAAAGTTGCATCAAAGTCAAAAACATGTCTGCCTAAATTGCTTTAAAAAGACCATAATTTCTTTCTTGAAAAGTAGAATAGATAAAGGGACATTGTATATTTGAAATATAAGCATGCTGTATTATTAAGACAATAATTGGTAATTCAGCATATGGTAATATGCTTACTAGTCTAAGAGTTATTGTCCCTTAATCTAAATTAGTCCCTTTATTTTAAATTAATATGGTATTTTGAAAATTGTATACAAATTGGATAGTTAGTTAATATTTTTATGATTGTTAACAATAGTTTGAATAAATATTTATATCCTATGATCACAAAAGGGGAAAAGTGATGACTCTCAATTATTTAATAGAATAAAGACGTAAGAAG
Source organism: Mytilus californianus (assembly GCF_021869535.1). Classification (NCBI taxonomy): domain Eukaryota; kingdom Metazoa; phylum Mollusca; class Bivalvia; order Mytilida; family Mytilidae; genus Mytilus; species Mytilus californianus. Next base: position 70,472,053 of record NW_026262745.1, read on the forward strand.
AGATACATTAAACTGTTTCAAATTTAAGATGACCTCAGATTTCAGAAAAATATAAACTAAGTACATTTAATAGTATGGTTAATATTTCTTCATATGTTTTATGACTTGCAATTTAAGTCTCTATGAAAGGCTGGCTGATATAGTATGCTATAACGTATGTCTTAAGATTCAATTGTGATATTGTATCTGAGGCTGAACATATAACATCAAATCTATACATGTATATTCATACTGGTTTTAAAATTAATAAAATGTATGTTTCTGATACACACATAACTATATATATATATATATATATGTGGAATTAACTAGCACATTTTGAATTTTGTATTCATACACCAAAGTCTATTCATTGATTTCCAGACATAAACATGCAAATATTAAAATAGAAAAAGAACCTAAATCATTTTTGATTGTCTTTCAGTTTTAGAGGGGCAAAGACTCTTTTTATCTAAATGGGCAAGGACTTTTTTGCAGAATTTTAAAGGATGGGCATTAACTTTTTTAATGAAATAATATTAAGAATGCACCGGCCCACCAATCTGGTAAATATTGAACGGTCCCTAAACAACGATGCACATGTAACATTTCAAGTATCATAAATAATTTCATACTTGCTAGATTTGTCAGATCCAATTACATTGTTTAACAGTCCGCCAATTACCATACCAACAGTTAAAACATTGTCAGCCTGGAAAGAAAACATCAGTTAGTGATCATATTGATCTCATTTAAGCCCACATTAAGTAAAAACGATGCAATCACATAATTGATAAACTACTTATCAAGGTAATTATGTAGACTATTACATGCATTAGGTATCTTATCTAAGTTAACGTCTTCATAAACAACAATGTAATGTCCAAAATTATGGAATACACCTACCTTTATTTAAAAAATATAAATGTCATGTTATGTCCTTTTATTTTAAGCATATTATGCTGTGAGTAGTTTGCCAATATTAACATTAACGTGTATTAAAATCATTTCAAATGAAGGCTTGACATTTCAAAATTCAGTCGCCTTCACGTCAAAGCATACGATGCAACTATTCACCCCTTTCTCTCATTTGAATCAATCAATATTTATCATGTTTATCGCGATCGATTACAATTGGTTTTGGTTTTTTAATAGAGAACAAATATATTTAAGCTGACTATGCAGTATGGGTTTTGCTCATTTTTCAAGGCCGTACGGTGACCTATAGTTGTTAATTGCTGTGTAATTTGGTCTCTTGTGGGGAATTGTCTCATTGGCAATCATACCACATTTCCTTTTTTTTTTATAAGAATGGAAATAACAACATTAAAATGCAAGGAAAGACAGACACCCTTATTGTCAAGAATAGTGACGAAGGAAAAAGGTGGCTACACAAACTACCATGCAAAGTTTGGTCAGTATAGTTACTGTGCAAATCAGTTTATAGTCAAATGGTTATATTTCGATGGACAACGCAATGTATCGACCATTGGTACACCTATTTCAACCATGAAATGAAAAACATGAAAAAGGTAAACAACGAAAACATTTGAAAATTTCAAACATTTCCCGATCCTGTAATGCATTTCTTATCTCAAAGATTGGATTCAGCTCAAACAAAAATAAAATATAAGAATGATATAATTATAGTTTTTATGTACACGGTTATACAAACATGACTGAAAACGGTGCAGATGCAACATTACAACAATAGACTGCCGGTCTGACATGGATAGACAAAGTTCTAAGTCACGGAGAAGTCAATCTAACGACTCTAAAATCCAAAAGAAGTTTGAACGACATTATAAGTCACAAACAAATCAATAAAATACATGATTTAAACTTCTGTACGCAAGACACGCTTTTCGTCTTCAAAAGAGTCATCAATGACGCTCGAATCAAAGAAGTCTAAAAGATCCACTTAAGAACGAAGTTGAAGAGCAATCAGGACCCAATAGTCCTATAGCTTTTACCAAATACAGTATTTGAAATCTATGGCCTTGAACGATATACAATATACAACTATTAACCCGTTTCAAAGAAATTGCAAATTCACCGATCTGTCACCAACAACAAATGTCCTAAAAGAAGAAAATAAAACACAACCATTTCGATATAATGATTAACAATATTCTTGGCTTGGGACATGAACATGAAAAATTGTTGAACCAACATTTTAATGTCAATAAATATAACACTAAAAACGTAACAAAAAAAAAGACCTTACATTATAGAGACGTTCACAAAAGGTATTTAACTAATTTATGAGTGTAAACATTTAATGATTATATCACTTATATTCTGACTAATTGTCATGTTTAATACCTACATAGAAGACAGAAAATGAATACTATTAGCAAAGTCACGAATTTTCAAATGATTTTATATTTTTTTGCCTTTCTTTGAAAGTATCTTGGGACTAAGACATTTCCTATGATAATCCTCAATGCTCTTCAACTTCGTACTTTATTTGTTTTTTTAACTGTTTTTGATTTTAGCGTCACTGATGAGTCTTTTGTGGACGAAACGAGCGTCTGGCGCAAATACAAAACTTCAATCCTGGCATCTATGATGAGTTTATTTAGACTACGAATTCTTATATAAATTGAAATTACGATGAAATATTCATACAACTTATGGAAATTATTTTTTTTCTCCAAGTTCTCCAACTTTGAAACAGTGACATTGCTTCATTATTTATTAAAAAATGCTCATTCATGACTATATTTTTGCATTTCCCCTCATATTCAGTCTTCTAACAAGATAAATAAAGTAAAATACACCTTAAAATAAAACAAAAGAAACATATTGATATTGCATTTGTTCGAAGAATACATTTATTCATAGCAATAAGACATAATGTATTTCAAGATATGTGCAATAATAAGCTTCATTAAAACGTAACTTATGTCTATTAATTTCAAAGTGAAGAATTAAATATGGCTTAAATCGTTCAGTTACAAATAAGTTAATTTTGCAATATCAAGGCAAACATTGATTATAAAAAAAATTGTTACTATGATTATGATCGTTACTATATATCTGTTTACTCTCATTTTATCTGAATATTTTAAAATGGTATGCCTACCAACAGCCAGCAGCTGTATTTGAACACGATTAAGTGCTTTTTACGTGGATTGAAACATACATTTCTATTTGATATGCTATGTTGCCGAACAAATGTTTTTGTGTTGTTGTCTTTTAATGTTGGAGTTTCCTTGATCTATAACTCTATATCATTTTTCAATAATACCTGTTTTGATATTGCTTCTCCATTTCGACACCAAGATGCAAAATGTTCACAATTACTCCACAGTACATTGTATTTCAAAGGACCTATCATACCGAGTGCTCTTTTTACAACTTCTTTCACCTAAAATATATGGAAATTTTTTGTTTTTAGAATACAAATATATTTTCTATTTTAGTCTCCAATTCATTGTAGTGTTTATGCTCCAACAAAGTCATGAGGAGGACAGATTAAAAATGACACTCCGTAAATTTTACGGTCACCATCACAAATTGGTCGATCCATACGATGTGTCTTTGTCCAAACTAACTAAGGACATTTTTACCACGTGTTAGATTGTGGTTTGACATTGCGTCGTCTGATCTTTTAATTACCAAACGTGACTTATTCCCGATTGCGACTGTTTTGCTGAGTTTAATTTCGCACTGCTATAAGACGTTTCACGGTACTTTTCTATCCAAAATTCATGTATTTATTTTGATGTTATATTTGTTATTCTCATCGGATTTTGTCAAATGTCTTATCGTTTGTACTTGTAAATCTTATTTTTTCTGTTAGATTCGTGTGTTATGGTAAAGATAATTAATCACCAAGTTCATTAATTAGATTTTAGTTTGGATCAACTAAATTTATACGATATATTTGGTTTACAGTTTGATTTAGAAGAAACACCGACATAGCTAGATAATACTATTAATTAACTTATTACTACCACATTTTATATTAATTAGTATTGTAATTTTCATTGTTATTAATAAATGCTATACGAGTATTATAAACCAAATCTTGAATTCTATCCTAATTCTATCGTAGTGTGGGGAAATTTCAGAAATTCAAATGTGACGTAACTTTTTTTTTGTTTGTTTTGTCTTTTTTTGCGTTGATCTCTTTGGCTTACTCGGCTGTGAATTTTTATGTGCTGGTTTATGTTGCTTTATGTATCAGTTTTTATTCTGTAGTTAGTCACCACTTCGGTTTTATCATGTATATCTATTATATAGTCATTTTTATAAATTTACTGTTTGCAAAAGTATGACTTACTCTAAATACTAAGGATTTTCTTGTCCCAGACATATAACCTTAGCTGTATTTGGCACAACTTTTTGGAACTTTTGGTCCTCAATGCTCTTTAACTTTGTACTTGTTTTGGCTTCCGTACTTTTTTTATCTGAGCGTCACTGGCTAGTCTTGTGTGGACTAAACGCGCGTCTTGCGTATTAAGTTTTAAACCTTGTACCTTTTGTTAGCTATTATTCGTATGTTTCTCTGTCCTATATGTTCTCCCATTTATTTGTATTGTAGTCCTTTCATGTGATGGTGTCATTTTAATGTTATGTTTAACATTGCCATAACAGCGGGAGTTTTGGCTAGCCACAAAACCAGGTTCAACCCACCATTTTTTCCTTAAATGTCCTGTACCATGTCAGGAAAATGGCCATTGTTATATTATAGTTCATTTCTGTGTGTGTTACATTTTAATGTTGTGTTTCTGTTGTGTCGTAGTTCTCCTCTTATATTTGATGTGTTTCCCTCAATTTTAGTTTGTAACCCGGATTTGTTTTTTTCTCAATCGATTTATGAATTTTGAAGAGCGGTATACTACTGTTGCCTTTATTTATTTGTTAAGATTATAAATATAATTATTTTTCGATACATTCTTTTCCAATTCATTAATGTTCTTATTTAAAAACTGTTAAATGATATTCGAGGTTTTAAGTCATTAAACAATTACTCATTCGTAAATTGAAGACCAATAATATTTTCGTTGATACTTGGTTGCGTAGTTTGCAAACAAATCTATGAAAAAAGAGTTGATTCATTAACTCTAAATTTTGGCTCTAACATTCTGAAAAAATATCTGCGACGATCATGACGATGTTGTAAACGTTTGAATTTTTTAACATTTTTTACCTATTGTGTCTGTTTGTTTTTTTTCACGCATCGTTGTCAATATAATGGAATTTGATGCGACTGTCATACAAGTGAGAGGTTTAGCTAGCTATAAAACCAGGTTCAATCCACCATTTTCTACATAAGAAAATGCCTGTACCAAGTCAGGAATATGACAGTTGTTATCCATTCGTTTGATGTGTTTGAGATTTTGATTTTGCCATTTGATTAATGACTTTCCTTTTTGAATTTTCCTCGGAGTTCAGTATTTTTGTGATTTTACTTTTTTGAAAGAAACATTTGTTTGAATTATTTCAGTTTAAAAAGATGTTCACCAATTTCGTCATAAGTGATGTATTTGTGAAGTCCTAAACGTGGGCGAATTTAGTTAAAGCGGGCCGCTGTTATGTTTTGCACATATTGGCAACATTTATGAAATTAACAGTGGCTCCACACTTTGCACACACATATCATGCATATGTTTGCTTTGATATTTTAAAAATACTATATTTTTTACTTTTCAACAAACATTTCAATGGACGCGGGGTTACGCCACTTGTATCAGTATGGAAAAATGCGAAATGATGACAAAATTATAGGAAATAGACGATATATCTAGAATTTTTGAAGCAGATTTACAAGTTTTCTTCATGTCTTATTACACATTGAAAAAAATACATTTAGCAATAAATATACAGTAGATTAATTAAAACAATTGAAGTTAAAAAAATGCACCTTTACTGGGCCGTTTATTAGGGTAACTGGCGGTACAACTTTACCAACGAAATTTTTGTTTATCAACGAAATCAACGAACATTGATATCCAAGGAATACATGTTATTATAAATTATTAAAATTGCTATTTATAGATAGCACTCAATATATTTTTAATTTAATAACATTTTTGAATTGCCAGTTGTATTATGAAAGCTACACTTACTGATTCCCGCCGTCTTTACTGTTATTGATAGTACATTTACTGTTGCCAAAAACATCAAATACGTTTTCTCTCTTCACCTCTGCTTTGTTGAAGAGAACACCACTTACAGAAAATGAATGACTTAGATCAGACGCAATTGGTCCATCAATCCCAGCAACATGAACTACTTCATTATTCCCTAATAAAGAAATATAATGTTATGTAGATACAGTCCTGATAAATCTGGTTTTATCATATCAATTGATTTGCTTAAGAGCATATGATACAGTTTTGATCTCATTGTGATTTTCTCGAAAATTTGCATACAAGCTATTTTTCACATAGTTAATTGAAATATGTAATAAAAATATACCTGTATATGCTCAATTTAACGATAATGGGGTCAATATTTTATCCACATACTTAAAATTTCGGTTTCTTGGACATTTCTATCCTCTGGACAGATAAAATTAACTTTTTTGTTTAAAAAAATAAACACATACGAATTTGTGTAACATGATTTGGAATAGTTCTGTTCAAAAGTTTGCTCTTAATTGTGTAATAATTCTTTGTGAATAATTCGTTTTTATTAAAATTGAATTATGTTAGTGAAAAACGACATTTTTTCTGCATATTTATCTATTTAAAAAAATCATCGGTGATTTTTTTCATGAAATTTGGAACAAATAATCTTCATTTGTCATTTAAAAAAAATCGGGGTCCATGTACTGGTTTTCAAGCTAATTATTAAATCCCTCGAAAAGTGCATCTTTTACCGATATATATCGGTGTCTTCCTGATTGTTTCACTTTCTAAAATTACAAGTAAAAAAGTAATGAAATTTTGTTGGGCAACTGAGAAACTTCAATGTGGGACAATCGGGATTTTTTTCAAAAGCGATTAATTTGATTGCATAGTGTAGAGCAAGTAATTACAGGTAAATACTTAGTAATCAGTGTAAACTATAAAATATGAAATAAAAATGAATAAAAAATCATGAACATTTACATTTTTGATTTTTTACAGAATACATGTAGGTCCAATTGATTGATTGATTGATTGATTAGGGGTTAACGCCACTTTCAGCATACTTGTGTTATTTCGTGGCGGTCATATTTTATTGGTCAACAAAGCCTGAGTTTCCGAAGAACACCACCGACCTTCTGTAGGAAAACTGACAATTCTAGTCAATGAAGACTGCAGTCGAGTGCACTTGCCCCTCGCGGGATTCGAACTCACACTACTTATACCACTGGGCCACCGAGGCCCCCCAGATGCAATTGAAGTATCATCAAACATAGAATATGATATTAAGTAAAGAAAAATACACATATCAAACACTACTGTAAATTCAGAAATTATTGCCAGGTTTTTATTAATGCAAATAATGCGAATCCTTGAGTATCGCAACAAATAAAACTCACATTCTTATATCTCTTAATGTATATCTGTACAAAGCTTTTCCTGAAATCGCATTTTTGTTCATTCTTGAAAAATCGCAATAATAAATGCACGCAATAATTTCTGAATTTACAATACTCAATTATTCACAAAGAGTTACAATTAAGCACACATAATATACAGCTTAATACAAGAAAACCAACAGAATAAACAGCTTTATTCATCAAAGCACACATATGAGATGAAGAAAAATACTACAGAGCACACACAATACAGAAGTTACAACAATAAAGCACACATTATACATAAGTACAACAAATAAGCGCATATAATACATAATTACAACAATAAAGCACACATAATGAATAAAATAAACATCACAACACTTCATATAATTGCAACATAATTAGTCCGAGTGTAACATATAAGAGGCATGTGTTAGCACACTGAAAACCCTAACTTTGACATTCTGAAGACAAACTTCTTATGTAAGCGTTGATTGAGTTTCTTTTCTTTTCTTTTTTGGTTGTACTCTCCGGGCTGGTAGTGAATGATGGTCACTTCGTTTGCTGTTAACTTTCTTAAAAACGTGTATATGTTTGGGTGTGGTACTTAGGTCACCATTTTCAAGCTGCTGTGCCATCCTTCGGGGTGTCGTCATTGATCCTTCGGTTTATTGATGGTTCCATAGTGCATGTTGTGTTTAATCCAGTATGTTGTGACGTGGTCTGTAAACTGATTGATATTTGGTATTGAATTTGAATTTTCCAAGGTCTTCTAGTGCATGGATTCATACGTCTTCTATCTATGCATGTGGTACCAGAAAAAAACTGCTGTCTTGTGTACAAGTTGATGAATGTCTAGTTCTCTTTTATAGTCGATCACGAGTCCGGATGACTGCACTTTACATGTCTTTCTATGTTGTGATGTTACACTATTCTTTCAGATAATGGTAAAGGTTTGGTACCATTAAAACGTTTAAACCCGCTGCAATTGTTTGCACTTGTCCTAAGTCAGGAATCTGATGTTCAGTAGTTGTGGTTTGTTGATGTGATTCATAAGTGTTTCTCGTTTTTTATATAGATTAGACCGTTGGTTTTCTCGTTTGAATAGTTTTACACTAATAATTTATGACGCCCTTTATAGCTTGCTGTTCGGTGGGAGCCAAGGCTCCGTTTTGAAAACCGTACTTTGACCTATAATGTTTTATTTTTATAGATTTTGACTTGGATGGAGGATTGTCTCATTGGCACTCATACTACATCTTCTTATATCTATAGCATAATTTTTGACAGCAGCTTTGTTATAATTGAAGAAAGTTGTTGGGCTCAGGTTAATCTGAATGTGAGTGTCAGCAGTCTTCGGTACTAATGTAAATAATCTTGTAAAAATGGCGTCTGAGATCCCTGGTAAAATTGCAAAGACTAGTGGAAACATCTCTCAATCAACAAGTGCATGTATATTGTACAGTGTAAATAAGCTTATACATGTTTTTAAAATTGCATGCATTATTTGAATCACACTATACAAATCCTTGAAGACTTTAGAAAAAAAATCATTTTAAATTATAGTATTGATATCTGTTTTATGAATAAACTTAACATCAAAGATATATTTCACAATTCAATGTTATATTTTCTTATCAAAAGTGCATAAATCTGATGATATAAAAAAAAGACATATTGTATACTTTTACATAATTTATATCAAATAATAGTGTAAAGATTAATTAATGCATTCTTGTTAATTTAGTAAAACAAACAATAGCTACCTTGTTATTTTTAAGAACAGTTTACTTCATAAAGTAATGTGGGACAATGAGAACTTCTCATGTGGCACAATCAGAACTTTTCATGTGGGACAAGCAGAACGTTCCATGTGGGGCAATCAGAACTTTCCATGTGGGGCAATCAGAACTTTTCATGTGGGACAATCAGAACTCTAAAAATTCAAAATGTGGGACAATCGGGAATAAGCAAATATTTTGCAGTTTGAGGTCGCAAAAAAAACCCTAACAACATATGACGTTAGCAACGTCATTACCTCCCTGTAACTGTATCGTATGCCCTCAAGCATGATCTCAACATTTTGAACAAGTAACATATTAAAAAAAAAAAACTCATTGCAATAGCCATTTTTATTATTTTAGATTGTCGTTTTCAAGGTAAACTATACAGTGCACACATTTCATCGTGATTTAGAGTGCAGAACATAGAAAGACGGTCAAGTATGTGTTTCCAAGGATCAAATGTTCAGGTAGCAACGATTGTATGCTCATTGAAATATTAGCCATGAGCTTTGAAAATAAGATAATAATCAATCCAATTCCTGATAATGAAGTCAAGAAATCAGAATCAGAGACCAGAATGGTGTATAGTTACTTAATCACAGCTACACAAGGATTCGGATCGATTAATGAAGGGCAATTCGTTGTTTTTCAAAATATATACAAAAACATCAGATTGTATACTTTTTTAAGGACTTAATTTTATTCCTAGTTCTGTTTCTAATTTATGTACAAAAAAAATGAACGAAAAACAAATATGTTACACAGCAACAAACAAACGACAATCACTGAATTACAGGCTCCTCACTTGGGACAAGCACAAACATAATGTCTTGCATATTGTACGTATTCCCATTTGTCGAGCAATAGTTTTATTGTGCAAGACCACTAGGACTTAAGGAAAACATTTCACTATTTTAGGGCCAATGAATTATACCTTTTTAGTGGTTCTAGAGAAAACTGTTTAATAAAACAAAGTTTGTTAACACATGTGAGAGCTTAAAAAGAAAGGACAATTGGAAATCAATAAGACCATATCTCCATTCACCAAAGCATGACACATTATATGAGAAAATAGAAATCACATAAAACAAAGTAAAAACACTAACGAAGTATAATTAAACGAAATCAAATGAAACAATTATGAAATATATTATATTTTACTAAAAGGATAGATAAGTGTAGCTGTATTTGACATAACCTTTTGGCATTGTGGTCCACAATGCTCTTAAGTTTCATACTTTATTTGGCTATTTACATCTTTTTGATTCTAGTCTTTTGTAAAAAAAAATACGCGCCTCCGGAATACAAGTTTTTATTCCTGTTATCTATGATGAGTATATTTACTGTAACGTACCAATGTAAACTGCCCAATGACAGTATGCTCCGCGATCAATTTCTAACAAATCTCCCTCTTCCACCAAAGTTTTGATTGGATTTGGCAAAGTTTTTTGAGCCATTATCTGCAAACAGAGAATACATTTCAATTTTCGATTTACTTTTAGAAAAATGCTATCGATCAAGTACACCTTATTAGACTGAGGATGAAACAACCCATGACAGTTTGAGCTGGTGTTAGTCACATGTTTCTACGCAATTCAATAAAATGTAAATTATTGCGTGGATATAATATTACGATTTATGAATAAAAGACAAAAAATGTCCCCAACGATGACTGGATATTCCCATGTATTCGTTTATGTGGTTAATTAACTAAGCAGCTGATAAAAGTAGACCTTTAACATGCACCACGAACGTTCAAGCATTATAATTTAAAAGCAAGGTATCCTTTGAATCACATACATTTTTACATTATATGATGTATATTTTTTCTACTTTTTAGGAAGGGAGAGTTCACGTTTGAGTAATTTTTAATTTCTAAAAAGGAATAACAGGAATTAATCTGAAAGTACCACGTCGTACAACATCAATATATTACTGCATGAATTTCAAATTAGAAAAGTCTTCTTTGTTTATTAAATTATAATTAACAATCATTCGAAGCTCCTTTTTCATTGCTGTTATTTAATCTAACATGTCAGATGTAAACTATTGCGTGGATGTAAAATTATGATTTATGAAGAAAAGACAAAAATGGGAGATTATTTATTGCGACATTCATCAATCCAATTATTCGCACCAATAATATCCTCGCAAAAATTTCTGAATTCACAGTATTTTGTTCAGATATTGTTCGATTATAATTGTCCTAAATGGTTTACTTGTGTTAGCTGCTACAGATACCAAGGAACGATGCCCTCAGATTAATGAAATATATATGAACCGAAATTGTCTGTTGTAGAAAGAGCTGATCAGTGAAAGAGGCAAAATCAAAGGAAACTTTAATTTTTATTAGAATATTAGAATCTTTACATTATCATAAATGTACCAATAACTTGTGAGACAAGCGTAGGCTTTCTCAATGAAGTCGACACAAATCTTGGGAACTGTGCGATTTTAAACATCATCCATTTCTCATTGTGTCAAAAAACAACAGAAAAATCTAACTCGCTACTATTAAAAATAATAAATCTTCTACAGTGCAAAGGTGAGGTTTGAATCAAAGTTTTCTTTTAGAAATAGAAAAGAAAACCTTTTAAGTATTTTTGAACACATATGCTAGTGTTATTCTCCGGTGATGAGAAATGTCTTGCTTCAGTTTACCTCAGCATAAAACTATTCTCAATAATCTTTTATGAAAAAAATACAGTTTTCTTTTCATGAAAGTTTTGTTTTCTTTTTGCTCGAATATATATGTATATATTATGCAATAAAACAAACTAATGAGTATTATTTTCGGTGCATGTACGATGATAATCAAAGTCTTGGATTCTATATCAATGAAATATTTTATTTTGTTTTTATACTGACAAGTAAGAATAGATTATTATTACCATAATCGCGTCTGTTTGAACAAATGTGACTTTAGCTTAAACACATTTCTTTGATTAGTTCTCCTTTAAACAAAAAAAAAAAGATAATTCATCTACATACCAAGTTAAACTTTTGGTGTAAAATGTCACCTTATGCTGTATGAATTTCAAATTGTAAAACACGTCTTTGTTTATTAAAGAACAACTGTCAATTATTCAAAGATCTTTTAGTTTTTTTTTAAATTACCAACTAGCTGTAAACTAAGATGGTTTATCGTATAATAAAATATTGATTTGTTTTGATGTACGAGCTCTTGTGTTGTAGTTAAAAGTTTCAACTTAAAATATTCTAATAAATGTACATGTGACTTGTTAAATATAGGTTAAACTAAAATCGATTTTTTGGCCTATACATTGTCCTTAACAATGACTGCATATTCCCATGTATTCTTTTATGTGGTTAATTAACTAAGCAGCTGATAAAAGTAGACCTTTAACATGCACCACGAAAGTTCAAGCATTATAATTTAAAAGCAAGGTATCCTTTGAATCACAAACACTTTTACATTATATGATGTATATTTTTTCTATTTTTTAAGAAGGGAGAGTTCACGTTGTTTTATCCGTTTAAGTTATTTTTAATTTGTAAAAAGGAATACCAGGAATTAATCTGAAAGTACCACGTAGTACAACATCAACATATTACTGCACAAATTTCAAATTATAAAAGGCTTCTTTGTTTATCAAATTATAATTAACAATCATTCGAAGCTCCTTTTTCATTGCTGTTATTTAATCTTACATGTCAGATGTAAACTATTGCGTGGATGTAAAATTATGATTTATGAAGAAAAGACAAAAATGGGAGATTATTTATTGCGACATTCATCCATCTTATTATTCCCACCAATAATAACCTCGCAAAAATTTATGTTTTCACAGTATTTTGTTCAGATATTTATCGATTATAATTGTCCTAAATGGTTTACTTGTGTTAGCTGCTATAGATACCAAGGAGCGATGCCCTCAGATTAATGAAATATATATGAACCGGAATTGTCTGTTCTAGAAAGAGCTGATCAGTGAAAGAGGCAAAATCAAAGGAAACTTTAATTTTTATTAGAATATTAGTATCTTTACATTATCATAAATGTACCAATAATTTGTGAGACAAGCGTAGGCTTTCTCAATGAAGTCGACACAAATCTTGGGAACTGTGCGATTTTAAACATCATCCATTTCTCATTGTGTCAAAAAACAACAGAAAAATCTAACTCGCTACTATTAAAAATAATAAATCTACTACAGTGCAAAGGTGAGGTTTGAATCAAAGTTTTCTTTTAGAAATAGAAAAGAAAACCTTTTAAGTATTTCTGAACACATATGCTAGTGTTATTCTCCGGTGATAAGAAATGTCTTGCTTCAGTTTACCTCAGCATAAAACCATTCTCAATAATCTTTTATGAAAAAAATACAGTTTTCTTTTCATGAAGGTTTTGTTTTCTTTTTGCTCGAATATATATGTATATAATATGCAATAAAACAAACTAATGAGTATTATTTTCGGTGCATGTACGATGATAATCAAAGTCTTGGATTCTATATCAATGAAATATTTTATTTTGTTTTTATACTGACAAGTAAGAATAGATTATTATTACCATAATCGCGTCTGTTTGAACAAATGTGACTTTAGCTTAAACACATTTATTTGATTAGTTCTCCTTTAAACAAAAAAAAAAGATAATTCATCTACATACCAAGTTAAACTTTTGGTGTAAAATGTCACCTTATGCTGTATGAATTTCAAATTGTAAAACACGTCTTTGTTTATTAAAGAACAACTGTCAATTATTCAAAGATCTTTTAGTTTTTTTTTAAATTACCAACTAGCTGTAAACTAAGATGGCTTATCGTATAATAAAATATTGATTTGTTTTGATGTACGAGCTCTTGTGTTGTAGTTAAAAGTTTCAACTTAAAATATTCTAATAAATGTACATGTGACTTGTTAAATATAGGTTAAACTAAAATCGATTTTTTGGCCTATACATTGTCCTTAACAATGACTGGATATTCCCATGTATTCGTTTATGTGGTTAATTAACTAAGCAGCTGATAAAAGTAGACCTTTAACATGCACCACGAACGTTCAAGCATTATAATTTAAAAGCAAGGTATCCTTTGAATCACAAACACTTTTACATTATATGATGTATATTTTTTCTATTTTTTAAGAAGGGAGAGTTCACGTTGTTTTATCCGTTTAAGTAATTTTTAATTTGTAAAAAGGAATACCAGGAATTAATCTGAAAGTACCACGTAGTACAACATCAACATATTACTGCATGAATTTCAAATTATAAAAGGCTTCTTTGTTTATCAAATTATAATTGACAATCATTCAAAGCTCCTTTTTTATTGCTGATATTTAATCTTACATGTCAGATGTAAACTATTGCGTGGATGTAAAATTATGATTTATGAAGAAAAGACAAAAATGGGAGATTATTTATTGCGACATTCATCCATCTTATTATTCCCACCAATAATAACCTCGCAAAAATTTATGTTTTCACAGTATTTTGTTCAGATATTTATCGATTATAATTGTCCTAAATGGTTTACTTGTGTTAGCTGCTATAGATACCAAGGAGCGATGCCCTCAGATTAATGAAATATATATGAACCGGAATTGTCTGTTCTAGAAAGAGCTGATCAGTGAAAGAGGCAAAATCAAAGGAAACTTTAATTTTTATTAGAATATTAGTATCTTTACATTATCATAAATGTACCAATAATTTGTGAGACAAGCGTAGGCTTTCTCAATGAAGTCGACACAAACCTTGGGAACTGTGCAATTTTAAACATCATCCATTTCTCATTGTGTCAAAAAACAACAGAAAAATCTAACTCGCTACTATTAAAAATAATAAATCTACTACAGTGCAAAGGTGAGGTTTGAATCAAAGTTTTCTTTTAGAAATAGAAATGAAAACCTTTTAGGTATTTCTGAACACATATGCTAGTGTTATTCGCCGGTGATAAGAAATGTCTTGCTTCAGTTTTCCTCAGCATAAAGCTATTCTCAATAATCTTTTATGAAAAAAATACAGTTTTCTTTTCATGAAGGTTTTGTTTTCTTTTTGCTCGAATATATATGTTTATATTATGCGATAAAACAAACTAATGAGTATTATTTTCGGTGCATGTACGATGATAATCAAAGTCTTGGATTCTATATCAATGAAATATTTTATTTTGTTTTTATACTGACCAGTAAGAATAGATTATTATTACCATAATCGCGTCTGTTTGAACAAATGTGACTTTAGCTTAAACACATTTATTTGATTAGTTCTCCTTTAAACAAAAAAAAAAAAAATAATTCATCTACATACCAAGTTAAACTTTTGGTGTAAAATGTCACCTTATGCTGTATGAATTTCAAATTTTAAAACATGTCTTTGTTTATTAAAGAACAACTGTCAATTATTCAAAGATCTTTTAGTTTGTTTTTTTTTCTAAATTACCAACTAGCTGTAAACTAAGATGGCTTATCGTATAATAAAATATTGTTTTTGTATTGATGTACGAGCTCTTGTGTTGTGGTTCAAAGTTTCAATTTAAAATATTCTAATAAATGTACATGTGACTTGTTAAATATAGGTTAAACTAAAATCGATTTTTTGGCCTATACATTGTCCTTAACAATGACTGGATATTCCCATGTATTCGTTTATGTGGTCAATTAACTAAGCAGCTGATAAAAGAAGACCTTTGACATGCACCACGAACGTTCAAGCATTATAATTTAAAAGCAAGGTATCTTTTGAATCACAAACACTTTTACATTATATGATGTATATTTTTTCTATTTTTTAAGAAGGGAGAGTTCACGTTGTTTTATCCGTTTAAGTAATTTTTAATTTGTAAAAAGGAATACCAGGAATTAGTCTGAAAGTACCACGTAGTACAACATCAACATATTACTGCATGAATTTCAAATTATAAAAGGCTTCTTTGTTTATCAAATTATAATTAACAATCATTCGAAGCTCCTTTTTCATTGCTGTTATTTAATCTAACATGTCAGATGTAAACTATTGCGTGGATGTAAAGTTATGATTTATGAAGAAAAGACAAAAATGGGAGATTATTTATTGCGACATTCATCCATCCCATTATTTGCACCAATAATAACCTCGCAAAAATTTCTGAATTCACAGTATTTTGTTCAGGTATTTATCGATTATAATTGTCCTAAATGATTTACTTGTGTTAGCTGCTACAGATACCAAGGATACCAAGGAGCGATGCCCTCAGATTAATGAAAAAGATATGAACCGAAATTGTCTTTTCTAGAAAGAGCTGATCAGAGATAGAGGCAAAATCAAAGTAAAACTTTAATCTTAATTAGAATATTAGTATCTTTACATTATCATAATTGTACCAATGTCAGATGTAAACATTGCGTTGTTACACATAAAACATCGTAAGTTTTAGTGACTGTTTACGTGAGGGGAATTTTATACATTGTAGTATAAATAAACTTCTGATTTCGTAAAATGTGAGTAACATATACATGAGCGGTTCATGTTAAGAGTAATGTTGACCCTTAAATCATCGGTTCTTTTATTCCCGTGAGTTGGCTTGTTTTTGCTGGGCTGAAATTAGGTCTTTCCACTTTTCCGTGGAAAGACCTTTTGCTTTTGTTCTGATTATTAAGTCTTTCCACTTTTCTGTGGAAAGACCTATTGTATTTGTACTAATTAATTCTTTTGTTTCTTTTTCCTCCAAACCCTTTACTTGCGATATAAACTTTTTTCGCTTAGATATTTTGGATATCATTTCGAATAATTATTGGGCTTTTAAAACTCATTTTTTAAGGCGAAAACTTTTATTGTAAGAGTTTTCTCCCGAAACACTGTTTTTTTTTATAGTGTATCTCCTCTATAACCGAAAAAAATAACGACAACATGTTTTTTAATATTTGTTCGTTACATCCTAAGGAATGTTTGACTGATTTGGATCGAAGTGATTCGGTGAAATTTTATAGTAGTTATGTACCATTATCAATTTGTCGTAAAATAATGTAACTCATCAACCGTGAGCCGTATAAACCTATAGTTTTTTTTTCATTTGAGGTCCTTGGCTCCTAACTTTAAAAATGAGGTCAAGGTCAAAGGTCAATGTCATGTTCTGAATTCTATGTTTTGCTTGTTTTTTTAATTCTCTCCGATATTTTCAATTTTATATATAAAAAAAGTAGTGCAACATGTTTGTTATATTGTGATGAAGATAGGGTTCATTTGGTCTCAAACAATCCAGTGACATCTTATAGGAGTCATTGCCCTGAAATGTTTTATTTTAAGGTAAATTGATTATTTCTTCAGGGTGGTTCATGGTAGAGCCATAAGGTCTTTAACAAAATGTTAAGTGACATGTGACCTTGAAATATATCAACCGGAAGTGACATTGAGTGAACCGGAAGTAGTCATGTTTGCACTATTTCTATGGAAAAATACATAGAAACCATGTATTTTTTCAAACGAGCATGCATAAACCTAACATTTGAGTCCGGAAGTGACATTCTAAATACCGGAAATAGCAAATTATTTCCTTATTACAGGCATAGGTATATACAAACTATATATTTTTGGAATCAGTATGAATAAAGCTATCATTTGAGACTGATATTGACATTTTCTAGCCCGGAAGTAGCCAATTATCTTCCTTTTTAATGTCATAAGTATATAAAAACTATATATTTGTAGAATCCTTGTAAATACAGCTATCATATAAGACCGGAAGTGAAATTTTCTCACCGGACGTTGACAATTATCTCATTTACTTTGACAAAATTATAAAGAAACCATATATCTATTTAATCATTATAAAGAAAACTATGATTGGACGACAAAAGTAACTTTAAGTAAACCAGAAGTAGTTTCTTATCTATTATTTAGAAAATTGAATTGGAAAAACCTTCAATTGTTCTCTAAACAATAGGTTTTTTTTTTTTTTTTCTGCCGTCTGAGATGGTTTTTTTGTTTGTTTCACGACATATTTTGGCCAATGATGTTGTACAGTGATGAGGATTTCCCAATTCACCCTGTGTAACCGAACATTTATTCTTATTGGAGTTATCTCCCAACGTACTGTTTCTTGTTATCTTTATTTCTCTGAAAGCTTAAGATATCAACAAACTTTTTACACCAAATTGTTCTACTACTCTTACGAATGTTATAGTTAAGTTTCACCGAAGTGATCCAATGTCATCTTATGGGAGTTATTTCCCTTTGAAAATTTCACATATGTGATATGTTGAATAAATTTATGCACTATAAGTCATGGATGCCTCAAGTCTTTTGATATGAAGTCCTTGGTCCATTTTGAGAAAATTGAGGTCAAGGTCAAAGGTCAAGGTCAAGTTCTTACTTATGAATTTTGCTTGTTATCTTTATGCAAGAGAAACAGGAACAGTTAACGATACGATGCGTTTTCCAAAGAATTGTGTACGACATGGCCTAACTTCAAGTCGAAGTGTTTCGTTCACTCTTTATAGGAGTTTTCTCCCTTTGTGTAATGGAAATCAGTATTGCTCCTCAACCATATAAGTGAATGACATGGGATCTTTCGATTTGAGATCACTGACCTATGACCTTGCAATTGAGAACAAGTTCAAAGGTCAATTTGACGTTCTTGATTTTGGCCCTTACTAACAATTCAAGTTGGTTCATTATAACCGTATAAGGTCTTTTGCATTTGGTTGGTAAACATTTGACCTTGTAAAAGTAAAACCGAAAGTGACATTATTTTAACCAAAAGTAGCCTATGTCATACTAATTCAATGAAAAAGTACCTAGAAATCTTATCTTTTTAAAATCAGATTCAAGTAACAAATTATATGAACCAGAAGTTTTAACACTGTATTTTTTTGAAGGGGCACTAGCTACGAGATATATAAAAAATTTAAAGTATGATTTTTTTTGGTTCAATCATTAATGAAAGTGAAATAGTGAAATAATAATTCGCTTTTAGCAGCCAGTATGGTTCAATTTGTCAAATTAAGCTAAGAAACATTGATGATGAATTATTCACTTGCAAGTGAATAATTCGACCTCATTGAATCCGTATTCATGTGAACTTCAATTTAACACTTAGCTAGAGATGGATAACGCATGAATTGTGCGTGATCGTTTATTTAAAGGAAAAGAACGTCAACGTTGAAAGTGAAACAAAGGTAAATCATTTGATTGACTGATTCGATTCAGAAAAAATCATTCTTATACATGTAATAACGATGATCAATATATTTTTTCATCTATAATATGAAATTAAACAGAGCTAGAAAAATCCAATATCACGAGTTCGCTTTCTATTTATTCTCTATATCTATGTTTATATTGGTGATATGACCATCAGAGGTCTTCGGAGGTCAACTCGATAGTTAATTAGATGGGGTCCATACTTAAATACACACGAAACGAAGCTACATATTATCGAGCTCATGCCCAGTTAATTGTTTATTTTAGACATTTTATATTTTGGATAAATGTTTTACATGGTTATAAATAAAATAATATTATGTGAATTTGAGTCAAATCGATGAACACGAATTTGACAGCTAGTGCCCCTTTAGTTTTATTCTTTATTATCAAAGTTGAGGTGGGAAGACCTGCAATTGTGCTCTGAACAATTGTTTTTTATTTTTGTTTCTTCTTCCTCCTAATTGTTTTCTTTCGCTGTTTGGTAGTTTCTTAAGATTGCGCTTAGAAATTTGGTTTATGATACCGACTAATTTATATGCTTTTGAAACTGACACCGTTTAGCCGAACACTTTTCCTTAAAAGAGTTATTTCCCTAGGCATTGTTTTCCTTGTTATTGCTACTCCTTCTCAACCATAAGAGAAACCGACAAATAATTTGTCTAAATTGCTCGCTACATCCTCGGGCGGTCAAAATTGTTTGGACCGAAGCGATCCAGAGACTCCATATGATAGTTTTTTGTTTTTCTATATAAGTAAAATGTAATAGTAACTCATAAGCCATAAGAGTAAGGGACCTACAGTACTGTAGGGTCTTTTGATGTTAGGTCATTGATTCGTATATATGAAAATAAGGTCAAGGTCAAAAGTCAAGGTCATATTGTAAATTTTGAAATTGGCTAATTTTTGCTTTTCCCACAGAAACCGTATATGATATGTACAAAATATATTTCAAAATTGTAAGTTAAATTATGGTTGGAAGGATAAGAGTTTGCTCCCCTTTTTTATTTAAAATAAGCTGTATGGTGATATAAATGATCAACCATATGTAGTAAAGACCTAGGGTATGTTGATTTGATGTCCTTGCTTGATTACCTTGAAAGTAATGTCAAGGTGAAAGGTAAATTTGATGTTCTAGATTTTGACCTTTGCATTAATATCATATTTAAACATGGTAAAGCTATGTGGTCTTCCGCATTATGTTGGTCGATAAATGACCTTGAAAAGGTAAGTCATAAGTGACATTTTTTTAATCGGATTGCCATTTTCTGCACTGATTTACTTTTTAAATAACCCAGAACCATATATTTTTGGAATCAGTGTGAATCAGATGGTATCAAAAGTAAGAAAAA
This sequence comes from Mytilus californianus, assembly GCF_021869535.1. NCBI lineage: Eukaryota > Metazoa > Mollusca > Bivalvia > Mytilida > Mytilidae > Mytilus > Mytilus californianus. Next base: position 70,492,774 of record NW_026262745.1, read on the forward strand.
TTAAACTGGAAGTTACAATTTATATCCCTATTTCAAGTAAAATTATAAAGAAACCATATATTTTTAGAATCAGTATGACTAAAGATATCATATGAGACTGGAAGCGACATTTTCTAAACCGGAAATAGCAAATAATCTCCCTTATTTCAGACAAAATTGGATAAAAACTATGTAAACTTTTAATCAGAATGAAGACACCTATGATTGAACACGAATACAAAATTTGATTAAATCGCAGCTTAGCTTCTTATCAATTATTTAGCAATTTGATGTGGAAAGACCTTCAATTGTTCTCTGAACAATTTGTTTTTAATTTTTTAATTTTCCCTTCATGTCGTCTCTTTTTATTCCTTATGTCTATCCATCCTTCCAGTAAATTTAAGTCATATTTCAGAGCATTAGTTATTCCAATCGTCTGCTTATGACATTGAACACAAATACAATAACCTTCAAAATTATTAAACTTCTTTTAAACAACTTTATTTTTGTAGTGTGTTTCATGCATATCACATTACTAATATATGTATCAATTTACTGCTTACGTGATTTTTATGAATATATTTTTATCTTGTCCTGACATCTTTTATACTGTATTTAACTTGTCTATAATTACCTTATGTTCATAGCTATTCACATGTATGTCTTTAATCAAATAAGTAGTATATTCATTCAGGCGTTCCTAGACGTTTTCTGCATTTTCTGGATTTATCCCCATTGTGTGCGTTCAAGGCTTATAATTTGAAATCCATATATCCTTTGAATCACATACATATTTTTTTTTTTAATTTTAAAGGAAGGAGTAGTTCATATTGTTTAATCCGTTAAAGTTTTCATCTCGTGAGGGTTTTCCTCGTTTTCTTTGTGTCTTAAAAACACATGTATATGTTATGTAATAAAAAGAATAATGATTATTATTTTCTGTATATGATGAAAATCAAAATCTTGGATTCAATGACATATTTTACCTTGTTTTTTACTGTCAAGTAAGAACAAATTACTAATACCATGATTGCGAATATTTAACAAATATAAAACTTAGTACATTATATAATTGTATGATTTTTTCGTTTTTATGTATTAGCTTGCGTGTTATGGTTAAACATGTTAAATGTTTCAATTGAAAAAATGTTGATAAATGTACATACCTTTTTAAATTTAGGTAAAACTCAAATCGGTGTTGGGCCTATTTAGTGGCGACAACGATGCCTACGTCACTGGAAATTTTCTGCAAATATTGATTTTGCATGTATTCCAACTTTCACTTTCGATTTCGCTCCGTTGCTCACACATATCATAAGTTTAAATGATTGGTTACGTTATGAGAAGTTTAAACATTATAGCATTAAATACATTTCTTAAGGTGAATAACCTCGACCAAGTCAATCACAAAAGAAAAAAAGTCCTGCGGACTTTTTTGATATGTTTGTGATTACTTGGTCAAGTTTATACATCAATTAACTCTTTTAAAAAGGCGATTAATCCTTATAATTTTTTAAAATTTGAGATAAGGAATTTAATTTTCCCACTCATAACGTCTATCACAAGTTAATTGTATATTTGTGTCATCGAATTGGCCTGGCGCATGAATTTAATTTTCGGTTAACGCAAAAAAAATGTACTCCATAAAATTTGATATCTGATAGAAAAATATCATACAAAAATATCATACAATCATCCAAATGAATGTTTTATGTTTATTATTCAATGTTATGATGCTCGCGAAGGGAAAAAAACATATTTTTAACGTTGGGCCGGTTTGTGCTACTATCGCCGCCATCTTCGTTGCATTGTTTACAAAAAGAAGTTCCGTCAATGTCGTCTATCGAAAAATGAATAACGTCATGGGCTGCTACCGGAAGCCCTCTTGACCAATCATATAAACGTATTCCCTAATATGCAAATCATATAGAAATTATTGTTGTATAAATGACTTTTCACCTTCATACATTTGCATATACATGAATGATTCATGTCAAGAGTAGTACCGGTATTAACCCTTAAATCGTCGATTCTTTTTGTGGCACTGTTGTTTTTATTGGGCTGATATTTTCTTATTTTACTTAGTTTTGTCTCTTTTTATTCCTCATGTATATCCAACCTTATTGTAAATTTTTTATCATTTCTAGAACATTTAATATGAGGAAAGCGCTACCTTAAATGCCAGCTAATCAAGCCAAAAATTCACTATGTCCCTAAATATAGTCTTTGTCTAAAATTGAAAAAAAGATTTAAATTTTTTTTTCGCTGGGTTGAAGACCCATTGGTGGCCTTCGGTTGTTTTTTTGCTCTTAGGTCGGGTTGTTGTCTCATTGACACATTCTCCATTTCCATTCTCAATTTTATTTTGAGCGATCAGACAAATCTACATCTGTCCCACTTGCTTCTTTTAAATAAATAGAATGTAATCTTTTGAGTGGTTTGAAATGGTATTCGGCACAACTACCTGTGGTAAAAAAAGCAGGTCAGGCTTTTTTGTCATCAATTTGAAATTATATTTGTGCCCGAAGTCTTTAGCACTCTGCACCCAGCATTGTGAAATACCACGTAATGATGCCCAAAAGTATAAAAAAAAAATTTAGCTAGTGAATTGTCACCATTTTGATTTTTTTTTTCAGAAAGAGATAAATTTTGTTCTGTGAAGTTGGAGACTGCTGCTGAATACAAATGTATTTGGGAATTTCAACTGCATTTGTCTGTGAGCTACAGGAATAACCGTGATCAACTACGACATGTAGTCATGGTCAACCGGAGCACCGGATTTTACTACTTCTGCATATGACCTACGTTTCTCTCGAACATTATTGCTTGCAGAGGGTTTTTCTGTGTTCCAAAGGCTGAACGGAACTTTAACACTATAAATGTGATCATTCATTATGATACTATGACTTTAAAATGAAGTACCTGTAATTATTTTGGAAATTTGCTTTCGCTGTCACTGACAATGGAAAGATGAAACAGACAATAAACATCACGTAAGATAGGTTAAAGGTTACTTGTTCGTCCCAACTTCGGCTATTTCCGTGGTAAAATGAAAGTTGAATAAAATACACAAGTTACCAAAATTTTTTTATTATTTTTTTGTAAACAAATAAAAATTCATGTCGTATTCAACATCGAATTTGTTGCGTTCTATCCCGTTTTTTTCAAGTGCGCGATTAAAAGGAGAATCTGGCAGCCATTACAATAAAACAATCGTACGAAATTTAACGAGAGTGGCGACACATTTCAGATTGTTCATGTAGAGAGAGTTATCGTTCTTTATCTCAATTCAATGATTCTATCATAATACTCCCATCATAGATACAAGGATTGAAATTTTGTATTTGAGCCAAACGCGCGTTTCGTCTACAAAAGACTCAGCAGTGACGCTCAATTAAAAAAATGTCAAAAAAAAGCCAAATAGAATTAAGTACGAATTTGAAAAGCATTGAGGAAAAGAAATTCTAAAAGTTTTGCCAAATAAAGCTAAGGTAATCTATTCTTGAGGTAGAAAAGCCTAAGTATTTCAAAAATAAAAAGTTTTATAAACAGTTAATTTATAATTATGACCATATTATTGATAATTTATGTCAACACAGAAGTGCTGACTACTGGGCTGGTGATACCCTTGGGGAATAAAAACTCCACCAGCAGTGGCATCGACCCAGTGATTGTAAATACACCCATCATAGATACCAGGATTGAAATTTTGTATTTGCGCCAAGTGCTAGTTAACGCTGGCATATTATTTAAGTCGACTGCTTATAACATTTTACACACATATAATAACTTTTTAACAAGTTTTGTTTCCTTAATCATCAAAACACGAATCAAACCAAAAATACCACGTTGTACAACCGACAACATCAATAACATAATTCCTGCTCTGTAGAAACAAAGACAAACATCAACAGATGTATTGTTTTATTGTCTGTTTTGTCGTTGATTTAGATCTTTCTTTTGTTAATAGTGCAGTGGTTCTTCGACTTGTCATTTTTACGAACAAAGATGCAAATTGGGACACAACATGCTTTGAAGCTGAAATCATAATGTTTCATTGCTTTATAATGCATTAACGATCTAATAGATATAAGATGTGGTATGAGTGCCAATGAGACAACTCTCCATCCAAGTCAAAATTTATAAAAGTAAACCATTATACGTGAAAGTACGGTCTGCAACACGGAACATTGGCTCACACCGAACAGCAAGCTATAAAGGGCCCTAAAAATTACTAGTGTAAAACCATTCAAACGGGAAAACCAACGGTCTAATCTATATAAAAAACGAGAAACGAGAAACACTTATGAACCACATCAACAAACGACAATGGTACTAAACCTTCACCCTTATCTGAAACAATAGTGTAACATCACAACATAGAAAGATACAACATCAATTGAAATGACTTAACTCAATCAAAAGACATATTAACACCTGTGAACATACATATGTTTTAAACACAAATGTTTGAACTTGGTATAGAAATATAGTCACGCTTTATCTTTTCCGTCCGTCAGTCATGCATTAAAACCATTTGCTTGAAAACCTTTAAAATTCATAAGATCTTTTAGAGTACATACAATCTAAGACTCTTTCATCTTGCAATATTATTAAATCATTTGACTTTTCCACACTTTACACAAGTATTCCTTATTCCAAACTAAATGACATATTGAAAGAGATGGTATTACTTTGTTTAATAAAAAAGAATGGACAACGTAGATACAATTATCTTGTCTTAAGGAGGGATAAATCCTATTTGTAAAAAAAATCACTCTAATTCAAACAAAAAATTCTCTGAAACTGACATTATCAAGATGCTTGATTTCTTGATTGACAACATATTTGTTACGTTTAGAGGACGTTTTTTTTCAACAAATTATCGGCATTCCCATGGGAACCAATTGTGCCCCTCTTCGTGTCGACTTGTTCATTTATTCTTATGAGGCTGACTTCATACAGGAACTTCTTAGGAAGAAAGAAAAGGATTTAGCAATATCCTTTAACTTTATTTTCCGCTATATATAGATGATGTTCTCTCACTAAATAATTCAAAATTTGGTGACTATGTTGAACACATCTATCCCATCGAACTAGAGATAAAGGTTACAGCATATACAGTTACGTCTGCCTCATATCTTGACTTACATCTATAAATTGACAATTAGGGTCGGTTGAAAACTAAACTTTACGACAAAAGAGATGATTTCAGCTTCCCAATTGTGAACTTTCCATTTCTATGTAGCAACATTCAAGAAACTGTTTACGGAGTTTATATTTCCCAATTGATACGAAATTCCCGGGCTTGTATTTCCTATCATGATTTCCTTGATAGAGGATTGCTGCTCACAAGGAAGCTATTAAACCAAGAATTCCAAATGGTGAAGTTGAAATCATCCCTTCGTAAATTTTACGGACGCCATCACAAATTAGATGACCTTCATGGGATATCCGTTTCACAGATGATATCGGATATGTTCCTTATGGCGTAACTACAATCCCGTTCCTTTTTCACTAATGTGACCTACCGAATTATACTATTTACCGGGTTAGTAATAACATGAGCAACACGAAGGGTTCCACATGTGGAGCAGGATCTGCTTACCCTTCCGGAGCATCTGAGATCATCCCCAGTTTTTGGCGGGGTTCGTGTTGCTTAGTCTTTAGTTTTCTTTGTTGTGTCATGTGAACTATTAGTTCTCTGTTTGTGTTTTTCTATTTTGGCCATGGCGTTGTCAATTTATTTTCGATCTATGAGTTTAAATGTTTCTCTGGTATCTTTCGCCCCTCTTTTAAAGTAGAACATACGTTTTGTTGATGGATATACTGATATGCAGAAGTGTCCAATCAATATGGAATGTTTCCTCGATTATGAAAGCCAGGCTGTATGTGGGTAGAAGATATATCTCATTTGCCCCTATTTAACTTGTCCTCAAGAGGAGTCCGAATGTCCTGCTATTCAACCCGGTTAATCTACCTTGAAGCACCTCCCTATACACCTTATCGCTTTTTGTCCGCCATAGCTGAATATCACAAAAGGAACTGTCTGACGCATCTACAATGATCGCTGGGCCCATAGCCTCTGACATAATTTATATTTTGATCTACTTTGGAAGTTTCATATTAATGATACCGAATTTGGCCTACCAATTACATTATTAACATAACAGGTGTCACATGTGGAGCAGGATCTGCTTACCGTCAGTAGCACATGAGATAACCCCCATTTTTTTCTGTTGGGTTCGTTTTACTCAGTATCTAGTTTTGTATGTTGTATTTTGTGTACTGTTGTCATGTCTTTTTTAAGTAATGCCGTTGTCAGTTTTTCTACTTATTTTACCCGGATATGATAAAATTCATGTAAAAATGGACAGTAAATGTCCCTAGAAAAGTTATTCCATAATTTCCCAGTTTTGAATCGTTTCATTTCGGTAGCAGCTTAGTATTTCAGCAGTACCTGTGTTTGGATATCTCCTACTTGATATAAAATATATCCAAGCACTACTGTGTTCTATCAAGGATTTTATTTCAAATGAAATACAAATCTATAGCTTAAACTGCAGTTTCGTTTTTTATCAATTCCAAACATCTAGTTTGTTCTATCAAATGAGAAAATTTTTAATTAAGATACCAAACCCTTGTTGATAAATATTCCGAATCTACTTCAAAAATAATACAAGTTGGTTTTGAAGTATAGATTATAGGTACTGACGTTGTTTATCATCCTAATAACGTGTTATAGTATTCTTTTATTTGTCTTTGTAAATTAATACTTTTACTGTTTAGATTATTTTTGGCAATATCCGTTTGACTTGGCTCGGTACTTATACATCCGGTCATTGTGTTATTGTGCTATGGTAAATTTTTGTATTCTTGTCTTTCATTTTTGCTAATGTGCTTTGTCTATAAACCTTTTTGTTTATCTTTGTTGACATATTTGCTTGTTCTTATAGTAATTAAGATTATTACACAATGTTGACTGCTGTGCCCCTATTTTTGACATTTTTACCTATTTTGTCTGTTTGTTTTGTTCACACATCGTTGTCAATATAATGGAATTTTATCCGACTGTCATATAAGTGAGAGGTTTAGCTAGCTTTAAAACCAGGTTGAATCCACCATTTTCTACATAAGAAAATGCCTGTACCAAGTCAGGAATATGACAGTTTTATCCATTCGTTTGATGTGTTTGAGCTTTTGATTTTGCCGTTTGCTTAGGGACTTTCCGTTTAGAATTTTCATCGGTGTTCGGTATTTTTGTTTTTTTTAACTTTTTTTTAACAATAGGAAAGACCTACTACGTTTGTTATGATATGTTTATCGATTTTATATACGTATCATCATTTTATCATGTTCATACCGAAACACAATTTTTAAAGTCAATGACATCGACAGAACACTTGCTATAAACTTTAACTCATTTCTGAAAATAATTTTTGTGTCTAAATTTTCGACGATAGTTTTTTTTCTAGAACATCTGTAAAAGACTTCTGGGTCACTACACTTTCAAATTTCAATATAAAAACCAAGGGTCACAGACCTTGTTTTCCCGTTAAAATACATTGCAATTAACGAAATCACACATAATGTATATGGGTTATATAGGGGAAACTGATTGTTCCTTGTTGAAGAAACATTAAACGATAGAATTGTTTAAATTTCAATGAGACAATTGCTTTACATGAATACTTCCGACATATCAAATCAAAAGAGGGGGTCACGCCGGGTCTTATTGTCTTGAAAAAAAGAAAAAGAACACGATCATTGTACTAGATAATTAAATAAAATCTGTCTTTGGTTTTAATAGGATTTTTTAAAATTTCAAATACAATTTATGACACTTGATTTTTCTATAGTTGTATCTCAAAAGTTCAAGTTTTAGGTGTTTCTTTTGTATATTGAATGATACTTTAAACTAAAAAAGTATCATTCAATATACTTTTGCAACATGCCCGAAATGATATAACCAATCTGCCTTTAACCCAATGAAACCTTTTCACATTGTTTTAAAGTAATTTTTCCTAGAAATCTCAATGATAAAGGATAATGTCAAAATCACCTTTAACAAATAAGACCAATGCACCATTAGTGCATACAATAGGCCTACTAAATGTCTAATGACATGCTTTTTGATTTTTTTTTTGTCATCATGTTTGTATCAAAATACATTTTTTAGTCAGTGAGATCTACAGGAAACCTACTATACACTTTAGTTCGGACCTCTATAAACATGATAAATACTGCTAATCATTTTCAACTTAATCATTATGAAAATAAACTTATCATAGATGCCAGCACTACAATTTTATACGACAGACGCACGTTTCGTCTACAATTACTCATCAGTGACACTCAAATCAAAATAATGTAAAAGGCAAAAAAAGTTGAAGAGCATTGTAATTCCAAAATATTTTGACAAATTCATCTCAAGTAATCTATTCCTAGGTAGAAAATCCTTAATATTTCAAAAAAATTTGTAAAAATTTTATTAATTATTATGACCATATCAATGATAATTCCTGTTCACACAGAGGTACAAACTACCATTCTTCCCATTTTTTTTTAAAACTATATTAACGGTACAAATGTTTTCCTACACCAGATGCACGTTATTTAAAGTTCACTTTTTAATGTTACATGTAAAAGGAAATGTTAAATTTATAATATTAGTTCGTTTACAACTATATCAGAATACCTTTTCTTCCCTATAAAATATATATATATACAGGATTAGAGTTATGCATTGCACTAATACACTTCTTATAAGCTTTATGCTAATACGGTTTATAATGGTTTTGCTCCCCCCTTTGTTTGATATCATATGCTTTTAGCGGCTGTTTAAAAGTATGATAATGAAATACAACAATTTAGAATAAATTCCATAAATTTTCTTTAAAAAAATCATAACCGGTAATCTTTAGGTTTCAAGTTAATCTATCTAAAATTATCAACATGGTAAAAATGGTGAACGGGAACGCAACAAAGTAAATCTAGACACACAATTAGTTTACTGCCCTTTGATACATGTATATCAAGGCTGTCCGCCATAAGTTCTCGTAAAGACAAAATGGCCGCAAGTCGATGTTAATCTTCACATGAAAAGAACTTCAATCATCGAACAACTTACACAATTATTCAATCCATAATACTTTGCAATGTCTTCTTTACTCTTCATGTCTCATAAAATCCTCCTAGGAATGCTGTTATACAACGATTTCAAGTACATAAAGTCAAATTGTCCCATATGTCGCGGATTTCACGTTCTAGATCTTTGGTATTGTTTATGTTTTGAGTACGTTTCTAAAGTTCCCTTTTTTTATCGCCACCAACAGTTCTCAATATTATTGATGAGCTGGCCTATTCATGCTTTTAAAACCCGTTCTCTACAATAACCCTGAACAGATAGAGCCCAATGGACGTGGGCATTTTCATAGTGAAAAACGTAGTCTTCATTGGGAAAATGACAAACAAGCACTGGCCACATCTTATTGACAATATTGACAATGGACAGAGATTTACGGCGATGTTTTTACACAACGGGAACATTTTCTCATGTCCCGGTCATGCAAAGATTGTTTTGGTCTGCTTGATCTCTGAATGTTTTCAATATTACCCCGATGTTCATACTTTCTAAAAAAACAGTAGACTATAATCTGTTTGGTGCCTGTCAATTCGATAATTTTACATCATTTAATGCAGTGAGATGACTTTTCTTATCAAATTTCAGTTGTTGTCTATTGTCACCCATTTTTTTGTTTACAATAACTACAGTTTGAATGCAGACGACTTTGACGTCATTACGCACTTGACACATGACAAGCACATGTTTTTCTTTAGGTCCATTGTCATCCCGGTTTGCCATTGAGTCGACGGAAAAAATATGTTAACCTTACCGTGACGTGACCGACATTGTTATTTTTAAGAATACTAATGGCGGAGTACTGTAGATTGGTATACAACAGAAACCGATACATTACTTGTTCGAAAGCAAAAACCTGTCTCGTTCATTATTACTGGACTAAAAGATTTTCATATGGGTATACTTATATTAAATTTTAGGCAAACATTTAGTACGTTAGACAGACGTTTTGTCTAGATAAGATTCATCAATGGCGCTTAATCTGCTACACCATATAGTTGCAATGACAACATTGATGGTATAAATACTCTAACTATCCCTTCCTGGAGCCCGATGAACGTGATGAACATTTTCAACTCTACTCCTTGACATAGACGCAGTCATGGTCATCGTCATTACACATTACCAACTGTTCATGATGTCTCTATTAATTACCTACTGCCATTTATCATGTTTATACAAAAACTGTTAGGTATTCATCACATGCGCACGAAGCTATCTTTATGCATTACCCCTTTCAAAACTTCATTCTCTGTACAATTTATGTATGGAAACCACTGTTACAAACCCCCATTCAAATCAATGCAAACTTACAGATATCATGTCGGATATTTCCAGTCACAGACTCATGAGACTGTTCAAACCAGTCGGCATTCGAAAAGATGAAAAAGAGCAAAGATCCTTTCAGAAAAATTCCTTTGCCAACAGAGATCTGGATGCCACGAACTTAGGCAATGTCCTTCAGTATAAATCAGTTCACTCGAAAAATCCTCCCTATTTTAAAGATCAGTATACTACTATCATTTCTGATACCTATACCAATCCAATTGTAACTAAAGTTTACAATTACTAACACGTGCTGCAAGATCTCAATATTGACGAATATAAGTCTAAACCTCCTGATTGCCCCTGTGCTAGTTCCCCATTCATATATAATCCGATTGCCACGTTATTAATGCTAACCTAAACATTTTCAAGAACACTTCTCTGCGAAATGTGTTATCCAAAGGCCCGCTATATTGTGAACATTAATCCATCAAATGGCAACACAACTTCCACACACTGATGGATTCAGGCGAAGATTAAGCCAGGATATGGGTTAAACACGAGAAAGAAGACGTAGATACTCATTTCGAATGGATTAAGTGTGTGAGATCGTTGATACAAATCAGACCTTAAAAACTGAATGGGTCTATGAATACCAATGCTACATCAATTTTTAAGGCCCAAATGTTGCAAAACACCTGTCATACCCTCATGGCACACATGTTGTTGTCCCCACAGATAAAGCCCCAAACAACATCGTTTTAGTGTATAAATCACATTGCATAAACTGCTTGATAGATGAATTAGGTATTGACAACTCACTTGGAAACTCAATATACCCCCATGACACTTTTCAACCGAGGATGCAGAACTGGATCTTTCTTCACTGTATTGGATACCAGAATTTTATGCGACTGATATACAAGTGAGAGGTTTAGCTAGCTATAAAACCCAGTTTAATCCACCATTTTCTACATAAGGAAATGCCTGTACCAAGTCAGGAATATGACAGTTGTTTTTCATTCGTTTGGTGTGTTTGAGCTTTTGATTTTGCCATTTGATAAGAGACTTTTCGATTTGAATTTTCCTTGGAGCTCGGTATTTTGTTATATTACTTTCTACATAGATATCCCTACAAACAACGTTATATTGCTTGGTCTTCAAAGTACTCCACGAAACTTCTTTCTAAGTTATTAACATCAATTTTATCAGAAAGCAATGCCGGGTTTCACAGTTATTGTGAAACTAGCTATTCCATAGGGGTGGTTACTTAAAAATCCCGAAGATCTTATAGAGTACATACAATCTTAGACTCTTTCATCTTGCAATAGTATTCAAACATTAAATTTTGACTTTTCTGCAGTTTACACAAGCATTCCTAATTCCAAACTAAAAGAAAAATTGAAAGAGTTGGTCCTGCTTTGTTTCATTAAAAAGAATGGCCAACGTAGATACACGTATCTTGTCTTAGGGAGGAATAAATCGTACTTTGTAAAAAATCATAATGATTCCAACAAGAAATTCTCTGAAACTGACATTATCAAAATGCTTGATTTCTTGATAGACATATTTGTAACGTTTGGAGGACGTGTTTTTCAACAAACAATCGACATTCCCATGGGAACCAACTGTACTCCTCTTTTTGACGACTTGTTCTTTATTCATATGAGGCTGACTTTATACAAGGGAACCTTATGAAGAAAGAAAAGAACTTAGTAGTACTTAGTATCCTGAAACTTCAATTTCCACTACACAGATGATTGTCTCTTATTAAATAATTCGGAATTTGGAGACTATGTTCAACGCATCAATCCCACCAAACTTTAGATGAAGGCTACAGCAGATACAGTTAAGTCTGCCTAATCTATTGACTTACATCAAGAAATTGTTAATGAGGGTCGATTGAAAACAAAACTTTAATTTAAGACAAAAGAGATGATTTCAGCTTCCCAGTTGTGAACTTTCCATTTCTATGTAGCAACATTCCAGCAGCGCCTGCATACTGTGTATATATATCTCCCTACAGTTGATACGATATTCCAGGGCTGATATTTTCTATCATCATTTCCTTGATAGAGAATTGCTGCTCACAAGGAAGCTACTAAACCAAGAGTTCCAAATGGTGAAGTTGAAATCATCCCTTCGTATATTTACGGACGACATCGTTAGTTGGTTAAACGTTATGGAATATCTGTTTCATAGATGGCGACGGATAAGATCCAATTGAACTTCAATCCACCCCTTTCCCCGAATGTGACCTACGAAATTTACTAGAATTATCACCGGGTTTGTACTTACATGAGCAACATGACGGGTGCCATGTTGTTTGTCTTTGTCTTTTTAGCCATGTCGTTGTCAGTTTATCTTCGACCCATGAGTTTGAATATCCCTTTGGTATCTTTCACCTCTCTTTTTTTTTTAACTCAAATCAGCTGGACATCAAAAATTTGATATACATGCTGCTGGACTGTGCACAATATATAATTTTCTAGACTTACATCGTTCAGATTGTAAAATTATAGACATGAAAATAAGCTTATTTCAAACTTTATTCCTAGAAGGAGAGATGTATCTACTATAATAAAATAAATTAAGATGTAACTTAAATATATCGGTCAACAACAGTATTCTTCAAACATTGTCCAAATATATTTGTGACGAACCAGCAAACATCTGTATCACCTGCAAACAAAAGAAATAACATTCACAATATATTTAAACTGTTTACATACTGGCTATGTACGTGATTTAAGTTTATTCACTGTCCAGTTAGAAATAAAACACATACAATTCAACCAACTCACAAAAGTTCTATAAACCTTAGAAGTAGTTTGATTGTTTTGTTTTTTTTTAAATTTTTTTTACATTAAGAAGGTCTTTCAAGTTACTTTCATACAATACATGATAATAGGAGTCATAGGATTGACATTTCCTTATATAATCTAATCCTAACATTAACTGGTTGCAAAGGTAATCTACTGTAGGATTAAGATTACCTTTGATATACCCTCCGGACTTAAAACTTACATTATTTTAATCAAAACATTTTTTTCTATTGAGTTTCCAATACAACTGAAAATATAGCAAATCGATATTCACACAATAGACTACTTTCTGCAATTTCTTGGGGAAAAAAAACCCGATATTCACACAATAGACTACTTTCTGTAAATTCTGTGGAAAAAAAAACACGTTTTTTTTTTAAATTGGTAATAACTAATAACCTTTTGAAAATTGGATAGCTGTGCATGTATAATTATAAATTGGTAAATAAGGCAATGAATGAAATCGACAAAATGTTCACCTCAACGAACTTTGTTGTGTGTAATCACAACAGTTTGAAATAAAAAGATAATCTGGGTCCGGTTTCCCACTAGCACGTTCGCCCCTAATCTTGTTAGTCCTCACGCAGGTTCGTCCATAGTCATGTTCGTCCGCATGCAGGTTTGCCCGGTTCTTTTATCCTGAGAATTACATTTGCCACTAGTTTACATAACTGCAAACTTTTGAAAAAACCTATTGGGGTTTAGTGCGCAACATCATATTCAAAAGTTATTATTTTTCGATGAGTTTTTTGTCTGATGGTATACTGATGTTTGCTCAATCTTTAGTTATCCTTGCTGACTTGTTCGTCTTTTCGTTTTTTTTTTTGTTGCGAAGGCGTTGTCATTTATTTTTATTGACATACAAGTTTTGATGGTCATTTTGGTATCCACCTTTCTTTCTTTCTTAGAAAATGAAGAAAAAAAATTGCTTTTACAATGTATTTTATATTTGTATATCTTTACAATGGTACCATGCTTTCAATCATTGGGGAATCAACATGGCATTTTTCAATAAAGAAATATGCATTGACCAAGAAGTGTGTGGTGACACTGATACCGTGTCGATTTGTGCTAAATATAAACGACCATACTGTCATGGATAGATACCCCATATCCTTTGTTTGCCTTAGTATTATACTGATATTTTGGTAAGATCTTGATAAACGCATGAAGTTAATTTGCCATACCTGTTCGATTTCATTCATCGTCTTTGAACATTTCGTGTAACAATCCTGCAGCTACCGCGATCCCTCCAACTACTGAAAACACAGTTAAAGCCTTGTCAACCTGAAACCATACTATCATATGTGAACATGGTGATTATAGGCTAGATTCATTGAAAATTCAAGTAGACTTGATAACGTCCTTACTACGAAGGTAATAATCATACAAGAGTTTAGATATTCATATAATATATCGTCCTTATCAAGTAAATAAGAACGCAACATGCGCAACGTGTAATACCAATGACAATAAGTATAGATATACCTTTTTTTTCATATACCTACACATATTTTAAAAATGAAGAAAAAAAGAGGCGTTTTCAAGTTGCCATTTAAACGATTTTGACATGAAAATCTTGTTTACCATAAACAGATTTAGATTGTCAAAAGTCAATGACTTTTTGAAAAAAAGATAGAGGCGACTGATCGGAAATGATAAGTCTTAGTTTTTTCCTCACTAAATAAATCAAAATCAAAATCTCAAACACATCAAACGAATGGAAAACAACTGTCACATTCCCGACTTGGCAAAGACATTTAGGCATGTTCTTATGTAGAAAAGGGTGGATTAAACCTGGTTTAATAGCTAGCTAAACCTCTCGGCCGTATGATAGTCGCATAAAATTCCATTATACCGACAAGAATGTGTGACAAAACAAACAGACACAATAGACAAAAACTTAAAAAATTAGGGTACATCAGTTAACATTGTGTTATAATCTTAATTACTATAAGAAGAAATAACAATGTCAACAAAGAAAAACAAAATGGCATGTAGGCATGTGCCAGTTGTTGAAAACATTATGCTGTCCACTTTATCGTATATCCTTCTGGTTGCATTGTGTATGAAGGTGAATAACTAGACATTGACGAGAACTTATCGATACTGACGCTTACACCTATACCTAGGACGAGAAGTAATCTTTTTAAGAGGAATCATCTCAACATGCTCAAAATTTACAATGAACACAGGCATTTATAAAATATTTATCTAATTTTCATTTTGAATACTGTATAAAACAATTCTTTATCAATGATTTGTTAACCTATTGGCTCTGTTTAGAATCTATGAATTGGTCGATCATCATACTATAATTTGTGGAAAAATGGGGAGCCTACTACGTCAAAATTATCTCCAAAACGCCGACCCATGTACTCTTGAAAACAGATAAATTTAGCACATGGGCATGGTTATATTTTAGAAGACAAATGTACTTACAGACTATAAAGCATCATTTTATGTACTTTTAGGCCTTTTGTCAACTAGAAGCTATTGGCTGATTGGTTTTCAGGTGGAATATTCGAAAATTAAAAAAAAAAATTATAAAAAATCTATTTAAATATTTTGTGGAAGGGCAGACTAAACATTTACCGAGGTTATTCATTCAGTATATTTCGACAATTTGATACGTTCCCTCTATTTTTTTAGTCAGTGTAGGTATCGGTGTCGGTATAAGTGTCCGTGTAGATGACTTTTCGAAAATGGCTAGAACTAAGCTTTACCTTGTATCTTTTATTACCTATATACATAAATTAGCATACGTTACCTGACCGGATCTTTTTTTATCATATCGACACCAAGTGGCAAAATGTTCACAGTTGTTCCAAAATAAATTGTATGCATTTGGACCTATCATACTGAGTGCTCTTTTAACGATGTCCTTGCCTCTGAATGGCCTAAAATATACCAATTTACAACTTAAATCAATCCAACAGTATGATGACAATACGTCAATAACAATGGTTGTCTATCGATTCATTATATTTTGCTTTAAACAAATAGATAAGGCATAACTAGGGAAAATTTTGAAAACTTTGATTTACGGGAAGTGACAAAGTAGAGTAGAGTAAAAACAAGAATCATTTGTGAAACCATGAAGTCAAATAGACCAAACAAGTGAAACTGCGAGCTACTGCTCACTGATGATACCCCCCACCGAAATGCTTCACGGTAAACAGGAAGTTGTTGAGTGATGAATGTAGGTCCTGGGAAAGGTGCGACGAAAAATATTCATGGGACGGACGGACGGACTGACGGATGGACTGACGGATGGATGGACGGACAGACAGAGGTAAAACAGTATACCCCACTTTTGTAAAGCGGAAGTACCGGTATAATGATCCTTCGGCTTTAAAATGAATTATTTTGAATTAAAAAAATGAATATGGAATTCTCAGAATAATATAAAGATTTTTGGGGTAAAAACAACAAGAGGCTCTCAGAGCCTGAATCGCTCACCTGTATTTCAGAGGAGAAGATTTTTAAATGTTAGCAAACTTGATGAACAAATTGTGCAAAATTGTCTTTAAAGGGCAATAACTCCTTAAGGGGTCAATTGACAATTATGGTCTTTTAACTTTTTTGTAGATCTTACTTTGCTGAACATTATTGCTGCTTACAGTTTATATATATCTATAATAATATTCAAAATAATAACAAAAAACTGCAAAATTTTGTTAAAACTACCAATTCGGTGGCAGCAACCCAACAATGGGTTGTTCGATTCGTCTGATAATTTTAGGGCCGATAGATCTTGACCAATTAAACAATTTTACCCCATGTCACATTTGCTCTAAAAGATTTAGTTTTTGAGATATAAGCCAAAAACTGCATTTGACCTTTATGTTTTATTTTTAGCCATGGCAGCCATGTTTGTCGATGGATACAAACTTCGGATACAATTTATAAACAAGATACCCTAAGGAACATTTAGTTAAAGTTTGAAGGTATTTGACCCAGTAGTTTCAGAGGAGAAGATTGTAAAATGTTAGCAAACTTGATAAACAAATCGTGTAAAATTGTCTTTAAAGGGCAATAACTCCTTAAGGGGTCAATTGACAATTATGGTCTTATTAACTTTTTTGTAGATCTTACTTTGCTGAACATAATTGCTGCTTACAGTTTATATATATCTGTGATAATATTCAAAATAATAACAAAAAACTGCAAAATTTTGTTAAAACTACCAATTCGGTGGCAGCAACCCAACAATGGGTTGTTCGATTCGTCTGAAAATTTCAGAGCTGATAGATCTTGACCAATTGAACAATTTTATCCCATGTCACATTTTCTCTAAAAGCTTTAGTTTTTGAGATATAAGCCAAAAACTGCATTTGACCCCTATGTTCTATTTTTAGCCATGGCGGCCATGTTTGTCGATGGATCAAAACTTCGGATACAATTTATAAACAAGATACCCTAAGGAACATTTAGTTAAAGTTTGAAGGTATTTGGCCCATTAGTATCAGAGGAGAAGATTTTTGAAATAGTTTACGACGACAGACGACGACGACAGACGACGGACGACGACGGACGCCAAGTGATGGCATAAGCTCACATGGGGCCCTTCGGGCCCCGGTGAGCTAAAAAGGGGTTTTGAATTTCAATCTAGTGATGTAGCTATTTCGATGCTTGGGTAGCAATTTGAATGAAGAGTACATAATTATAATAATAAAAAATCTTCATTTTATACTTTTATTTCAATATGGTGGCTTGTTATGATCTGACCAAAGCTTACACAATGCTCAAACGAGCGCTTACTTTGGAAGTATATTCAAATTTGGCTATACTAACAGGGTTAATTTTTGTAATTTTTTTCGGTATAACTTCAATTTAGTCAACTTTCTTTGTGATACATATATAAATACATGCAGTCTTCTCGCTTAACCACAGGACCACCAGTTCAGGCTTGTAAAAATGCTGTTGGGCCTGTAAACATGATATCTACAGGCCAATAGAATCGCAATAACATTTTCGTAAAATTCATCATCAGGCCTGTAGATTCCAAAGTTTATCGTAAAGACCAACATGTATTCTTCTGCTCATTATTGTGCCATGATATATGCTGAACACTCAAGCAATTTACTTTGCAAAACGTACAAAGGGTGATAAATGTTAATATATGCAGCCTCCTCCATCTATAACAGCTGCTTCCCTTGAAACTTAAATAAAGAATGAGATAAAACAAATGTTTGCGTTATTTGGCAAACGTTTGCATTATTTTGCAAAGTTTGCAAACATAAAAAGAAATATAAAAAAAATTTGTGTTGCTCTAATACGCTTCCGTAGAAACCTTTATGTATTTTAGGCAGAGATAATTTTTAAACGTCGAAACCTGTTTGTGGGGTTTTGATTCACATTTTTGAATATATATATTTCAATTTAGACTTGTTTATATTTTTTCGTTTGGGCTTGTATTATATTTGCCTTCGGGTTTATATGATCCGTTCATCCTATTTCGACTCTTCAAAATTCAAGAGTCAATCCCAAATTGAGGTAAATTATATGGCCTTCCAAATACCGTTTCGATTCCTAACATCACTGAAGAGACATTAATTGTCGAAATCCGGATATGGTGTACAAATTTTTGCACCTCATGTTTGCGATATAACGTCTTTTCCGCAAGTTTATTGTTTTCTGTTTGGTATTAAATTAATATAATTAAGATCCATTGTGTTACATCTGTGATCCGTTTATTTGGCAATCGCCATGGCAGTCAGCAGGGTTTAAGGACATCAGTTTTTCGACCTGCTAGTCAAATGCGTTTTGTTAAAATATACTTTTTCACTTTTTTGGTCTTTTGGAAAATGTTGTTTGTGCTGTATTTAGACCCCTCTACAAAGAAATTTGTTTTGCATGCACACGTATAAAAATTGCGGATTTTATCCAACGCAATCATAGGTTTGAACGTCGTCTTGTGTTTGAATTTTTATTCAATAATCATAATAGTTTCTGACATACGGCGCGACATGCGAACCCCCCCCCCCCCCCCCCACTTTTTTTTACAAAAAACTCAATATCTCTAAAAGAAAATTATGAATCAAAACCAAAAAGTACACAGATCTTTAGATTAATATAACTAGGAAGTGTGTAAAATTTTAAGCAATAATCATTATTCGTTTTTGAGATACGGCGCGAAATGTAAAAACCCCCCTTTTTAAAAAAAAATAAAAACCAATATCTCTAAAAATAAAACTTTGAATCAAAAGCAAAAAGTGTACAGATCTTTAGATTAATATAACTAAGAAGTGTGTAAAATTTAAAGCAATAATCATAAATCGTTTTTGAGATACGGCGCGACATGTGAGAACCCCCTCCCCCTTTAAAAAAAAATCAATATCTCTAAAATAAAATTTTGAATCAAAACCAAAAAGTATACAGATCTTAAGATTAATATAAATAAGAAGTGTGTAAAATTTTAAGCAGTAATCATAAATCGTTTTTGAGATACGGCGCGACATGTGAAAAACCCCTCCCCCTTTAAAAAAAAAATCAATATCTCTAAAATAAAATTTTGAATCAAACCAAAAAGTATACAGATCTTAAGATTAACATAACTAAGAAGTGTGTAAAATTTTAAGCAATAATCATAAATCGTTTTTGAGATACGGCGCGACATGTGAAAAAACCCTCCCCCTTTTTAAGCAATAATCATAAATTGTTTTTGAGATACGGCGCGACATGTGAAAAAAAACACCTGCTTTAGTCTGTTACTAAGTCCCGTAACTCAAAAGGTTTTAATCTTATTTTCACCAAAAAGTTTACAGATCGTTTGACCATAATTAGAAACAACTATGTAAAGTTGAAATTTGGATAAGTCGTTCTCAAGTTACGGTGCGGCATGTTTACGCCGGACAGACAGACGTACACACGGACAGACGACATTTGTATACCATGATACTTCCCGTCAAAATTTTGACGGGCGTATAAAAGCACGCACTTTAATTGAAATCAATTCGGGCGGGTGAATGTCGCGTCCAATTTTTTGGACATCATTAGAGACGCTCAATCCAGTTCAATTTGGTAAAGAAAGTGTTAACTTCATCAAAAACTACCTTGACCAAAATCGTTAACTAAAACTTAACCTGAAGCGGGACGGACGGACGCCGGAAGAACGAACGGACGCACACACCAATTAAACACAATGCCACTAGGTGGGGCATAAAAACAATTGCAATATATGTAACTTACCGGCGTATACTGCCCAATGAGAATATAATATGTTTTCCTTTATCGATATCAAATCACCTTCTTCCAAATTATCCAACACAAATTTATTATGGCAATAGTTCTTCACAAGACACTGTGCCATTTTCTGCATGAAATGAATAGAACGATCGAATAATTGATATATTTATACAAATATTCAACACCATGTAAATATACAATAGTATAACACAAAAATATTCAAAAAACAATGATCAAATATATATTGTCATATATCATCACAATGATTGAAAACAAATAATGAGCAAGTTACTATTTTATTTTTTTACATGTAATATTACATGTATGTATTATTGTTGAATGCAGTTCCTGCTATTGCATAAAATAAATCATTGGTTAAATATAACGCAGTGTTATCTTACTATACCTTCATTTTTTTTTGTGTATTTACTATCTACTTTTAAACGCCAACACTTCTAGCGGTTAGGACATTCTCGTTAATTAAGATAATCATTAGGGAAATGCGGTATGCGGTTTGTTTTTATAATTTAAAAAACCAGTAATTACTCGGCTAAAATTCGTCAGCTAATTTGACTGGAAAGGTAAAAGAACATAATATATAAATTTGTAAGACGTGAGTGAAATCTACTCACACTATTATGTTGTTCTGTCACGGAATAGAAGTTCCTTCATAATATAAGTTCCAAAAGGAAAAAATATTCTTGAATATTATTTCCACAGGAATAAATATTACAGTATATGTTCCTAACGGAATAAATGGTATAGAATATTTGTTCCAACAGGAATAGATATTATGACATTGTTTATAACAAAGTTTCCAGTGGAACTTCTGTTAGGCAGAACAAATATATGTTGTTCTTTTATTATTTGATTTGAAATTGTTCGACGTAAAATTTTTCAGGAAATCCCGAAATGAGTACTTGCAAATGTGTCTGAGAGAGATCTGTTTCTAATGTGCCATATCAGAATTCGAGGTTCGAGCATGTCATGTGCCCGGAAGTGATAATTGAATCAGTGATAATTTGTCTCGTTGGCATTTGTCTGATATGCATCGAACTCAATTCTTTGACTCGGTTTCCTCGAATTTAGAGGAATTTGAAGTTGAAAACAGTCTATTTACTTTTAGTCACAGTTGGAATGTAAATTCCTTCTTTTCAGATTTTCAGTTTAAACAGTTAGAGAGAGATGTTCAAAGGTCTACTAAGTCTTCGTTTGCAGTAGGCACTAAGAAAAAATCAGTTTCACAATGGAGAGCCCTTTTGCTTTTTTGTATTTATTTTGACGTTGCTCCTATTCCTGCCACTTTTAAAACTATTAGCTGTTATGCGCAATTTTTAAGTCTATCATTCAAATCGACTGATTCTATCAGAAAATTATATTAATGGTGTAAAAATCATTTTTATTTAGATCTTCCATTTCCCCTTTTAGATAATTTTGAATTTAAATTGTTAATGGCGGGAATTTCTATAATCAAACAACACTGTCCTAGACAAGCTAGGCCTATTACTCCCGATTTGCTAAAAGAGATGCTTAAAATTTTAAACCTTAATAATTGTATAGATACTGTTTATTGGTGTTTATATTTACTTGCCTTTTTTCTCATGTCTCGTAAATCTAATTTAGTGCCAGATTCTGTCGATTCTTTTGATTGTAAAAGGCAACTTACTAGAGGCGAAGCTTTTGTGTATGAAAGAGTAGCTATTGTGGTGTTTGAATGGACTAAAACTTTACAATGTGGTGAACGAATTTTGAAAATTCCTTTGGTCAAAATAGATGATTCTATTTTATGTCCCGTTACTGCTTACAATAGAATGTGCCGCATGATTTCTGCTTCTGAAGAATCTCCTGCATTTATTATCAAGAGAAATGCTGGTCTTAAAACAGTAACTTACAAACAGTTTCAATCTAAACTTAAACGTATCATTTCATTGACTGGTAGAGATCCTCGCCTTTATTCTACACATTCTTTTAGACGGACAGGTGCGTCATTTGCTTTCCAGGCTAGAGTCCCTAGCGAACTTATTCAGCTTCACGGTGACTGGGCAAGTGATGCATATAAGCTGTATTTAAACTTTACAATGCAGGAGAAAATATCTGTTGCAGAGTCCATGGCCAAACTTTTATGATATATTTTCAGACATAAACAACAAGCATGTGCTGGTGTTATCAGATTCAATCTGTAAACATTTGTCTGGTACTTCTAACATGAACCTTCAAGTTTACAGTGGGGCTTGTATTTCTACTTTGAAGAAGAAACTGGATCAGGGAGAAATTAACTTGAGTAACTATTCTTATTGTATTATTCATGTTGGCACTAACGACGTAAGAGATTTTTCTGTGGATCGAATCATTGCTGATTTTAGAGAGTTAATTGTTAAATTTAAATCTTTGTCTCCGCATATTAAGCTGCATATATATCTCTTCTATTTTACCAAGACCTGTAGATTTTGATTCAACTGGATTTGACTGTGCTAATATTAATAGGCAGTTACTTTCTGTATGTTCTAAATATAACATTAATTTTATAAAATCCTATATATAATTTTATAAAATCCTATAAAAGGTTTCTTGTAAAAGGGCGTCCTATAAGGTCTCTTTTTGCCTTTAAGGACGGAGGGTTGCATGGGGCTGGTCAATACGAGCTTCGCAGATGCTTTCAACATGTTATCAATCATGTGTAATCTGTATAGTCTACTTCTTGATTTATGATATATCATCTTAATTTTTGTTTGTATGCTTTGTACATCTTTAAGAGGTCATCGATGTTAATCTTATAAGGGAGCAATCTTTTCCCTTAGGATTTTGATCTTACAAAGGAGTGTGCTATCCTTTGGGATCATAAGCTTACTTGAAGTTATTCCACTTAAAGTGGAGTCCGTCATATCCTCTGAGTGTGTCGTATAAAGGAAGTTTCTTATTCCTTTTTATTTAAGCTTGAACTTACAAGGAAGTGTCTCATTCCTTGGGTTCAATTCTTCTGTTTGTATGTGTGTATAATTTTGTTTTAGGTATTTAAATTTTTGTTGTTGTTGTTAATCTTTTTTGGCGGGCTGTTTGGCGGATTTTGTTATTTCTTTTGGGCCCGCTTTATTTAGATTATTTGTATGTGTATATTTTGTATTGTATTATATGAATATCTTTGTGTGTATATTATACTTATTTATTTATGCATATATGTTAATTGAAGCTGCCAAAATTAAACTATTACTGGTTTATATCTTCTTTATTTGAAAGCCCCCGTAATTCTGATCTGATATATGTCTTATTCTATCATAAACCATTTCATAATACATACATCTTAAATCCAGCCTCATTATGTATACATGGTATATGTCTGTCCTAAATCAGGAGCCTGTAATTCAGTGGTTGTAGCTTGTTGCTATATCTCATATTTTTGTTTCTCGTTTATTGTATTGTACGTACATAAGTTAGATCAGTCCGAATCGTTTGACATTTGTCATTTCGGGGCCTTTTATATTTTACTCTACGGTATCTAGGTTTTGTTAATTATTGAAGGCCGTACGTTGATCTACATACACATGTAGTTATAACTTCTCGACACGTTGGTCTCTGAGGGAAAGTTGTCTCATTGGCAATCATACCACATCATTATCATCTGACTTTTATATTCCAAGACATCACGATATTTGGATTAAAGATTTTCAGCAATTTTGCATCTGATCTGATTACACCAAAAATAAGCATTGTATATGACGAAATTTGAAAACGTGGACCTCCGTAATTGCCGATGTTTCTAGATAGAATGAGGCTTGCTTAACTCAACTTAACTTTGAGCTAAGTATTCGAATATAATTTCTTGTTAAACTAATCTTGAACAAACGACAATGAATAAGACACGCGATTTAGAATCAATAGGTTATTAAAGAACCACGCTGAAGTGCGTCCATTATTCATTTTTCATTATTCAAAATTCAATAATGAATAATGAAATAGTTCACTATTCACTATTCAATATCAAGTGATGAATAATGAATAATGAAATAGTTTATGTTTCATTATTCAAGTTAAAGCGGTGAATAGTGAAATAAAAATAAAAAAATTGACTGTGACATTTTAGCTATATCCCGTATTTCTAAATTAGTCTTTTTGGTGTTATCTAACAAATATCCAAATTGATATCAGAAAAAATAAATAAAAACACTCTTTAAATATTAATTTGATTTATTTATCTGGTTCCTAGTTTCGGAGGATAAACTAGTGGGTTTTCCTAACTATTTTTAACAGGAATTCCTTGGTTCAATGTATGGACGACCTGAATACCAAAACATATATTTATAAATTAAAATACTCTACGTGGTCTTTTTTTTATTTTCACTGGACCTTTGCTATTCTTCATCCACTAATTATAGATTTACATCGATTGTTCAGCAATGACCATTAGAGGGGTTACGGAGGACCTAAATGCCAAAATACGCGTGAAAATTAAGAAATAGCCAATTTTGAATAATGAAGTGGATATTTTGAATAATGGAATGGACTGCTACGACCCTTTAACCCCTAATTATAGATATACCTTATACCTCATTCGAAAGCTTATTAAGAGAGGAACAAAAGGTATATAGTCAATATGTTCCGCAACGCATATTAGAGGAGGAACGAAGGACTACATATCGAAATACGCGTGAACATTAAGAAATAGCTTATTTTGAATAATGGAATGGACTGCTGCAACCCGTCATTCCCTAATCAAGGAAAAATTTATACACCAAATTAAAGTTTATTGATAAAGGAATAAATTGAGTATAAACGATATGTGCCGCAATGACCATTAGAGGGGTTACGGAGGACCTAAATGCCAAAATACGCGTGAAAATTAAGAAATAGCCAATTTTGAATAATAAAATGGATATTTTGAATAATGGAATGGACTGCTACGACCCTTTAACCCCTAATTATAGATATACCTTATACCTCATTCGAAAGCTTATTAAGAGAGGAACAAAAGGTATATAGTCAATATGTTCCGCAACGCATATTAGAGGAGGAACGAAGGACCTTAAATATCGAAATACGCGTGAACATTAAGAAATAGCTTATTTGGAATAATGGAATGGACTGCTGCAACCCGTCATTCCCTAATCAAGACAAATTTATACACCAAATTAAAGCTTATTGATAGAGGAATAAACTGAGTATAAACGATATGTGCCGCAATGACTTTTAGAGGGGTTACGGAGGACCTAAATGCCAAAATACGCGTGAAAATTAAGAAATAGCCAATTTTGAATAATGAAATGGATATTTTGAATAATGGAATGGACTGCTACGACCCTTTAACCCCTAATTATAGATATACCTTATACCTCATTCGAAAGCTTATTAGGAGAGGAACAAAAGGTATATAGTCAATATGTTCCGCAACGCATATTAGAGGAGGAACGAAGGACCTAAATATCGAAATACGCGTGAACATTAAGAAATAGCTTATTTTGAATAATGGAATGGACTGCTGCAACCCGTCATTCCCTAATCAAGGAAAAATTTATACACCAAATTAAAGCTTATTGATAGAGAAATAAACTGAGTATAAACGATATGTGCCGCAATGACTATTAGAGGGGTTACGGAGGACCTAAATGCCAAAATACGCGTGAAAATTAAGGAATAGCCAATTTTGAATAATGAAATGGATATTTTGAATAATGGAATGGACTGCTGCGACCCTTTAGCCCCTTATTATAAATATACCTTATATCTCATTCAAAAGCTTATTAAGAGAGAAAAAAAAGGTATATAGACAATATGTTCTGCAACGCATATTAGAGGAGTAACGAAGGACCTAAATATCGAAATACGCGTGAACATTAAGAAATAGCTTATTTTGAATAATGGAATGGACTGCTGCAACCCGTCAGCCCCTAATCAAGGAAAAATGTATACCCCAAATCAAAGCTTATTGATAGAGGAATAAACTGAGTATAAACGATATGTGCCGCAAAGACCATTAGAGGGGTTACCGGAGGACCTAAATGCCAAAATACGCGTGAAAATTAAGAAATAGTCAATTTTGAATAATGAAATGGATATTTTGAATAATGGAATGGACTGCTGCGACCCTTTAGCCCCTTATTATAAATATACCTTATATCTCATTCGAAAGCTTATTAAGAGAGAAAAAAAAGGTATATAGACAATATGTTCTGCAACGCATATAAGAGGAGTAACGAAGGACCTAAATATCGAAATACGCGTGAACATTAAGAAATAGCTTATTTTGAATAATGGAACGGACTGCTGCAACCCGTCAGCCCCTAATCAAGGAAAAATTTATACACCAAATCAAAGCTTATTGATAGAGGAATAAACTGAGTATAAACGATATGTGCCGCAATGACCATTAGAGGGGTTACGGAGGACCTAAATGCCAAAATACGCGTGAAAATTAAGAAATAGCCAATTTTGAATAATGAAATGGATATTTTGAATAATGGAATGAACTGCTGCGACCCTTTAGCCCCTAATTATAGATATATCTTATACCTCATTCGAAAGCTTATTAAGAGAGAAACAAAAGGTTTATACTCAATATGTCCCGCAACGCCTGTTAGAGAAGTTCCGGAGGACCTAAATTTCAAAATACGCGTCAACAATAAGAAATAACCAATTTTGAATAATGGAAAAACTATTTTGAATAATGGAATGGACTGCTGCGCTGCTGCGACCCTTAGATTCGCCAATTTGTTTACTTATTACTTATTTATTATTCGTTACTTATTCTTTATTCCTTATTCCGTATTTCTTACCTATTCGTTACTGAATCATTATTCCTTATTCAGGGAGGTCGCCAATGCGATTATCGTAACGTAATGATTTCCTTGCGACGGCAAAAATATCGGATTTTACCCAAGTTCAATTGCTTCGAAAAAGGTGAAAAATATATTGTATGAGCAAAAAATTTATATGTCATTAAAGTTCAAACATTTATCTTTCTAAATATATAAGTTTTATGGGTATTGCAGTGATTTGGTACGATAAAAAAATCGTTACTTGTTTTTCCTTATAATCTTTTCATATGTTGCCCCCTTTAATGCTTTCTTTTCTTTCCTTAACTCTGGTTTAAGGGGTTAAAATTAACCTGTAAGCGCGTATGTACCCGTTTCAGCGCTCGAATGATACCCTATTACTTGTTCGCTACTTATTCGTTCCTTATTCCTTTCGATACGCAACCCCTTTTTGATGCTTTCTTTTCTTGTCTTTGGTGTTAGCTATGGGTTCGGTGAGATGATATTTCCTGTTAAAGCGGATGTCTCCGTCTTTGCGCTCGACTGATACCTTGTTACTTAATTATTCGCTACTTATTTGTTCCTCATTCGATTTTTATACGTTGCACCTTGTTAATGCTTTATTTCCTTTTCTCTTCTTGGTTTTTGTTCTTGGTTCGTAGAGGTGAAATTGCCCTATTAGCGCGTATGTATCTGTTTTTGCGCTCGACTGATACCATGTTACTTATTCGTTCCTTATTCGCTTATTATACATTGCCCCTTTTAATGATTTCGTCTTATTTCTTTTCATGTCTTTGGTGGTGATATAAAAAAGAAGATGTGGTATGATTGCCAATGAGACAAATCTTCACAAGAGACCAAATGACACAGAAATTAACAACTATAGGTCACCGTACGGACTTCAACAATGAGCAAAGCCCATACCGCATAGTCAGCTATAAAAGGCCCCGAAATGATAAATGTAAAACAATTCAAACGAGAAAACTAACGGCCTAATTTATGTACAAAAAACGAACAAAAAAAAATATGTAACACAGCAACAAACGACAACCACTGAATTACAGGATCCTGGCTTTGGACAGGCACATACATACAGAATTTGGCGGGGTTAAACATGTTAGTGGGACCCCACCCCCCACCCCCCCTTCCCCCTAACCTGGAACAGTACAACATAAGAACGAACTATAAAAATCAGTTGAAAAAGGCTTAACTCATCAAATGGATACAAATAGAAATACATCTAACAAAAACATAGAGTGGACGTGGCCGGGTACTTGTACATCCCTTTTAGTTCTTTTCATGTCTTTGGTGTTAGTTCCGTTTTTGCAGAGTTAGAATAAGCCCGTTAGCGCATATGTACCAGTTTCAACGCTCGACTGATACCTTGTTACTTATTCGCTAGTTATTTGTTACTTATTCGTCTTTTATACGCTGCACCTGTTTAATGCTTTCTTTTCTGTTCTTCTCTCTGGTGTTAGTTCTTAGTTCATAGCAGTGAAATTGTCCTATTATCGCATATGTACCCGTTTCCGCGATTGACTGGTGCCCTGTTACTTATTCGTTCCTTATTCGCTTACCCTAATTCTTTTTTTTTATATGGTTGTAGGATTATTCTAACTTGATTTGTTTTTGCATGATTGGAATGAAACATTTACACAAGCAATATATTGAACTGGGAAGGGAAGTTATATAAAAATAAGGAAATGTGGTATGATTGCTAATGAGACAACTTTCCTTCAAAGTTCAAACGAAGTGGATGTAAGCAATCAAAGGCAACTGTACGGCCTACAACAATGAGGGGGGAAAACATACCATGTAGTCGGCTATAAAAGGCCCCGACATGCAAAAATGTGAAACAATTTAACTGAGAAAACTAACGGCCTATTTTATAACAAAACAGTTTACAATAAAACAAATATGACAGACATGAACAAACGACAACAACTGAAATAAAAAAACCCTGACTTGGGACAAGTACATAAATAATATGACGGGTTAAAACATGTTTGTTAGCGCTCAATCTCCCCTAACCTGGGTAAGTGGTGTTACATCACAACATAAAGCATCGAAATAAGAGTACTCGCAGTTACTCAAACCCAATTACCATTAAAAGATAAATTATGTTATCCCAGACTTATATATCAATCTTTACACATCCAACATATTTAATGTAAAGACGTCATAAACAGTCTGAGAAATGCATTACCCTGTGCAATGCCCAAATATATGTTAACAGTATCGACAGGATGTAGGAATATATATAGCAATATATATTTAGTTTTCATGGTTAAATTTTATCAAAAACAAACTCAATGTTAATACCAATAAAACAATCTTTAAAGATTTTTCTACTGTGGTAAATTTATAACCTTTAATGATAAGTTTATATATAGGATCAATTAGTTTACATTGATCGTATTTAAATTTACGGGCTTTATAATCAACATTGTCGTAAAAATTAGGATGTGGTATTCCACTTTTAATATATAAGAACTCTTCAGGTACAGCCAAACTTCTAAACTAAATATTGAATTTGGATAAGGTTTTAATTGAATTTTGATAACGAAATCCCTGACTTAATAATCTATCAGTTAAACATGAATTACGTTCATTGAAATCTAAAACATGACTACAGACATGGGCAAAGAGAACATATTGTGAAAAATACACACCGTAAATAGGGGCGAAAGGAACGCCACCATTCTAAAGGCGAAAATTAACAATAAATCGTCTCTTTTGTCGTAATTTTTGTATAGAGTTTCCGTGTGGAACTGAAATATCCGAATCTAGATAAAGAAAAATATTGCTGTATGTATTAGATTTATTCAAACTAATTACCGTTGGGTGAATTCCCACAGTAACATTCGAAAATTCTGGATTATTTAAAGCAAAACGGATTTTTACTGATTTTGGCCATAAAATGTGATTCATAACAATACAACAACAAGTCTACTATTAAAGGGGCGCAATTGGTACCCATCGGAATACCTACATAATTTTGTTAACCTTTATTGCCGAAACGTACATATATGTTGTCAAGAAGAAAATTTAAAGCTCTAATCATCTCATCACAGTTCCAGTAAGCATATTTGATAGAAAAGCAAAGGATATGGGTTATCCATCCATGACACAAAATCAGTACATGCACAGCAAAAAAAAAAACCAAACACACAAAAAGCAAAGGAACAGCGCTTTCATTGCTGTTCTTCATCTCTTCAAATCACAGTGAGGCCTTCAACACGGAGTAAAAGACAAACTATCACTTTACTGCAAGAGTAAGACGGTCCCCAGCACCGGTTTGAATGAAATTCTTTGTAATATACTTCGGGTAGACTTTGTAAGATGCAACACCACTAAATCGGGGACGGTAAAAAGATATACTGAAAAGTAGCATATTTCCCGTTTTCATTACAGAAGAACCTTATATGGTTTGAAGCAATTAAATCTGCGACCATATTGTAATATAGTGTATAGAGTCGAAAATATCATAACTGTCAACCGAATTGAACGGACCATCAAAAGCACGTAATTTATCCAAAACATCCAAATAGTTTATAACACTCCAAAAAAGTTAATTCAATTATTTTCATATGCTTTATTACAGAAATTAATAACAAGTTTTGTAATAAAAGTAAGGGGACCAGTTAACAGCCAAGTAAGATTAGAAGTAGAACATTTACTAAAACCCGAGAGGAAACAAAATATGCACGTTTTTGTTGTGTAGTTAAGGATGCCAATACATAGTAGGGACTTTCAAATTTTCAGAGGAGTCCTTTAGCTGTGCTGTGGTAGCGACAAGGTTATTTACTATTTGACTCTGTATGGAGCGCACGGCCTTGAATGTAGTTGAATGAGTAATTTCATTCTTAAGGACTTCCGTGTAGTATTTACGTCATACCACCACCACATCGTTGGCTGCTTTGTCGGCCGGTACGAACAAAAAATGCTTTGCGATTACTTAAATTGTGTTTTTAGTCCTATAATTGGAAGTATTACTTACTTTTGTTTATTTCTAAATTATTTTCAAAATGTGATATGCGGATATCTACAATATTCAGACATTTTAATATTGAAATAGGAATCAAGTGACTTTTTGTGAGATTTCTCTTGTTTATACCAATTTTCACGATAGGATGAAAGAGAATCTTAAATGACCTGACGACACACTTTCCAATTTATTTTCGACGGAGGACAATATTTCTATCTTTTTAATCAGAATGTTTATACCTTTTAGGAGCATTATTTTCTTTACTGACGTTTTATGTAACTGACTTATAATTAAAAATTAAACTTGTACTGGATTTTTGTATACGTATGAGAA
This sequence comes from Mytilus californianus, assembly GCF_021869535.1. Lineage (NCBI taxonomy): Eukaryota > Metazoa > Mollusca > Bivalvia > Mytilida > Mytilidae > Mytilus > Mytilus californianus. The sequence goes on from NW_026262745.1 coordinate 70,524,241, forward strand.
GTTTTAGGTGGTTCAAAATATGGAGGTATAATGTTTTGAATGGTAGAGTCATTAAAAAAACTAGAAAAAATAATGTAAATGTATTTTTTTTTAGAAAATACCTTTTATGATCTTCGGGTTTGTTTATTCGAGGGAACAGTCTATGGTGACAAAAAGCTGTAATGATACGTGAACACATATATTTTGGACTAAAAAACGATTTTTTTCATACTCGTCATAAATATTATGCAATTTTACTAATTGGCATTTGACCCAGTTTGCATACTAATTGATGTCTACCATTGTTTTTAAACATATATACGGGATCATTTATCGTAGAATTAGAACGATGTTTATTTCGTTGATTGTGGTTAATGCGATTGGCATGAGACCCATGATTGCGTTGTCTTTTATCAAAAATAGTAATGATATCAATGAAGTTTTCGATATGTCTCCTTGGTCAATGATATTGTCATTAAGACCTAGGGAATACGCTGTCTGTAGTAGTTTAATCCAAGACAGTTTGCAACTTTTACGGGAATCTTTTAATTGTTAATGTGAGTGGCTTGGTTGTTTCTGGACAGTTTGAAGTGGTTATAATTTTGATAATTTAATTTTGTTTTTCTAAATGTTGGTAAATTAAACTTTTGAATTTGTTAGGTCTGCGGAAGGGATATAGATGTTTTTTCGTGTTCGTTTGAAAAACTCACATTTTGCCCTTCATGTTGAATACCACATTTCGGTTTTGAACTTTTGACCATGTTACAAGATATATGAGGCTTTGGGTTTTCAAGTTATGTCATGTGAAAAGGAGAGAGAAACAATTCTTCTGTTCACTGATGACCGAACAGTATTATCTGAGGATAATCTGGAGCAGGTTTGTCATTTTTATGGCATTGCACGGTAATATTTGTGGATGTCCACGTGCCTTTTTGTTGAATAATCTAGCTGCAGAGGCATCGCCTCTTTTAAAACAACTGTGTAAGCCTGTTCATTTTTGGGTCTATAGAATAAAGGTATGATTACCGTCTTATGTTAATCAAAGAAGAATATTATTTAACTAGTGGTTCTAAAGAGCCTGTGTCGCTCACCTAGGTCTATGAGCATCTTCAACAAAGTTCTAGAATAGAATTCATGACAAATTTTTTTTTATCTTGTATTGCTGATCAATTTTTCTGTTTAAAGTTTCTCTCTTTTTTCTTTAGTTTTAGCCCAAAACACACAAAAAAAAAGATGAAAAAATAACATTTAAGGAAATCCCTTCTGTATATCTAGTAAACCAACGATTTCTGCAAAATTTGACTTATTTGTAGATTTTGTCTTGGTGATCATTTTCAGTGTTTATAAAGTGCGAATCCAGTTAGTTCATTTTCACTGTCGTATGCGAGTATGTCTATTGTAGAAAAAAAGATGATGTGAAAAACTGCGTTTGTTTACTTTTTGAAAATACAAAATAATTGATTTGAAAGTATGTTTTAACACAATTTCATTAGAATATAACTTTTTAATGTATAAAAACAGGATTATAGTCCAAAAAGTGTAGATAAAGCAGCTGAATCCATAATATTGATTACTGATTGCGATTCATTTAAACTATAAATGCGATGCATTATCACTGTAAGTGCGATCATTTCTGATGTGGATTTTTTGGAGGTGCGATGAATTTTCATTGTTGTTTTATATGATAATTCGACATGCAACAACTGAAAATAGTCTTTTAATGACTTTAGTATTGATGATATTTACAATTTGAAATGCAAGCTATTTGCAGATGCTTACTTAGATATACACGGGAATAACCAAAGTATGGTTGATTCCGGACGTTGTGCGTTGTATACCGTTCGTCAATTTTTTTCAGTATGTTCGTTGCGTGTTTTCGTCAAAGGTCTGTACCGTTCGTTAGTAAAACATCGAGAACAAAATTAGCTGTTTCTATTGAAATACCTATCTTTTATTTTTTGTTAGCAAGCATTTGAAACTACTAAAACTATTTGACATTTCTAACATTTCATATTGAAGATTAAAACAACCTGAATTTAGTATTTGTTTGACGTGAAACAGAACTTACTGGAGCTAGAGAAGCCCACTCATCGGTAGCGCCTGATTGCAATCCAGTTTTTTTAGAAATCCAGTATTTTGATCTTGAGTTCAAAGGTCAAGCTCATACGAAGGTCAGGGTAATATGCGTCACATCGCCTTAAGATGATACACGTTCATATCATGCATATTCAAACATTTTTGGTGAGTTTGCTATTAGTGTGTCATGGATCCGGAAATATACTGGAGTAGAACATCAATGACTACAACGTTTTTTTAAAGCTTTGTAAGCTTTGAAAATTTGTCACGCCGTTTCATACATATTTCCTCCATATTGATAGGCTTTTGCACAACGAACAGTACAAGAATGTACAACGAACGGTTCTAAAGAAAGCAAACAAACTACAAAGAGAATAAATCGTACAGTGCCAAAATTCTGAGGTCAGTTTTTCAAATAAATGTCTGCAAATAGAATAAAACAACGGGTTTCTTATTCGCATAATGTATTTTAATCAACAACAAATCACAAAATACACGGTCGCATTTAGTGTAAGAGCCAACTAACTATGCTATATTTGTAGTTTAATCAAGTTTGAGTTACACAGAGTGTTTGTTTTTATCGATGTTTACAAGTAATTCACAGACCTGTCTATTTAAAATAGTCACATGGTGTTCATGTAATATAAATAATATATAATGCTATCAGGGGCAGTAAACTTTGATTTCATAAACATCGAATACTTAACTGAACAGTACGTCAATTAGTCTTTGGTGAAAATATTAGGACGGTCTATCTTCCAATATCGCTTTGCGATGCAGCGATTAACGTCCGGAATCAACTGTACGGCGGTTATACCCCGAACAATTTAAGCATGTAATAATAAACTGTATTCAATATATCCTTGTATTCTTACAATTACGTATTTGCTTATTTGTAACAACGATTTATAAGAAATTCAAACATAAATTAAGGTGACTCAACTGTTGCTCGAACTTTCTTTACTGTATAAGATGTATACACAATGGCATGAGAAATATCAATTATCCAGTCATCCAAGCGTCAAATGTAAACCAATTGTTTGTGCGAGATGAAAACGTTTCCACTCATTCAATCGTGAAATGAAGATCGTCTTTTGAATGCTCTTTGTTATCTAAGATGCATCCATTAGAGCTATTTTCCTAATGCTTGTAGTTTAAAGGTTTGGTTGGCTTGCTTGCGTTGTTTGTATAAATGTTTGCTCAACTTAATTTCAATGCCTAAGCAAACATTTATACAAACAAAGCAAGCAAGCCAACCGCACCTTTAAACTACAAGCATTAGGAAAATAGCTCTAGACCGAAACCGAAAACTTTGCTTTTTCGGTGACGAGGATTGCCTTAACTGTCCAAGATATATGTATTCAATGATGGCGTGTCATATGAAAGGATAAATTTTATCCTACATATAGATTTGAATCTGGACAAATTATTACAGAAAATAGAATGGACAATATTAGCAATAAATGCTATTTTTTTGGAATTTATTGATATATTACCCCAGATTTTCACTCACAAAGTATGCATATATAATCAATCCTTCTGACTTCACAAATTTTGCTAGAAAGTCGGCTGAATTAAGACTTTATATGATAAAAATTAATTAATTTCCTTCTGTGAAAATGCATCGCATGTACAATAGAAATGAATCGCCCCTACAGTGAAAATGAAAGTCTAGTATCATTATTCGACAGTTAACATGAATCGCATAACGAAAACAGAATAGTGGAATATAATTCAATATCAACAAGCTGAATAACAAAACCTGTTTTAAGTTATACAACATTAATAATTATGTTAAAAGGTACATTTTTCTGCAAATAAACATTAACTGCTGCGTTTCAATCTCTTGCACGCTCTGTTCGTGAACTATTCTTAATATTTATCTATTTGTGTATCAATTTTACACCTGGATGGCTGTAGGCGCGATGAAAACCCGTCCGCATCTCATACTTATATTGTGAATTTATAAAAACAATACACATTATGTATTATTTCTTGTTTTATTCAAAAATCATCTGTTTATTTATCATTCTATATTAGAAATTCATAACGGATACAGCAAAAATGGTATTTCAGGATTCGCACATTATATACACTGATTTTTGCTTTTTTAAGTGTCTATCTATTTTTTTTTTTTTTTTTTTTTTTATAGTTTTCAAGATAGTAGGCAAAGACGTAAAATATTGGTAAAAATCAACAGTAACTTCTACAAAAACTTATTTGTGGTACTTGACTTGCTGATCATTTTTGCTTTCTTATGTTTTTATCTATCTGATTACAGTTTTTCAAATTGATAAAAAAAAAAAAGAAAACGTCATTAGAGGACATTAACTCGAGAGTCGTCTGACGATTTCGACTATGTGCTTTGATCATTTTTGGAATATTAGCCAAAAGTTTTGAAATAATAGATAATAAGTAGACCTGATCATTTTGAACATTTCAACCTCTTTCTATTTGTCTATTTTTCTCTATTGCCTCAATTAGTAGCAGTTTTCAAGATAATAGACAAAACCTGCATTTTATTCCTGTGTTCTATTTTAAGCCATGTCGGCCATATTGGTTGGCAAGCGGGGTCATCAGACATATTTCTAAACTAGATACTCTAATTATGATTGTGGCCAATTTTGGTTAAATTGCCCAGTAGTTTCAGAGGAGAAGATTTCTGTAAAAGTTAACGACGACGGACGACGACGGCCAAGTGATGATAAAAGCTCACTTGGCCTTTTTGGCCAGGTGAGCTAAAAATGATATACAGATAGTAGCACAGATTTATCTTGCTTGGTGGAAAGAAACTTATACAGATGGTTGATATAGGGAATAGGTTAAAATTACTATTAGTTCAAATACAGGTTCGGTAAAGTATCCCATTATCAATTATTAATTGCAACACATGTATACAGACAAAATATTTTCAATGAAGGTTCCTGCTTCTTTCTCACTATAATTGCAAGCATATGTACATAAAATATAGTTCGGGGAGCATCAGTTGGCAGTAAAGCTTTTACTGGTATTTTTTTACAAGCATATTTGTAAGATTCTGGTCCTTACTATCATTTGAATACGGCATTGCAGCTCATATTGATAATATCTTTTCTTCCTCTATAATTAGGGGCTGAAGGGTCGCAGCGGTCCATTCCATTATTCAAAATAAGCTATTTCTTAATGTTCACGCGTATTTCGATATTTAGGTCCTTCGTTACTCCTCTAATATGCGTTGCAGAACATATTGACTATATACCTTTTGTTTCTCTCTTAATAAGCTTTCGAATGAGGTATAAGGTATATCTATAATTAGGGGATAAAGGGTCGCAGCAGTCCATTCCATTATTCAAAATATCCATTTCATTATTCAAAATTGGCTATTTCTTAATTTTCACGCGTATTTTGGCATTTAGGTCCTCCGTAACCCCTCTAATGGTCATTGCAGCACATATCGTTTATACTCAGTTTATTCCTCTATCAATAAGCTTTAATTTGGTGTATACATTTTTCATTGATTAGGGGCTGACGGGTTGCAGCAGTCCATTCCATTATTCAAAATAAGCTATTTCTTAATGTTCACGCGTATTTCGATATTTAGGTCCTTCGTTACTCCTCTAATATGCGTTGCAGAACATATTGACTATATAACTTTTGTTTCTCTCTTAATAAGCTTTCGAATGAGGTATAAGGTATATCTATAATTAGGGGATAAAGGGTCGCAGCAGTCCATTCCATTATTCAAAATATCCATTTCATTATTCAAAATTGTCTATTTCTTAATTTTCACGCGTATTTTGGCATTTAGGTCCTCCGTAACCCCTCTAATGGTCATTGCGGCACATATCGTTTATACTCAGTTTATTCCTCTATCAATAAGCTTTAATTTGGTGTATAAATCTTTCATTGATTAGGGGCTGACGGGTTGCAGCAGTCCATTCCATTATTCAAAATAAGCTATTTCTTAATGTTCACGCGTATTTCGATATTTAGGTCCTTCGTTACTCCTCTAATATGCGTTGCAGAACATATTGACTATATACCTTTTGTTTCTCTCTTAATAAGCTTTCGAATGAGGTATAAGGTATATCTATAATTAGGGGATAAAGGGTCGCAGCAGACCATTCCATTATTCAAAATATCCATTTCATTATTCAAAATTGGCTATTTCTTAATTTTCACGCGTATTTTGGCCTTTAGGTCCTCCGTAACCCCTCTAATGGTCATTGCGGCACATATCGTTTATACTCAGTTTATTCCTCTATCAATAAGCTTTAATTTGGTGTATAAATTTTTCCTTGATTAGGGGCTGACGGGTTGCAGCAGTCCATTCCATTATTCAAAATAAGCTATTTCTTAATGTTCACGCGTATTTCGATATTTAGGTCCTTCGTTACTCCTCTAATATGCGTTGCAGAACATATTGACTATATACCTTTTGTTTCTCTCTTAATAAGCTTTCGAATGAGGTATAAGGTATATCTATAATTAGGGGATAAAGGGTCGCAGCAGTCCATTCCATTATTCAAAATATCCATTTCATTATTCAAAATTGGCTATTTCTTAATTTTCACGCGTATTTTGGCCTTTAGGTCCTCCGTAACCCCTCTAATGGTCATTACGGCACATATCGTTTATACTCAGTTTATTCCTCTATCAATAAGCTTTAATTTGGTGTATAAATTTTTCATTGATTAGGGGCTGACGGGTTGCAGCAGTCCATTCCATTATTCAAAATAAGCTATTTCTTAATGTTCACGCGTATTTCGATATTTAGGTCCTTCGTTACTCCTCTAATATGCGTTGCAGAACATATTGACTATATACTTTTTGTTTCTCTCTTAATAAGCTTTCGAATGAGGTATAAGGTATATCTATAATTAGGGGCTAAATGGTCGCAGCTGTCCATTCCATTATTCAAAATATCCATTTAATTTTCAAAATTGGCTATTTCTTAATTTTCACGCTTATTTTGGCATTTAGGTCCTCCGTAACCCCTCTAATGGTCATTGCGGCACATATCGTTTATACTCAGTTTATTTCTCTATCAATAAGCTTTGATTTGGTGTATAAATTTTTCCTTGATTAGGGGCTGACGGGTTGCAGCAGTCCATTCCATTATTCAAAATAAGCTATTTCTTAATGTTCACGCGTATTTCGATATTTAGGTCCTTCGTTACTCCTCTAATATGCGTTGCAGAACATATTGTCTATATACCTTTTTTTCTCTCTTAATAAGCTTTCGAATGAGGTATAATGTATATCTATAATTAGGGCTAAAGGGTCGCAGCAGTCCATTCCATTATTCAAAATATCCATTTCATTATTCAAAATTGGCTATTTCTTAATTTTCTCGCGTATTTTGGCATTTAGGTCCTCCGTAACCCCTCCGACTTGTTATATCTATTATTAGAGGACGAAGTATAGCAAAGGTCCAGTGAAAATAAAAAAAGACAACGTAGAGTATTTCAATTTATAAATATATGTTTTGGTATTCAGTACGTCCATACATTGAACCAAGGAATTTCTGTTAAAAATAGTTTGAAAAACCCACTAGTTTATCCTCCGAAACTAGGAACCAGATAAATAAATCAAATTAGAATTTAAAGAGTTTTTTTATTTAGTTTTTCTGATATCAATTTGAATATTTGTTAGATAACACCAAAAAGACTAATTTAGAAATACGGGATATAGCTATATAGTGTCTCAGTCAATTTTTTTATTTTTTTTTTATTTCACTATTCACCGCTTCAACTTGAATAATGAAACATAAACTATTTCATTATTCATTATTCATCACTTAACATTGAATAGTGAATAGTGAACTATTTCATTATTCATTATTGAATTTTGAATAATGAAAAATGAATAATGGACGTACTTCAGCGCGGTATATACAAGCCACTTGTTTTGATTGAAGAAATCTGGTTTGCAAAGTTTTGAAATATGCAGTTGACCGGCGAAAATGTCTTGCTCACGATTTCACTATTCACTGGCAATTATCTAAATCAATACACAGACATTCACTAAAGGTAATAGGTAAACATGCCGTTTTTTCAACCTTTGCTGGACTTACAAAGGAGTGGAAACAAAATATTTAATAGGCTAATGTTTTGTATCATAGGATCAGGTTGAATATTTCATATTTTCCCTTAATACTACAACTTGTTTATTAAACTTAGTAATGATCTTACAAATTAAAAAAAAAAAATAGAAAATCCAGAATAAGGAAATGGATGATAAAAAGCTCAATATATGTTGACATAATTTGTATCATTTCTGTGTACACACATCTGGTAATAATATGCTAAAAAGATCAGTGTAATTCACACCACCATGGGGTACATCTTTGTCCAAGACAAAGATGTACCCCATGGTGGTGTGAACTCCTGCATGGTTTTGTCTGGTTATCATAATAAACATTGTTCTATTTTTTTTACAATGAATGCTTTTATTGATGCAGCATTTTTGGTTTATGAACAAACTTGTCATTTTTTTAATCATGGAAGTATCCATGTTTTAATTATTACATGTATCAATATTTTAAAACGTCGTTTAAATGAAAAGACATTAACTTGACGAATATTTTAAATAATATGTTCATTGAAATCAAAACAAACATATTCTTGACATTTAGAGGTTTACCCTAGATCATTTTCTTTTGAAAATTAATAACATTATTATGCAGGAATGCTCTTTTGAGTCTTGGTATTTAAACTATCATATTAAAATTGTACCGTCTTAACTAATTCTCCGACGGTCTAAAGGAATATTCCTACTAAAATGGTCATAAGTTAATGACACTATAAATGCTCCTTAACAGACCCCAATGTCCAAGCAGTGTATGATTAACCACAAATCTAAAAAATCTAAAACATTGGTCTTAATCAGTCGAGATTCAAATAAATCATTGACGCTACAACAATGTAAGGCATATGCACATCACACATACTGGGAATAATTTTATTGGCTCAATCTGAAAGACATGGGCCATGAATTTTAAAAGTATCTTAGATGGACTTAAGACATATCACGGCCTAATTTTTTATTAGTCACAATAACTATTTTAATTTATTCTATTTCAATTACTTGACGTTTTGGAATTTTATTTTATTTTATTTTATTTTGGGGGGGGGAGGTGTTATGGGGTATATCTGGTAAATTTTACATAACTATCCGAATGAAAGAAAAGACTACAAATATAACTGTTATATTTAGGACAATTAAATACCTATGGAAAGCAGCGATAAACTGCGGTCTCTAAAAACTGCGTATACCACCGTAAATAAAATCTACGCACATTCAAATTTATTGATGTAGTAGAACCTATGCAAACATATGCAAATATATGTATAATCTTTATATATATTTTCGATACTTATAAACTAATGCAAAGATAAGGGTTCTATGCACCAAATATTTGCGAAAATTTTGTGTAAATGTAAATACAAGCTGTATTTCGTATGTTACCTATAAGTAAGTAAATATATGAGGCAGCAAAGGAGTTATTTTTATCAAATATTTGCATATGTTTGCAAATAAATGTAAATTGGCCTTTTCGTGTAGTGTAAGATCATTACATTACTATTTTCTGTTTAACTGATTCATCAAGCAAATTTTCCTTTTTATTAAAACAAGAGTAAAACTATATCTCAAATCCAAATCTCAAAAAATAGTAATCAAGTATTTGTATAATAAAATTCTTGTAATTTATGGATAGAACACATTATCGCCCATTGTAAAACTGAAAAGACCTAAAATGTTGTCGAAATTTCAGGTCGGAACGTTTGAAATCTTTTTATATTTCAGCGATCTTATTATATGAAAGAAAAATTAAAAAAAATCTTATAATTATTTGCATAGTGTCTTTTTTAGAAACAGCCTAATTTGAATAAATGCTTAAAAATCACTTAAATGTTAGTGAAAATGGGTATAGTTTCAACTCAGTAGATTCTGATTGTTAACATTTTTAATTACTATCAGGCTATGTAAACTTATATTTGCTAAAAATGACCTTCATAGACTAGAAATATCTATGTCTGGAAATATTTGTGTTGTATGGTTCTTCTGTAGGGGGTATTACAAAAGGCCTTGTAGGCCAGAAAGAATGTTTAAGTCTATACATCTCTTAAAGTGGTCTTATTTTTTTCACGAAATAAATTTCAGTGAACAGACCAATTTATACAGTAAAAAATAACAGAAATCCAATTTGGCAAATTATTGCAAGATGTTAAATTTTGCATCTAACTTTCCTAGATTTTGACAAATTTCTGAATTATTTGAATTTTAATTAAAACCTGTTGAAACTTAGCTATAAATTAAACTAGAACCTGATTTACATAAAATTATTGCACAAATAAAGGCAACAGTAGTATACCGGTGTTAAAAAGTCATAAATCGATTGAGAGAAAACAAATCCGGGTTACAAACCAAAACCAAGGGAAACACATCAACTATAAGAGGAAAACAAAGGAACAACAGGAACACCGAAGTGCAACAAAAAAAAAACAAAAAAACAAAATAAACGCCAACACAAATAGAAACGAACTATTTGCCAAATTTACATAACACATTTAACATACATAAGGTCATTATTTGTATGTACAATTGCCAAAAAATCTCCTCAATTAGGGAAAACAGTCACAGGTGTTGTATGAGCTATCTTCCCTTATTTACAGTCTCAATTGTGAAAACATAATGTTACCATAAGTTGTCTGTCATGTAAAATGAGAACAAAAAATGTGACTTCTCATATTACTAACTGCCATACTGGTATTTATTGTGGAAAATAACCAAATTATGGCGAGGACACACTCACAGTACCTAGTTTTCAGGGTAATAAGAACACACATAATACATTTGATTTGACTGTAGTGTCTAGAAAGATGTCAAAATCCGGGAAGGTTTACTTATTTCTATATCGCACTGGATTTTTTTTATATTGATGCTTGATTGCCAACAACAAAGAGATTATATTTTGGCATACTAGAACACCCAGCTTCAACCAAGGCAACAGAAGACAGGGCTTCAGAGGTGCCTCTCCAATTGTCTGCAAGGCATACTTACAGAGGTTATCAACAAAGGAACAGGTAAAAATACACCCCTTCTCCATACACATAGACATAGATCAAATTCCAGAGGACCATTTGCATTGAAGGAAAACGGTGGATGGGGTTGATCTGTTATGATTTTTGATCAAATATTAATTTGCAATGTTTTCAGGGTTAAATTGTTTTAGGCTGATTTTAATTTGTAATGTTCATGTATGGGGAAACGGTCTAAAATCTGAGGCATGCAAATAATTTATTTTCTTACCCTTCTGCAACAAATTATTTATTTCAACAAAAGGTTCGAGATTTTGAAAGAAATGCTGTGAGATTATAATCTAAAATTTGGTTTAAAGGCTTTAAAGTATTTTTGTTTATGGGATTTTCTCCTTGTATTGATATTGGAATTTAATGTAGCTCGGGTGTCCTTCGCCATTTTGGATTCTAAAATAGCAGAAAACAATCGGTCTAGATCTGCAATGAAATATGAGAATTTTGAGAGAATAATGTAATTCATTTGTGAGACTTTTAATCTGAACGAAGAAACTTATTTGTGTTACTATATATTTTCCACTGTTTTTTTACAAGACTAGTATAGAATATTTTTTGTTCGATTAATTTTTTGTTTAATTTTGCAAGATAAAGGGGAATAAATTAGATAAGCTTGTTTACTAGAATGTGTTATGAATTTACCTATTAAGTTTTGTGGCAAGCTAACGAACTCCGTGACCCTATTTTTTTTTTGGGGGGGGGGGGGGGGGTTATTTTCTGAAAGTTCGTTATAAGAGCTGTCTTCTCATATGTTATCTTTACATTCTATTGTTTAGTTTTCTTTCTAACACACAAAATCGTTTTCCATGAATAATGTATATAAAATCTAACAATTTTGCACATCCTGTAACTTGAAAAAAAGTCCCGTGACCCATACTTTTATTATATATTAGAGAAAATCATGATTTAAACTACATTTGCGCAAATTATTAAAAAAATGTTTCGATTTTTACTTAGACCCTCATCTACCTCAAATGTTAATAGCTTAACTTAACCATGACAAAAAAAAAAATTATATTTTGTTCTTTAGGAAATATTTGTCAGAAAATTAAAGCATAAAAGAACAACAATAACCTTTGATTTATGAAAATATGTCCTATCTTATTGATTGGAACACCCTGATTGCTTCTTCATAAAACATTTTCACATGGTTTTCCCGGGTTTGGCAGTACTCCCTGAAATTGGTCATACTGGGCAATACTGGGTAATATGAGTTTTAAACCTATTTATACAAATACTATTAAAGAATGATTGTAGTTTTATAGTATTTTTATTAAATATATACTTAGAGTCATAATCAGGTTTTCCTAGCATTTCCAACTGGGCTTGTCAAACTCATAAACCCAAGGTTTTTGCCAACCCTGCATCTTAATCATTTCAACTTCAGCTGGCGCCTTTTCCTCATCAGAACAACATTGTTTTTTTGGTCTTTTTTGTTGCAATGGCGTTGTTAGTTTATTTTTGTCGGTCCCTTTGGTATAGCTCGCCTCTCTTTCAGAAGACACATTAAGGCAATCAGGTTTCTGTCGTAAAAGAAAGGCGAAACAATACCAAAGGGACATTCAAACTCATAAGTCGAAAATAAACTCACAAAGCCATGGCAAAAAAAAAAGAAAGACCAAAATACAAAGGACAGTACAAAAAACACAACATTGAAAAGTTACGACTGAGCAACACGAACCCCACTAAAAACCGGGGATGATCTCGGGTGCTCTTGTCGGATAGGCAGATCCTGTTCCCCATTCAGTACCCGTAATATTTCTGTATGTGTAGCGTTGATGTATTAATGCCAATACTTTACAAGTCAATTGGTTCAGTTCACTTGTTTTACAAATGTGGTTTCATAAATGTTTCAAGAATTTGAATACGGAACAACAAGGCCATCCTTTAGACAAACAAAGTCCACATAACTAATCGGAATGTAATTAATAGTTTTTTCGTACATCAATGTAAGCTATCGGTTGCTCCTCATAATCCTAAGTTTGTTGAAGTTTCCCGGTCTATATTGCACATACTATTTTTAACAACTTAGCTTGTTTTCGAATACACTACTTTGTGTAAATATGAAAACAGTCATGTCTGTTCAATTTAATTCAATACAGATTGGAGAACGTAATGAAAACCATCAGTTTAATAAGGGATATGTAGCAAACGATCAACAATCATAACGTTTTCTTACCAAGTATTATAGATTGATGTTGTAAAATCAAAACTATTTGTAAATCTAAATAAGAAGATGTGGTATGAGTGTCAATGAGACAACTATCCATCCAAGTCACAATGTGTAAAAAGTACACAATTATAGGTCAAAGTACAGCCTTCAACACGGATCCTTGGCTCACACAGAACAACAAGCTATAAAGACCCCCAAAAAGACTAGTGTAAAACAACTCAAACAGGAAAATTAACGGTCTACTCTATATATAAAAAAACGAGAAAAGAGAAACACTTATGAACCAAACCAACAAACGACAACCACTGAACAACAGGCTTCTGACATAGGACAGATGCATAAAAATGCAGGTTAGGTTATTATATATCAGTTTGGGTTATTCCTATGTTAAGGTAAACATTTAGATTATTCCCTGGTGAGAATCAACTATGTAAACACATAAATTCAGTCAATGTATAGAAATAAGAAAATGTGCCAGTTATACAACTATCCTTGGGGATCAATTGACAAGAGGTTACTTCAACCATGGTTCAATTAAACCCTAAAGCAAGTGTTGTTTATAGATTTGTAATAATTGAACAGGCGTAGCTTTAATACCTTTTGAGGTTCTGTGTTCGGATCGTTTTTCTTAAAGGACTTAAGCACACGACGATGCTGCACTGATACATGACGTCATTGCCTAATATTTTCGAGTATCAAGTCCTGTCCATGATCTTAAATATACAAGGCAGTAAGATCAAAGGAAAAATGTACAAATTGCCGATAAAAAAATGTACTCGGCCTGTTAATAAATGAAAAAAAACATTGCCAAATACAAGATAAAAATGAATATTCTTTCCTACAAAATGCACGACAATGCAGGAAACGTGTACATTTTTTTAAAGTGAAATGAAATTTCGTTGTGAAATATATAATTTGTACTCTCAGTAGGTGTAGAGGTGTAAAGGAATATTATATCTTATCAAAAATCGGAGACCGAATGTTCTAAGTAGTCGAACTACTGTATCACTACCCTGTAAACACAGAGGTTGAAGTAAGAGTTTTCTTAACTTTGCTCTCAAAAGTCCGTCAAGTGATAAACATTATTGTCCAAATTATGATGACATCTGCTGTGAGTATATTATTTTTTTTAGATCAGAAGAAGGCATTTAAGCAAAGCATAAGGTCATAAGCCTTCACGACATGTTTTTCGGACTAGGAGTGTGAATTTAGTTACTACTAAAGTTTATTTATATTTTCATAGTGATATACTCAACACTAGCATTAGTGACTTATAACTTAATCGTTTTCACTGTTATGTATGAATGTACAGGTCGTTTTGTAACAAGTTGTAAGTTCATAACCTCATATACCACGTACATGATGTACTGTAGATTCGATGTTTTCCCTGTGTTTTTACTTGGTGGATTGAGGGAAAATGTTATTCAGTGGATGTCTGAAATCGTGGTTTTGTCAAATTATGCATACAAGCCTAAAGAAATTGGGTATTTTGTTGAGCGTTTAAATTCGTGGTTCACCTTTTCCAACGAAATCCATTGACATTGGTATCCCACAAAGATTAATAAATCCACAGTTCACCATGAATAAATGTAAAAAAGTATCAATCTTGAACAGTCCTGAATGGTTCTGAATGGACACCTTACGTTTTCTGTCAGATTGTGTGCAACAGCTTGTGTATTGATCAAATATTACAGTTATCATCAAAATATTTATATTATAAATAAACATTGACTTTCCTAAAGTTCCCCAACTATTTAATTCTTTTTAATATTCAACAAAGTTGATAATGAAGTACGGTATACTGTGTGCGCCTGACCGTTCCCTACGATTCCTAATAAACCGGATACCATTGCATCAGTAAAATAACAAATGTCAAATGTATCACGTAATCTCAGATATTAAATATATAAGTTGTCTGCTTTGCAGTTTAAGTTAATATTTTTCTGTGAATTCATACCTGAAAATTCACTATAAAAAGGTAGTCCAATCTATATTGAAGAATCGTTAAATACACATGCTGTGAAATATTGAACAACAGGAACTGCACCAAAGCAATATTTAACCTTTTAGTATGTGCACCATAAGGATTCGAAATTCCTGCTCTTGTATCCATTAAATCATGTAACTGCAACTGTAACGAATACAATAATGCCTCTTGCGTGTAACCTTGGTGTTCAGGGCAGATCTCTCATAAATTCTGTAAAACTTGTCACAAGATTTCTAGACTCCGGGCGATTCAGAGTTGAGCATATTGGAATATAGATGTTTTTCTAATTTATGAGACGGTTGGTTGACCTCTATATATCTGTGTGGTTCTTTTGAGTTGTGTGGCTGCCGCCTAAATGACGTATATCAAACTTCAAACTTAATTTAGAACTAATAAAAAAAAATGGCAAAACCCTCATAAACTTTACTTGAAATACGTATAAAATAATAGTTGCAAACACCAACAAGTCAAATATTGACACTGTCCACAGGTATTTAGAGAAAGCAAACATTAGTTAGTAGATATAAGAAGATGTGGTATGAGTGCTAATGAGACAACTCTCAATCCAAGTCACAATTTGTAAAAGTAAACCATTATAGGTCAAAGTACGGCCTTCAACACGGGGTCTTGGCTCACACCGAACAGCAAGCTATAAAGGGCCCTTAAAAATGACTAGTGTAAAACCATTCAAACAGGAAAACCAACGGTCCAATTTATATAAACAACGAAAAACGAGAAACACCCATGAACCACATCAACAAACGACATCTATGAACATCAGGTTCCTGACTTAGGACAGGTGCACACAAATTAAAGGTTTTAATAGAGGTTTCTCAACATCTTACGAACGAACGAAAATTGACCTAACTTGACGTAACTTGCCGTAACAAGAAAAGAGGGAGCATTCATTTATTCCATTATTTTGGACTATCGGCTGTGATTTTTTTCCCTTTGAAATGTCTTTTACATAAAAAAAAAATATATACATTCTGGATTTTGTAAGACCATTTTGATTCGTAGACAAATAATATTGACTTGATATATATAAAAGAGGGGCGAAAGATACCAGAGGGAAAATCATATTCATAGATTGAAAACAAACCGACAACGCCATGGCTAAAAAATAAAGAGACAAAAAGACAAATAATAATACACAGCACACAACATAGAAAACTAAAGACTAAGCAACACGAACCCCAACAAAAACTGGGGGTGATCTCAGGTGCTCCGGAAGGGTAAGCAGATCCTGCTCCACATGTGGCACCCGTCGTGTTGCTTATGTTATTACAAATCCGGTAAATAGTCCTATTCGGTAGTAGGTCACATTCGTGAAAAGGGAAGGGTATTGTAGTTACGAGATCTTACGACATAAGGAACATATCCGATATCCTCTGTGAAACGGTTATTCCATAACGGTCAACTAATAATCATGGTTTACTTTTATAAATTGTTACTTGGATGGAGAGTTGTCTCATTGGCACTCATACCTCATCTTCCTATATCTAACCAACTCGTGATTGCGTCCGTAAAATTTACGAAAGGATGATATATGATATCATATATAATATATAAAATACAATTTACGGTTTAATCAAAACAGTTGAAATTATGGCGAAGAATATAAAATATTTAGACCCAGGACAGCAATCGTACAAAAGATTTTGATAAACATGACAACATCATTTCGAATTTTTTAGTACATAGCTGAAAAAAAGGTATAGAACTTTGGAATGGAAGGGGATAGGAATCTTTTTAAATCTTATCAAGGATCAGATCAATGGAAGACTGAAGGTCTTTCGCAAACATGAGATACCGGTAACACTAATCAAGGCATGAACGCCTCTAGTTTTTAATTTGAAATAAAAACATCCTCATTGCCCCAACTCTAAAATACAAATGATCACTTCTTGAACTCAAATGATTATAACTGATTCATATTCTAGATAAATTGATAAACTCAAGAAGATAACTAAAGGGAAACATTGAAATAAATATTTGAAAAAAACAGTTAACACTTTAAAAAGATGTTCTTTAATGTATTTAGGTTTTTTTTATTTTTTTTGTTTTCATAGCAGTTCTTATTCTCTTTGTGTTTGTTTTATAATCGTACACATTTTAGTATAATGGTATATATTATTATTTTAATTTTTTTGTTCGTGGAGTTTTTATGACATACATAAAAAGGCCGTTAGTTTTTCTCGTTTGAATTGTTTTACATTGTCATGTCGGGGCCTTTTCTAACTGACTATGCGGTATGGGCTTTGCTCATTGTTGAAGTCCGTACGGTGACTTATAGTTGTTAATTTCTGTGTTATTTGGTTTCTTGTGGAGAGTTGTCTCATTGGCAATCATACCACATCTTCTTTTTTTAAATGTATATGTTTTCTTCGGTTTTATTTTTCTCATTTTTCTTATTACTTTGGGAATGGAATTTAAAGAAGATGTACCTTTTAAAAACTATGTAACTATCTGTTTGTTGGTGCTGTAGCACTCATACTTTCAACAAGTATACACAAAACTCTATAACTTTACGATTGATCGAGAGCACCTTTATATTTCTGTACCTTATTCCCAAAAATAATTTAACAGCAAGTCGGACCAATTGGATCTAGCACATTGAGACTTTCCTGTTGGGTGCTTTATTCTAGCAGGTATCAGGAGGCAGAATTTACCCAAACTGACCCTTCTTTATTCGTTCCATATTTATATATGTGTGGATATAATAAATGAAAAATACTAAACTTGTGTTATCTCAATCACTTTTCAATTCCTTTTACAAACGCTAATCTCGTCGTGAAAAGCATGGAATACTTGCTACAGAACGTTAAACATCCAACAATCAATCAAATGAAATGCAAACCAGACGCTCCAATTGTTTTTCACAACATTACAAACTGACAATGTTCTTTTTTAATGGATAATGGAGATAAATCGAACGCATATATTCGACATATAAACAAAGGAAACTCAACGTAAGAATACGTAACATTAAACAACAGAAAATAAATTGCAAGGTTGCAAAAAGACTATGCAATTGTTAACTGTTGTCCTTAAACACACTGCAATATCGGTAGACACTTAAAGTGGATTTTATTATAACAAAATTACTGCTCCTTAACGATACGTTCGTAGAGTTTCGTCCGTTCGTAAGATGTTGAGAAACCTCTAATAGGCGCAAACCTTCATCCTACCTGAAACAATAATGTAACATCACAACATAGAAAGACACACTATTAGTTGCATGTATGAGGTGGAAAATTGTATGCTTTGGTAGGCATTGCAAGCAATTACTTTGATCGGTCATGTATCACATGCAGCGAACGTGTTCACAATCATTAACATCATACTTGAATCATCATTCATAAGCATCGCGACTATGTGAGGACTATATGCTAATTTTCTGAGAGTATACACGTAAAAGTAATAGGTTATCTAGAAACCAAAAATATCAGAAAAAATATATAGAAAACTCATTTTAGGGCATATGTCTAATTAAAGTGCTATAACAATTGATATTGCAAGAGAATTTATTCATTTTTAACAAAACTTTGAACCATGGGTAAACTTTACTCCGGCAAACTCGCCAGGCCTTCGAGACAAATGATATAAAGAAACCCCTTTTAAGTCATCGGTTTTTGATGCAGATGTACGTTGTCAAGTCTAACCCGACAAGTCTTTTAGATCATCCGAAATTAAAATGTTCTGACAAAATTGTAAGCCATAGTTTTATCTACATGCCAAGATAATAAAATTTCAAACTCATTAAAGCTGAGTTCAGCAACTTTGAACGGTTAACCTTAAACTCGATAGGTGTCTTTGTTGTTCTCCTACATGGATTTTGACCTTTAAGAGTTTAACCTAGACATCGAAAGGGGTCCTTTTATATATCTTTTTTCTATAGTAACAATGCAAACTAAATTGAAAATAATCATTCGGAAACCATTGTTTTTTTTTCTTCAAAAATCGATTTTATTAATAGTGACCTCACGATCTGACTCATTGGCCAAATAATCGATAGGCTTCTCTTTGTTTATATCTGTTGTATACATTTAAAACCAATTTATTTAGTTATCATCCGCCAAACGTTTGTTTCGGACAGACGTACGGACAAAGCGACTACTAGATGATACCGATTATAATTAGGGGAGCGTTAATTTGTATACGACCTTTCAAAATGCTCTAACATTTTTGTTTATATGAACAAAATTATTGCAGTACACATTGGAAAGTTCGAGCCTGCTGAGGTTATCCGGTGATCTTTATTCCAAAACCACTTGTCATACACGTAAGCAATGATGTCGATACGTCTTTGTCTTCCGTGGCTCGTTTTGATATGTTACACATTCTAAATTCATGTGAACATAAGTTTTGATGATATCAAGTGGGTTTGAAAGACATTTTATTTTCAAAAATTCTTATTTCCATTTTGACATTTCTTACTACCAATGTGACATTTTTCAGTTCCACATAGACATGTCTCAGTTATAAGTAGATATTTTTCAGTTCCAAGTTGACATTTCTCACTTCCTAGTTGACATTTCGTTCTTCTAAGTTGACGTTTCAGACTTCCAATTTAACATATCTGAGTTCAAACTGGAAATTGAGAAATGTAAATTCGGAACTAAGACATATCGAGTTGGAAATTAATGAGTATGTCGAATTGGAAATGAGAAATGTCAAACTTGAAATGAGAAATATCAAATTTGAAATGAAAATATTATTAACAGAATGGGCCAATCGGTCTTTCGTAAAGAAGCAATCATAAACTAAGATTAAAGACCGAGCTCCAGATACAATACAAAGACACTGACGTATTGAGCATCATAAACCACTTTTTTTCAAAATAAGGAAAATAACCTTATTTTAACTTAATTGAACAGACACACTCACTTCCTTCATATGATCACATAACAAATCCTGGATCCACCACTGATGTCAAATATTTCAAACAAATTACATTAATAGCAGCCTTCAAGGAATTTCGACGCTAGATGAGGTATGGACCACCGGTTTGAGATGTTTTTTTTTTACTGCAGACCTTCTATTAACAGCCAAAATGAACCACATTAACAGTTTGGCTTCTTTGAACTATTTGCCTTTTCCTGGTTTTTAATTAAATGCTTGCTGATACATAAATCCCCTATGTCTTCTTTTCCAATTAAAAGATAAATTCAATAAAGAATAACAGATTAACCTCGCGCAACGTACCCTTCCAATTTGAGTATATGATTTGCTGACTTACGTGTATCAAACTCAACGGTTGTTGTATTTAAGTGTAGTATATGAATACAAAAAAACAACCATATATCCCTGTTATCCGGACATTGATGGTATCTACAATAGCCGATGTAGTACTTGATTCACAATAGTCTGGATCACATGATAAGGATCACAAAGCAATAAAAGATACATATTACTTGATTTCAGTCGTGTGTTATTACTGTGGATACATCTGGTAAACACAGAAAGATGGTTCCAAGAGGCAGCAACACAAAGACAATTATTTCAAGCCACCTGATTCTGAAAAATACTTTTTTTTCAATCACTGCTCAATTTTAACAAAAACAGTAATCTGACTAAGAAAAACCAAATAAAATTGCAATTATTTTATTTTTGATGCTGATCTTCTGTGTGTTTTCTGTTTTCTCATCTCGCTTATGGTTTGACTAAAAACACAAAAATATGCATTTTAATTCAAAACAAATCACAAGGTATAAAACAGTAACTTTCCCATAATGTAATACCTGTTCTAAATTGATCCAGTTGTAAAGCGTTTAAGAAATGAAAATAATCAAAACAAATGCATTAAACACAAATATCTGGTGTATATGTAGAAATAAACGATTTATGGTATGTCTTAACTAATAGATAGAATTTTTATAAGTTACCTAGATATATCGAGTTTCTCCAGCCACCTCCGCACTTTCGAGTTTTTTCTCCAGCACAAGCCATGTTACACTCTGAATCTGCTACTTTTGGATACTTTTTGTTTTCTAGTACATTTCCACACAGACAGTATGTACTATACTGAAAAATGTTTAAAAAGATTTAAATTCTGAACAAAATGATTGAAATATGGTATAAACAAATAAAGTGTATCAAAAAGTTTGAATTAATAAAAGTATAGAATGGTATGAAAATTTTTGTCAACACAAATATGCATATACTATTCTAAGCAGGGGCGGAAGAGTGGTGCCAATTGTATATAAACTTTATCATTATGGTGTTTTATTCTAATCTGTTTCGGACTTGCCTAACGTTTGAGAAATAGATATCTACAAAAAAATGTATTTAAAGCTGAATCAATTGACGTTATCTTATTTTTTTACATTTAAATGTATGTGGTAAAATTAAGTTTACCTGTAAGCCTGTGTATTTATATCCTTTACAATGTTCACGGCATTTAGCTAAGGTTATAGAACTCCCCAAGCTCGAAACTTTATGTTTGAGATGTCTGACACCGTCATCTTTGTAACATCCAATGTATCCTAAAATATAAACCATATAATGTATTTAATGAGATAAAGTCAAAAGATAATAAAAGACTTGATCAGAAATTTGTGTTATTACTTTCTATCGTTCAACCGTAGTTTTTGCTCATTAAGTAAATATTCCACATTGGTAAATAGTTTAACAACGAATGTAAAAATACTATTAAAATTTATTATTTGGTTCAATCATATTAAAAATCAACATCATTATAATATGTATGTGCCCTTCTTATTCGCTTTTTTTTCTAAACATGTTTCTTTATTATCTTTACATCTAGCATTGTAATTACTTCAAATCATCATCGGAACAAACAGGAAACGAATTGTACTTCTAAACGCTAATCCTTTAATTGATTGCGAACTTTCAATGGTATTTCTAGCACGATGCATAAAGATGTATCGTCATAGTTAAACTGTCGTATTGAGACTGTGATTAGATAGACAGACTAAATTTAAAAAAAACTACCTGAGCACATTGTATTCATTTTGCATTAATACAAATCGTATACATATAAATTAGTTTTGTATGCAATGATTAAAATGTTGTTGAAAACTTTATTCTATAATGGATACATACCACCATTAGCCGGATTAGCCTGTTTCCTTAGTGCTTTTTGCAAACCAGTGACCGCTTTACTAAGATCTGTGAGGTCGGATTTAATTGCAGAAACGCTGTTGCTGTTATCCTTTGAAACTGCTATCATTTTGTTCAATTGGTACTGTTGGGATTTCATCACTTTTTCAATCGACTTTAATTTCGAAGGTGAAACCTTGTCATAATTATCATCTAATAAGAAACCACGAATTGGTATCTTATTCGGTGCATTCAAGGATAAACTGACCGCTTTTCGTTTAGTTAAACTGGTAACTATTACAAATTCTAAGAATGCAACTAGAATTACAAAGCCCTTCATTCTGTTGGTCGATGCTGAAAATATCAGGAAATCACTGTTTTATAATAAGAAAAACTAATATGCATATGGCATGTCATTATATTGATTACGAACGCGGCTGTTGCGTGATATATGACATATCTATGTGTGTCGTTTGCATATTGGAGTAAAGGTAACGTGAAATAAAAGAGAGATTTCATAATGAACAGGAAATACATATAAGACACTGTCTGCATATTTGAACATACTACGATATACAACGGCCTTTCAAACGGAAAATACAATAACAAAAAATATGCCCAAATATTAAACGGAACAAATCGATAAGCACCCTCATATAAACATTCAGCTAAGACAATCAATTCCATTGTTGTATATCACAATTAACTGTAAAACAAATAAGGATGAAAAGAAATACCCATTTATCACTCTATTTTCTTTGCCGGCATGATTTTTGTTGTTGACTTCATTAAAACAGCTAATGGCCTTTTCAAGATCACACTAC
This sequence comes from Mytilus californianus, assembly GCF_021869535.1. Taxonomy (NCBI): domain Eukaryota; kingdom Metazoa; phylum Mollusca; class Bivalvia; order Mytilida; family Mytilidae; genus Mytilus; species Mytilus californianus. The sequence continues at coordinate 70,547,422 of NW_026262745.1, forward strand.
TTCAATTTAAGGAGCCCTACAACTGCCTTTGTGTCCATGTTACTTGGTATGACCTAAAGGTTTCTGTTGTGTAGATGTGCACGTCGTGTTGTTGCTTTTCGATATGTTTGTTTTCAATTTCCAACTTCTTACACAGCGCTTAAATATACAACTGAAAGTTGATTATCTTATTATTACCAATTAATATGGTTATACATTTGTACTTTTCATAACTTACATGTTGTCGAACTATATAAATCTATTGATAGTAAATGCTCGAATTTGTTTTTTCTATCTTGTATGAACGATTTATTAATGATTTATTTTTAAAGAAGGTTAGGGCTTTTTGACTCCATTTATCTTTTTCAACGTCAAATCGTTTCAGCAGGTATACATATGTTGTTTTAAAGTTATTTGTCATAACATATGAGCACAGGGAGAAAGCTTATTTCATCCATCCGGCGGCTTAAACAACTTCATCTAAGTCGTATGAACGCTACGCAGTTCTACTTTTTGCAATATAATATTCATTAGGACCTGATAAAGCTATACCGAAGTGCAAATAATCCAGGACGTAGTGAAGAATCACTTTATGCTAAACTACTTTTTACATGGTCGCTGTATATTTTGGTAATGAGAATTACTCTATCTTTTGACATATTCTTACCAATATTAATATTGTCATGACGGAGAGCATTTTATGTAGATTTGTTTATCTATTGGTATGTAAGTTTGAAAAAATCGATCTTATATCTATTTCTTTCAATGATATATGCTTTGTGTATTGTCTGTCAGATGAACCGTACTGACAGTGCAGTTACATTGTGCTACTCAATTCATTTATTATTTTTATCTAAATACTTGACTGTATGCATACGACACACCAATTTATACCTGTAATATTTATTTATCTTAATCCCATTATGTTTATTATTTTGAAGATTTGTTAAAAAAAAAAACCAACAGTTTGATGATTACTAGAAAAAAGTATTTTACATAAAAACATGTTGGTGGAGTTTTCTTTGGGTTTTTTTCAAACAAGGAAGTCGATGTAATTTACGATCTGTAAATTTGATATGCTATATATGAAAATAATTTTGATGTAGTAATCCAATATGATATCGATAAAATTAACACGCAATATATTCTTGATATGTCATTTTGTATTGTAAAACAACTATGCAACCTCCGCTTCAGAGTGCTTAGTGAACTGACCAATTCTTCTCTGAAAATATTTCCTCGATATTTTGAATTTACTTTACTGGAAAGAAAGTTTCACGACATATTACTGACATAATTAATATGTATGTTACCAGTGTTGACATCTTCCTTATATTCTGGAATTTTCTAAATATTGCTCGACAAATTCTTGATGAATTCATCTTTCTAAATTTGTCTAGAAATAATCTAGTTATTGTTGACATCAGCATTATTTTTCTGACATTGAGTTGGTCTATCAAGGAAGATATCTTATGATTTATTTCTTTTTTTGTGTTGTATTTTTCTCACGTTTACCTCACGTTTCATTTTATTTATATTTGGAATTTGACTAAATTATCAAAAATATAAAAAATATATTTCCAACTTGAAAAAAAAGTAAAAAAATAACAAGGGGACAATCAATACTCTGTCCTTACATTCAAAATTCCCATTTTACACCAAATGTAAAAACATGCATTGTCATTAATTTAGACTATGGTTGTCTAAAGTATGACTTTGTTCTGTTATATTCAGACTCATGATACATTAAAATCATGATATGTTAGATACAGGTAAACTGAACCAGTTGACCGGTACAATGACAACATTATTCTTTTAACACTATACAATATAACCAAATGACAACAGAGAACTGATTGCCTTGTTGTATCTTCTAAATGTTATTCGGGTGATGTAAAACGCTGCAGTTGAGGTAAAAAATGATGAATACGTTTTAAAGAAGAATGTATCTGTCTGGTTTTGTCAAGTCTAATAACCAACATTTAAATTCATAAATACAATTAATAAAAGAGGAGATTCATTCCATAATAGAAGACGCTTTATAGCATATACACCCAATTTGAATTAAAATCTCACATCATTGTTTCATTAACGTCATTATTCGTGCTAGAACATGGCATATATTTAATTTATCATTCGTACTATAACATAACAAACATTCAAACTTATAGTCTTACTAGAATATAACAAACATTCAGTGTATCATCCCTACGACAACATGACATACGTTCAATCTATAAGTTACGGGCTTGACACACAAATATATTTTGCTTTTTTGCATTGTTGCATACTCTCCTTTTATAAAGGATAAAAACGTCTAAAGCAAAAATACACATTTGATATCTTTGCTTCAACCAATTCATCAATACCACATCTTATCTGAAATGTCTAGCTTAAGTCATGAATATATAATATCAACCACAGCTTTACTTCCTACAAAATAGTAAATTGCATCTCAAACCCAGATCTCGAATAAGAGTAATCATGTTTTTTTTTATAATACAAATCCTTGGTATAATTAATAAAACACATTCGCACTCATTGTTATAATCAAGACACCAGAAATGTGAATGAAATAGTGCAATTTCATGTATAAAAAATCACATCTTTTTTTGTTATCATTATCATTATGTTTTCAAATAAAGTTACTTTTTTTCTTGGGTTAACTTAAATGTAGAGGTAGTTCTTGAACAGATACAGCTATTTCACTTTTCCATTTTATTTTAAATAACAAAACTGTATTTGATGCAAACTAGGAGAAGCTGGCACCTTTGGAAAGGGGTAGCATTATGTTATATATTAATTTTGGATACTCATATTCTTTTACATAACCTTTCTTGAAGATTCAAACATATAAGTTTTAAAATATTGATAAGGATTACAAAAGTATGGATAATGATGGAATAAAACATTTCAATACCCATTTTGAATTATACATATTTTGTGTTCAACTATTTCCTAGCTTTTGTCTACTTTCATATATGTATGACTAACCTCTGCATACATTGTTTATTGGCATTTAACAAATATAATAACTAGGACAATCATCAATGAAAGTGTGGAATTCAGAAGAATAAGTATGATGTTTATCATATGGTGCGTAAGGTAATAATTATCTTTGCATGAAGACTTAACATGAAGTTGTTATTATTACGGCTATTGTCATTCTGCTCTATGGGACTAACTCAATTTTGAATTTAAGCACAAAGGCAAAAGAGCAAAAAAAAACATAAGAAATAATACAAAAGATATTTCAAAGCTCAAATGGTCTGGAATATTGAAATCTGATGTTTATAAACAGAATTTATATATACAAAACATTTAAACAATATGGGTAAAATGTTATGTGGGTTTTAATGAAATCATACATACAGCAATCCATTTACCATTAAAAAAAAGTATATACGACAAGTAGAAAGTAAAATAACAAAAATACAGAACTCCAAGGAAAATTCAAAACGGAAGGTCGATTATCAAATGGCAAAATCAAAAGCTCAAACACTCAAACGAATGGAAAACAAATATAATATTTTTGACTTGGTTCAGGCATTTTCTAATGTACGAAATAATGGATTAAACCTGGTTTTAAAGCTAGCTTAAACTCTCACTTTTATGACAGTCGCATATAATTCCATTATATTGACAGCAATGTTTGTGAGCAAAACAAACAGACATAATAGGTAGAAATGTCAAAAATTGGGGTACGGCAATCAACATTGTGTTATGATCGTATCACCGTATAAACATACAACTATGTCAACAAAAGAAAAACAGAATACATTGAAAGACTATGCACACATTACTTGCTGTATGTTATCAGAAGAACGTTAATTTAATATGCTTGTTAGCTTATATAACAGCATACTGTTGTGTCTAAGCATCTGTCAACTCTTCATTCTCCTTATCAGTCTTTGACATAATACTCTTGAAAAAGAAAATCCTTTCCTTTTGAAGGATTTCACTAAAACTTCAATCAATTATATTCCGCGTACATAACACACTACATTTTAATATCGAAATCAAAGACAAATTCACGAAGGGAAAGTCCCTTATCAAATGGCTAAATAAAAAGCTCAAACAAATCAAACGAATGGGAGACAACCGCATATTCCTGACTTGGTAAGGTCATTTCCTTATTTAGAAAATGGTGAATTAAACCTTGATTTATAGCTGGCTAAACCTGTTTTCTAGATCGATGAAAGGTCATTTCATCATTTTATGTTAATATTATTTTCCAGTTTTCTTATTAATGTAACTGGCATTTGTTGTATAATATTTACAATGACTTTTCTTTTGATTCGATAGGTGTATGATTAAGATGTCAGTAAGGTTTACTTATTTTGCATTGCAATGTTACTTTTTAAATGACATGGTAATTCATAAGCGAAAGACTTAAAATGGAAAATCTTTTCAATGTATAACATGTATATCTAGTGGTCGGTTTTATATACTTTATATACTCTCGTTGTAGAATCATGAAAATGGATCACATTCTGAAAATGTCTCGCAGACAACTCTTATATTATCGATCGTTTGCATGATTTAGCATTAATTACAAGCAATTTGTGTAGTGAACCTGACCTTGATATTCGAAATATCCTGAATGCGATAATAAAAGTAAACAGTTGTATATTGCATTATTGCATGATATGATAAATTCAGCCCTAATACGGATAAATCAGCAAGTAAAATACTGATGACATCGCCTTGTTGAGATAAATCATCAGTGAATATTGCTGTTTGGCCCGGTCCAATACAGAAAAAGTCGTTAGCCCTTTGGTCATGGGCTTATACGGATCGTTCACTTTCAGTTTCAATGTATCAAGCCTCATTCAACTTTTAACCATGACATTATCATGAGTATGCATACAATATATCATTAACATCATTTTTGTAACATTCTGTAACTTAAACAAACATAAAAAAAAGTTTAAATAATGTTCAGTGTTTTTTAACGATTTAAAATGGAAATTTCTTACAGCCTTTCCGAGTAAATCTGAATCATTTCCGTTGATTTATCATCAGAACGCAGACGACTGTATGTTTGAAAGGTTAACATGACTGAATCTTTTTCTTTCTAGCTACTTTTATTTGCTTGAATGAATTAAATAAGCATAGATTAATAATTTGCAAAGAAAATCTGAAAATTCTCAATGTTGACATAAATGCACCGTGACTGCAAAAAGACAAGTTATGAATTATGAACTCCTGCATCTTCTTCACATTAAGTTTCTCAGTTTAAATCCCCAAACAACATCGTGTTTGTGTGTAAATCACATTGCACACACTGCTTGATAAATGATTAAGGTATAGACAATTCACTTGGAAGCTCAACATATACCCCCACGACACTTACCAAGGAGGAAATCCTGGATAATCAATGGTTTGTTCTCTGTTCCTTTTGAATTTCAACTAAAGATGAAGAACTGGATCTTCCTTTACTCTATTGAATACCTAAACTACACTAGTGTCCTTACAAACAAGGTTACATTGCTGGGTCTTCAAAGTAGAAAACTACAGTAGTACGAAACCTCTTTCTGAATTATTAACATCAAGTTTATCAGCAATCAAAGCCGGGCTTCAAAGTTATTGTGAAACTATCTATTCTAGAGATGGCGTGAATCAGATGTGGATACTAAAAAATTCCAAAGATCTTTTAGAGTACATACAATCTAAGACTCTTTCATCTTGCAATAGTCTTGAAACAGTTGACTTTTCTACACTTTACACAAGTATTTCCAATTTCAAACTAAAAGACAAATTGAAAGAGTTGGTCATGATTTGTTTCACAAAAAAGAACGGCTTACGTAAATACAAGTTTCTTGTCTTAGGGAGGGATAAATCGTACTTTGTGAAAAACCACTCTGATTCAAACAATAAATTCTCTGATACTTACATTATTAACATGCTTGATTTCTTGGTTGACAACATATTTGTTACGTTTGGAGGACGTGTTTTTCAACAAACAATCGGCGTTCCCATTGGAACTAATATTGTGTTCTTTTTCTTGCCAACTTGTTCTTTTATTCAGTTGAGGCTGACTTCATACAGGAACTTCTTAGGAAGAAAGAAAAGAAGTTAGCAATATCCTTAAACATCACTTTCCGCTATATAGATGATGATCTCTGACTAAATAATTCAAAATTTGATGACTATGTTGAACCCATTGAGATAAAAGATAAAACAGATACAGTTAAGTCTGCCTCATATCTTGACTTACGTGTAGAAATTGACAATGAGGGTCGGTTGAAAACAAAACTTAACGACACAAAGAGATGATTTCAGCTTCCCAATTGTGAACTTTTCATTTCTATGTAGCAACATTCAAGCAGCGCCTGAATACGGAGTATATATCTCCCAGTTGATACGATATTCCACTGCTTGTGTTTCTTATCATGATTTCCTTGATACAGGTTTGCTGCTCACAAGGAAGCTATTAAATCAAAAGTTCCAAGTGATGAAGTTGAAATCATCCCTTCGTAAATTTCACGAAAGCCATCACAAGTTGGTTGACCGTTATGGAATATCTGTTTCACAGATGACCCACGGATATGTTCCAATTGTCGTACCTTCAATCTCGTCCCCGTCCCCTCGAACGTGACCTACCGAATTAGACATTTCACCGGGTTTGTTATAACATGAGCAACACGAAGGGTTCCACATGTGGAACAGGGTCTGCTTACCCTTCCGGAGCACCTGAGATCACCCCCAGTTTTTTGTGGGGTTCTTCATTTCTAAATCATTTCAAATGAAATATATATATTTTCTTATAAATCTGCAGAGTCGTTTTATTTAACACAGTGTTTAAATTCTAACATTTTGCTTTCACTTGATTGACAGTCCAAATATATACATGACATGCTTACTTGACAAAAAATAGATATTCGAATATTTTTATTTCATTTGAATTTCTAAGATATGATAAACATTATATTCTTTGTTTATAAATAAATGCATTAAAGGCCACCCGAACAAACATTTTCATAAACACATCAAAGGAAAGTGTTTGGTGGGGTTTGTGTTGCTGTTGTACCCCTATTTGTGACATTTTTACCTATTGTGTCTGTTTGGTTTGTTCACGCATCGTTATCAATATAATGGAAGTTGATGCGACTGTCGTACAAGTGAGAGGTTTAGCGCTATAAAACCAGGTTCAATCCACCATTTTCTACATAAGAAAATGCCTGTACCAATTTAGGAATATGACAGTTGTTGTCCATTCGTTTGATGTGTTTGTGATTTTGATTTTGCCATTTGATTAGGGACTTTCCGTTTTGAATTTTCCTCGGAGTTCAGTATTTTTGTGATTTAGCTTTTTAAGGCCATAATAACATTGAAAGAAAAATGCACAGAAACATGCATGATAGGCCAATTTACTTGACCCCTTGCACAAGGCTCTCTTACCTTATCTTATATCATGTGTTGTTAGGAACCCGGATAACTGCAAACATTGCCACTATCCAACTGGGACAGCAATGTTTAAATGATGTATTTAAAGCCTTACTTACATAGATCAACCATACATATTGCCAATCTCTTTCAGAAAGCAAATCATTCAAGAGGGGGGAAAATGTGTGTCCAAAGTATACGATGCCCCTCTAGCACTATTATTTTATTGTTGTGAACCATGAAATCAGGATCAAGTTGGTATTGGGCTAAAATATGAGAGTTGACATCGTAATGAATATGCGACAACAGCCTCATGTAAGATAATATCAATAAAAACTTATTATATTTCCCAATGTGTTTAAACATTTTATTTGAAAATGGTCTTTTTTAGCAGAAAAAAACCCAGTTCAAACATATGTTATTCAAATATGTAACTATAAGTCAATCTTCGGCCGTCAAAATTGACTTTTGTGCGACTAATCCATTGTCGGTATACAATAGTAGATATACAAAAATTCTAAAAAAAAGATTTAAAAGCCTTAGCATCAATTATCACATGGTGATGTGTATATCTATAATGGTTAAAATAATATAATGCAAGAACCCCCAATTAATATGTAAATATGAATACAAAGTAACAAAAATAAATGGACCAATTACAACTTAACAGTGTTTTCTATCTATGCTGCACTACGAAACAAACAAATCTACTGCATAAAGGAACATTGTATTGCTTTACTGTATGGGTTATATGATACATTACTTCTGACCACATACATTTTCAGAATAATAAATTAAAGATATAATTTGGAAGTTCAATAAGTAGTATTGAAATGTTCGACTAACATCTAGATATTGACAACGAATGCTTGTTGAGAACGAAACTTTACGACAAAAGAGATGATTTTAGCTTCCCAATTGTGAACTTTCCATTACTATGTAGAAAGATTCGAGTCACGTCTGCATATGAAAAATATATCTCCAAGTTGCATTTCCTATCATGATTTTCTTGATAGAGAATTTCTGCTTACAGGGAAGCTATTGAATCAAGAGTTCCAAGTAGTTAAGTAAAAGTTTCCTTTCGGAAAATTTACGGACCTACCAAACTAGACTTATCACGGGTTTTGTACTTACACAATCAATACAACGGTTGCCACATGTGGAGCAGGATTTGCTTACTATTTCGGAGCATCTGAAATTGACCCTTGTTTGTGGTGGGGTTCCTGTTGCTCGGTCTTTAGTTTTCTATGTTGTGATTTGTCTGTTGTTGTTAGTCTTTTCTATTTTTGGGTTTTTGGGTTTTTTTGTTGTTTTTTTTTTTTTTGCCATGACATTGTAAGTTTGTATTCGACTCTCTAGTAAAAGACAAAGAAAAATTACTGCAACATGCAAATATGACGATGATGTAGTCAGAACCACGCACATTAATGATGCCGAATTACATTTTATACTATGAAATCACTGTCCATGAAGATAATCTATTAAACAAGGAACATCTCATTTAGAATGGCTCATTATGACAAGAACATTTTCATTTTACATGACTGACAGCAATTAACCTCACTCAACTAACTAGGGAACAGGTTTTAGCAAAATGGCCTACTCAAAATTTGAATTGACCAGTATTAACCAGCGCCTGCCAGTAAGTCTCTGTTTTACATGTATTTATAATTGGCCTTGTTACTACTAGTATTGGTCGTTCTTTCCGAAAATTTCCTGAAATTAAATATAAAACTATCTCTAAAAGCAAAAATGGATGTACAATCTATATTAACAATACCAATACAGAATAAAAAATGTGCCTTTTATGGCTGACAAAACGGTATGGGTTTGTTTCATTGTTGAAGGCCGTACGATTCCCTATAATTGCTTACATCAATTCATTTTAACTTTAGTTGATAGTTTTCTCATTGTCAATCATATCACATCTCATTATTTTTATATTGATTACTCTTATTTCAGATTTCAAGTTCAAATATTACTTTACTGTTTTGAAGGAAGGCATTGTTTGTTTAATGATTTAGTCTATAGAAAAAATATCATGTCTTAATTAATGACCTAAACTGAGAATTTAATATCAAACATGTCAGGTTTGTTATTGATAAATTGGTTGTAACAAGGATTTCCAAAGTATCATTCCATTCATAAAAAGAGATTATGCATCAATGTAATAAATCAAAACATCTTTTGTGTCATTACTCCAATTTATACATTGAATTTAGGACATGTTCTAGTATGTATAAAGACATTTTGGAAGAAATGCTGTGAGAGTTTATTTCACAATTTGTTTATAGGCTATACAGTATTATTGTTTATAGGATTTATCTTCTATTATTCATATTGAGAGTTATAGTAGCTCGGGTGTCCTTCGTTATCTTGGATTGTAAAAAGGAAGAAAACAATCGGTCTAGATCTGCAATAAAATATGCAAGTTTTCAGAGAAGAATGTAATTCATTTGTTAGACTTTTCATATGAATGAAGAAATTTATGTATGTTATCATATATTTGCGACTGTTTTTTTTTTTTTTGCAAATCCACAATATGTTTTGTAAGAAAGGATCAATCTTTAGAAGTCCCGAACGGTTCTTCTGGCACTAAACACTTTCTTTCAGATTTTGTGCAACAGCGTGTGTATTGGTCAAATATTACAGTTACCATCAAAATATAGAAACCAAAACTATAAGAAAAAAATATATAGAAAACTCTATTAATATCAAATAAAAGTGCTAAAATAATTCATATTGCAAGATATTTTATCAATTCGTAACAAAACTTTGAAGTAGCGGTTAACCTTACTCCCGCTGACTCGCCAGGTCTTCAAGACAAATGAAATACAGAAACCCCTTCAACCCCTCGGTTTTTGATGCAGATGTACCTTATCATGTTTTCAAATGATACACGCCAGCTCTTTTGGCACATTTCAAATTAAATATTTCTGAAAAAATTGTATGCCATAGTTGAGAAATTTGATCAACATGCCCAGATATTGAAGAAATTTACACTAATTAATGTTATTTTCAGCAACTTTGACCGGTTAAAAAAACCTCGATAGGCGTCTTTGTTGTTCTCCTTTCACACATTGATTTTGACTTTTAAACTTTTAATCTGGACACCGAAAGGAGTCCCTTGTGTTCCCTTTATACACCTTTTCTCTATAGAAACAAGGAAAACCTAAGTGAAAAAGAATCATTCGGAAACCATTGTTTTTTTTTCAAAAATCGATGTTATTAATAGTGACCTGAAAGACTGACATATTGGCCAAACAATCAATAGGCTTCTCTCTGATTGTATATCTGTTGTATGCATTTCATACCATTTTATCAAGATAATCTCAAGTTTCGGACGAAAGTTTGGACAAAACGACTGTAAGATGCTATCGATTTTGTTTCTTGGAGTATTTGATGTTTTTACGATCTTTCAAAATGCTCTGTTTCTATTTATATACAAAATTATTTCAGTATATATGGAAAAGTTCAAGTTTCCTGGGTTTATCCGGTGACCTTTTCTCCAAAACTACTTGTCATGAGCACTGACGTCGATATCTTTCGTATTTCATAGCTCTGTTTAATATACTACACATGCCAAATTCATCTGAAGATAGGTTTTGAGGATATCAAGGGGACAGACATATTATTTACATTTCTTTCTACCAACGTGACATTTCTCAGTTCAAAATAGACATTTATTAGTTATAAGTAGATATTTTTCCCTTCCAAGTTGACATTTCTCACTTCCAATTTGAAATTGAGAAATATAAATTTTAAACCAAGACATATCGAGTTGGAAATTAAAGAGTATGTCGACTTGGAAATAAGAAATGTCAAACTTGAAATAAAGAATGCTATTTACAGAATGTCCCTATTGGTCTTTCGTAAAGGAGCAATCATAAACTAAAATAAAGACCGAGCTCGAGATACAAAACACAGACACTGACGTATTGAGCATCATAAACCACTTTTTTAAAATAAGGAAAATAAACTTATTTCCACTTAATTGAACAAACACACTAACTTCCTTCATATGATCACAGGATACATTAACATCCCAAATACATTCATATCAGGTTATAATCAACAAATCTGAGAGACGGACGGAATGGACAGGGGAAAATTAAGAAGGAATAGAGTTTAGGTGCACTTCTCGAAAGTCGAAAAAACGTTTTTTAGGTAAAACATTTTTAGGTTCACACGACAAATCCTAGATCCTCCCATGATGTCAAATATTACAAACAAATAACATCAATAGCAGCCTTCAAGGCATTTCGACACCAAATGAGGTATGGGCTACAGGTTAGAGATACAGTAGTTTTGTTTGCTAAATACCTTCTATTAACTGTTCCAAGTGACAGAAACCCATATCTACTATATTTGGTGTATGGAATGATTGTAAGGTGTACATGTCCAACTGGCAGGTGTCACCTGACCTTGACCTCATTTTCATGGTTCAGTGGTTAAAGTTAAGTTTTTGTGTTTTGGTCTTTTTTTATAATACTATATGCAATAGGTCAACTATATTTGGTGTATGGAAATATTTTACGATATACATGTCAGTCTGGCAGGTTTTATATGACCTTGACCTCATTTTCACGGTTCATTGCTCAGTGTTAAGTTTTTGTGTTTTGGTCGGTTTTTCTCAAACTATAAGCAAAACGTCATTTATATTTGGTGTATGGAATGATTGTAACGTGTATATGTCTGTCTGGCAGGTATCATCTGACCTTGACCTCATTTTCATGGTTCATTGGTCAATGTTAAGTTTTCATGGTTAAGTTTGTTTCTTAGATACTATAAGCAATAGGTCAACTATATTTAATACATGGATTGATTGTAAGGTATACGTATCTGTCTATCATGGTTTATCTGACCTTTACTTTATTTCCATGGTTTATTAGTTAATGTTAAGTTTTCCTGATAAAATTTGTTTTCAAAACTATAAGCAATAGGTCAACTATATTTGGTGTATGGAAGGATTGTAAGATGAATATGTATTTCCGGTTTGGTTTATCTGACTTTGGACTCAATGTCTTGGATCATGTTAAGTATATGTGATACTTGAAGTTGTAGTAAAGCTTTATATTTAGGACTATCAACATAAAATCAATGATCAGTAAAGCAGGCGAGACATTTCAGCGTGTGCACTCTTGTTAACACAAACAGTAATTTTACTTAGAAAAACAAATTAAACTATAATTATTTTATTTTGAAGCTGATCTTCTGTGTCTTTTCTGTATTTCTCATCTCGCTTATAGTTTGACTGAAAAACAAAACTTAATGCATTATAATTTAAAACAATTCGAAACGTATGAAACAGTAACTTTCGCATAATGTAATTCCTGTCTGAATTGATCCATTTGTTAAGCTTTTAAGAAATTAAAATAATTACATCAACCAATGTACATTCAAACACAAATAAGTGGTTTATAAGCAGAATTAAACAATTTTATAAATGTCATTACTGAAATGTAGAATTTTGCAAACTTACCAAGATGTATCGAGTTTATATAGCTAGCTCCACACATTCGATTTGTTTCTCCAGCACAAGCCATGTTACATTTTGATTCTGGTACCTTTGGACACTTTTTGTTGTCTAGTATATTTCCACAAAGATAGTAAGTCCGAAACTGAAAAACTAAAGTAAATGTTAATTCTGATGAAAAATATACAGTAAACAAATAAGAGGGATGAATAAAAGAATGAAAAGCTTTGAAAACACGTTTTATTTTATAAAAATATGCATATATGATTCTAAAATGGGGCAAGAGCGGCGCGCATTATATATTAACTTTTTTTTATGATGGTGTTTAATTTTAAAGTAAATCCGAATTGCCTTACGTTTGAGAACAAATATCTAAAGTAATAATCTTATTTTTTTTTAAAGCTGAATGCAAATGTATGTAAAAGTTGGTTGTGAAATCAGAGTAAACCTGCAAGCCTGTGTATGTATATCCTTTGCAATGTTGATGACATTTAGCTAAGGTTACATAATTCCCCAAGCTTATTTCTTTATATCCGAGATGTCGGTTACTGTCATCTTTGTAACATCCAATGTATCCTAAAATATAAACAATAATATACATTTAAAGCGATAAAATCAAAAATATATTTAAAGACTTTATCAGAAATTTGTTTTATTACATTTTGTAGTTCAATAGCAGATTTTCGTCATTAAGTAAATATTACACATTGGAAAATAGTTTTACAACGAATTTGAAAATACTATTAAAATTTATTCTTTTGTTTAATCATATTAAGTGTCAAAATAATACGAATATTATATGTGCCACTCTTATTCACAATATGTATAATCGAGATTTGTTATTGTATCAAGCGATGCAATTATTGTTATTATCTTTTAGAACGATTGACGAAGTATACTACCTTCAGCTGATCCTTTAACAAACTATGAACTTTATGTTGTATTTCGTACCGCGTTGTAAAAATAGTTAATCTGTCGTATTGAGATTGTGATTAAATAGACCGAATACATTTTCAAAAAGCTACCTGAGTACATAGTTTTTAATTTGCTTTAATACAAAATCGTATACATATAAATACATTTTGTACGCAATGATTGAAATTTTGTTAAAACGTTATTTTCTAATGGATACAAACATTGCTATATTGTAAAGTTTCTTTTTTCAAACCGTTGACTGCTTTAATAGTATCTGTGAGGTTGGATTTAATTGCAGGAACGCTGTCGCTGTTATATATACATACATATTCATGTATTCAAACATCCTATAAGATAGTACATTGCGAGGCAAAACAAGAATGAAACGAATTTCAACCTATATTTTAAATAGTTGCGCGTCGTCAAATAAATTATGAATGGAATAAAGTGAGAAAGAATTAGTCTATCGGGTTCTTTACAGTTTAGCCAACATGTAGAATACATATATCTTATTTGACGATTGAAATTTTGTTTCAAAAATTTTAATTGTTTTGACATGTTTTGAATTTCTATCTTAAAATTCAATCATCTTCCCTAGCGTAAATAATATCATCAAAAATTATATATAACAAAGCCCGCTTCAGCCTGCTTATTGGTTGAACTGTTTGTTTTAATCTGTCATATCTAAATATGTAACAGAAAACGAACAGTTAGATTGCGACTAAATGCTCTTTCCTTTTCATTCCCGCAACAAATGCTCGTTACAAAATTTCTTTTAAGCAAAAGGAAATTTTTCTGATAATGTCTTTGAAATTGCATTTGTGATATCCTAAATATTGTTTTTTCCCAAACGAAATCCCGGTCTGCAATACATGATATGTGTTTCTATTGTTATCAACTCGTATTGAAACTGACAACATATGATTCTTTTATGTTCTAGTTATTTTTCCTCTTTCAGCTGTATTTGTAAAGGGAAAAGAGGAGAGGGGTTTTCGACAGTGTTACATACATTATCTGCTTAACAGAAATGCAGAAGGACGGTATAATTCAAGTTTTTTGAAGTGTGTCTTTAGGTATATACATCTGGAAATAAATATTCAGGCAAAATCTACACTTATGTTAGAGGTAAATATAACCTATGAAACTTCGTGGAATACACAACTTACTTTTTACACGGCAGCCGATGAGATTTTAAACGACGCAGACATCGCATATATAAGAGAATTGAATTACATTACTCATTTAATCTTTCGGGAAAATTGATTTATCTGTTTCACAGACAAAAACAGAAATGTCATAATTGTCGTAACCACATCCTGTAATCTTTTTCTCGATAGCCTCCCTAATAAGATTCACACCGGATCTATGCTTACGTTATGAACACGACGGGTGTCAGATGAGGACTAGGATAGGTCTACCTTCAGGACAAAATGAGATCACCCCTGGGTTTTAATGGGTTGTGTTGGTCAGTCTTGTTTATCTTTTGATCGTCTTCGACTTGTGAGTTTGTCTAGCGCTTTACCCATTTTCTTGCATAGTCCTCAACTGCATCCATCAGTAACCTGAAGTTCTTTTTTGATATATAAATCTTTTTTGATATATATGTATAAATATATGCGATTTTTTTCATGCAGTGCTACCCAGAAAAAAAAAACATCATGTACAGGGATTTCCATCTGCGAAAAATCTAGAGATACATACCATAAACATTTTCAATTTTTATACCAATGATTAGGAATAAAATAGGAGGATAACTAGGTGCTTTCAAACTAATTTGGTCCGTCTCTTGTGTTCAATACCTGTACCATGTCGAAAACTTAGCGGTTGTCTTTACTTAACGACAATTGTACACTTTCTAGTCCAATGCTTATCTTTTGATCTGGTTTTATTACAGCAAACATATGAACAGCAATATGTAGAGACAATTTATTTGTAGGTATGTAAGTTGGAAAAAAAATCGATCTTACATCTATTTCTTTCACATAATGTGCTTCGTTTATTGTCTGTCAGACGAACCGTACTAGCATAGCAGCTAAGTTGTGCTGCTTATTACAACAAGTATCTTCTAAATACATGTAAATGTTACAGTGAATTTGTAAAATCAGGGATTATATAGAATCCCTGATTGTTCAGTTATTGTACATAATCCCTGGAAATGATCAGTGATTTTATATAATCACTGAAAATTTTAAGAATTTTTTTTCAAATTCCCTGAAATGATTTCAGGGATTATCAACAATACAAAGATCCTTTGTTTGATAAGAATAAATCAAATATAGACAAATAAATCACATGTGTTACCCCTTTGAAATCGATAGTACCAAAATCAATGCACAGATCATGTAATTTTCTGTAAAACAAAGGGGTTGAAAGTTATTGAACATCTATTCCAAAGAACAAGAAATCAAACTAAGCAAATAAATGCAACTGAAGGTATAGAAACACAACTTAAGGTTCAAATACACAACTAAAGGTACAGAAACACAACTTAAGGTACAGAAACACAACTAAAGGTACAGAAACACAACTAAAGGTACAGAAACACAACTTAAGGTACAGAAACACAACTAAAGGTACAGAAACACAACTAAAGGTACAGAAACACAACTAAAGGTACAGAAACACAACTAAAGGTACAGAAACACAACTAAAGGTACAGAAACACAACTAAAGGTACAGAAACACAACTCAAGGTACAGAAACACAACTCAAGGTACAGAAACACAACTCAAGGTACAGAAACACAACTAAAGGTACAGAAACACAACTTAAGGTACAGAAACACAACTAAAGGTACAGAAACACAACTAAAGGTACAGAAACACAACTTAAGGTACAGAAACACAACTAAAGGTACAGAAACACAACTAAAGGTACAGAAACACAACTTAAGGTTCAAATACACAACTAAAGGTACAGAAACACAACTAAAGGTACAGAAACACAACTAAAGGTACAGAAACACAACTAAAGGTACAGAAACACAACTTAAGGTACAGAAACACAACTAAAGGTACAGAAACACAACTAAAGGTACAGAAACACAACTAAAGGTACAGAAACACAACTAAAGGTACAGAAACACAACTAAAGGTACAGAAACACAACTAAAGGTACAGAAACACAACTAAAGGTACAGAAACACAACTTAAGGTACAGAAACACAACTAAAGGTACAGAAACACAACTTAAGGTTCAAATACACAACTAAAGGTACAGAAACACAACTAAAGGTACAGAAACACAACTAAAGGTACAGAAACACAACTAAAGGTACAGAAACACAACTAAAGGTACAGAAACACAACTTAAGGTACAGAAACACAACTAAAGGTACAGAAACACAACTAAAGGTACAGAAACACAACTTAAGGTACAGAAACACAACTAAAGGTACAGAAACACAACTAAAGGTACAGAAACACAACTTAAGGTTCAAATACACAACTAAAGGTACAGAAACACAACTAAAGGTACAGAAACACAACTAAAGGTACAGAAACACAACTTAAGGTACAGAAACACAACTAAAGGTACAGAAACACAACTAAAGGTACAGAAACACAACTAAAGGTACAGAAACACAACTAAAGGTACAGAAACACAACTTAAGGTACAGAAACACAACTAAAGGTACAGAAACACAACTAAAGGTACAGAAACACAACTAAAGGTACAGAGACACAACTAAAGGTACAGAGACACAACTAAAGGTACAGAGACACAACTAAAGGTACAAAAACACAACTAAAGGTACAGAAACACAACTTAAGGTACAGAAACACAACTAAAGGTACAGAAACACAACTAAAGGTATAGAAACATAAACAAAACATATGATTGACGGATTGAACACAATTTTGAAGGAGGCCAACATTGGCTGTAATGTTATGATACCGATTCCGCATTGTGAAAGTGGAAAAAGAGACCCCAAAAATATAATGGCCATTGTTCATAAAGGGACTGAAAATGATAATGCATGACTACTAACCATATTTTTTTCTCAGATAATACACAAGGAATCGATTTGAGGTGTCTGATTGACCTTTTTAGCACCTTCAGATGTTCTTGATAAACACGTTAGTTCTTTTCAACGTGCAGTAATTTCACAATCAATACTAGTATATGAAGTTTTTTGTGTTTATTTTTTGTTTTTTTTGCAAAAAACAACACCAAACAGCAGAGCAAATGTTCAATAGTAGAGGGTCTGGATGGGGTGTACAAATAGAGAATAATGGGCAAAAAGTGCAAACTAATGGTCTAAAACAATTAAGAAAAGAGAAAAATATAAAAAAAATAGAGAATAATGGGATGTTAAAATATACAGAATAAAAAATAATGGGCAAAATAGATATAGAACAGAAAAAAATGATCTACAAAAATAAAGAACAAAAAAATGAGGGATCCCCATCCATCCTCTCATAGTAGATGTCACCCAATTTACAATGTAGTTTGTAGTTTGTAAAAACTAATGATCTGTATAAAAATACTGTGCTTACAATTTTGATATTTATGTTTTCTAAAGATGTTTAAATATGATTATATAGAATCAATTATTATTCCTTGTTTCTTCTTTCCAGTTATTATGTTTAATCCCTGACATTTTTTCTAATGATTATGCTTAATTCCTGAAATTTTAGAAATTTTATAAAATCACTAAAGCTACCAGTGATTATACATAATCCTGACAATTTCAGGGATTATACATAATCCATAATACACATTTACTGTAACATTCATATAGGACACACCATACTGTTCTTGTAATATTTATTTATATTAATCCGATTATATTTATTATTTTGAAAACAAACACGCTTTGTTGATTCCTAGAAAAAAAAAGTATATTGCATAAAAACATTATAGATTTGTATTATTTTTTTTTCAAGCAAGGAAGTCGATATAATTTACGAACTCTAAATGTAATATGCTTTCTATCAAAAGAATTTTGATGTAGTAATTTAATATGATATCGACAAATTCTTTATAAATATATTTTTTTCTAAACTAGTCTCGTCGTGTTCTATATATTGTCGACATCAGCAATAGTTTTCTGACATTGAGATGATCTATGAATGAAGATGTCTTTTAATATCTTTTGTTTTTGGTTTTGTTTTTCTCACGTCTACCTCGCGGCTTCTTCTCTTTGTATTTTGAAATTCGACTAAATTTTTCTAAATAAAAAATATAAAAAAATAATTCCACTTAAAAAAAGAGTCGAAAAATACCTAGGAGACATTCAAAACTCATAAGTTGAATGCCATTGCTGAAGGCAGTACACCTGATTTAATAACCGATACATGATAATTGATACGCGAGCAAAATAAAACATCACTCAATAAGGTGCAGACTAACTCATCTTTCAGTTGGGTTGAGGGTTGATGAATTGTTTAGTATTAAATTATAAATTTCTTGAAACAACATTGTTTCAGGTGGAAGGGAAGCATTGTTTGATTCCGTTAAATATAATATTAAATTTTAAACGTGTATATTTAGGAAAAAACAAGATATTTTTTTTCAAATTTGAGTTCAAACCATGTAAAAATTTCAGTGGATAGTCTACAATAGCGTAACAATAGGCAAAACAGGATTGAAAAGTAAAAGTAATTTCAGCAGCGCAAGATTACATTCAAAACGGTTTTTTCCTAGCAGAATGATATGAATATTATGGCCTGGTAATAACTGTACGAAAATAACCTTGCCCAAGACAGGGTACAAAATGCACACACTCGAATGTTGTGTACATAAGTTAAATACAATTTTGTGAGAAATAAATGTACAATAGGTACTATCAACAGGTGTAATGGTGCAACTCACTATCTTATTACCCAATTTAATAGTGTTTCACTCATCAATATCATTAGTGGTTTATAACTGAATCATTTTCTCTTTGATGTATAAATGTACAGGTCATTTTATTCTTCCAACAAATTTTAAGTTTATAACTTCATACATGTACATTCATATAAAATAAGGAGATGTAGTATGACTGTCAATTAGATAACTTATCATCCACCAGAGACCAACTGATATTGATGTTAGCAATTTTTAGTCACTGCACGACCTTCAATGATGAGCAAAATCTAGACTACATAGCAAGCTTTACAAGTCTCAACATGACGAAACGTACAACAATTCAGACTAGAATATACCATACATGTTAGTATATCTTTAAAATTACTAAAAGGTCTGTCTTACTGTACACATGTTTATGTCAATAATTCTGAGTAACAGCTTGTGTATTGATCAAAGTTTACATTTCCCATGACAATATATATTCTAAATATTCATTGACTTTCCTGAATATCCCCAACATTTAAATACGGCCTTAACATTTAGCAGATTATTGATGAACAATCAAATTGTCAAATCTTTATTATTTATGACAATAGTAACGATTTTAACTCTGTATGTTATTTTTTTTTTTTTCATTTCTTAGCTTCATATTTATATATTTATTAACCTTATTTATATCGGATCTCCTAACATAAAATCTGACAACAATTACACAGAATTGATTATCAATCACGTCGTCAAATCGTTATTGTTTTGTAAACACAAATAAAGGTTTAAAGGCTACAAAAATATTTTTTTCACAACTTCTGAACGCGCACAATCATTGCTTGATCATGTTGACTATACATCGATTGTTTTGTTTGGGGAGAAATAAGAAATATTAAGATATTGCAAATCTAAAAATATATGCAACATGGAAGCTGTGAACTTTATGTACGAAATGAAGGTAACAATCATTCTGAATAATGAATCATCCAATGTCATGAATGTACAAATTTCTCAGAAGGAGAAAAACAAAATTGTGCAGGCAGTTGCATATTGTAATTGCTGAAGTCCTTAATTATCATGATTATGTTGACCACTCTGTAAATTAAAAAGAGTTGCTTTATGTATAGTATTGTACGGTACTGGGAAATGTTAAATAAAAACCAATAGGAAAAAAATTGTATCGTATCTTTAAATAAGTATATCCTTTATTTGTAGCAAGCTTGATACATTTGTGACAGTAATCCACTATTTTCATAACTATCACCAGTCAAGATTCAAGTTTTTACCAAATATAAGGGGGGAGGCATTGTCATGTTAGTACATAGGTTTGAAATAATGATGATAATTATCCAGTTAATCAAATGTTTATGTGTAAAACACTGGAAGTGAAAAGATTATTTTATTTGTTTACATTTGTTGTACAGCAGTCACGGCAGGGAATGTGTTTAATTTCTCTTGGTTTACTTTTTCCATATAAATTAACAACTTATTCTCCTTCTGAGAACTAATTGTAGAAACTAAATATCTACTTTTCATAACTTTAATGCTTTATAAATCTCTTCACTGACCGGCGATTTTGCCGTCTGCCATTTTGTGTGGAATAAAACGTCGATTTCTATCTCTCTGAATACCAGTTCGTCCCCTTGAAAATTGATCTATTATAGTACTTTTAATATCACAGATTTGATAATTTATGATTATACCCTGCCTAACAGAAATATATTGTAAATATTCAGATTGAGGTGATGAACTATGTTTTATCTATTTACTTATATGTGCTTGATGCGCACGCAGTGGTGTCCGATTCCATATTTCAAGTAATTTTATTGATAGTATGATCTCTATTGCTTTGTTTTAATAGTTTATGCTAAAGGACAATCATAGGACAACTCGAGATGATTTCAATATCTTAATATTATATCGTTCCGGCTTCCCTGGAAAGGACAAGTAACCATTTGATCAGTATGTCACGTGACACTTAAAATTTGTGTATATAAACGCGCGAGCACTCAGTAATGGCAGATATCCCATAGTTCTGCTGGCGCCAAGTTCAAAAGTGGAACACAACGCAAATCTTTATAAAACTGTATACAAAGCTTCAGGTGAGCATAAAGATAAATAATGGAATATTAATAGCCGTCTATTTGTACAGCAAGCTATCTCCCACCACGTAGGACACCACACATATGAATTTAGGCTGTATATTTAGTTCATATGCACTATATTGTATACAAGTAAAAAAATTGTCAGAAATTCTTTCTTTTAATCGTATTAATTGAACAGTTCAACAAATAGAACTGTTAACCTTGAACTGTAACTCTATTTTTATCAAACTCAGATACACATAAAAAGGGATACGCATTTACACTGGTAAAACAAACTTTCAGCTGGTGGACGCTCGTTAAAAACTTAAAAAAAACTACGGAAAGCCGCTAGTAGAACAAATACCACAGTAACAAACTAATACAGGTAACCGTTTAGTACATACGTATTGATCAATCAGCGGAACCATATCAAACACAAAAACTGACGAAGTTTTATACACATATATATAAAGGTGCTCCGGAGAGCAGATACTGCATTTCATAAGCGTTCGTAAACTGCCCAGTATAGAACACGATACTCTCGGGTGGCTTACAGAATGTATAGATGTGTTGCTTTTTTATTGACATACATACCCATATCTCCTTTAATTTCACATATTTTTTTTCCGATGGTTTTGAGCCAGTTATCAGTGTCATATTGAAACAAATCACATGACAATATAAAAAAAAACAAAGCTACCAGTTTCAATCATATCAATTACAAAAAAAAATACATAATGACTCATGAGATTTAGTCATTTACACCTATCTATTGTGGGAAATTTACGAATGAATGTCTGCTCAAGTTTAACCTCATATTTTGTGAAAATGTTGAATATGAAAGCTTTAATTATTTTTTCAAGATATTATATTTGATCAATTCTTATGATGAATGAAAAGAAATGGCATACATGTCAGGTATGAGCGAGCATAGAAAATCCTATTGTAAGTGATACAATAAAATATAGACAGTTTTTATTGTTGTTCTTCAGTTTGATTCAATTTATCAAAATAGATAATAATGATATAGTTTATCAAATATGACAAATTCAGTATTTGGGTGTTATTATATAGCATACTTCAGATGAATAAAATGACTATTTTACTGATATCAACATTTTAAATCAACTTTTTTCTCTCTTGGAAATGTGTGATTGTTAATGATAATTATGAATACAGGTAGATAGGGTTGGAAAATTGTTTAACTTACACCAAGAAAAATGCATATAGGCAAAATTATTTAAACAACACAATACAATAGCCCATATTAATGCTAACATAATTATAGTAAAAAGTCAAAAAAGTTAATTTGGTAGACCGTTTATATCAATATGTTATATAAAAGAAATCTGTTATATTCAGAAAATGGAATTACCTGTACTCTTATTTCTTCTATTTATTTCCCACCCGAGAGTTTTAATCAACCAGAAATTAATAGTATTTGGCTTGCTAGAATTTTCTGGTATTAACATTTTCATCGCAGGCCTACTTTAACTGACCGGGGTAGGAGGGATTTGTCAAAAGTGTCTGAAAACAAAAGTATTTACCTATCTTCATTTCACAAAAGTTGATGTGGAATTTTTGTGATCTATGTCAA
The DNA here is from genome assembly GCF_021869535.1 of Mytilus californianus. Taxonomy (NCBI): domain Eukaryota; kingdom Metazoa; phylum Mollusca; class Bivalvia; order Mytilida; family Mytilidae; genus Mytilus; species Mytilus californianus. The sequence continues at coordinate 70,570,646 of NW_026262745.1, forward strand.
TACTATTTCATAACTGCATTAAGTTTCTAACTGCATTTATTTTTTAAAGCCTTCCCCCGTCATCAACGCTTTTGTTGGACATGTCATTCTTACCATGCAGCCGTAGCAAGGAAAGCATCATGTAAAAGGATTTACGTCTGTAAAAATCCTTGATATGCCATATTATAACAGATTTCAATTGAATATTTCAATTGCTATAACAATATTATTTAAAATAAACAAGAGGAGGAAAAGATGCTTTCAAAATAATTTAATCTGTGCCGAATTAATGCACATGTTCCTCGTCGGAAACTTAAATTTCAGCAGCGGCTGTTTTTACTCAATGACATTTATACGATTTTTAGTTGTATGCTTATCTTGTGAGTCGGTTTTATAAAAGGAAACATATAAACAACAATAGGTAAATACAATTAATCAATAGGTACGTAAGTTTATAAATGAGAATGTGAATTTGTTTACGTTGTATGCTTCGTTTAATGTTTGTCAGTGGGACCTTACGGACTGTGAAGTTAAATTTCGCTACTCATAACACTCATTAGATACAGGTACATGTACATTTAGAGCACAAAAAACTATTCCTGTCATGTATTGATATTGATCCCATTATATTTTATCTGATTATTGAAAATGATGCTTTGATTCCTACACTGAAAAAAAATAACTTTACCTAAAAAACATGATTATAGATTTTTATTTTGTTTTTTATTTGAAACAAGGAAGTTAATATGATATGTGAATTGCACATCTGACATATATGAAACAATTTTTTTATGTAGAAATCTAACATTTCTAATATAAAATCAATACATAGACACGCAATTAATGTTTGATATGTTATTTTGTCATTATTAAACAGATATGAATCCAACACTACAACATGCTTAGAGTCAACATTTACTACTTTGTGTCTTAATTTGACAGAAAAATAACTCGAAGTTCTGATTTATACCTTCTTTTAAATGAAAATTTCACGACATATTCTTGACATCATTGATTTGTATGAATTCAGTCTTGACATACTCCCGATATTCCTGAATTTCTGGAACATTTCTCGACAAATTATTTACACAAAGAACTGTTCAGAATTTGTATCGATATATTCTATATATTATAGACTTGCAATATATTTTCCGATATTTTGTTGATCTATAAATGTAGATGCCTTTTGATAACTTTGTTGTTGTTGATGGATTTTTCTTTTTTGGAGGGGGGGGGGGGGGGGGTAAGTCTCATTGACGTATATCCCACGTCTCCTTTTATATATATTTTGAAATTCCTCTCAATTTTCCTTAATCAAGAATGTTAAAAATATTTGTACTGAGTAATTGTTTGTTTAAGCACGAGCTTAATATCTTCAGACATTATGCATAAGATGGAAGATACCATATTCAAAACTCATTAGTCAAACTCATAAGTCAAACTCATAAGTCAAACGCCATTTAAAATGATTAAAGACTACGCCAACAGATAAATCATTAAAAACACTACATAGAAAACTAAAGACAAAACACTACATTGGGACTTTAGACAAAACACTTCATAGAAAACCAAAGACAAAAACTACATGAAAAAACCATGGGCAAAAACCAACATAGAAAATTTCAGTAATGATCTTTTGAAAGGAATTAATATAAACATATTCGAAACATCAGTCAATAGAACATTTTACTTTTTATATACATTGACTTAAAGTTCCATGTAAATGATCAATCTAAAAGAAATATATAGTGTATGTTTTTTTTTTCATCTTACTTGTCTTTACATGTCGATAAAAAGTAAGCCAGATTACAGTTCTTTTCCTAAAATGATTTTCAAATATATGACATACAGACAATATATCATCTGCTAAATATACAACATCAAAATATTGTTTTCCTTTTCTCAAACTAACAAGTTACTTTTGCCATACCGTATATTATGCTAGATATGGAAGTTAAGTCAGTAAATATCTTAACACTTGCAATTGGTAAATTTAAATAGATAAATTAGTTATGAGATTATTTATCATAAAAAGAATATTCTATTTTAGTTGCATTCAATAAGATGAAATATCATATCTTTAAAACAAATAGCATGATCAATTCGGATTATAAAAAATGGATAGGCAATATCCAACTGTCCTAACACAATCGTTCCGAAGGTTGATAACGTTTGTTTTTTATGGATTTCACCTTTTTGAATGTACTTAGGAGTTCGGTATTTTTGTTATACTTTTTTGAAACTAAATATATAAATATCCGCTGTCATCAATTTAGACTTTGCTTGTTCTGTTGTTATCAAAATCATGATACACCAATGAAATGCCAATTTAGATACCGATCAACTAAACCAGTTGACCGGTATATTGCCAACATTATCGTTGTCCAGATGATGTTAAAAGCTGCAGCTGAGATTGAAAATGAAAACGAGTTTAAGAAGAAGCTGTCAATCTGTTCCAATAAGAAAGGTATGACTCATTTTAATAAAATCAATTGTTGTTGCTTTCTGCGTTAATTTTCTGACCATAATTTCCTAAAAAAAAAAAAAAAATGTGTACGTAAACTATGAACAATAATGATTGCTGTCAACCAATCACAATAACGGATTCTATTGAAACATACATGCAATGTAATTATTAGATAATGATCGTTTTAGAGACTTATTTTGTAGCAACGAATGGATATTAAGGAGACTTTATTCTGTTTTAGAATGAAAAAACAGTATTCCTTCACTGATATCATTTTCAATGCTTTTCACTTGCAAACTTTCGAAATATTAACAAACAATTGTGCCTTGTAATTTTAAAGAAATCCAAAAATATTTCCGCTATTACGGGCCAGATTATTTATTGATTTAATTCACAAAAACGAAATAACAAAGTCAGTTTAAGTGATTATCGAACCTCAAATATTTCCGCGTAAAACATTCTATATGTTCCTTGAATACAAAGGATTACACTTTATATAAAACATGAACAAATTGATTTTTTATCATATTTGAATCAGCCGAATGGAAGCTGAATCTGTATCACGCGACCAGAACATTTTTGACACATCATTTAGGCAGTCGTTTCTCCTTTGAACTTACATTGTACATGCATTCGCTTTTTAACCTAAATATTCCGCTTTCTTCATTTCTCAACTGTGTTATGTATACATGTATAACGTTGAATTACATCAACTGATGTCATATATGTAGGACTCAGATATGCGATGGGGAAGTTGAAGTGCGATGCTCACGCTGAAGTGCGATGGTATGCACCGAAATTTGATTGTCCGTTCGCTGAAGTGCGATGGTCTATGCCGCAAGATATTTGCAGTGGTGGTATTGGAGTGCTTGATGACTACCATTTAGAAATCGGTAATACATACGATAATGTTTTTTTGGTAAAAAATCAAAACTGCTTAATGTTAGTTGTTCCTCAAATTACAAACGTTGGCGTTTACGTTACTAACATGTTGGCGCGTTATTATAGTTTGCCATGACGAAAGAATATTGTGACGTTTTCAAGTACAACGTTACTGGAATTACAACATGGATTCGCAGGCAGGAGGATGCAATTACGTAAATGAAGATTTCATGCAAACAAAGAAATAAAAAGAAAACAATGAACTATTCAAGTCCTGAAGTTTTAAACAGTGCAAGTGGAATTACAACATGGTTTCGCAGGCAGGTGGATGCAATTTTGTAAATGGAGATTTCATGGAAATAAAGAAATAAAAAAGAAAACTATGAACTATTCAAGTCCTGAAGTTTTAAACAGTGCATGTGGAGGTTGAACAAATATGTAAAACCAAGTTAGATAGAAAAAAATGTGGAGCAAAGCGGCTGAACAATGAACGTGGTCTGTAATTGGGCGCAGAATTGGGAAATTTATATTTTAATATAGTTAGTTTAACCTTACCAGAAATTAAGCAACGCACTACAGCCAGGACCATCTCACCTCATTGTGACCATTGCGGATTAGAGTACCATCGCGGTTCAGAGTTCTACATATAAAAGATATTTTCACCTGTTTATATCATTATATATCTCCCGTAACAATGCAACACATAAGTTATGATTATTCACATATTTTGTCTTTGATCATCAAGGACATTAAAAATCATATTCAGATCAGAAATAAAGAACCGACTGCATGTCATGCAGAATTAGATAAATCACATTGGAATGATGTGTGCTTTCAAACATGGTGCATCAGTTCCTATTGAAAGCAATGCGACTTCATTTTTTCACACTTTGTTTTTAAATCCACACCCATTCCTTTAATGTAATACTGCAACAATTTGAGTTGAAATTATAATTACCAAATGCAGTTTGTTTATTCAAGTGAATAAAAAATAAATCAAGAAGAGTGGAATTTTATTAATGGTCCAAAGTTTAGAGAACCCCAACACATCAATTGGAACCATAACTTCAGAGTAATTATGGATTCCATTGAGGACTGCGCCAGAACATTGGCTAGACGAGAAGAAATTGAACTGGACACTTTGTCAGAATGGGTCAAAACAATCAGGGTCTGACAAAACGTCGAATTCATACGTTGAAAAACTGTGCGAATGATCGACCAAAGTCCGTTTTCATAGACAAAGAAGCTATGAAATGTCTATCATCTCTTCACGATAAATATGTTATTGCTCCTGCGGACAAAACTTCAAATGTCATTGTCTTTGTATGTAAATCGTACTACTACGGGTGTCTTGTAAATGAATAAGGAATAACTGAGCACTCAGGTAATCCCACATAAAAAAACGTATCGTTTGACAAGGATGAGATTTTGGCGAATCATAATTCCTTCATGGCTTCAATGAACATTACATTGAACAGCACATCTAAAGACTTGCCTTGTTTGTATTGGATAATTAAGCTTCACAAACAACAGTATATTGCCGGTTCATCTGCATGTTCTACGACGGAATTGTCCTTTAGATTGACTAAAAAATCAGTCCGCAGTAAAAGAGGGTCTTCAGAAATACTGTGAAACTGTTTACTCAGGTAGTGGTATTAACCATATGTGGATTCTGAAAAACTCTTAAGAACTTCTGGATTATTTAAAATCTCGATCTTTCTCTGAAATTAGTTCTATCAAAACTTTTGATTTTTCAACCCTGTATACCACCATTCCCCATGTGAAATTGAAAAATCGTCTAAACGAAATAATCCACAATGCTTTTCAATATACCATTGGTAGCATACGCTATAAATTTATTACTTTGGGATACCATACGGCATATTTTGTTAATAGTGAACAAAAAGGTAAAACATGCTACACAGAGGAACAAGTGATCAGTTTGCTGGAGATTCTTATTGACAATATATTTGTTGAATTTGGAGGTAGAATTTTTCATAAGAAATTGTCGGCATTCTTATGAGAACGAACTGTGCGCCGCACCTTGCCGACCCCTTTTTTTCATATGAGTCGATTTCCTCCAGACACTTGTCAGAAACAAGAAGATCAAAGAAGCCAGATCATTTAATTTCACATTCAGATATATTGATGATGTTCTTTCAATTAACAAGTTGAACTTTTCTGATTAGGTTCCATTAATATATCCTCCAGAACTAAAAATTAGAGAAACAACAAACACGGCTTCATCCGCCTAATTTTTAGACTTAAACCTTGAATTTGACATAAGCGGTCATCTCAGTACCAGAATGTATGATAAACGAGACGATTTTAATTTTGAAATTATAAATTTCCCCTACCTTAGTAGCAATATACCAATTTCACCTCCATATGGGATATACATTCCCAAACTCGTTCGGTATTCAAGAGCTTGCAGCTGCTACTCAGACTTTATAAAACGTCACCAGTGTCTGAGCAGAAAGTTGATGAACCAGGGTTATGTCAAAGAATATTTTTCTTTCTAAACAAAAGTTCATCGGAAGATACCAAGACCTTGTTAATAAATATTCCGTATCAACTTCACAAATAATACATGGTGGTCTTGAAGTATAGATTCTAGGTACGGACGTTGTTTATCATCCAGATAACGTGTTATAGTGTTCTTTTATTTATCTTTGTAAATTATTACCTTTACTGTTTAGTCCATTGTTGGTTATATCAATTTGGCGTGGCTCGGTACTCATACATCCCGTCATTCTGAAATTGTGCTATGGTAAATTTGTGTATTCTTGTCTATCACATATGCTTATGTGCTTTGTCTATATGCCATTTTGTTTTTCTTTGTTAACATATTTGTTTGCTTTTATAGTGATTAAGATTATAACACAATGTTGACTGCTGTACCCCTATTTTTGACATTTTTACCTATTATGTCTATTTGTTTTGCTCACACATTGTTGTCAATATAATGGATTGTTTTGTGACTGTCATACAAGTGAGAGGTTTAGCTAGCTATAAAAAAGGTTTAATCCACCATTTTCTACATAAGGACCTTCATGTACCAAGGCAGGAATATGACAGTTGTTTTCAATTCGTTAAATGTGTTTGAGTTTTTGATTTTGCCATTTGATAAGTGACTTTCCATTTTGAGTTTTCCTTGGAGTTCGGTATTTTTTTGTTATTTTACTTTTTACTCAATAATGATAGCTTAACTGCTGTTCAAAGAACTATTGAATTAAAATGTATTTTCACAATTAAGTTTAACATTTTTAAACTCGATTGAAAAATGCGTACTCGTAATGTGATTCATCAAATTTATTATATATAACCTGAAAAGAGGAAAACTAATATATAGGGATCTAGGTACAATAAAAAAAATCCCTATAGCGTTTGCTTCTTATGTTGCTATTGATAACATACCCCAATATACATTTAACATATGTTTTTTTATCATTAAATGTCGTTGGGTTGTTGGTGGTTTCGGGTATCTCATTAATCATCAATGAATATATCGTGTAAATCTAATATATGTAATGACACGATCGCCCCGAGTTATAAACTTGCTTAGGTGAAGATAAAAGAAAATATTAATATAACTCTTTGCTTTCTGATTTTCTGATTTTAGGGTCACTGATGAGTCTTTTGTGGATGTCACGCACGTCGCGCGTACACAATTATCATCCTTGAATATTTGAGTTTTTAATACAGATACATGTAAATCCATTTCGGGATTTTCGTGAATAATAAAAAAAAATTTCAAACATTTAATGATCACGAAACTTCTCTAACTTAACCATAAATTTTCTTTGAGTGTCCCCAACAGATATATGCCAATATAAAAATAAGGAGATGGTATGATTGCCAATGAGACAACTCTCCACAAGAGACCAAATGACACAGAGGTTAACAACTATTGGTCACCTATCGGCCTTCAACAATGAGCAACACCCGTATCTCACTGTCAGCATTAAACCCATACCGCATAGTCAGATAAGAAAGGCCCCGAAATGACAAATGTAAAACAATTCAAACGAGAAAACTAACGGCCTAATTTATGTACTAAATAACAAACGACAACCACTGAATTACAGGCTCCTGACTTTAGACAGGCACATATAGAATGTGGCGGGGTAAAACAAACTAAGCATTCTTAGCGGTATTTCATGAAAACCTGTAAAATTTACAATATAAGGGGATGACATGACTAAAAGTGAAATGTATATATACAGTCGACGTTATATGCAACAACATTTGTGTAATAAATTTTCCATGTATTTTCGTGAGTTTAAACGTAGTGTTATCTGAAAACTAATGAATATGAAAAAAACAGCTTGCACAAAGAGCATTTTGTTCAATATTTTTTATTATTTACTTTTAGTTTCCTATTTTTTATCTAGCGGTAACTTGTAGGTTAATGGGCAATTGCACAGATATATATGAAATTTTATAAGCAACTAAAGTGCGTGGATTTGCATATGAATATCGAAAAAAAATTTACATCACTTCTAGACTTTTGGAAATAAATCAAATTGAAAATTCTGTAGAAAAAAAAAAATACACATGTATAGGAAGCACGTAACAATCGCCAAAAATATCAAATAATCTGACGTTAAAACTATTTTGATTTTCAGCGCATTTTCAAGTTGTGCAGAGGATTGAACTATTCAGATTTATCAAAGCAAATACGATGAGCCCTACAAATTTTAAATCAATAAAACGGAAATTTCGGTAGCAACAAATGTCATTTTGAAACAAAATACGTAGAACAAGATTTCGAGAAATAATAGTTTTAAGTCAATATTGATTAACTTTTTAACGATATGTACATGTACGTGTATTCTTTAATTTTGCACCAATTTTGTTCTGATATTTAACTTGCGATATCTGAACAATTATTAAAGTTATATATATTTTTTTTTTTAGATATTTGTGTTATGTTCCACAAGCTCTAATTGCATGAAAAATTTCACAAAATGCCATGGGATCCCACAATTACATATTTGTTACATGCACTTCAGGGGATATTTTATACATATGAATATTTGGTTTTAATGGATATTTGTCTCATTTGCAAAGCTACAACAAACACATTGTTATGATCCATCTGATTTTTTTCTGACTGATTAGTCGTCGGACCGATGCGTTGTAATGGTAGATATAATAAAATGTAAAATAAAAGTTTTAAAAGCATTAGCCTTACATATTACATGGTGACATGTGTATAGCTATAATTGCTAAAACAATTTAATATATCAGCCACAAATTAATGTTTAAATACGAATAAAAAGTAGCAAAAGTAAATTGCTTAGACCAATTAGAACGAAAAAGTGTTTCCTCTCTATGAAATCACGTATACGAGACAAATAAAAACTACTGTATGTAGGAAAGTTTAAATTCTTTACTTTCTATGTTATAATGCATAACACATAACTACAAACATTTCTTTTCGAAATGAAATCTTAAGATCCAATTGGGAACTTGTATATATATAGTTATGTAGAAGACAATTACAAAACCAGTACATAATGCAAATATTGCGTTGTTGTAGTCAGAATCAAGCACTTTAATAATTTCGAATTACATTTAATATTATTAAATCACTGTCCATGAACAACGTCTAGTAATATAGGTAAAGAGAGCATTTAAAATGGCTAATAATGACAGCAATTAACAGCCTTTAATTCGCTAGGGAACGGGGTATTATAAAATGGTCCACTCAAAATTTATATAGCCAGTATTGACCGGTGTTTGTCAATAATTCACGGTATTTATCTGTTTTCAACACCAGCCTTGTTACTACTAGTATTGACGGTTCTTTACGAACATTTCTGAAATTAAATATATATAACTATCCATAAAAGCAAAAAAAATGGATATTAAATCTATATGTTTAATACCAATACAATTTATAAATGCATTAAATCTACAAAGTCATCTTCGGGTATTAATCCCTTTATCACAAAGTTAATGTTTCTCGTGCATCGTTACCAAAAAGTTATCATGTAGAGGGATGTCCATCAGTGAAAATCTTAGATATGCAAACCATCATTATTTTCAATTGGTATACCAATAATTAAGATGCAATTTGGCACTAAATGCTATTTTAATCAAACCCGTGTTAATGCTCCTGCCCCATGTCAGAAATTGAGAACATACCAGTTGTTATCTGTACTCGATAACAAATGCATAATGTGTATTCTTATGCTAATTCTTTGAACCGATTTCATCACAGAAAACATAGAAACCACTAGTTGTAGATATAGTTTTATTGATTGGTATTTAAGCTTCCAAAATCAAATGTTATAATTAATTCTAGTTTACCATAACAGTTTCATCAGTTTGTATCATTCATTATATTTCAACATAAATGTACCAACTAATGAATATTTCGAAATGACAGTTACCCGCTGTTTCTTAAGACAAGTCAGAATGAACAAATATGTAATAGTAAAAGTTGAATAATAAGTTAATATTGATATCGAAAGACCTTCGAACAAAAGGAATGTAATATTTAAAAAGCCCTTTTTGTGAGGAGGTCTTTCAATTTCAATATTAACTTGTCATCGAATCATACTGATATGCAGATAAATTGGCTCCCTTTGCAATACATTTATAATACCTAAATATATGCTTTCTTATAGAAAAGGATATTTTGTTGATTTCTAGACTGAATAATGTACCTTGTTTACCAGAAATGTTAACAGATAATTGTTTGGTTTTTTTTTAAATTTTAAACATGGACGTTCGTGTAATATACGAATTGTACAAGTGTTATGTCATATATGCAAAAAATTTTGATGTAGTAATCTAATATGATATCGATAAATTAACACGCAATTTACACTTGGTATATCATATTGTTATTCTAAAGACCAATGGTACATTGTGCCACGTATTCCATATTGATTGAATCGGACACTAGTTACCTGTTTCCGCAATGAAAGCTTGAGATGGTCATCCTTAGATGCATTACGTCAATACAATTAAATTAAATACACAACGTATTCATTTATATATATTTATATCTAAATTCTTTATCATTCGAAAGATCTGCTTTTATCAATGGTCAAACAGTCACATTTATATAATACACTTCAATTTGGATTTTCCAAATTTGGTGACTATGTTAAACGCATCTATCCCATCGAACTTGAGATAAAGGATACAACAGATAAGTTAAGTCTGCCTCATATCTTGACTTACATCTAGAAATGGACAATGAGAGTCGGTTAAAAACAAAACTTTAAGACAAAATAGTTTCCTTATTGTGAAATTTCCATTATTATGTATCAAAATTCAAGCCGCGCTTGCAAACGGAGTATATATCTCCCAGTTGATAAGATATTACAGGGCTTGTATTTCCTATCATGATTTCCTTGATAATGGGTTGCTGCTCACAGGGAAGCTATTGAACCAATAGTTCAAAATGGTGAAGTTGAAATCATCCTTCGTCAATGTTACAGACGCCATCACGAGTTGGTTGACCGTTATGGAATATCAGTTTTACAGATTTCAACGGATATGTTCCAATTGTCGTACTACAATCCCGTCCCCTCTCCCCCGAATTTGACCTGCCGAATTAGACTAATCACCTTTGTACTAACATGAGCAACACCACGGGTGCCACATGTGGCGCAGGATCTGCTTACCCTTCTGGAGCACCTGAGATCACCCCCAGTTTTTGGTGGGGTTCGAGTTGCTCAGTCCTTAGTTTTATATAATGTGTTTTGTGTACTGTTGTTTTCTGTTGGTCGTTTTCTTTTTTAAACATGGCGTTGTCGTTTATTTTCGTCTGATGATTTTGAATGTCCCTTTGGTATATTTTGTCCCTCTTTTGTAATACTCGACAATGTTTTATAACACTTTATTTTTGTTTTATTTTACGTATTAGTGGGTCATATCTAGTTATAAAAACTGATGGAATATTTGTGTTCCTTTAAGTTCGTATGCAGCATTAACTCAGTTCGTCTGTTGATAAATCATCACTTTGAAATTAGTTATATTATGTAGTTATTTGTTATGGTTACCTGTGTTTCTTATCCGCCGTATGGCTATACTTTTATCCATGATTTGTTTAGAATTGGATTGTATGTGTATTGTACTGTTCAGTGTGAAATATTTGGAAAACCCGGGTTTAACTGCATTTTACTGGGTAATATTTGGTAATATAAAATGGTGCCCATAAGCTTTAAGAGTAGTCAGTGATTAATTTCAAATGCAAACATAAATAAAGAAATATGTAAAATCTAATATTTATTTAAAGTTCATTTGTTTTAGAGTGTCTATAAATTTTAGAAAATATTGGTCCAGCAACTCTTAGACATATAAAACGTTTTCTCCCTAATAGTTATAGATAGTCCTCCTACACACTTACTAAATTGCCGTTAAATCTGTCTAAATGGGTTAAACTTTAAATCATAGTCAATTTGGTTATATTACATATACCTTACATTTAGAATAAACAATTAACTATCGTAAGGAAAATCGACTATTCAACTATTTTCTTTATCACAAAATCATAATACCCAGTATCCCCCAGTATTGCCCAGGATAACCCTTTCAGAGAGTATTGCCCATACCGGGAAAAACCAAGGTTTTCCCACAGGCTTTTTCACGCCCTGGTATTACTTTGCCAACCCTGCCTTCGTTGGACTAAGTGCGGGATTGACAGCTTTTCCAATGTAGTTAGAGAATATAGAGCAAATAATGTGTTTGTTTAAAATGTAGTCTTCTGAATTATTCAATTAGAAAATTTATCCGGATAAATGTGTTGGCGGTCTTGTGTTTAATATAATGTTGTTTGACAATCTTTACTGATTACAAGACAATTTTTATTTCATCTCCTGCTTCGGTTTATTGTCATTGGATTGATGCTCATGTTTTCTTTTTCATCCAAAACTTGCTTTATTTCAACAAAGCTGGTACTAATGGTGCCTCCTTTTTTTTGGTTGACCTGTTGTTTGTACTCATATGAAGCAGAATACACACAGAACCTACAAAAGGAATAAGTATCTCGCAGAGTTCTTTCTTTCGTATTTATATTGATGATGTCCTGTCACTTGAACATCTGCATTGTAGTGAGTGCAGGTTTATCACAGAAAACATAGACACCACGATGTAAATACATAGTTTTGATTATTGGTATACAAGTTGAAAAATGTACTGTTAAATCTAATGATGTGTTTTGTCTCTCAAAAATATATAGTGAATTGTTTTTTAGAGAGACCTTGCTAGTGCAGTTGAATTGGACAAATTATGATAGATATCTATATAAACGAATGCTTGTATAACTTAAAACAAGCTATTCTTGATAAATTTTCAATATTTAACTATTCATTCATATTATTATTGAAACTGACTTTTTGTTGATTCTTAGATTACAAAATGTACTTTACATGAAAGACTGGTTGGTAAATGATTCTTTTTTTCCAAACAGGAAAGTTGATGTAATAACAGATTTGCATTTCGACATTGCTTTTCATGTAAATACTTTAGATGTTGTATTCTTATATGGTATCGATAAGTTAACACGCTATTTGTGCTTGATATAGAATTTTCTAATAAACCATCTTTTCATATTACAAGTTTTGCAACCCTTACTATCTAAAGCAAAATGAAGTCTCTAGTCGTTTTAATATCGACTTTACAAATAGTTCTTGTTTCCAGTTTAAATGATGCGTATTTCAGAAACTGGATGCAGTTGCAACTGAATGACAGAAAATTGAAGACGAATAGAATTTTGAATGTCTTGACTGCTATTTCCAAAAGAGTTAATTCTATTGAGTCTGATCAAGGGGATAAAAATGGTTAGCTTCTATAAATATATAGACTGTTTTATAATTTTAATTATCATTATTTTTATCATTAATAATGATACTGCTGTTTCTTTTTGTTCTTCTTTGATTCTTTGTCTTGTTTTCTTATCTTATTTGTAATTGTATAGGGTGTTTTCTTGGTTTTTCTGTTTGATTTTTGTTTTTTGTTGGTTTTTTTTTTTGTGTTTATTATTTTGTTAAAAATTGTATTTCTCATTTCACATTCATAATTATCATTACTAGTATCACAAGTTTCTTGTCAACTCATACAGTGTCATTTTGAAACACGAAAATATTTCGAACTCAGAAGGGGCACAACTACATAACTTAGATAAAAAATAAACTCAATCATTACCTAAATTACAATCTTGCCTTAAAGGCCAATGGTTATTGGAACATTCAAAAGTTCAAGTCCATATTTCCATATTGAGTTCTTAACCAAATCATTAGATGTAATCCTTGTCGCGAGGTCCGCTGCATTGAATTCACTTGGCACCCTCTTTTACCTTTCCTCGCCTTGCACTATGCCCGACGGATTTCTTATAATCAAGAAATAACAGCTTTAGAATATTTAGAATATTAACCTAGGTTTCAAACACCATATTACATGTGAAACCTAGTTCCGGAACAACTTTTGCCTTAATTTATTTCTTGAGAATTGCCAGAGGATGTATGTAACCTCGACGACCCAAACGCTTGATAAAGAAATCAATTTTATAACACCTTTCACCCCTTCATTTGCTATTTTATATCAATAAATAAATATATAATGAACACTCTTTATGTTGTTTAATTGTTTGGCTGTATTTTGTTACGTACATATTCGTTTGCTATTCATCATTTTATAATAGCTTATAATTTTATTTCTGAATTTAGAGAAATATTTAACATATATACATATATATATATTTCGTCTAAATATCAGCCAAACAATGTTAGATCTGTAAATTTGCGTAAGCCAATTTTTCCCTGGCCGTAATTTGAACTCATGCTACTGAGATATCGTGGCACCAAATCGCCTTGCACTGTGTCCGACAGATTTCTTACGATAAAGAAATACCAGGCTTTAGAATATGTATAAAGTGCCTAGAAAATCCACCTAACAATGTTAGAGTAGATACCGTAGATACCAGGATGAAATGTTGTACGACAGACCGCTCGTCTGCAAAAGATTCATCGACGAATTTTACATCTAAAAAAGACTTCATCGTGACGCTAAAATAATAAAAGATTAAAAATAACCGAGAACATCACACTTTGTGTTTTTAAACAATCGAAAATCCTCTATTTAACAGTGATGGGAAAGGCAAATTTAGCTATTCTACACACGCATATATCACGGAAAAAAATGATGTAATATCGATAAATTCCTTACATGATTAGCTCTTTAACCCATATGCATATACATTATTATTCTCCGTCTAAACAACTGTAAATGTATATACTTTTATTTGATATCCCAATATTCTAGTTTGGAATTATTTTTTTTTCAAACTTAATTTACTGCAATCGGACATAATTTTTATCAAAACAACATATAGTGAAAGTCCATTAAAATCTGATAGGCTTTTTTGACCAACAAATCACATGATTGTATGTCGATGGATTCCATTTCGTAGATATACACCCACTTATCCGTTTATTCATTTAGGCCATGCACTTTACTGGTTTGAAGTGCATGGGTCGATTAGATCAAAATAAACAGTTTTACCCTGCGGTTAATGTAGATTGACAAGCACTTTTAAACAGATCACGGATGCATTTGATCAAATAAGACATCAATGTTGTACCACAGAACCGCACGCCTTTGGAGTAGGTCAACACATTAACATGCATACAGTATGATATGATAGTAAACATTGCATTTTATCATTATTCTGAAAAGGGAATATGATGGCACACAATGATAAGGTAAGTGTTACTGCATATATTTTGTTGTTGGCTGAATATACATCTTCATAAAAAACCGCAAAGGTATATTTTTCTATAAAAAAATGTTTTAATGAATGTTAATAAAATTGTTATACCCCTTTAACACAAGTTGTAAGATTAAATCTTTCTTCGATTTTGAAGAAATAAACGTTTTTGCAACAGCTAAGTAATCGAAATCCATAAAACAATGAAGTAAGTATGCGTACTCATATTTTCATATTGGTCTGTTATTGGTGTTTATTTAGATATCTCTCGATATTTATAACTTGATTGCATTGTTAACTAGTGTTTAAATGAGAGCAATATGAGTATACACTGCTATATATGAATAAAAATGGTTAAGTGTTATTCCTGTAAATATTATAGCGAAAAGGTTTTTCGATTTATTCCTGAAGTTGATGTTAATTTGACAGACCAGAGTATGAATGAACGGATAAATGGAGTGTATGTTAACGAAATGGAACCCATCGACATACACAATTTGCTGGTCAAAAAACATATCAGAGTTTAAGGGACTAGCACTATCTGTTTTGATGAAATTATGTCCGATCCCAGTAAATTATGATTGAAAACACATTTTTTTTCCAAATTATGATAATGGAATATTAAATAAAAGTATATATACATATACAGTTGTTTAGACGGAGAATAATGATTAATATGTACATGGATTACAGAGCTAATTATGTAAGGAATGTATCGATATTCCATCATTTGTTGTTCCAGGAAATATGAGTAGTGTAGAATAGATAAATCTGCTTTACCCATCTCTGTTAAATAGAGGATTTTCGATTGTTTAAAAACAAAAAGTGTGAGGTTCTAGTTTTTTTTTGTTTTTTTAAATCTTTTTATTATTGCGTCATGTTAAAGTCTTTTTTAGACGAAACATTCTTTTGCAGACGAGCGTACTGTCGTAAAACATTTCTGGTATCTTTTATAACTTCATATTTGTAAACATTGTGTTCATGCAGTGAAAAAATAATTATATTGTAGTGAACACATCGAGTTTCATCAAAATTTAAAAATTATATTGTGATAAACTGCGTCCTAAAAATTGTAAAATTTATATTTGTTAAACATATTATATAAATGTAATTTTTAATGCTTTTCTCCATAAATTGTCTATGTTACTTTCTTCAAATTTTTGGTTTTACTTAGATTTCGTAGTATGTATAATTTAATAGATGATCTAAATGTTTTCGAAAGAACCTACATGCGAAAATTTTTTTTTCTAAAACGTCTTTCCTATACTTGTATTACTTACAAATATATCTACTTCAAATCTTCAAAATAACTTGAATCTGGCCTTATTGTACACATGATATCAACCATAATAAAAAATAAAAGTTTATCACAGTGTGTGTATTATCAGACGAAATACGAAATTAATCTAACATTTATTTTCTATCAAAACAGACATACAATTAATTACACACAAAGCAGTAAAATGTCAACAAAATTCATTGATTTGACATTGTTTAACCTGTTCATTTAATTATTTTTCTTTGTAGTATATGTTCCGATAATATACGTTGCTATCATGAAATTAATATTGAGAGAAACACAAAGACTTACGTATGATTAACATTACCTTTTCTTGTAACATGCTTTACTCAATGTTTAGATGTCTGTGCAGTGTTTTCTTGAATGTACATGTGCTTTTATGGTTCGTCATCTTGTGTTCTATTTTTTTCCATGTTTTACTTTTTAGCGTCTTTTTTTGTTGTTGCGCCATTGGTATCTTAAACATGGAAAAAAATAGTTCATTTTCATTTAAAAAAAATATCTTTTGAACATAATACAATAAATTTCTCCATCAGAATATTTGATTCATACTTAAGCTGTAAAATTAAAGGTTGTACGATTGTCTGCACAGGACAAACCGATAAGTCAATCAGTATTGATAAGACGCAGACTTGATATGTGACTGAGCTTTATAATTTTTTGTGATTAGGAAAGTAGAGGAACATAGAATAAATGTGTAAAAACTATGGAGCTATTAAATGTGCTCAAAGTATTAAATTTTCAAAAAAATTATATATCCACGTGGAGCCGCATCACGAAATGATGTTCGGGTTATGCTAATTTACGGAAAAAGTAATCACACTTCGTACCCCGAAAATGTAACCACATAGTTATGTGAAAATGTAACAGCTTCGAAACGAGCTATCATACATATCCAAGTTTACGATATGGACTGAGCTACAGGAAAAAACGTTACCATTACCGCCTATGGAATATAATTAAAGATATTGACCTAAATAACTTGAAGATTTTCAGCAGTTTTCAGACTGATTGATGGATGACTGTCATTGTACACCAGAGACAATTGTGAAAATGACGGTAAGTAGTTTTTTATTTATACCTAGTTATCCCAGCTGGTTTTAGATAAACATTATCGAAAAAGATCATCAAAAATTCAATGAAATTTTCGCTTTTAAAATGCATTTCTGGCACGGGGCTGAACACTTCTTTTAGGCACTATCATAATTGTGTTTACTCCGAGAGATCCAAAAGGTACTTGTTATTTAATTGAAAAAGGCATGAACTAACTTATGAAAACATTTAATATTATTAAATTGTAAGTAAACATGACACAATAAAGTCTTCGTTATGTAATTATCATTCCGGTCTACAGGAATAACTGACAATCAAGGGAAATAACACACTTCATACGAGTGAAGTGTAATTCATCATCACATATGCTTTTCTCCAATAATTTGACCCCTGGTCATTAGAAATCATATGCAAATAAACAGACAAATATGCATTTAGAAAGTCATGAATTATTATATTTTAATGAACACTAGCAAATCACAAGATATTATCTTTTTCTCAGTGAAAAAGGGTAAGGGTCAAACCTTTCGGAAAACAATAGTGCTGTACCTATTCAACAATTTAGCTACTACTCATTGCTCCTAATATAAAAGTTTTAAGTGAAGGTTGATAAGCCACAAGGGAGAAGCATTTTTCTTTTGTTTGTGATAAAACTTTCAAGAAATTGATTTTTTCTCTCTCAATAATACTTATGTATCTATATCAAATGATAACACAGCCTGAGTAAATATTTTGGCTTATTTCAGTTCCAGACATATCATTACTTTTTATCCTGAGATGGCAAACTATAGGTTTTAAAAAGTTCTGAATAACTGGTAAGCATTTTGTTTTATTAGGCAAGCTCTAAATTGTTTATTTATGGTATTTATGCAATTGAAATGACAGTTTGTATGTTAAAAATTTGCTGATATCAAAACTGTTGCTATGGTCTTGATATTATATACAAATGCTTAGTTACTGATCTTTTCGACTCCATATTTCGAGTTAAACCTTGTGGCAACTGTTCCTCTTGTCACACTGCAACTATAATTAGCATTATTTTGATCTGTCGTTATTTAACGACGCCATAATACGTGTGATGTCACAATGTTTCCTTTAAAATCTCATGTGGATTTCTCACTGATAAAAGGTTTTCACTGAAATACATGTAAAAAACTTTTTTTCAAATGGAATTATGTGAAAGGACAAGTTTTGAAAATTTGCACTTCATTTCACTCTAATTATATGATAAAGATGACATTCACAGTAGTTTAGAGTGTTTTTTACAGTATAAAATACCAGATTTTCACTGGTAAAAATAAGTAAGTATTTTAATTTTTTTTTTTTTTTATGAAATCTACATGTTTGCATAATTTCTCTGTCAAAATGCACTTTTAGGCACCAGAAAATTTTATTGAATGCTTTAACAGGGTCTGTGTAATGTTATTTAAGGTTATCATCAGATGTTTTGTCTATGTTTTGACTAGTGAAGGTATACCTGAAGAAATTAATTATACATACACATTGTATTCAAAATAAATTAATATAGCGATAAAAGTGTCATTGCCTTATAGTGCTGAAACAGCTTGATTTTTTAAAGAAAGGGACAAAATTACACAGATTTATTCAGAATGTCATACCAATGAAGATCACATGAAAATATTTGGAAAACTATGGATTTCAATATGGGTCAATATCCCTAATGCCCCTCGAAATGAGGAACTCAAAATTTGTGAGTAAACAAAAAATCTCTGTATAGTGATATTGGACATGTTTCTATTTTTTACAAATGACTGAGCCTAACCATTTGTGGAAAGAAGAGGAACATAGAATAAATGTTTAAAAACTATGGAGCTATTAAATGTGTTCAAAGTATTAAATTTTCAAAGAACTTATTGTGTTACAAAAGTGACTTTTTACCACGTGGAGCTGCATCACGAAAGGATGTTCAGGATATGCTTATTTGCGAAAAAGTAATCTCACTTCGTACCCCGAAAATTTAACCACATATGTGAAAATGTCACAGCTTCGAAACGAGCTATCATACATATCCAAGTTTACGATATTGACTGAGCTACAGGAAAAAACGTTACCATTACCGCCTATGAATAACAATTAAAGATATTGACCCAAATATCAGCCTAACAATGTTAGATCTGTAAATTTGCGAAAGCAATTGTTTGTACTTCCCTGACCGGGATTCGAACTCATGCTACTGAGATATCGTGGTACCAATTCGCTTTGCACTATGCTCGATGTGCTAGACCATTTGACCACCTAGGCTCTACATAATGAAGCTTTCGGTGGCCGGGTGTTATCTTTCCTCGTCACTCTCTCTCTCTCTCTCTCTCTCTCTCTCTCTCTCTCTCTCTCTCTCTCTTTATATATATATATATATATATATATATATATATATAAGTCTATATTGAAAACAACGTTCAAACCTATGATTGCGTTGGATAAAAACCACAATTTTTATACGTGTGCATGTAAAACAAATTTCGTGGTAGAGGGGTCTAAATACAGCCAAAACAACAATTTCCAAAAGATCAAAAAAAGTGAAAAAGTCTATTTTAACAAAACGCATTTGACTAACAGGTCGAACAACTGATGTTCTTAAACCCAGCTGACTGCCATTGGCGATTGCCAAATAAATTGATCACCAGATCTAACAAAATGGATCTTAATATTAGTTTAATACCAAACAGAAAACAATAAACATGTGGAAAAGATGGTATACCACAAACATGAGGTGCAAAAATTTGTACACCATATCCGCATTTCGACAATTAATGTCTCTTCAGTGATGTTAGGGATCAAAACGGTATTTGGAAGGCCATATAATTTACCTCAATTTAGGAAAGACTCTTGAATTGTAAAGAGTCGAAATAGGATGAACGGATCATATAAACTTGAAGGAAAATATAATACAAGTCCAAACGAAAAAATATATAAAAGTCTAAATTGAAAACAACGTTCAAACCTATGATTGCGTTGGATAAAAACCGGAATTTTTATACGTGTGCATGTAAAACAAATTTCGTGGTAGAGGGGTCTAAATACAGCAAAAACAACAATTTCCAAAAGACAAAAAAAAGTGAAAAAGTCTTTTTTAACAAAACGCATTTGACTAACAGGTCGAACAACTGATGTTCTTAAACCCTGCTGACTGCCATTGGCGATTGCCAAATGAATTGATCACCAGATCTAACAAAATGGATCTTAATATTAATTTAATACCAAACAGAAAACAATAAACTTGTGGAAAAGATGGTATACCACAAACATGAGGTGCAAAAATTTGTACACCATATCCGCATTTCGACAATTAATGTCTCTTCAGTGATGTTAGGGATCGAAACGGTATTTGGAAGGCCATATAATTTACCTCAATTCAGGAAAGACTCTTGAATTTTAGAGAGTCGAAATAGGATGAACAGATCATATAAACCCGCAGGAAAATATAGTACAAGCCCAAACGAAAATATATAAAAGTCTAAATTGAAAGCAACGTTTAAACCTATGATTGCGTTGGATAAAAACCGCAATTTTTATACGTGTGCATGTAAAACAAATTTCGTGGTAGAGGGGTCTAAATACAGCAAAACAACAATTTCCAAAAGACCAAAAAAAGTGAAAAAGTCTTTTTTAACAAAACGCATTTGACTAACAGGTCGAACAACTGATGTTCTTAAACCCTGCTGACTGCCATTGGCGATTGCCAAATAAATTGATCACCAGATCTAACAAATTGGATCTTAATATTAATTTAATACCAAACAGAAAACAATAAACTTGTGGAAAAGATGGTATACCACAAACATGAGGTGCAAAAATTTGTACTCTATATCCAGATTTCGACAATTAATTTTTCTTCAGTGATGTTAGGGATCGAAACGGTATTTGGAAGACCATATAATTTACCTCAATTTAGGAAAGACTCTTGAATTTTAAAGAGTCGAAATAGGATGAACGGATCATATAAACCCGAAGGAAAATATAATACAAGCCCAAAAGAAAAAAATATATAAAAGTCTAAATTGAAAACAACGTTCAAACCTATGATTGCGTTGGATAAAAACCGCAATTTTTATACGTGTGCATGTAAAACAAATTTCGTGGTAGAGGGGTCTAAATACAGCAAAAACAACAATTTCCAAAAGACCAAAAAAAGTGAAAAAGTCTATTTTAACAAAACGCATTTGACTAACAGGTCGAACAAACTGATGTTCTTAAACCCAGCTGACTGCCATTGGCGATTGCCAAATAAATTGATCACCAGATCTAACAAATTGGATCTTAATATTAATTTAATACCAAACAGAAACCAATAAACTTGTGGAAAAGATGGTATACCACATATATATATAGCTACAATGGTAAAGACATAAATACGAAATACACGTCAAGTGATTCAATAATTGGGATAAGGAAACAAGAGCAGTGATCTGATATAAATCCGTCTCCGTAAAATGAAAAATAAAATTACAAGCTATGAATAGCAAACGAATATGTACATAACAAAATACAGTCAAAACATTATATAACTTATAGAGTGTCATTATAAATACATTCATTTATAAAAAAAAATAGTAAAGGAAGGGGTAACAGGTATTTTATAATTCATTTCTTTACTAAGCGTTCGAGTCGTCAAGGTTACCTGCATCCTCTGGCAATTCTCAACAAATGAATTTAGGCAAGAGTTGTTTCGGAATTAAGTTTGACATGTAATATGGTGTTCGAAACCAAGGTTAATCAGAAAATAGTATAATCGCTATTTTACGAAATTTTCCTTTAATCTTACTGACTGGTAATTTCCTTTCTCAACACAGTAGAGAGATATAAAAAATAATCGATAGAAACTAAGGGCGCACGTGCCCGTTGTCAATGCAATTAAATATAAACAATAGCGATCAACAGATTATCATTGGTCATCTCAACTCGTACCGGCTCAAAAGAGAAAATCAATCTCGTTGATATGATCACCGATTATCTCTAATTTAATATATCAAATAAAAAATACTGATTATCAAATAGATAAAAATAGATGTGGTATGAGAGCCAATTAGACAAGTCTCCATCTAAGTCACAATTTATTAAAGCAAACCATTATAGGTCAAAGTACGGCCTTCAACACGGAGCCTTGGCTCACATCGAAGAGCAAGCTATAAAGGGCCACTAAAATGACTAGTGTAAAACCAATCAAACGGGAAAACCAACGGTCTATATAAATAAAGAGAAACGAGATATACTTCTGAACCTAATCAACAAACGACAACTACTGAACATCAGATTTCTTTCTTAAGATAGGTGCAAATAATCGCAGCGTGTTCAAACGTTTTAATTGGTACCAACCTTAACCCTTATCTGAAACAATAGTGTATCATCACAACAAAGAGAGACACACTATAAATATCTTTGTATTCTCATTTTCAGCTCATTCTTTTACTAATGATACATGTGATAGTGGTATTCCTTCCACAATGTGTATGTGTAGTAGTATTCAAACCCCCTGAGCAACAACAACAAGACTTTTTTGTTATTTTCGAAAGTTTTGCTGCTGGAGGTAAATTTGGTATTGATAAACAGATAATGGTTTGTTTTTATACTCTAATGAATGTCTACAAAGAGTGTAGTATGTCCACTTTTCTCCATAATATCTAAAATCATAAAAATTACTTAAATTATTTCAAATAGTTTACATTCATCCATGTCGAGCATGCTCACTTAGTATAGATCTCTTTTTTGGAACGATATTTTAGAGCTTAAGGTGCCTGATTTTCCCTTAGGAAGCTTTTGAACGACACATATTTTTGAAATTTAAAATAAATTTGAGACTTAGAAGATTGAAATTATTCGTCTGTGATAACGGTGCGAGGCATTTTCCTGATGCATACAGTTATTCAACTCGATGAACCATACATATAAAATCTTAGAATTGAATATTTTCAGCTGGTCTGGAACAGTTATCTATATAACATGTATTTGTCATTAAAGGATGATCGCTCCTCTTGTGTTTTTTTTTTTTTTTTATTTTTACCAGATATTTGGAATCATTTGGTTTTATCTATGTAGTCCTATTTAAAAATATTCCCTGCTAACCCCCTACTTTGTTTTTTTCTAATTGTATTACATATAATTTAAAAAGTCTGAAAAGTCTAAAGAAAATTATTTCCCGCCAAATTTTCATGTCTTATATCTCAAAAGCTTGTTATTATGAAACAGAGACGCACACATTCGTAATCTAATTTTCTTAATCCATTGCAGGAACTGGTATAGGAAACAGTCCAGGGAATCTTTGGCCATTTCTTACTCTTTTAGTTATTGTTTCTATGATGGCTTTGATTCAAATAAAAAGTCCAAGTACAACTGCTACTGTAGATGAGGTATCTTTGCCTCCAACAACAACGCAAGTCTCATCAACAACGGTTGTCTCATCAACAACAAATAGTAAGTATTTTTGACAACACCTTTCTTATCTTTTAGTTGCCTCCGAGAGATGAAAACGTTTCATTTAATGTAGTATTTAATTGTCCTTCAATTGACCCCAGACCAAAATTAATGATCCAGCGTTTCAATGTCCACAAATATAGTTCCCTTTACTTGGAGTGGGATTTTTTTTCTTTCCCTTTCTCATACATTTCTTAATTTTTTATGGGGTTGAAATGAAAGAAGAGAGCTGAAATTCATTTTTAACTGATTTTGATATGGAAAAAGTGATTCGGCCAAGTGCAAAAAGGTAATATTTACAATTTTCGGAACATTTTTTGGCTTGTCCACAGGGGTATGGATGTGTATTGGTTAAACTTGTAAAATTTAAACATGTAATTTTTCTGAAAATTGGAGATATGTTTGGACTTATACAGTACATTACACCTGTTACACTCATAAAAGATTTGACCAAAAAGCTGGTGCTATTTTTTAAATGCGACAAGACGTTTCTAAAGAACTTATTAAGGAAGTAATTTTGACCTGTGGCCAGTGCTAAAGACACCTAATTTCCGTTCTCAGCGGAGTCGAGTGATATGAAAAATTATCTCTAGAATCTAAATAAACTCATCATAGAAACCAGGATTAACTTTTGTATTTATGCCAGACGCGCGTTTCGTCTACAAAAGACTCATCAGTTACGATCGAAGAGGGCACGTGGCGTTGTCAATAAAATTGACATGAAATTGATAACGTCGTCATAGGTAAAATACTTATCAACATGCAATTGATAGCCGTACCAGCTCAAGCGAGAAAATCAATCTCGTTGAGATGATCAACGATAATCCATTATTATTACATTGTGAATCAGATATATTTCCGAAAAATCTGAATCTCTATATCCACCTCTCTTTAAACATGTTAAAGAAGGCACTAACATTTCAGGAAAAACAATGATAAGTTTTTTTGTTTTCTAGATTGTGTGTTGTATACTAATGTTTGTCTATGATTGTTTATCGTTTGATTGTTTTTGCCTTGACATTGTCATTTTGTTTTCGACTTAAGAGTTTGAATATCTCTGTGTGGTATATTCGCCTCTCTTAACCAACTGCCTACCTCAAAATCTATTGTTCTAAAACATCAAATAAAAGTACATAGGATTGTCCTCCCTCAATCATATACAGATTCCGAAACGTGAACGTTTTTAAAACTTTTTTTTCGGTTGTCGCACGTGCAGTGTTTTAGACATGCTAGACGATGCCAAATTGTGCAAGGAAATGATTCGTACCATAGTAAGGTAGCGTTCATTTAACCTGACATCCTCGTCCGAACATTATTCGTTCAACTTATGACGTCGTGTATATTTCTTTTTGAGTATCATATGGAAAGAATTTATTTGTTATATATCTCGTACTGGTTAAAAAATCCGAGATTTAGAAAAATTCATCCTTATTATTAAACAATTCTTCTCAACTTTTTCAAGTAAAGGTACCACAACAAATACGGAAACACTATTTGTTTATTGGTATTCAGTAAACGAATTGATATAGGCTATATACTTTATATTTGCCGACCTTTTTTTCATACAAGTCAGATTTTTGCCAGAAACTTTTTAAAATAAGAAGATCAAAGAAGCCATATCATTTATCATTGGAATTTTATGCGACTGTCATACAAATCAACGGTTAAGATAGCTATATAACTAGGTTTGATCCACCATTTTCTACCTAATGAAATACCTAAACCAAAGTAAGGAATTCGTTTGATGTGTTTCATCGTCTAATTTTGTAATTTGATAAGGGACTTTAAATTTTGTCGTGCAGTCCGGTATTTTTGTTATTTGACTTTTTAAACCACCCTTAGGAGATGCGTGATAATTGCCCAATAAAAAACTACATAGTGTATCTATATTATCACCCTCCAAACATTTACTTTTACTCAATCAACTTCTGAATCAGAAAAGAAACATCGTACATAACTTCATCGATCCAAAATCGAATCCTTTAATCCTAATCTTCCTGACGCTCGAATCTAACTCGAAATTCCTCTGTTCAATAATAATTTATATATGGAGGTTAAAATTCACAGAAAAAATCAGATTATTGTTGAGACTAGTTTCAGGTTACTTGTCTACTTCACGCATGAAAATGGGATTATTTTGAAAAATAATAACAAAAAAAAAGAAGGTTTTTCGGGTTTATAACATTCCAAAAAGATAAACTTGAATCAGCGAATCTCTACTGTTAAAACACAGTCGAATCTCTTGTATGGGTAATGAGGAGATCGAAAAGGAGGAAAGATAGATTGATACATGCGATAGTATATGCATTTCAACAAGTTATTGAACAAAAAATGTGATTTATATTCCTTCAAACACTGTGCTATGTCATTTTAGTATTTGTGTCGTTGATTGCCTTCTCGTTTACTATCTTAACGTCACCGAGTACTTTTACTCACATTTCATAATGTTGTCTAACTGCAGCATGATGTACATTAATAGTTAAAACATGTGCACGCGTACGGGGTTAATTCAAGAATTTTTTTAGGAGAAAAGTTAGTTCAATAAATGCCTCACCTTCCGGATTACACTAGACCACACTCGGGTTGTGGTTGGATTCTTGTTGATCAGTCTTTAGTTTTCTATGCTATATAGATAGATTGATACATGCGATAGTATATGCATTTCAACAAGTTATTGAACAAAAAATGTGATTTAAATTCCTTCAAACACTGTACTATGTCATTTTAGTATTTGTGTCGTTGATTGCCTTCTCGTTTACTATCTTAACATCACCGAGTACTTTTACTCACATTTCATAATGTTGTTTAACTGCAGCATGATGTACATTAATAGTTATAACATGTGCACGCGTACGGGGTTAATTCAAGAAATTTTTTAGGAGAAGAAGTTAGTTCAATAAATGCCTCACCTTCCGGATTACACTTGACCACACTCGGGTTGTGGCTGGATTCTTGTTGATCAGTCTTTAGTTTTCTATGCTATATTTTGTATACTTTCTTTGATTTTCTTTTTTGTATTGCCATGGCGTTGTGAGTTTACTTTCAACTTTTCTAAGTTTGAACGCTCTTGTATATCTTTTGCCTCTCTTTTGTCCTGAAAAAATAAAAGGATTTGTTAGAAAATTCTTATTTAAACATTGATAGTATTTCTTCTTTTCACTTAATCTTCATTTATGTTTGCTTTTGTTTTAATACTTCGTACAATAATTGTGTCATATTTATAGCACCATTTGTTCCAACAAATTGTCCATCTGGGTATATGTTTCCTACCGGCGAAAATGCAAGGGTGAGTAATATTGAATGTGGCAGCAGTTAAATCTCGTTACATTGTAAATAATTGATATTGAAAATAGGGCTATTGAGTAACAAGACATCTTCATCATAAAGAAAGTAAAATTGAAGAACGATGAATGAAGTTTCGTTTTATGGAAACCGTGTATATTGCACAAGCATCATTGGTAAAAAGAACTCAAGTTTGAACTACATTTTTAAAGCATTATACGCAGTAGTTCAAATTGGAAATTATAATGCTTTAGAATTTGAAAACAAAAAATTAATACATTTTAATATAAAACAAAACTTTCAACAGTCATCCATTATATACATCCAATGCTCCGTGTTGAAGGCTGTACCTTGACTTATAATGGTTTACTTTTATAAATTGTTACTTGGATGGAGAGTTGGCACTCATACCACATCTTCCTATATCTATATCTATATAAATGTATATGCTACTTCTAAAAATATTTCGTTTATATAATTTTGTAATACTATTTATGTTTTCTTCCCAAATTTCAGAGGTCATGCGCCATGACCCCTGGGGCATTCTTGTGGAACCCAAACAGTGAGACAGAAGCGAATGCTGTAAAGAGTAGATTTAATTTTGGTAAGTAAAAAGTGAATGATTATTATCAAGTTCTTAATCTATGGAAAGTAGCAAAAGCATATTATTTAGTATTATGATTAATGAAACCCATTTATCAAGTTATTTTTTTAAGTAAATTTGAAAAAAAAATAATAAAAATAATAAAATAATAAAAATAATAAAAAAGGACCCAAAAAATTAAACTGTCAGGAACAGTTTCAGAATACGACTGTAAGAATCAGTTATTTGGTAACACATCTTCAAAATATCCATAATATAACTACCAGAATCTACTCTATATTAGAAATGTTCAAAATTTTATTAGGATGTCGTAGGCTGCAATGTCAATGTCTAGAGATAGTGTTTTAAACCTGCTAGTCATTGACAAGGTGTTAGAGATCGTCTATTCAGAACAACATACTCGTGTAAAAGAGCATCAAATTGATGGGACAACATTTTAAGAATTAGTTTGTTTTCCGAATTATAGCAGATTTTAACAAATTCAAAAATATGACATCTTTTAAAATATTAAAAATAAAATAAAACAGACAACATAACAAGGAAGAAAACCGTGGAATTTTACATCACAAGATGTATCAATTATTCATTAAACCAATTGCGATATGATATTGAACAATTGAATGTCATGGAAATCTATGATACTATGTGATGGAATTCTAGTCGGCTGCCATACAAGTTAGAATTTAGCTAGCTATAAAACCAGGTTCAAGCCACCATTTTCTACATAAAAAAATGCCTATACCAATTCTGTAATATGACAGGTTTTTTTCAGTTCGGTTGATTTCTTTGAAGTTTTGATTTTGTAATTTGATAAAGGGCTTTCCAATTTGATTTTTCCTATGAGTTTAGTATCTGAACGCAGTTGTATTATGATTCAGTTGCTGACAATTAATATGTATTTTTCGTTTTGGTAGATGATATGCAAGGATCCTGGGTTGGTGGAAAAAAAAAAACAGTAATAGAAAGTTAGTATTTGAAATAGACAATGTTGGATTTGTATTGAATCAGTAGAGTATACCTTTCGGAGGTAACTATAACATTTTAGATTATTAAGTTAATAGTACATATTTGTAGGACCGCGATGGTACACCGAACCCGATGGTCACAATGAGGTACGTTGGTTTGACGGTGCAATCCTTTTTTATCACGCTGAGTGCGATGGTGGCATTATGACGCTATCTTGTTGTTTTTTCGCCGAAGTTTAATGGTGGTGTAACGCTGAAACGTAATGGTTTACACAAACAATAATTTTAGAGCGTTTCGTGTCAATGCAGAAGTCAATGTGTATGCTTGAGGCAGTTTTGGAGTTTTTTAAGTTAATAAAGGGCTTATAAACTTTTGACTTTTTTTTCTCTAAAAATATCTTTTTGCACTTTTCTTTGCTGTAATGGCAAATTACTCGACCTACAACAGTTGGCCGAGTATCCCTGTGAATAAGTCACTAAATTACTAGGGATTTTATCTAGTGAATTTATATTTGTAAGGAGTCAGTTAGTTTTACAACTCATTATTAATACAGTTTGTTGGGGGAAATCTATAGTCACATGATTAAGGAAAGTGTACAGTTTTGTCCGGTTTTGTTCAAAGATAAAAGTTTTTTGATCATTGACCTTATTTCTTTATAAAAAAAAAATCTGTTACAGCTATTTGGACAGTTGTCCTGGTGAATGTATGCGTTTTATTGACTGTAATCTCAAACAGCTTGCACTTTAGTTATATATTGTAAGTGGTAAGTCTCGACATTCTACATGTTCTAATTGAACATTCATTTGAATAAATATGCAAATATGAGTTTTGCTGTTTTATTTTATTACCATGTGTTCAGATAAATTTTCAGATTTTCCTATCCAGGAAAGCTGTTTATATCTAGCTGTTCATGATCATATGTATCTTTTTAAATCATTTAGAAATATGCTGTTTTAAGCATTAATAAATTTGTTAATTTCGTATGTGTTCAAAAATTTATTTCTGAAAACTGCATAAACACATATACCTTTTCGTTTATAATTTGATATATGAGTACTTTTATATATTTAATAGATTAAAATAGTTAAGAAGAAATTTGTAGCATGATACATAGGATCATGTATTTTATAGCCTAGTACTAAAGGGTTTATATAAAAAATATGTGACCCTATATTGGTTTTGCTTACAAGTACACATACTTTCTTCCAAAATTCATGAAAGTATTGACATTTTAGAAAACAAGTGTTCGTATTCTTCAGTCGAATTGCACAGGAAACAAATGCTTGTATCTTGTATGTTCGATTCTTGTAGTTTTTGTTTCATTGAAGGGTATAATGGAGTAATTTCCATCTTAACATTTAACATTTGTTATTTATTAAATAAGAAAAAGTAATTTGTAGCATGTTACTTATTGGAGTGATTGATTTTAGTTTGAAGATTTTTTTTCATTTGGAGAATCCTATACATGTAGGTCTCTTTTTGTCCCTGTTTTTTAAACTGTTATTTATTTCTTTAGATGACATATTCTCTTTTTTTGTTAACAGTGAAGGACGAGTTCAAATTTGTTTTTACAAAAGTTTTCAAAGATTTGTCAAATTTTGATGTATTGCGTCATTGTTTTGGCATAGAGTTTTTCAATTTTGAAAGTTCTGAGAAATTCGTATATGAAAGGCCATTCTAAAGAATCGAAGGCTACGGAAAAGTCGATGAACAATAAACTCCATCTATATAAAATTTTTCTATTAAGTCTATTATATCTTGAATCTGGCGAAAGTTAAAACCTATGTACCGATTTTTTATATATACATTCTGGTCACTATGGATAATTTTGAACAACACCACATTTAATCGTTCACTAGTGCATAGGCCATAAGCTCATACATTTATTAAAGTGATTGGTCGGTAGTTATCGAATGATAATGGATCATTTTCTTTATATAGAAGGGACATAACACCTGTTTTTTGGAGAGTTGACATTTTTTTCTTTTTTTCATAACATGTATTCAACAGGTTAGATACTTTCACTGCAGAATTCTTTAGGTATGATCAAAACGTCAATAAAATTCTGCACTTAGACCATGTAATCCAGGGAATTTGTTCAGTTCCATATCGAATATAGTATTTGTACATTCTTCGACCCCAATAGTTCACTATCATTATTGGATAATGAGTGATCTATCTTTGTTTCACTAGTATAATATTTTATTTCTGAAGGGTCTGATTGATGTCAAAAATGTACTTGCATGTTTCAGTGACGTATATATAATTAACCAATCAGCATATAAGATTTTGTAATCACGTGGTAGCAATTAGATAGAAATATTTGACTGATAAAATACACATACTTATCAATGATCACACATTGCAGGATCTATTTTAATGCTATAGAAAAAGGAAGAAAACCTGTTATGCCTTTTTTAAAAAAACAATAATTATCATCTCTCAATTAGAGATTGATAATGATAATTATTCTCAAATAGAATAACAACATCTAGTTATCTCTCAATTGGAGACTGCTAATCTAAGTTATTCTCAAATAGAATAGCAAAAATAAAGTAATCTCTCAAATAGAGACTGCTTAAATAAGTTGTTCTCAAATAGAATAACAAAATAAGATATTTAATCTCTCAAATAGAGTATTAAATTTATAAGCAATGATAAACTAACGCAAACGTTTTGCATACAAAAGACACAAAAATCTAAAAGAGTATTTAACGAATTCACATTTTATAAGCCATATATGGTATCAATCATAAGCATAATACCATTTATAAATCCAATGTAGACTTGCTTACCTTTTTATTTCTGTTGCTTATATACAATGCTTTAACTCATGAATTCTAATAAACCAAAATGTTCAAGTTGTGATATACAGGATCAAAATTTAGAACAATTGTAATGAGCATTTCTATAGCAGGGGTCATCATATTTCCATACATTGTATTCGGAGGCTATTCGTTTATCAAATACCTCCGTCAAAAGTAACGGAAATAACAAATTTAAAGCAACCAAAGTATGAAATTTTGGTGATGATAAATTTGCATAATTGTATAAAAGATATATGGTCATGGAAATGATCCAGATTCAAGCTGAAGTACGATTTTTACTTTTGCTTTATCTTTCATGCGTTCAGGGAGAACAAATCAAACTGTATTGTCAAAGCATATAAGATATAACAATATAAGGATATTTTTTTATTGTATTTGTATCTATCATATGACGGTCCTTTCTAGTTGAGTGTTGCGACAAATAAAAAACAATGTACGTCCTTAAGTTCATTATGTTGACATGATGTTTTCTGCATGTTCTAGATATGCATATTTGACTTCATTTTATTAGTTGATATACATAACGTTGTTTGTTACATGCATGTTAGAACAGATGCAATATATACTCTTCGGAGTTTAGTATGACGTTCCTTATCACTGAACTAGTAACATATTTTCTCGCTGCATTTAAGACCCATTGGTAACCTTCGGCTGTTGTCTGCTCTATGGTCGGGTTGTTGTCTCTTTGACACATTCCCCATTTCCATTCTCAATTTTATCTTATTTTGCAGGATTTCTTGACGAATCATCTGGAAATCCTGATAGTGAATGTTTGGTAATAGTTGCTTTTTTCTCTGTGATGAGTGTGGATTGGTTTTGGGGACCAATAACCTGTACTACTGACGCGATATACGTTTGCGAATTTGAAAGAGTAAGTTTGACAAAGAATATTTAGATTTAAAGGCTTTTTTATCCTTGGTTTAACATTTAGGTATTCCTCTTTGATTAAACATAATGATAACATTACATTCACCCCGAAAACAATCTTGAGAGGTTCATATGATATTTGTTGGGGTTCGTGTTGCTTAGTCTTTAGTTTTCTATGCTGTGTCTTGTGCACTACTACTTGTCTGTTTGTCTTTTTTTTTATCTATGAGTTCGAATGCCCTAAGGTATATTTCGCCCTTCTTTTGAAACAGCTGATTGTACCTATGAATAGTTCCAGGTAACATCAATAACATAGGCTTCTGACGTCATGCACATTGTCGTTTATACTTCTATTTTGTCTATATCAATTTGTTTTAATACGTTTGATTGCAAAATGGTGGCATATAATAAATTAACATATTCGTGTATTTTGGTATTATAATACGTTGTTTCCTTATTGACAAGACTATGTATACAGGTGTATATAAGTCATGATTTAATACAAAAGAATGAATTTCAATGGGTCTTTGATTTTTATCAATAAAATGATTAAAAATATGTAAGACGTGCTCAGCGAAAAAAGATAAGACTAAAAGTACAAGATGCCAGATTCATCATAAAAAAACTATGAATAGTTTCGACACATACGGTATTAGTACGAATAATGTTGTGTATAATGATTTTGTTATCTATGAATTACATTTGTCTCTGCATAATACTTTTAAAAGCAGCAAAATATAAGTTATCAGCGTTTCAGATTTCATTATTTCTAATTCGTTGACAATAAACATATATGTTTAAATGCAGAACTCTTCATATTTGTTAATAAAATGGGATGTTGCAAACGGAACCACTTTAATCAATGTACATGTATATAGAAATCAGAGAAAAGTTCAAATATAGGTTAATGTTATAAAAGTTAACATAAAATTCAAATAGATTACATAATACGTATTCGAATTATGGCACACATTTAACGACAGTCTAAATTTCGAAAGTTTTACTTTTTTTTATCAGATAAGCTGACATGTTTAACCTCGCTATATTCTATATGTGCCTGTCCCAAGTCAGTAGCCCGTATTTGGGGTGGGGGTGGTGGTTTGTTTGTTGCAGTTGATCTCATGCGTTGTTTGTTTTTTGTTTTGAACAGTTCTTGTCTTGTTCTGTTGCACCACTTCTCAGGATTAGGGGAGGTTTGGGTGCAACTAACATATTTAACCCCGCCGCATGCTGCATCTGCCTGTCCCAAGAAAACTGCATATAATTTTGTGGTTGTCGTTTGTTGCTATGTCACATATTTGTTTTGTTCATTATTTTGTAAATAAATTAAGCCGTTAGTTTTCTCGTTAGAATTGTTTTACATTTCTCATTTAGGAGTATGTTATAGCTGACAATGCGATTTGAGCTTCACTCATTTTTTACGGCCGTACGGTAACCTGTAGTCATTAATTTTTGTGTCATTATGTCTCTTGTGAAGAGTTGTGTCATTGGTAATCATACCGCATATTCTTTTTTATATTATATAAAAAAGCAATTTAAAAAAATGAATGAACGAATCAATAAATGAATTGATCAGTTATCCTTGCATGAAACCTTTTTAATGTATTTGATCTGTACTATATCTCTGTAAGATAATCTCTTTGTTTTCTTATCAAATGTTAATACATTCGGACGAACACGGGAAGCCTGCATACGCATTGGGGTTACTTTGGACACCGAAAGCATACTAATGACGTCACGTTTAATTTCAAAATATTATGTTGTGAAATTTTCGTTCTTTAAAATATTACATCAAAACATTAATTTTAATTTACGAATTTGTATTTGTGTTTGCATCAATATAAAAAAAACCGTGCTGTATTTGACTTCTTGGTCACAAATACCTGGTTGTTCATGCTCTACGACAATTTGCTTTGCAAACTAAATTTTCAACGGGAAAACACACGTTTTACATCGGCCAAGTTTCAAGCATAAAACACATTATACATTGATCTCTGAATTGACGACTTGAATAATTCATTTTCAGGATTAATATATATTTGATGATGAAGGATTAACATTTGTACCATCACTCAAAAGTAATGATAATAAATGAATTTGTCAGACAATATTCGAATTTTATTTAAATGTATGTATTGTTTGTAGAATATATGGACTTACGTTTACTATGTTATGTATTTCAGAAGGTTTGTCCATAGATATTATGAACGCCACCAACAAAGCGCTTCATTGAAAGAAGACTGTTCAATGCATTAAAATCTTAAAACTGACTTATCTACATAAATTACGCCTTTTAGTTTTCTCGTTTGATTTGTTTTCCGTTTGTCATTTTAGGGCTTGTTATAGCTGACTATGCGATATTGCCTTTGTTCATTGTTGAAGGCCATTTAGTGACTTATAAGTGTCAATTTCTGTGTCCTTTTGTCTCTGATAGAAGGTTGTTTTTTAGATGACATGGCCCACAGGGCCAAGTGAGCTTTTCTCATTACTTGACGTCCGTCGTCGTCGTCCGTCGTCCGTCTTTCGTCGTCCGTCGTCGTCGTCGTTAACTTTTACAAAAATCTTCTCCTCTGAAACTACTGGGCCAAATTTAACCAAACTTGGCCACAATCATCATTGGGGTATCTAGTTTAAAAGATGTGTCCAATGAACCCACCTGCCATCAAACATGGCTGACATAGCTGAAAATAGGACATAGGGGCTTATATCTCTGAAACTAAAGCATTTAGAGCAAATTTGAGATGAAAATGTTTATCAGGTTAAGATATATTTGTCCTGAAATTTTTAGACGAATCAGACAAACTGTTGTTAGATTGCTGCCCCTGAATTAATAATTTTAAGGACATTTTGTTGGTATTGATTATTATTTTTAATATCATTATAGATAGAGCTAATTTGTAAACAGCAATAATGTTCAGCAAATTAAGATCTACAATTGAGTCAACATGACCAAAATGGTCAATTTAACAATTTTTCGTAAATTTTTGTAATCTTTTACAATAGTCTTCTCCTGAAACAGCTAAGACAAATTTATACTTGGTCACAAATAAGCATTAGGGTATTTTTTAGATGTGTCCTATGACCCTGCCTGCCAACCAACATGGCAGACATTATTACAAATAGAACAAAGGGGAACAATGCAGTTTTTGATTTATATCTCTGAAACTAGACCAAAAGTATAACGGTTGCATTATTTCATGCATCAATTGTAAATAAAAATATCATGTGAGCGACAGAGGCTCCTTGGAGCCTCTAGTTTGGCAAATATACCACATCTTCTTATTTTATAGTAATTGTTTTAGTTTATTTCTGTAATATTTCACTGATATTCCAAAGGGTCTATCCAACTACGATTGCATCCGTAAATCATCCAATCAAACAAATCAGTTGTATAATTTTCAGAGAAAACAATGGTGCAACAGATTTCTTCTAAATATAAGTAGATAGAATATTATAGGAAAAACAAGCACTGGAATAAGAAATCAATTGAGAGGTTTTAAAATACTCTAAAAGCAGGAGTCGATTGAATATTCCTAAATATAATGTCAACGAAAATTATGTCTTTAAATAAGGAGATGTTGTATGATTGCCAATGAAAAAACTATCTTCCAAATTTCAAATGAAGGTATTGAAGTCATATTCGTTACATTTATCATCTGTATCATTATATAATTCAATATTTTTTTTCTTTTACATGTTTTAATGACTAAAACCATGTGCGTGTTACAGAGTTCCCAATATGGCTCTACTTTTAATTATTTAATTTTGGATACAACTCGTCTTGTCATTTGCTGAAATATAAAATTGAGAATAAAAATGAGAAATATTTCAAAGAGACAACAACCCGATAAAAAAGCAGATAACAGCATAATGAAACCAAAGGTCTTCAACGCAGCGAGAAAATCCCGCACCCGGAGGTTGGCCTCAGCTGTCCCTTAAAAAAAGGAATATAGAATGAAGTAAATCATAGGGAAAGAATGTGACATTTTTTCTGTCTATTCAGAATAACCTCAAACACATATACGTGGGATATAGTGTGAAACATAGACACAAAATATCAGACATTCCTTAAATTGTTTTTTTCAGTAATTGAGCGTCCTGTTTACTTTTACAAAGAATGATGCATATTTTGTTAATACTCGAATAGTATCATATAGATATAAGAAGATGTGGTATGAGTCCGAATGAGACAGCTCTCCATCCAAGTCACAACTTGTAAAAGTAAACCATTATAGGTCAAAGTACGGTCTTTAACACGGAGCATTGGCTCACATCGAACAGCAATCTATAAAGGGACCCGCAAATGAATTAAACTATTCTAATGGGACAACAAACGGTTTAATCTATATAATAAACGAGAAACGAGATTTAATTATGAACCACGTCAATAAACGACAACTTCTGAACATCAGGTTCCTGACATATGACAGGTGCAAACACATGCAGTGAGTTTAAACGTTTTAATAAGTACCCGAAACAAAAGTGTAACATCACAACATAGAAAAACACTATAGAATAACCGTTGAAATGGCTTTACTCAATCAAAAGACATATTAACACAAGTGAACAAACACTGGACGAATAAAATTATACTGATGGACTTTATAAACGCAACACTAGATAATTCTATTTTATTCCCATTTTCAAAAAGGCAATGTTTGTAAACTAAATGTAAATAAATAAACTTTAATCATTTCGTAATTGCCTGAAAAAAGTTTGGAGTTTAAAAATTGAACTGATGACGTCATTTTTTAAGTTCAAATCAGGGTGTATGCATTTGTTTTCCACTTATCAATGGGTGTGTCACCGTCGAATGCAATGACTGCCTGCAACCAGCGTCAAAAAGATTGTCAGAAACGTCAACTAATTCTTTTGTGTATGTTTTCCGTTTTTTTTTTTTTTTTGTACATTATGAGTTTGCCTCTGTCCCATGCATTACAGTGTGTTTTAGCAGTTAAGTTGTTTAAATTTTATTGCTTGAAATGTTTTAGTGAAGTCGATTCTTTTGCATTTCAGTATACGGGAATCATTTTTGACATTAAACTTTCTGCCATTGCATTCTTGACTTGATGAGCAGTTGATGTTGCGGTCGTAAAAATGACGTGGCACATTTTTTTTTTGTATTGACGTTGCGTTTTCACAAGATATTGATCTGGTCATAAAAGGTCTTCAAAAAGTCTATGTCTGTCTTACCGTTGTTGTAAGGACGAGTTTCTGATGTAAAATTGTCCGAAAACAGCACATTCACATATTCCTGCATGCCATATTCGTATAACCTGATTCAGATTGTCATTGCTTAGTCTTGACAATATGGAGGTGCAACATTTGTTTAATGATTTAAAATTGGGTATGAATTAAAGGAATTGTTTCATGAACAAAAATCCTTAAAAAAATCATTTATGGGTTTCAAATTTTTCAAGAAATCCGCGCGACTTGAATAATACAGTATGTTCAATAACCTCAGGTAGACAGGTATTGATTTTTCTAAATAGGCACACTTTTTTCAGTAAAAGTTTTAACGGTGTTGTCTCAAAAAAGACTGTATTCATGAACTACAAAAAAAGATCAAGGACAGATGAACCTTGCCAGACATGCATGTTTATCTGAGAACCCTTATGCACATCACAAAGATGTAAGAATATGCTAAAAGTATATTGGAAACGCACCTCACCATCAAAATTAACAATGCAAAACACTCCGTACAGATGGAGTCACTGTAAAACGTAGCATGTCAGACAGATATACACCTTACAGTCATTCAAAGTATCAAATATAATTACCTTTTGATTATTGTATCAAAACCGTTTTCACAAAAAATTAACAAATGAACTTTAAAAACAAGAATTAAACCTTTCAAACATACATGCATATCATAAAATCATTCCATAAAATACATGTAGTTGTCATATCCCTTAACGTATCAGAGATAAAGACAAAATGATTTATAAATTAACCATTCTTCTTTATATATTTGTTTGTTTTTGTAGTGATTAAGATTATAACAAAATGTTGACTGCTGTACCCCTATTTTTGATGTGTTTACCTATTAAAGTCTGTTTGTTTTGTTCACACATTGTTTTCAATATACTGTGAATTCATTATTATTCGTTGGATACCAATTTTCGTGGATTTCGTGGGTTTAGGTGAAACACGAAATTAAAAGTTCAACGAATGACAAATGTTGTATAGGCTCTTATGCAGTCTTCGGCAAAACCACGAACATTAATGTCAACGAACATGATAGTTTTCTCAATCCACGAAAATTGGTGCCCACGAAAATAAATGAATCTACAGTAATGGAATTGGATGCAACTGCAATACAAGTGAGAGGTTTAGCTAGCTATAAAACCAGGTTTAATCCACCTTTTTCTACATAAGATAATGTATGTACCAAGTCAGGAATATGACAGTTGTTATCGATTCGTTTATTGTGTTTCAGCTTTCGATTTTGCCATTTGATTAGAGACTTTCCTTGTTAAATTTTCCTCGGATTTAAAAAAATTTGTGATTTTACTTTTAGCCAGACATGCATGTATTCCTGAGATCCCTTATACACACCACAACATTGTAAGACTATGCTAAAGGTATATAGGAAACGCACCTCACCATCAAAATTAACAATGCAAAACACTCCTCGAAGATGGGGTCACTGTAAAACGTAACCAGTCAGACAGATATACACGTTACAGTCATTCAAAGTATCAAATTCATTTCACCTTTTGGTTATTTTATCAAAACCGTGTTCACAAAAAATCTAACAAACGAACCATAAAAACAAGAATAAAACCTTTCAAACAAACATGTACAATGTATATCATAAAATCAATCCATAACAAACATGTAGTTGATATATCCCTTAACGTAATTGAAATACAGACAAATGATATATAAATTAACCATCAGTCAAGATACAACAAAATATTTAAGATTAAACGAAGTTGAAAAACCATAAATATACACCATTCAATTATTTCATTCGTTACCTTTTGATTATTGTATCAAAACCGTTTTCACGAAAAAGTTAACAAACAAACCATAAAAACAAGAATAAAACCTTTCAAACATACATGTACAGTGCAACCTGTGTTATCCGACACACAACTCACTTTACATCATAATCATACTGATGAAGGATATCTGTTTTCCGAAATATTTAACATTTGTTCATATATTTATTTTTTTGTGGTGATGTTGTACCCTTTTAAACTTGTCATATATTATGTTTTGTAGTGTAGTGTATCGATTTTGTTTGTTTTGTTCACATATCGTTGTCCATATAATGGAATGTGATGCGACTGTCATATAAGTAAAAGGTTTAGCGCTTTAAACCCAGGTTCAATTCACCATTATCTACATAAGAAAATGCCAAATTCCTACATAAGAAAATGCCTGTACCAAGTTAGAAACATCCATTCGTTTGATGTGTTTGAGCTTTTAATTTTGCCATTTGATTATGTACTTTCCGTTTTGAATTTTCCTCGAAGTCAAGTTTTTTGTGATTTTACTTCTGACTGTTTTAACACGTGAAACCGATCCTCAAGTAACCAGCAGAAAGAAATTGAGGGCCTAGACCTTTTGCTAAAAATTAAAAACAATGGTAATATGCCTCTAGATTCAGACAAAAAAAGATTTGATATAATGGCTCTGTGTTTCAACACAGGGGACTGAGTCTCCTATGAACAAAAGAAAAAGGAAGTAAGAGCCCACATCCCTTGTTTAAAAACTTGG
Source organism: Mytilus californianus (assembly GCF_021869535.1). Lineage (NCBI taxonomy): Eukaryota > Metazoa > Mollusca > Bivalvia > Mytilida > Mytilidae > Mytilus > Mytilus californianus. Next base: position 70,610,759 of record NW_026262745.1, read on the forward strand.
GAACAGGCCTTAACATGTTAAGGAACAAACGAAAAGTAATTGAATTATTTAACCTTAGTCAAAATTAAATTACAAATTTAAAATATTATACCAGCTTTAATCAGTGCTGTTTATTGGGAATGTATTTCCAAGCAATCGTTGTTGTAACGCCTTAATTGTCGTCATCTTTGAAATTTTAGAGTTGTATCAGTTCATATCGCACATTACTGTTTTTATTTAAAGCATATCTTTGCAGTCTCTGTTGTAAAAAACTATATAACCTTCGTCATGCTTTAAATTTTAGAATTGTACAAGCGTCTAAACTATGATTATCGGTTTTAGCTGTTTTATTGTAAAAATTTCAAGATTGATATGATTCATTTTACTTCATAATCATACTGATGAAGGATATCTGTTGTTGGAAATATTTTACATTTGTTCATATTATCATTATTTGTGGTGATGTTGTGCCCTTTTAATCTTGTCACATATTATATTTTGTAGTGTAATGTATCATTATTAAATAATCCATCGCCCCGTAAGATTTATCATTGGCTATTATTCAGTCATTTAATATCAATATATACATGTATATTCATATATACTTGTAGTCTGTTTAAAAAAAGAAGCATATGAGGTTAAAGTCATAATTAGAAACACCTTGACCTTATTATCTATTTTCTGGATCATTAACCTCAAATTGAAAAGATCCAGTTATGCTTCAATTAAGGTTTACGAGTTATAATCATATACTGCTCGTATCAAAAACATAAGAGAAAAGAACTCTCATATGGTATCTACTGATTACTTAGGTTAATTTTTTTTTTTCGAAATCCTGAGGATGTAAGAGCAATTTGAAAAAATAAATCAGTTATGTTTAAGAAGATCAATCACACAAAAACGGTATTCTGAGAGGTTACAATAAAAAGAAAAGCATTCGGTTAACGTTACACAGATTCAAAAGCCAAAAACATCCTGTTCTATATCATGGACAAATAGAAAGACCTGCTAATAATTATTAAAAACATAACTAGACTCAAATGAGAAAAAAAAAACATTCGAGAGGATAGAAACCAAGAGACATCAATAAAATATCCATTTCAAAACTGCTCAAGTACAAGCAATCTTTATTGAGATATATTACATTGCATATAAACTTAACTTTGACCTATAACGGTTAACTTTTACAAATTTTGTATTGGATTGAGAGTTGTCTCATTGACACTCATACCACATCTTCTTATTTATACTATCTGAAAAACAGTACAAAAATGTTCTTCGATCGAAATGCATATAAACTATACATCAGACTGTATATCTGTAAAGATTTATATACACAGCTAGTATGTATCTTAAGTTATTTTACATCTACGCAGATGCACATATGAAGATAAAATGTAAATTAAAAACAATGTATAATATATACATTTTAATATGTTTATATTCAGTCTATATGTATCGGATCTGATGTATATTTCGTTGAAAGCTTTACAGACGTAACGTTAGTTTGAGGGAGACTTATAGAATATCAGTTACTAATTACAGAAACAGACTGAAATAGATAAGTCAGTTTAAAGATTTTAATGAACCAAACAATCGTCTTTTTGTGAAGCGCTTCGGTGGCAGGGTACATTATATCTAAGGACAAATCTTCTGAAAATACACAACATATTAATTATTAGTCCATATATTCTACAAACAATTAGTAAAATTAAATAAAACAAAAAAAATTCTTCACCGAATATTCCACAAAAGGTTTTTTTCACAATTTTAAAATGTCGCGGTTTAAGTCTCGGCACCGAATTTATGCACCAGACGCTGAAATGCGACTTTCATACAAGTGAAACGTTTAGCTAGCAATAAAACTAGGTTTAATCAACCATTTTCTACATGCTTGTTCTAAATCAGGAATATAACATTTGTCTTCATTCGTTTGATATGTTTTATCTTTTGATTTAGACTTTTAATTAAGGACTTTCCATTTGTCAAAATGTTTAAATTTGATAAATAGAAGATGTTATCATTTCGGTTTGTCCTTAGTTACAGTCAAGTATCTACATAGTTTAAAAGAGTATTGTCATCCAATGACATTTTAAATAGCCACCACATATTTTGATAAACAGGAAAGAATTACAATTATTTGAATAAAAAAAATGTTCGAAAAAAACACATAATTTCTACATAAAATGAACGAAAAGACTATATTAATGAGACATATTCAAATACATGAGAAGGTGATATACAAGGAAAATGGATGATTCCAATTATCTATTAAATCAATTATTGTTTACATATGTTATAAGGATAAACTACTTTTGAAATTAATAGTATCGTCGATAATGTTAAATGTTTGGCAACTTTCAAAGAATTTTTCTAATATACATGTACGTATTCGTGTAATTTCATCTAGTTATTAATTAGAATATACATTTTTTTTAATCTTACGGATTGTAGATTCATTATTATGCATTGGATACCAATTTTCGTAGATTTTACTGGCATAGGGAAACCATGAATTTAAATGTTCAACGGATTACGAAAATATCCATAAAAACGCAAACAGAATATGTCAAAACTACGAAATCAAATATGCACGATAATTCCAAGTTGTCATCAATTCTACAAAAAAACAATGTACCCATGCATACCTATTTTCGTAACTTCCGTTGGTACAGATGAACCACGTAGTTAAAGGTTCAATGAAAAGCACATGTTCTCTTGGTTTTTTTGCGGACTTGGCCAAACCACGAATTCAGATATCCACGAAAATTGTTCCTTTATCCAAGAAAATTAAGTAAGTGAATCCACAGTATTTTGAAATTCAAACATGCATCCACTGAAGCGTATGCCTCAGTATTTGATAATGACGTATTTGTACATGTATAAATCGTCACACGAGTCATATCAATAAGAAAACTCTGTAATAGAACCCCAAAATGTTGTACGACTTTCTGAACCATTGTATAATATTTTCTCAGAACATTAAAAACAAGAATATATAACTTTATGATATGAAAAAAATATTAATTATGATAAGTTACTTTTGATTGGATCGATACAGCGATTTTTATAGATATATGGCATTCACCGAGGATAACAATTGTTTTAGTTTATAATACGCTCCAATTTCTAGTATTTGCTCAAGATATGTAACTACACCTTTTCTATTTAATATATTATCTGCGTTTCAAAAGTTAAAAATATGTAATAGAATGTCTTTAAATTGACATCGACAAAAATGAGACAAAAATCAAAATTGTGCATGACGTCATGAGCCTACGTTATTGACCTTACCTAGGGAATTTTATTTTTGTTACACGTTAGATGTTCCAAATCTGATAATAACCTATCATGATGTTTTCCGCGGTGAGTATAATCTTTTATTAAAGAAGACATGTTTTTGCCAACGAGAAAAGAGTCCTATAATAAAAATATGAGTCAAACTCACTCTTGGATATTCGCAAACGAATGACGCAGTAACAGAACAAGTTCTTGGTCTCCAGTACCAAATCAGAGACCCAACAAAGATAGGACTCATTCCTAAACATTCACTATCAGTATTAATAAAAGTCTGTAGTCCTGCATTTGTTGCCGCATTTACTGCAAAAAAGTGTATTAGTTGCAACTGTTGTAACATGAAAAGGACTAAACATTCACTATCAGTATTAATAAAAGTCTGTAGTCCTGCATTTGTTGTCGCATTTACTGCAAAAAAAAAGTATTCGTTGCAACTGTTGTTACATGAAAAAAACTTCATACTTATCAACTGTGAATAAAATAAAGTAAAATATGGATGATCAGAAAATTAAAACAAACAAACAGACACAAAAACGAAACTGAAAAACGTGTTTTCTTGTTTATGTGTCATAAGACTGAACTTAACAGTACAGTAATATCATCTACATAACATAAAGCTCTCTTCCCTATAACGAAAATTAAACATATCGTTTTAGCAAGACATTACGATTTTTTTTCAACTAAGGCATGAACGATTGAAAATTTAAATATCGTGCTTCTGCTTGCTGATAGCACATTTTCATGACCATATATTTATCTTATAATTTTTTAACATCTATCAACACCAAAGATTCATACCTCGTTTGCTTAAATTTTGTGAAACCACAACTTCTGACGGGGGTATTTGATAAAGGTATAAGTCCTAAGTTAGGAATCTGAGTTTCAGTGGTTGTCGTCTGTTTATGTGTTTCATAAGTGTTTCTCGTTTTTATATAGATTAGACCGTTATTTTTCCCGTTTGCATGGTTTTACATAAGTAATTTTTGGGGCCCTTTATAGCTTGCTGTTCGGTGTGAGCCAAGGCTCCGTGTTAAAGGCCGTACCTTGACTTATAATGGTATACTTTTATAAATTGTTACTTGGATGGAGAGTTGTCTCATTGGCATTCATACCACATCTTTCTATATCTATAGACTTCAAATACAATATATGGAACTAAGAGATGTTTGAAGTACCCTAGTTTCGAAATGATCATCATATTTGTTTGAACTTTTGGCCCTGTACGTCATATACAGTAAGTCGAAGTTTATCATTTAGGAGATAACTGTATTGTATTTTAAGCTTCGACGGCATCAATTGATGATTTGATGATCGATCGCAAATCAAGTTAACTGGTGACGCGGTAGCCAGTTAACGGGTATTTGCTACCATCAAATCACCAATTGATGCCGTCTGAGCTTAAAATACAATATTGTTATCTCCATTCTAATGTAACTGACAGAAAACCACGTCAAATCATGCATTTAAATTTCTGTCATACCTCGTCTGCGCTTGCGCGTATGTTTTCATAGCATCAACCATGAAAATTAGTGACGTTATCCAATCAAAATGAACGTTACAAACGAAACTCGCGTCTGGCGTAAATATAAAATTTAATCCTGGTATCTATCATGAGTGTATATATGACTATGATTCATTACTAGAAATAAATGCATCGTCTTAAAAAAAGTGACATAACAGAAACAGATTATGACCAGATGTTTAATTTCTTTTGCGACCCTGTAGGTACCACATGTAAAGCAGTAACTTGTTGCCCATCAGCGTTCTTCAGATCTACCCGATTCATATCAGGGATTAAGTTATTAATGAATAGTTTTTATATGATTTTAACTGTTAACTATGTTAGTGATGTTTGTCCTTAACAAGTTTATGGTGTTTGTCTTTGTATGTTTGTTGTCTGTTTGAAAGCCCTCTTTGAATCTTCTCCCTTTTTCATATGAGAGAAAAGTATAAGAGTTGTATGATTAGAAGACATTGTCGACAGACCGTTGAAGACCCTTATGTAGTGAAATTCATTAACACCCTCTTTTTTTCATAGGATGCTATAGAAAAAATATTGCCTATATTGATATTATAATCCAAAGGCCTCGTTATAAATTTTCTACTTTTATGAAAAAGTTGTCACGTATTTCAAAATCCTGCTATCGGAAATTTGTATTGGTATTGCAAATATTCTGTATTGTTATGATCTATGTATGAATAACGGCGCGGCTTTTGGTCCCATAAGTTGATTTAGAGGGGGTCCAAATTACTTCCATGTTACAAAGATACAGATTGACAATCAAATTCGTAAGTAGAAAATAACTTACAACGCCATGGCGAAAAAGGAAAACAGACAAACATTTTTTTGCAAAACACAACATTAACGACTAAAGAATTAGCAACACAAACCCCACAAAATAAGGGGTGACATCAGGTGCCCCGGCAGTGTAAGAAGATCCTGTTCCACATGTGGAAAGTTATAAAACACGTTTAAGTATAAATTTCATCAGTATTTCATTTTTCTTCAGAAGCTGTAAAGAAAGTAGCTATAGTATAATCGCTTTAATCCTATTACAGTATATAGAGAAATTACAGGAAAGACTAAGATTTGAATTATTACTATTAAAAGAAACACTGCATACTATTGTGTGTGTCAAATCGGCGAGTTCTTATTATTGCGATGGTTACCCAGTCGCAAAATTCGCATTAAAGAAAAACCTCGCAATAATTTCTGAATGTTATTACCAACACATATCAGTACATTTCCCACACCTGTGTGGTATGGTGTTCCCAATATAAATTGTTATGAATACCATAAAAGACAAAAATAGCAGCAAGTTGATTTAGAAGAGCTCATAGTAATATAAATATATATTCATTGTAATTATCTTAAATTTTAAGTTACCTCCAAATGGTACCTGATCCAATACAAATCCAGTATTGCCAATTTTAAATACAAACTTTCCATTAATGTCTTTTTTGCCACCAACCCACAGCATTTCTCGTTTTCTAAAAGAATGATATTAAGCATGTTAAGGTTAGTAACTTCAGAAGGTAGTTTATATCAATGTAAATTAAAACTTCTATAGAAAAAAGGATTTTGAATCGAACAAATACCGACAACACCATTTCTATTCTAGTTAACTATTTGTGGAATAAAATATACCCTTTTCTTGCTTATTTATGTAATGTAAATGATTAGTATCTTTAAAAAAATATTTTTAGAAATAAAACTAAAAACTAAAAAATTTCAAAAAAAAAGAAAGTTTTATATGTTAACAATTGCAACAATACTCATTATTGTAGATTTAACTAGTAGGCTATGTTACAAGACTTGAAATACAACAGACGACATAATATGATCTTTGAAACATTGTTTTCAGACAATCCACTAATTTCAAAATATTTGCCGTAATTCATTGTCCACTGAATTTATAAATGATATAGTTGATCAACATTATGCATGTTATATATACCATGTAAAATGACGATTTTGATAAACCTGTTCATTCCTGCAGACATTTAAGGAAGTACTTTTTATCAAAAGAATCATCTAAATAATTCCCTTTTTTCAATGTCAAAAGTAAAATCACAAAAACACTGGTCTCTGAGGAAAATTCAAAGCGGAAACTCTCTATTAAAATGGTAAAATCAAAAGCTTAAACACATCAAATCTGAGATAAATCCTGTGATAAGAAAACGTTATTGGCATTTTCATTTTGATCCTGTCATTGTCCTAACATTGGGCCAGTATTTATTGTAAGCCACCATGCAGTTGAAAATGATGGCACACAAACCACATATTCTTATATCTTTTAACTTTATAAAAATATAGAAGACGCACCTGTTTCATGTTATCTCGGAAAAAAGCCCGTTTACTATTAACAAAATTAGAAGGCACTCCTTTCGCCTTAACGCGGAGGTAAACGTGGAAAGAAACGCCCATTTACGTTTGATGTCTACTACAATTTTGGAGTAAACGCAGAGTTAACGCGGTGTTTACATGAAGTGCACGCGAGTAAATGCCGCGTGATTTTTTTCGTGATTCTATATGTAATGCTTGGTCTGCAATCAACTGTATATTTTCATCGATAAAGAATTATCATTGATATTTCACTCTTAACTTACCAAGCATAAGTTTAGTCTGTACGGAATTGGCTTCCGCCTCACTGTTTGGGTTCCACAGGAAAGCTCCAGGAGTCATGGCACATGTCCTCTAATGTTGCAAAAAGAAGACATCTCTAATGTGAATCATTATTTCAACTACCTATTTTTATAAGTAGCATGATATATTAATATGAATGTGTGTCTGTTTTAATTTGTTTTTGCATCATATAAGAAAACCATTTGACTTTTATTTTGTCTTAAGCTTTATAATCTACAATATGTTCAACTTGAACCTCTGCTTATACGATGAAAAAAATAATTGTTTTTTAGTTATTGGTTACTATTATTACCCAGACAATTCAGTTAACATAAAAATAAACTTCAATGTTCTTAACTCAACTTTCATATGTTCATGCTGTCTTGTTACTCAATAACCCAAATCCTATCTTATCACTTATCTCAGTGAACTTGAGATAAACAAAAAAAGCTGTCGAGACTAGAAGGTCTACTGCATATCTATTTTTTGTTCTGATATGAAGCCTTCTTTAACGATTTAAAACTAGAATCTTTCATAAACTTGATGATTTTAACACCCCAATAATCAATATTCCCTATCTTAGCAGTAGCATAAAACTTGGTCATTCTTAAGGAGGATACTCATCAGAATTAATTAGTTGTTCTCGTGTATGTTCATACTACTCTGATTTTATTAGATTGTTTCAAGGAATAAGCTACTTAAATCGCCCCTACATGCGTTTTATAACCTCGGTTTCGTTTTGTGACCCTTGATTTGTTTTCGGTTAATCGGTTTATGACTATTGAACAGCGGTTTACTTCTGTTGACTTTAGTTATGGTTACCATTACGTACAACAATGTATTTGTTTACCGCTACGGTATATTTAGATCTTTAGCTTATAGTTTTAAATATTCAAATACCAGAATATTCTTTGAATCTGTTATGTCAACCATTGTGTCAGATTCATACTTGTGCCATTTTGACTAAGTATGGCTTTGCATAAGGGGTAACGTATGCATAAGAGGAGACGCGATGTCAGTGTACTCTGTCTCGTTGCAAAAAGAAAAATTGTCATAGGATAATTTTCGAAAAGTTCTTTCTACAAAACAAAGTAATAATGGACTTATTTGAAATTATATGATATCAATATGTTACGAAATAAAGAGTTTAAATTGTTTCTATTTTAAACATTACTCACCCAAGCGTTATACCATGATTTCTCAGTATTTCCACTATACAGGTAACAATTAGGGCTAGCATTTTGGTCAGTAAGCAACTTATAGCCATTAGGGCAATTTGTTGGAATACATGGTGCTATAAATATGACAACATTGGAGTTCAAAGAATTAAAACAATGGAAAAACATAAATGAAGATAAAGTAACCACGTTCAACACAATGTTTTGAATAATTCTAAATGCAAAAGCATTACAAAAGAGGCGGAGGTATCATAAATTGAAAATAAACTGCCAAAGACATGTCATCAGAGAGAAAAAGAGCTAATTTATACAACAAATTGCAAAAAACAAGCAACAGTCTACAAAACACAATAAATAATATTAAAGACTGTGCAACACCAAAAACCGGGGTAATCTCAGGTGCTCCGGAAAAGTAAGCAAATATTGAATTAACGTTCTGTCCACAAATAGTTCGTGCACATGTAATATTATCGATATGTATCATGTTATGTTTCGATTAAAACCAAATGATGAAATATGAATATAAGAACTCTAGGATGGAGTGTTAACGTAAATGAGACCGTAATCAACGACACAAATAACCAAACATTTATTGACCGATGTTTTATTAAATGTGTCTTGTCTGTGTAATAAGTTGTTCAAAATGCATATTCTATCTTAAATGTCCCCTCCAAACCGATCACCTACCCCCATCCCCATCCCTCGCCCACACACAAACACACAGCAAACATATACTTTTCATGAAAAAAAGAAAAAGAACTCGGTTTAATAAGTAGAGTTTATTTTCAGTTTATCACTACCTTCCATTGGAATGTACTAAAAAAAAAAATTGAATATTTTAAAACAATAATTTACATGTAGGCCATTGTAAAAGAGAGGCAAAATTTTCAAAAGGTATCGTTCGTCCTGAACATGCATGGAATATTTGCCACTGGACGTTAAGCAACCTACAACCAATCATTAGGAATATTCCAACTTATAAGTTGAAACCCAACTCATAATGACATGGCAGTATAACGGGGGAAAACATATAAAAACCACAGTATACAACTGTAAACAACATAAAGCATAACAAATTAAAGACATATCAACACAAAAGTGCTTTTTTTCTAGACACAGTAAAGCTTGCTTCAAAGAAAGGTGGATATACACATCCAAATGTATTGGTAACATTATAGATTGACAATGTAATTATGACATCTATAGCTTAGTTATTCAATGTTTCTGATAGACGCACTAGAAAATTGTTGCTATATGAATCACAGACAGGTGCATACATCACTGAAGGACTACTTCATACTACATATAGATCGAGGCCGTTGCGATATTAAGGTAACAAGAGGGGAATACCGACATTTGTTATATCTTAACATAAGCTAAATGATTTTGTCAATAATACTCACTATTTGTTGTTGATGAGGTTTGCGTTGTTGATAAGGCTTGCATTGTTGGAGTCAAAGTTACCTGACTGACACTAGTTGTTGTACTAGGACTCATCATTCCCATCATAGCCATCATAGGTACCGTAATCAAAGATTGGAAAAAAAGTAGGGAAAAAATAGATCCAAAGCCGTTTCCAAAAACGTTTCCTATACCAGTTTCTGCAATGGATTTTGAAATAAAAGATGAGTAAATGTAATACAAATTACCAATGATTATAATTGATAACTACTTAGTATAGTGTTCTTTCAACACCAGATGAAAAAAGTTCAAACATAAGATTGGTTGTGTTAAGTCATCTTGAATGGCGTTACCGGTATCACGGATGATAAATGTATATCGTCAAGTGTCAGATTTCACATTCAAATCTATATGCATCATACATGTACGTGTGATGTTTAGAATATTCTTATGTTCTATTGTGATCAGCTCAGCAGTCACGTTTAAAATATTTTTCAAAGAACTGGTATGTTTAAAACATCAATGCATTTACTGGTAATATTACAACGACCAAAAGTGTTGTGTTCAGTTGGAGTTTTTGTATTGACATTATTATGTGTGGTTTTCTTTTTTTTACGTGTTGTCGATATTACAAGTATTTGATAAACACATTGCACTTGAAATTTGAATTCATGAAACAAATAAAAAATCATTTTTAATGGAGCTCCGAATATGAAACTATGAACAAGTGTTTAAAACTTTTTGTATATTTTATTTTGCTTATGGTTTACTGTTTTATTTTAAAGTTGTCCGAATTAAAAAAAAAACAAGTGTGCAACAAAAGTAAATTGCAATATACATGATATAGAAATATCAATATGTTATAAAAATGTATAATTGCAATACAGAGTTTACATGGTTCCGCATTTGTTTTTGTTTTTTGTACTATATCAAAGCAAGACGGGTAGTTCTTTTGTTGTTTTGTTGTTTTTGTTATATTTCTTTCGACAGAACAGTGATAATTAGTTAAGAGTATTAAGAGGCGCGGAAATACTACTTCTTTAGCATGTTAAATGTACAATATTTATAATATATGAGTATGTTGAAGTCACCAATACTGACATTGATAGGAATTATACATTTTCAAAGACATCTGTTTATTAGTAACGCATTTACCTCAGGCATCGTCTTCAATTACTAACAAATTTGGCCGTTCTTCTTCAGCATTTTGAAATACTAAGCTTACACATAGTGGAAGGAAATCCACGATCAGTACTATAAATATAAGCTGAAAAAGAGAACATAAAAGTATGTGATATTTAAGTTTTTAAAGCAATTTATCGACGCAATGAATTAAAATGCATTCAACATAATACTGCTCAGCAAATTAAGTATTGGGTTACATGATCATATAAGATATGGTATGATTGCTAATGAGACAAATATCCACCAAGATTAATTGAAATGGATGTAAGCAATTATAAGCAACCGTACGACATCAACCATGAGACAAACCCATACCGTATAGCTATACCAGCCCCAATTATATGTTTGGCTGTTTAAAAAGAATTCAATGTGCACTGAAAGATGTGTTTCTGGAATTTAAACATTATTAATTAATTGGTAGCAACATAATTATCTGACCATTTTCTGCAATCAAAAGTCATTAAATGATCAAGTTAAACGATTACAAATCAATTTGGTATTATTTCAAAGTAAAAAAAAATCATGATTTTCTTGCCTTCAGAAGAAAATGCGTTTACAGCAAGCACATTTTTGGAAAGTGCTACTACATTTTGTGTATTGAAATTTCCCCCAAAATGTAAAACAAATTTTCTTCTGATCACTTCAAACAATACAAAAACCTTTTGTTTTTATCATAGCCGTGTGCGTTACGGCAAAATAAAACTTTATTTAAAGATTTGAAAAATGTTATAAAAAAGCAAAAGGACTTCTACCACCAGAGAGCAGGCTTTTTAAAAGTTATTTTTGCATCTTTTTTGTTTTTGTTTAAACATTTAGAATATCTATAAAACTTTACACACTTCGAAGTAAAAATGTAACCACAGAAATGAAAAAAATAAAGTAATACATTATGTTGAGAAATATATTTCTCACTATTGTTAGGATACCAATATATCGGAATTGTTTTTTAAATTGTTGAAGAAACTTGATACTTTCATTGCAATATAATCATGAACTCCATTCTTGCAGTGAATATAATACTAGAACGCCATAAACAGGAATAAATATATACGAAATTCCTCTGATTTTAAATGAGTTAGTGAAAGGGCAGAGCTCTCAATTGCAGTCTACATTTATTTACAGGATGGAATATTTTGAAATGTTGGTACTTTTATCACAGCAATAGCTCCTCATCACAAAGGCATCTAAAATAAGTCTTCGTCCAAATATGGTCTAAACTTTAAGTACCGTTTGTTGATCATTCATAATTTAGACTATTGAAAAAGGGAAATTCTTCACAAGCTTACAGTACTGCAATAAGACATAGTGGTGATACACTTTTGCAATTGTAATCAAAGTTCTGTCATGAAAATGAACAGCCAACAACAAAATCAATACATTAAAACTAACCTTATAATTTTGTGCCATCATGAACTCTCTTCAGATTTATGAAAAATGAAATGTTCACTATGATATCATATGTTTTTTAGTGTGTTGACCTTCTCCTGAATCATACGGTTTAACTATTAAACATCGATGTCTTATTATAATATAAGCTTCCGTAATACGTTGACAAATCAGAAAGTCAACCCACGTGTTTCTTAGGGTGAACCTGGTTTTTTTTCGAAGAAAGGTATACAAGTACCAATGTAAGTTCATAGGGACTGATATTTGATGACCAAGGAAGTGTTATATGTCTGAAAACAGTGATGTATCTGTTTTGATGGATATAAATTATAATGATCTGTCCAAATCAGCTGTTCGAGCATAGTTGATTTATATCAAGTGTTTTTTAATCATTTGTGATCAATATTCAGTTCTTAGAAATTAAATGTCAAATTTAAATCTGACAATTGATGTGATAGACGTTTTAAATATAATTAACATTTATTAAAACAACTTTTTTGATAAGCATTTTTTTTATAAATTTAATGAAATCTTTCCATAAAAATTACATTTAGATGTGAAAATGAACCGCCAACATCAAATACATTGCAGTGATACTAACCTTGTCATTTTGTGTCATCATGTTCCCTCTTCAAATGTACGGTTAAACGGGATAAAATGGGATGTTCAGTATAACATGTATAATATCGTACGTTTTTTAGTTTATTGACCGGTGAAACGTCGATGTTCTTTTAAAAATGAATGCTTCCGTTATCTGTTTGAGAAATTAGAAATCGCCTACATGTATCTCAAGGCAAATCTGTTCATTTCGAATCATTCGACTCATGTCCACCGTTCATTATGTAAATGCCAGAAGGAATATAATACAACTGTAAGTTAATAAGGATTGATGTTTTTAATCAAAATGAAGTATTATATTTATTAAAACAATGATTGAGAAGGAGCTTTTTACCATATGTGCAGTTGATTGTCTTTTTATTAATTTCTGGTTTCTTTCCATGGTAATGTCAGTTTGATTTCCATTGATGACTTTCGAATGTGAATAAACTAAATGTCTAGGCCTGCATCTTACAATATATCAGTCGATTTGTTTGTTTGTTCATTTGACTGTTTTCTTATGAAACCATGCAATCATACCGACATAAATATATCCATTTGACAATGTATCAAATTTATCAACTTCAAACATTTCAAATCCAAGCATGTTTAATAATCTTAAATTGTGCATAGCTGTATGGACAAAATAGACTTGAAGATAAATCTTTATCAAAGGTCAAGTGAAAGAATTGAAACCTAAACCTCGACTTATCAATGGAGAATTCTAAAATGGGTATGATTTAAACAATGTCAATTACGAATCACTGACTATTGAGATAATGACCTTTTGCTGATAAACATTTCACCCGTAGTAGTATCAACCAAAATAGGACCTTTAGAAGCCGACTTTGTCAAGGTGTAGACATTTGTTATTTGATATCACAAAAGACAATACTATCGTTAGAATGTTTTTCCGTAAAGAGAAAACTGAATGTATTTTTTATTTTTCCAGTTTATTATTTGAATCATCAATGCATATCTAATATTAAAAGAAAGATATAAGATATGATTACTAGGGAGGAAACAGTGTTCGTTGTCAGTTTTTTTTTTTTTTTTTTGGTTTTATGAGTTTGTTTGTCCCTCTGGTATCTTTTGTCTCTCTTTTAAAGACAGATCGACCAGTTCGTATGCTTTTTACATCTTTCACGCTAACACCGCATAACCGTAGATTTATCTCAGAGATATCTCAGTTGTTCTTGTCATCGCTACTCCTTCGCAACCGTAAACGATACTGACAAATACGTTTTTTTGGCAAAATGCTTATAACATCTTCAGGATTTCGAATACAAATATGACCAGAGTAATCCTGATATTCCATACGAAAGTTATTTCTCCTAATTTCTATGATGTAATCGATATGTTTCTATATCTTGTAATCATTAATTGATAGATATCTAGAGCCCTCATATTTATAGTCCAGGAACAACAAAACAAAGAAAACGAGGCCAAGGTAGTCTTTTTTATTTTGACATTGGCTTCATATGCTTTTACTCAGAAAGAGATATAGACACATCAATTTAACAAATAATTAGTCGCAAATGATATAATTTGAATAACAGTATTTGTCAAATTGATATCCGACATTTTTTTGGCGGTTTCAATGCCCCTGAAATTATTTAATCTACATATTACCTAATTACAACTTTAAATGTTACAGCATATAAAAGTTTATATGTATCTAATATAAATCGATCAATCAACCAAGGTCCATTTATCGTCGACGAACTCGCCCCATCCCGCCCCCGGTATGTTTGAGTTACCACAATTATATTAGAATTAAAATTGCCTTCTGTTCTGTGATGTTTTTGAAAAATGCAATCCGACACATGTATAACTTTCTGAAAGAGAAATCTGCTGCAATTTTCATGTTTTTTATTTTCCCAAAAAAAACAATCGAAAAACGTTTTATTTAATTACTATCATGATAATTGAATTTTTTTTGGGGCATGCACTGAATAAAGACTCTAAGCCAGGGACAAGAGCTCTTCAATTTAGATGTAAATGAATAAGAAAATATAATCTCGTTAGCATTATGAATACTGGCCAGATCTGGGCTGAAAAATAAAAAAAATCAATGCAATTCAAATCACTCTCTAGTTCTTAGCTATTAGTGGTATCCTACATTTAAATTTCTAAACATGCACTAAGCACATACACTGGCATAACAATGGTGAAATAGGTACATTTTCTCAAAACAAAAAAAGATTAATTTGTAATTTAGTATCACGAGAAACAAAGACACAAAACATGTATTATCAAACATCAATTATGTGTAGTAACTAAAATCAATAGTTAGTGTTTTATTCCATCCATACACATGTTGTCGTGTTGACAAACTCTCTTAAAAATACTTCAAGTAGACCATCATTTTGCCTTTGATATCGATACTTCGTGACGTCATAATCATACCATTTTCGAATAGAATACGAAATATGCAGGTGATTTCAACAAAAGTTATAATCTACTAGTAGACACGGTTGCTCCACAAAATTAAGAGAAATAAAAGTGCATACAACAAAAACATAGAACATGAATCACTGGGGTCATTATTAAAGAATGAAGACATTACTAAAGGAAGATGCAAGGATATTTTATTTAAAGAGAACAGCAATGTTAGTACAAACCTTGTAATAAGTCTAATTCGGTGAGTAACATTTGTGAAAAGGGACGGGCTTGTTGTTACGACATAAGGAACATATCCACTACAATCTGTGAAACGGATATTCTACAACGGTCAACCACATCGCGATTGGGATGATTTCAACTTCAGCACTCGAAACTCTTAGTTTGATATGCCCATGTATACATTCAAAAGTGCAAACTACAGAGTTCGCAAAGATATTTAAACTATTATACTGAATTTCAAGTTTATGTATAAGAATGCTTCATACATATTACACAAGGGAGATAACTAAGCAAAAATCTGAAAGTTTTAATCCCGTTCTTTTGTAAAGACAATATCAAGCAGCTTAACATTAGTGATAGTCAAACTGCTGTATATCCAATAATATTTATTTTTTCTCGATAACATGTGTTTTACATTTTTATATTTCTGTCAAAGGGCCAAAGTTAATAGTTTGTTATTTAACGAAAATGAAACGTGCCAAATCAATTTAACCAAGATGTTTGGTACCACCTGAATATCAAGTTACAATTAAAATATTGCTACATATTATGTCAATAGATTTTCCTGATCCTTCTTCTCTGTTTCTTTTTGCACTTTATACAATACAAAGAACAGAGATAATCATGGTATCTGCTGGAACAGCCATATCTACAAATAAAAAGAACAAAATGTATTCCTAAATATGACGCTTATGTATGAGGTGCTCAGAACCAGGAGTAAATTTGCTAAAAACCTCGGAATAACCTCACACATTTTTACACTTCTACGTGGATAAAAATATTACTGTCATGCTTTAATTAAACAGTGAAAGGTGTAATCTTTGAAACGGCAAGTGAAGTTTCAGGGATATTATAGCTTCTTTTCAAAAGAAGATCTTTCTGTTTGACTGTTTTCAGAGTCTTCTTTTACAAAATTTATGAACGACTTTGTGTTTTTATTTACAGATGATGTATCTTAAAGGGCCATTTGTTTTTAATTAAAGTAAGTTATACAAATTCTTTCAATCAATCTAAAACACATTAATGAAACATCTGAATAGTGTTAAAATGACGCATTTGTATAGTTTTGCAAGGAGAAAATGATTAACATTGTATTTTCTCTGATATTTTGAGAGATTTAGCATTGACTTCTAATTCACAGCTTTAAATGCTGGGTGGGAAGAATAGTCATCTGTACATTTTTTTGAATGGTGGTTGTCATTGCTGATGAAAAAATATAAATGATTTGCAAAGAGGTTTCGTGGTGCATTTTAGTGACCATTCATTGTACATATCATTATCGAGTGTATCTTGTAGAGTGAAGAACTTGGAAATAAAGAGATGTTGTATGATTGGCAATGAGAAAACTATCCACCAAACTTCAAAGAAGTGAATGTAAGCAATCACGTGCAACCGTACGGGCTTCAATAATAAGAAAACATTCATACTTTATGGTCGGCTTATCATTTTTGTTTATACAGTTAAGCTTTGGTTGAACTCCCAAGCCGAAAGAATAAATCTAGCCTGTTGAAAAATTCCTCGTCAGTAAAAACAGTAATTTACTGTGGTTTTAGTGTTAAAAATTTATTAGAAAGACTAATAATCACATATTGACTTACCTAATTAGACTTATCACAGGGTTTGTTTTTACATTAACAACACGACAAGTGAAGTGAAGCAGGATCTCCTCTTCCTTCCAGAGCACATGAGATCACTCCCGGTTTTTGGTAGGGTTCTTATGGCTCAGTCTTTGGTTCACTATGGTGTGTTTTGTATAGTTTTTATATTTTAGTCTTTTTATCTATTTTGCCATTGTTTTGTAAATGCATTTTCGACTTATGAGTTTGAATGTTCCTTTGACATCTTCCAACTCTCTGTCACTATATGCATTCACACTCAAGTCAACATTGGTACAATCAGAAAGAAGACACGGTTGATAAAATTCAAAAAAGACTTTTCTTGTATCCTAATATTTGATACTACTGAAACATGTCGCTAGTTGGTTGAGACACGGACAAATCGTGTCAGTCAACCATTTTGTGATCGATTGATTGTGTGTAACTCGCTTTACGTCAAATGGCAAATAGTGCATTTTTAGTACGAAAAAAAATGAATGACGGGAAGTTTGGAATGACAATTGAAAAAATGGAACAGTGGATAGGGATAGGAGTTTTATTAGCCTTTGAACACGCCCATACAGTCCGATTGAAGAGTTGTTCCAAGTATTCGCAACTCGAATTGTAATCTGACATTCAGCAGTGAGGAATAGTAGTATTGAAAAAGGGACATATGAGCTAAGGGTGTTTTAATGTTTAATAATGATAAGCTAAACAAACTTAAGTAGTTCGAACTTTAAATGCAAGCTTACCATTGGTCCAGTTTCTAGGTGTGAAGTTTTTGGTGTACAGGAAAAGTGGAATGGCTCCTTTCTTTTCCCATGGACAATAAGGAGTTTGATCAATAACAACAAACCATCCATCATCTCCTGGACATCCATGATAACTTTTATTTACAAAAAACTTGCGCCGTGAATTTCTGAAGAAATAATCAGATATCAACTTGATCACATTGAAAATTAATGTTTACCTGTATATGATAATATAAATTATTTCCAGTGCCTGAGGGAGATATGAAGATGTGTTCACCCAAGAACATTCATATTTCATGAAAGCATCGCCCGATGGAACTATATCTTTTCGAGGGTGAAAACATCTTCATATCTCAATAAGCCAATTGAAAATGAATGTTTTAATTCACTACCTATACTTTTTTCCTTCCTGATCATTATTCTTTATCTTATCCGCTTCTTTTTGTTTTTGTAACTAAACACTACATGAAGAATGATAATCAAAACTAAACATAATCTATTCATTATAATTCCTTTTTTCTTTTAGACCTGAATTAATTTTGAAAACGAAACTACTTTACAATCTCTAAAAATATTTAAAACGTTATTTAAATATTAACCGCACGTAATGTTGTATACGGAAGTTCCGAGGGGAATATGATACTCAGAGGGTAATATAAAGTTTTGTTCGACGTCATGTGGCATAGTCTCGTCCAATCAATTGTTGATTTTGCTATCAATATTAATAAGCAGTGCAATAATATCATTTGAGATAATTTAATTTGACACAATGTAAAACATTGTAAAATATTATATAGTATATGATATGATATGGTATGATGTATAGTATAATATTACATTACTTAATTGTATCTTTAGCAATATATAATCATAGAATGCATGATATACCGTTAGTGATAAAGTTTTAATATTTAGAAATAAATGCACAGCAAGGGAGAATAATTGTAATTAGTTATATAACCGACAATAACGTTCTTATGTGCAGTTTCCAAACATTTCACTTGCCAATTGGAAATAATACAACTTTTTTAGCAAAAAATACAAATATAACTACTGACCTAACAACAAAGTTGATTGCATGGATAATGGTTATATTATTTCGTTTATTGTATGCCTATAGTCATGCAATCATTAAAACTCTCTTGATCATTACAAGTATAATTATTGCCGTTTTAATCTGTTCTCTTTAAAACGACTCTGAATCAACAAGTCGGTGTAAGTACATGTTTTTGATACCGTCAACATGGTCATGTATTGTTCCTGCATGTATCAAGAATATTTTATTGTCAATTTACTCCTATTTCTTTACCATGTTTACTGTATACAAAATAAGTAATTAGTAAATTATTTACCCAGTTATTGAAAAGAAGTTAAATGTACTGCAGGATTCCAAGTCATTAAAACTACTGTCTGCTAGATTTGCTCTACTAAACCAGTTCATCTTATCTGTATGTCTGCCATTAAAGGACATCCATGCAACAACATGATTATTCTTGAAAAATTCTATTTTCACCTGTGAACATTAAAATAAACAAACACGAAAAAATTAAAAATTAAATGCTACGTCATAGTAAAATGTCGTTGGTTATTTTGTTATTGTTTGTACAACAGATAATTTAGTTAACCTACATGTCTATAAACTTATCTTTCGTATTGAAAAGAATTAAAACAAACAATATTAAACACCATGTTCAAGCCTTGGGCTTCGTCTTTATGTAATTGGTGCCTTTGTTGTTCGGTATTTGTTATAGATATAGAGCTGGAACTACTTTCTTTGTTACTTTAGTTATATCTGTTATCAAATACAAGTTACCGTCTTTATATTTGCAGTACCCCAATTATCGATAATTCTATTTCTACAATGGCGGCTTGTGCCCTGAGTAACGAACGATGTTGGTAGATCGTTACACAATGCCTGGTTGTTCCATGCTTCAAGAACGGGCTTTCCATTTCCGGAAAATGCTATAAACACAGGAAACCAAACTAAAATGTAAAAGTTTTTATTTCACACTTCATGTCAGATAAAATATCGTATGATATAAATGTTTAAGAAGGACATTTCTATAGTAATGTGCCTTTAATAAAAAAAAAAGATGTTGTTTATCGTCTTAATAACGTGTTATATTATTCTTTTATTTGTCCTAAATATTATTACTTTTACTGTTTAGTCTGTTCTTTTTTTTTTTTTTTTTTTTTGTGATATCCTTTAGACGTGACTCTAAACTTATTTATCCATCAATGTGTTATTCTTATTACTTATACACCCCGTCATTGTGTTATTGTTCTATGACAAGTTGTGCATTCTTGTCTTTCATTTTTGCTTATGTGCTTTGTTTATATGCCATTTTGTGTTAACTTTCTTTATTACATATGACTTGGCTCTGTACTTATACATCCCGTAATTATGTTCTTGTGGTATTGTACATTTTTGTATTCTTGTCTTTCATTTTTGAATACATTATGCTTTATCTGTATGCCTTTTTGTGCTTCTTTGTTACATATTTGTTTGTTTTCGTAGTGATGAAGATTATAACACAATGTTGACTGCTGTTCCTCTTTTTTTGACATTGTTATCAACTGTGTGTGTTTGTTTTGTTCGCACATCGTTGTCAATATAACGGAATTTGATGCTACTTTCATACAAGTGAGACGTTTAGCTAGTTATAAAACCAGGTTTAATCAACCATTGTGTACATTACAAAATGCCTGTACCAAGTCAGGAATATGACATTTGTTATCAATTCGTTTGATGTGTTTGATTAGGGACTTTCCATTTTGAATTTTCCTCGGAGTTCAGTATTTTTGTGATTTTACTTTTTAAATGCTGCATAAAACTACCAGCACTAACATGTATATAGTTCTTACCTTCTGTTGTGCTGACACTTTCTTGAACAACAAGCAAAACCAGAACTAAGATACACATGGTCATTTCAGAATTCGGTTTCATACTATATCATGAAAAAAAATATTATTAAAATAGCTACATTATGCATTTATAAGCATATTTTCAAAATAAATTACATTATTAACAAATAAAACGTAAGAATATTGTTATTAGAATAAAATAGTATAGAACATATTATATTAGGTAGGGTTATATGAAACATTACAAACATAAGCTCTATAGAACTTTTTGCCGACATTTTTTTTTTTGTGATCTGTTTTAGTTATTTGTTTGCGTTATATAAAGTAATAAATCTAAATGACAACAAATATTGTTCGAAGTAGTTGACGTACATTAAAGTGACTGTTTTTATTGCGCATATGATTTGTAAATACACTTTTTAATTGATATCGATAATCTTGTTTATAACTATATCTTATTTAACGTTTAAAAATTGTTTAAATGTTTACTTACATTCAATAAAATTCCAGTTTATCACTAGAACAGTATAACAACGACGCTAAAACTGTATTTGTTTGAACGTGTAATTCACAATATTCATATTTTCCTGTTATATATTGTAAAAACCAATCGTAGATGCGGTTTGGTACTTTTCCAAAGGTTAATCTCAAGGTTGATTTCAGTTTGATAATTTGACTATTGCCTGAATTCATCTGTTTCATTTTTGTCAAGCCTTCGACTTTTGTCGAAAAAGCGAGACATAGCGATCATACATTCCGTCGTCGGCGTCGTCGTCGTCGTCATCGTCGTCATCGTCGTCGTCGGCGGCGTCCACAAATATTTACTCTGTGGTTGAAGTTTTTGAAATTTTAATATCTTTCATAAACTAACCTGGTTTTCTACCAAACTTGGACAGAAGCTTGTTTATGATCATAAGATAGTATTCAGAAGTAAATTTTGTAAAAAAATTTCAGGTTTTTTCGTATTTTACTTATAAATGGACTAAGTTTTTCTTCCAGATAACATTACATACAGTCTGGAGTTAAAGTTTTTAAAACTTTTATTAGATTCATAAACTATTCTGGATTTTAACCAAACTTGGACAGAAGCTTCTTACAATCAAAAGATAGTATTGAGAGGAATATTTTTATTAATTTTTTCCCTCGGTTTTGTTGAGCCTGCAATTAACAGCAAAAGTAGGCGAGACGCTGGGTTCCGCGGAATCCTTGCAAATTTTGAACATTTGCGTCTTTTTCATAAAATATGAATACAATGCGATAAAATTACATTAAATCCCATAAAACAAAAATATGATTTTTTGTAAGTTTCTATCCTCATTAGTCCATTTTTAGTAGTTGTTGGTCACTCAATAAAGCACTGTCTTCAATTGTTCATGATTTTCGTTCTCCATTTGTCACAGTACTGTGACGTGAATTTATATGTCTTTCCTTTAGGTCTAATCCACTTATACTTTTGTCAAAATTCAAATTAACGACACCAAAACTGTATTTGTGATTTTACGTGTAATTCACAATATCCATCTTTCCCTGTTGTAGATTTAAAAAAAAATAGATCGTAGATGTGGTTTTGGTGTCTTTCCGAAGGTTAAGCTTATACATTTTCTTGCAGTTTTGCACATATTTCATGTAAAGGTGTCAATATAGCTGTTGTTAATGATTTTGCAAACTTTTAAATATGAAGTTGCGAAGTGTCAAAAAATATTCATAATTCCAAGAGGAGCACACTACTTTATGGCAAACAAAATTAATATGTCGATAAAACAATTTAATAGAATTGCAGTCGTTAACCAAACTAAAAAAAAAGTTGCTTGTAATAGAATTTGATTGAAGGTTATTTGCGATTACAATGCATACTAAGTGTCTATCAAATCCGAAATTTAAATCTTGACATTACTTCACTTTTTTTTTAATTCAGGACTATTGATAGCTGACTAAACTGAATGAATTTTGGTTCGACAATCTTCCGATGGGATAAGTGTTTTCTGCTAATTGTCGAACGTCGTCTCGTGATCTCGAGTTATAGGCATTTTTAATAGATATTTGTCAAATTAGCACATCCAATTATATCATCTATTCTTTCTTATAGAGGAATTTAGAAAGATTATTCCCTTTTGAGATTGATGTTTAACGGTGGATTGATAGTTCTTTTCGATGAATCACATTTTTCAAACAAGTTTCAACACGTAGACATATAATTATGAAGACATTGCATGAATGCCAATAAGATATTCATTCATATTCATATTATGTGATCAAAATCCGATTAAATTTCCGACACACAGTGTTTTTATTAGTCAAATATAAGTATGTAAATGAAAAGGAAAGTAGATAGGCAAATTGAAAATCATTGCTTTTAACCTAATAATTACTAAGTATATGTGTTACAAAGTTGCAAAAAATCAAAATGTACCTCAGCATTACAAGTTTTAAACGGATCAATGCTCGTTATAAAGCATCAAGCAGCATGCCTTTGAATGTCAGAACAGAAAAATGACGCGTACATATATAAAATTTAAAAACGTATGGAAACGTATAACCTCATCGAATATAGAAGAGACAAAATCGTTAACAACTGGTAAAGCAGCCGATGATGCGTTTAGCAATTGAATTATTTTTCCCATCTAAAGCATTCATGTACATTTATACATTTGTATATGTAGTAAAAAACAGGTACCGAATAACTGACCACACAACATTTACACTGAGCTGACAATGCTCTGACATTGCTCCGGAATTAGAAATGAAGTTAGATATTATTTGTCAATGTGAATATATATCACTGGGTTTATACTACAAACAGCAGGAATTACGTTCCCTTCCAGAAGACTATAAGTCATATCTATATCATAGTTTTTCTTATGGATGTGGCAATTATTTATTTTCTACATTATTATGTATTCCTTGTGTTACATTGAACAGAGTTTGGTATGAACAAGTAATACGATGGATATGTTAATTTAATAGCTCTTCTCCGCAGTATGATACAAAATTTCCAAATTTCCATTGGCTATTCGTTAGGTCAATGATAACTTTCAAATATCAAAGACAGTGTAATACTTTTCATTAATTCGTTTGTGCACTGGTCGATTCTTTAACATGTTAGGACATGATTTATTCATTAATTATAATTGCCTCACTGTCACTTCAGTAATATTGGAGTAGTTACGTGTCTTTTGTCTTTAATGTTAATGGTTTTTTAACCTTCAAATTCAACTGTTTTGCTATAACACCATGGTCACAGATAAGAAGAAAGACTGAGCTCTCGCAGTATATTTTACCTCGCTACATTTTACATCAGTCTATAATTCGTGAGCCTGTACTTCAGTGGTTCTCGTTAGTAGCTGTCTGTCATGTTCTGTTTTATTGTTTGTTCATAAATCATGCCGTTAGTGTTTTCGTTTGATTTCTGTAATATAAGCTCATGTCGAGTTGTATTTTATCTGACATAGGTTTATATTTGGTCATTGTTCAAGGTCGCATTGTTGACTTATTGATGCTTATACACACATCATTTTGACTCTGGTTGATAGTTGTCATAACACATCTCTTCTTATTTTCATATAATTCTCCTCCAAAGCAACAAATAAATAACATTTCTTTATTAACTTTAAATAACAACAATAAACCTTCTAAAGGCTCGTGTATTATTGAAATGAAATGTAATAACTCTGGCTGATAGAAAGCTTGATCGATCGTCCAATGTCCGTATCACTCTACGCAGCTATGAATACAATTGCTATCACGGCTTTGTGGCGTGAAGTACGTTGACCCGGCCTGATTAATTTGACCCGAACATATCACCGACGCTATAAGGAATGCACAGACGTAGTAAGATTGCCCAAAATTTATCAAGTTACCTTCCGGTTTGCAGATGAAACAAAGAAAACACTTATTTTATCATGCAAAATCTACAAATACAAACCGATAATTCGGTTATCTGGTTGACTACATATTGATATTTTAAAAATTTGCTGCTCACTCGACATAAAGGATCAAATTGTATCTCGCAGCTGATCTTTTATAATATCAATATGCAGACAACCTGACATTCAGTTTATTTCACATTTTTACCCATTATGAAACCTATAACACTTTTTTATATTTTCTGTATATTTTTGTGTGAGCTATCATTTATTTCCTTTTTTTTTCTGTTCTCTTGCCAATTATTTGTTGTTTTTCCTTGGGTAAGTTTTTGTATCATCCATTCGTATTTCATGCTTTTTTATTCTTTCGAACCAGACAAAATGAAGTTACATGGGCTTGATCACATAA
Source organism: Mytilus californianus (assembly GCF_021869535.1). Lineage (NCBI taxonomy): Eukaryota > Metazoa > Mollusca > Bivalvia > Mytilida > Mytilidae > Mytilus > Mytilus californianus. Next base: position 70,636,017 of record NW_026262745.1, read on the forward strand.
GTTACATTTAAATACATTGAAACTAAACACACATAGTGTGTAGCAAGTTTTTAATTGGAAATTTGTTAACACTATCATAATTCAGGTAAAATCAGATTTATCTTAAAAGGAGCCAGATCCGGTACTTTAACCGGTCTATACAAATATGTTTACAATAAAAACTAATTGAATTATTGATATCTAATTTAAAAAAAGCATAATGTTCCATATATCGCGTGATGTCAGGTCAGTTGCCATACTCTTTTAAAACAAAACGTTGTTCTTATTAATCAGCTCTTGATAAGTCTGCACGGACTGAAATAACCATCATATCCGCTGGCTGTGCCATGTCTACAACACATTTTTTTTCATAAATTATCTCGTTCATTTTATTTAATATAGTATCCCATAACATAACCAAATTTAGATAAATTAAAAACACGAAAAGGATGTGCCTACAAAATAGTAATTGTACGCCTGATATCTTTGATGGGTTTTATCACCAGCCCAATAGTCAGGAATTTGGAGTTGACAACTTATCATTGAAATGTTCATTTTCTGTAAATTATCTGTTTATAAAGTTTAACATTATTCGAATAACAGAAATGTACTAAGGTTTTCAATCCCCCGAGTGCCTTTGTCGTATTTAGAAACTCTTTTCGTTGTTTTTTTTTTTTTGGTTTTAAATGCAATTCAACTTTGCGTTTGACTTTGCCTTCAAATTATTCTCATTCGGGTGCAACTGTAGAGTCTTGTGTAGACGAACCGCGCGTCTTGAGTAAAAACATGTACGCCATGTATCTTTGATGAGTTTTCACACTGATTAAAAACCATTAAATAGCAAAAATCATTTCACGAATACTTTGTAAATTAAGACATTTCTAGTTAGTGCTTTAACAAAAAAAAAACAGTAAAAGAAGGCGTTTATTTGTAAGCCCTTCCTGAAATTTGTTGCTGCTGGACGAAAAACAACCAATTATCAACCAATCAATCCCCTAGTTGGTCCAGTATCTTCCTGTTCGTATATCAGTAAGATAAAGGTTATTTAAATATTATATTTCCTATACCATATCAGTTCGGGTTCTCAACTATCCGAAGATAGGTTACTGCAACCTTTATAATCTTCAAATATTGACAATAATCGGGAAAATCATAAATATTACCGTATACTAAGTGCACAACGTTCGCAAACAATGTATTAATGTCGAGATCCTTAATGACCCCCTTAGTACTTTCTGCATGTCCAGTTTCTATCTGTGAAGTGTTTTGTATAAAGGAACATAGAAATCGAGCCAATGCATTCATATGGACAGCATCTTTCTTTTATCAAGGACGTACATCCACCCTTGATCATGAGCACATACTCCGTAGTTCTGATTTACATAGAATTTTCGCTGAATATCTCTGAAAAAAATGTATTTATTGGAAAAAGCAATTACATGAAATACTGTATAAAAGCAGACAACGTATCAAGCATCCTGATAATGTCTTTTAAACATGAAAAAAATATGTGTATCATTTGACCTTTCCTAATGCATGATATATGTATCTTCGTTTGTTTTTGTAGTTACTATTCTTCAACTTTAGAATGTGGTTTTAGGCAGAAACTTGTTTTTATGTCTATTAGACTGAAATACCAGAAAACGACTTTCAAGACTAACAATAAAGGTAGATTTTATATTTTGAGACGGTCTCACTTTCTCAAGAGTAGATTTTTTATAGAATATTGCAAAAAACTAAAATTTTAGCTGAAAATGTTATAATTTTATCAATTTTCAAAAACTTACCAAATTTTTCTTTTTTCATATATATATATTTCGTCTTTCTGAACATTCATGCAAAAGAACAAAAGCTCTGGCAAAAATATCTCTGCACTTGTTTAAATATATTTCAAGGACAAGAGATAATCCCAAATGATCAATCATTTCTATTCTGCTGTACAATCTTCATCAGTCCTGAAGCAATAAAAAGAATCATAAGATAAAAGTTTGGCTTGAATCAATAAGTAACTTAAAGGAGAGCTAAAATTTTAGCTGGTTCCTTTTCAGACCAAAAGCTAAAATTTTAGCTTCCATAAATTAATATAAAATTTTAGCTTCCATTATGATAAAATTTTAGCTTTGCAGAAAAAATGATAAAATTTTAGCATTATTGACTTAACATAATATTGCAAACAAAGATATAATTTTAGCATAAAATTATAGGCATTATAACATCGATGATGGCATTACCTCTGTTAACCTTAAGATTAATTGATTGTTGGTTGCTTTATGTTCAGTGGCAAATAGTTCATGCATTTTGAAGACAAGAACAAATTAACAGACAAAAGGTAGGTCCTGTAATAGGACTCAAAAGGGATGAAATTTGAACTATCACTGGCTGGTAAATTGGACAGGACATAGAGTAAGAAATTTGACCTTTCAAACCCCACCTGTGCACAGCTCATCAAGTAATAAATGCTGAACAATTCCTCATGGTTTATGCATAAACAAACAAGTGAATAAATGAGTAACTAGACATCAGGTCATATTCATGTAATGACTCACTGACATTAATTCTGAACAATTCCTCATGATTTGATTGGTATGAACAAACAAGTGGCTATATGAGTAACGGGACATAAGATCATACACTCACATACAGACATTAACAGTAATAAATGCTAAACAATTCCTCATGGTTATTGGTATACACAACCAAGTGGCTATATGAAAAACTGAAGAAAGGTCATATACTGACTTGCAGACATTAACAGTCATCAATCTTTCACAATTCATCATGGTTATTGGTATAAACAACCAAATGGCTATATGAGAAACTGAAGAAAGATCATATACTGACTAACAGACATAGACAGTAATAAATGTTGAACAATTCATCATGGTTATTGGTATAAACAAACAACTGGCTATATGAATAACTGGACATAAGGTCATACACTGACTTACAGACATTAACAGTATTGAATCCTTAACAATTCTTCATGGTTATTGGTAAAAACAAACAATTGGCTTTATAAGTAACTGGACCTTAGGTCATACACTGACTCACAGACATTAACAGTAATAAATGCTGAACAATTCCTCATGGTTTTTGGTATAAACAAACAAGTTGCGATATGAGTAACTGGTCATCAGGTCGTAGACTGACTCACAGACATATACAGTAATAAATGTGAAACAATTCCACATGGTTATTGGTATAAACAAACACGTGGCTATATGAGAATATTGACATAAGGTCATACACTGACTCATAGACATTCACAGTATAAATACTAAACAATTCCTCATGGTTATTGGTAAAAACAAACAAGTGGCTATATGAGTAACTGGACATAAGGTCATACACTGACTCACAGACATTAACAGTATAAATGCTGAACAATTCCACATGGTTATTGGTATAAACAAACAAGTGGCTATATGGGTAACTGGACATCAGGTCATACATTGACTCACAGACATTAACAGTAATAAATGTGGAACAATTTCACATGGTTATTAATAAAAACAAACAAGTAACTGGACATAAAGTCATATACTGACTCATAGAGATTAACAGTAATAAATGCTGAACAATTCCTCATGGTTATTGTTATAAACAAACAAGTGGCTATATGAGTAACTGGACATCAGGTCATACACTGACCCACAGACATTAACAGTAATAAATGCTAAACAATTCCTCATGGTTATTATCATAAACAACCAAGTGGCTATAAGAGAAACTTAAGAAAGGTCATATACTGACTTGCAGACATTAACAGTAATAAATGCTGAACAATTCCTCATGGTTATTGGTATAAACAAACAAGTGGCTATATGAGTAACTGGACATGAGGTCATACACTGACTTACAGACATTATCAGTTATCAATCCTTAACAACTCTTCATGGTTATTGGTAAAAACAAACAAGTGGCTCTATGAGTAACTGGACATAAGGTCATACACTGACTCACATACATTAACAGTATAAATGCTGAACAATTCCCCATGGTTTTTGGTATAAACAAACAAGTAGCTATATAAGTAACTGGACATAAGGTCATACACTGACTCACAGACATTAACAGTAATAAATGCTGAACAATTCCTTATGGTTATTGGTATAAACAAACAAGTGGCTATATGGGTAGCTGGACATCAGGTCATACACTGACTCACGGACAATAACAGTAATAAATGTGGAACAATTCCACATGGTTATTAATAAAAACAAACAAGTAACTGGACATAAAGTCATATACTGACTCATAGAGATAAACAGTAATAAATGCTGAACAATTCCTCATGGTTATTGGTATTAACAAACAAGTAGCTATATGAAAAACTGAAGAAAGGTCATATACTGACTTGCAGACATTAACAGTCATCAATCTTTCACAATTCATCATGGTTATTGGTATAAACAACCAAATGGCTATATGAGAAACTGAAGAAAGATCATATACTGACTAACAGACATTGATAGTAATAAATGTTGAACAATTCATCATGGTTATTGGTATAAACAAACAACTGGCTATATGAATAACTGGAAATAAGGTCATACACTGACTTACAGACATTAACAGTATTGAATCCTTAACAATTCTTCATGGTTATTGGTAAAAACAAACAATTGGCTTTATAAGTAACTGGACCTTAGGTCATACACTGACACACCGACATTAACAGTAATAAATGCTGAACAATTCCTCATGGTTTTTGGTATAAACAAACAAGTTGCGATATGAGTAACTGGTCATCAGGTCGTAGACTGACTCACAGACATATACAGTAATAAATGTGAAACAATTCCACATGGTTATTGGTATAAACAAACACGTGGCTATATGAGAATATTGACATAAGGTCATACACTGACTCATAGACATTCACAGTATAAATACTAAACAATTCCTCATGGTTATTGGTAAAAACAAACAAGTGGCTATATGAGTAACTGGACATAAGGTCATACACTGACTCACAGACATTAACAGTATAAATGCTGAACAATTCCACATGGTTATTGGTATAAACAAACAAGTGGCTATATGGGTAACTAGACATCAGGTCATACATTGACTCACAGACATTAACAGTAATAAATGTGGAACAATTTCACATGGTTATTAATAAAAACAAACAAGTAACTGGACATAAAGTCATATACTGACTCATAGAGATTAACAGTAATAAATGCTGAACAATTCCTCATGGTTATTGTTATAAACAAACAAGTGGCTATATGAGTAACTGGACATCAGGTCATACACTGACTCACAGACATTAACAGTAATAAATGCTAAACAATTCCTCATGGTTATTATCATAAACAACCAAGTGGCTATAAGAGAAACTTAAGAAAGGTCATATACTGACTTGCAGACATTAACAGTAATAAATGCTGAACAATTCCTCATGGTTATTGGTATAAACAAACAAGTGGCTATATGAGTAACTGGACATGAGGTCATACACTGACTTACAGACATTATCAGTTATCAATCCTTAACAACTCTTCATGGTTATTGGTAAAAACAAACAAGTGGCTCTATGAGTAACTGGACATAAGGTCATACACTGACTCACATACATTAACAGTATAAATGCTGAACAATTCCCCATGGTTTTTGGTATAAACAAACAAGTGGCTATATAAGTAACTGGACATAAGGTCATACACTGACTCACAGACATTAACAGTAATAAATGCTGAACAATTCCTTATGGTTATTGGTATAAACAAACAAGTGGCTATATGGGTAGCTGGACATCAGGTCATACACTGACTCAAGAACATTAACAGTAATAAATGTGGAACAATTCCACATGGTTATTAATAAAAACAAACAAGTAACTGGACATAAAGTCATATACTGACTCATAGAGATAAACAGTAATAAATGCTGAACAATTCCTCATGGTTATTGGTATTAACAAACAAGTAGCTATATGAAAAACTGAAGAAAGGTCATATACTGACTTGCAGACATTAACAGTCATCAATCTTTCACAATTCATCATGGTTATTGGTATAAACAACCAAATGGCTATATGAGAAACTGAAGAAAGATCATATACTGACTAACAGACATTGACAGTAATAAATGTCGAACAATTCATCATGGTTATTGGTATAAACAAACAACTGGCTATATGAATAACTGGACATAAGGTCATACACTGACTTACAGACATTAACAGTATTGAATCCTTAACAATTCTTCATGGTTATTGGTAAAAACAAACAATTGGCTTTATAAGTAACTGGACCTTAGGTCATACACTGACTCACCGACATTAACAGTAATAAATGCTGAACAATTCCTCATGGTTTTTGGTATAAACAAACAAGTTGCGATATGAGTAACTGGTCATCAGGTCGTAGACTGACTCACAGACATATACAGTAATAAATGTGAAACAATTCCACATGGTTATTGGTATAAACAAACACGTGGCTATATGAGAATATTGACATAAGGTCATACACTGACTCATAGACGTTCACAGTATAAATACTGAACAATTCCTCATGGTTATTGGTAAAAACAAACAAGTGGCTATATGAGTAACTGGACATAAGGTCATACACTGACTCACAGACATTAACAGTATAAATGCTGAACAATTCCACATGGTTATTGGTATAAACAAACAAGTGGCTATATGGGTAACTGGACATCAGGTCATACACTGACTCACAGACATTAACAGTAATAAATGTGGAACAATTCCACATGGTTATTAATAAAAACAAACAAGTAACTAGACATAAAGTCATATACTGACTCATAGAGATTAACAGTAATAAATGCTGAACAATTCCTCATGGTTATTGTTATAAACAAACAAGTGGCTATATGAGTAACTGGACATCAGGTCATACACTGACTCACAGACATTAACAGTAATAAATGCTAAACAATTCCTCATGGTTATTATCATAAACAACCAAGTGGCTATAAGAGAAACTTAAGAAAGGTCATATACTGACTTGCAGACATTAACAGTAATAAATGCTGAACAATTCCTCATGGTTATTGGTATAAACAAACAAGTGGCTATATGAGTAACTGGACATGAGGTCACACTCACTTACAGACATTATCAGTTATCAATCCTTCACAACTCTTCATGGTTATTGGTAAAAACAAACATGTGGCTCTATGAGTAACTGGACATAAGGTCATACACTGACTCACATACATTAACAGTATAAATGCTGAACAATTCCCCATGGTTTTTGGTATAAACAAACAAGTGGCTATATAAGTAACTGGACATAAGGTCATACACTGACTCACAGACATTAACAGTAATAAATGCTGAACAATTCCTTATGGTTATTGGTATAAACAAACAAGTGGCTATATGGGTAGCTGGACATCAGGTCATACACTGACTCACAGACATTAACAGTAATAAATGTGGAACAATTCCACATGGTTATTAATAAAAACAAACAAGTAACTGGACATAAAGTCATATACTGACTCATAGAGATAAACAGTAATAAATGCTGAACAATTCCTCATGGTTATTGGTATTAACAAACAAGTGGCTATATGAGTAACTGGACATAAGGTCATACACTGACTCACAGACCTTAACAGTAATAAATGTGGAACATCTCATCATGGTTATTGGTAAAAACAAACAAGTGGCTATATGAGTAACTGGACATAAGGTCATACACTGACTAACAGACATTAACAGTAATAAATGCTAAACAATTCCTCATGGTTATTGGTATAAACAACCAAATGGCTAAATGAGAAACTGAAGAAAGGTCATATACTGACTTGCAGACATTAACAGTTATCAATCCTTAACAATTCCTCATGGTTATTGGTATAAACAAACAAGTGGCTCTATGTATGAGAATATGGACATAAGGTCATACACTGACTCATAGACATAAACAGTATGAATGCTGAACAATTTCTCATGGTTATTGGTATAAATAAACAAACAAGTGGATATATGAGTAACTGGTCACATATGCAATTCGAGATAACAAATAAGTGGAATAAGTAATCACAGGTTGGGTTTTTTTTTGTGATTCGTAATTAAGCACAACATTCGCCATTACAATTATTTTTGTTAGTCGTGATAACGGATTAGAGTCGTTATCACGGATTAAACTTGAATTTCTTGAAAAATTATCACAGGTTTTTATAATGTATGACGACATATTAAATTTGTTATCACGGATTTGTATAAGTCGTGATAGCGGTATTATAAATTCGTTTCGCAGTTTGGGTTTTTCAAAGTCAAACGCTGGGAATGTAAAGCCTAGCGCTGTAGATAAAAATAATGCGCTGGAGATATAAAGTCCGGCGCTGTAGATTTAAAGTCGAGTGCTGGAGATTTAAAATCCAGCGCTGGAGATGTAAAATCAAGCGTTGTAGATATAAAATCCTGGGCTGTCAATCTAAAGTCCAGCGCTGTAGGTGTAAAGTCCATGCAGCGATGAAGCTGCAAATTAAATTTAAATCTCAAGCGCACGACTTTATATCCACAGCGCTGGACTTTATAAACCACAAGTTTTTATCTGTATGAGACCATTAGGGCTCCGTAGGTGGCATGTAGCATTTCCGATGTCTTGAATCTTAACCAAATAATGGAAATTCAAACTATTAACGGTCGAACAAAATATGGATTACAAAGGAGAATTAGAGGGATTCACATTGACGTTTAATCTTGAGTGGAGTAGTTGCCAAATTTTATTCAATGTTTATCTGCCTTCAAACCCAGAATAGGACGTGCAGTTTCAGAGGAGTTAAATGTCTATAAGAAGGAAACATTTTTCAAACACATTGTGAAGGTATTCGTTCATTCCCAGAACAAGAAAAAGATCGGTTTATTGTTTTGTTGTTTATTGCGTAATGTCCAGGGACTAATATTTGAAACATGCTCAATTCATGGAGAAAGACCTTTGTAAAATAGAGGAAATTACTGAACATCCAGTGACATTTGGATATCTTCCTAAAATGCCAGTATCTCCTTTAAAAAACACTTGGGTGGGGTCGCTATATGACATGATCTCCCTGCATATTTATCAAACTGTCTCCTGATTAATAACTGGTTTAGTTTTAGAAATAATTCTTTCATGTCTATGATAATTTTACTTTAAGATAGAAATCCAGGCCTTGCATTCATAACAATTCTGAGCGCGTTGATCGTACTCAGACTCAGATATGAACCTATCAAAATTAAAATAATAAAGAAACCTAACTTCAAGGAAAATTCAAAACGTCCCTTATCAAATGGCAAAACCAAAAACTCAAACATATCAAACGAATGGAAAACAACTGTCATATTCCTGACTTGTTACAGGCATTTCCTTGTGTCGAAATTGGTGGGTTAAACCTGGTTTTATAGCTAGACAAACCTCTTTTTCTCATAAAATTCCATTATATTGACAACAATGTGTGAACAAAATCAAAATATTGTGTTTTTGTTGCTTCGAGCACACTTTTGTACTCCCGAGTACTGAGTAAAGTTTTATGACCGAGAGCCAAGGAATGTACTAATTAAGTTTTGTTTTCACCTTTTTATCTATAATTCATGTGAGCTTATCAAACATGTTATCATACATGTACATTCATGTGCACGAAATATATCATTTCCATTATCTTTTTTTTTTTTTAATAGTTCTGACATTTGAGTAAATTTATTTATCTTACTTTTTAAATGAAATTAATTTATTATGTAAACCCTTTTTTATACTTAAACGAATATCAAAATCAGACATGGATCCAGTGGTTAGCAAGTAGAATTGTTTTTAATATATACATGATGATCTATTATCTTACATCTAAAAACATGTACATGGAAGTTTTATTTGTTAAACCAATTTGCCTAATGAATTGCTTCCTTAGTTGCACATTTCCGTTTCATAGTATACATTATTGTCAAGTATAATATTCTAATCACATTGGCAATCGACCTTAAATTTCGTTTTTAAAGGTTTAAGCGTTCCGTGTGATGGAATACAGTAAATCGGTACGAATGCACACAACTTATTAAAAAAGTGTTGATATTTGAAAAAAATCTAAAGAAGTTTTCATATATCAATTGCCTTTTTCCTGCCCTTATCCAGCATACCAAAATTTCTGTAGATATTCTAATTTCCGAAATCAATCGCTGTCCAACTACTTTTCATAAGCTGACTATTTGGATGTTTAAGTTGTTATCGTACTTTCATAGTTCTAAGTGTTAACATTTATCATAAAAAAAAAGTTCAGAGTTTAGCAATTAAACCAGAAAAAAGACAAAATAGTTCAGCAATTCATATGTTTATAATACAGTAATACTGTATCAATTTGATGACAGAAAAATAGACTTCATTCCAAATCAATAACTACAAAACATCTTCTTAAAGCGTTACTGCATCCGGAAAATTTGAGATGATGACACTTTTCCTGTTTTATCAAAATCTATTACTCTTTTTATTACAAGAGAAAATATAAAATATTCATTTATCACTTCTATGTACATCAGATGTAAACATCTCATATCTTCGGGGCTGACGCCCCTCATACATGAGAAGCTTTCATCTAATACTAGGACAGGTGACATTGCCATAACAATAATAAGTCAAAATGTCATAAGTAATACAACAAGTACATTATTACATGTACATGTGGGACGTGAACAAAATTCATATGTCTATTTATAATAAAGTGCAAAATAGCAATCAATAGAACATTGTAATGTGCATGTTTATGTAAATAATACGATTGAATAATAGAGGTAATAAATATATTATACATACGTGACTTCCTGATAGATTACGTGTTTTATTATCCGGTTATAATTTAGTTTACATAACTGTATGATAGTATATGTTTTCTGAAAACCAGTATTTAGGTCATTAAATCGATATTGTGCATAGTCTTTTGAAATGCTCGGTTTAGCCTTTTAACATGTTTCGTTAACCGATTTTTACAGCATTGTTCAAGCTCGTTGTTTTATATGAAATGATTAGTTATAATGTAATGAATTAGGTCAGATATGATATAATTTGCAGGTCATTAATTTTACACAAATACATATTCATATCATATGTGTACATTACCATGCATAAATTCATGCATTTGAAGGTGCCAATAAAGTTACACGTTTATTTCTTTGAAGGATATCTTACTATGCTCATAGGTGGAGATCGCGAAAATAGTAATGCACTTAGTCAATCAAAAAAGACGAAAAATGGTCACAAAAAAAACCCAAAAAAAAACGAAATGGACCGGAGCTAGAATGTAAATTTGTTTTGTTCAAATATACACATAATTGCATTTGTCTATAGATTAAACATTGTTGATTTACTTCCCTCATTGCAATGATTGATGAATAGGAAAATGTGCATTATGTATAAAAGTATGTACACACCATAACTTGTCGTATCATGTTTTAACTGTAAGTATTAGATGTAAGTTTCTCCTATCTGAGGTGCGTTAGCCCCGAAGATATCAGACGATAATATCTGATTTACATAGAATTTTAACTAAATATTTTATCTTTTCTATTGTTCTAAAAAGTCTTAGAGCAATTAGTTTAGATAAAGCAGGAAAGGTGTAATTTTCTGAAAATTTCCAGATGCAGTAACACTTTCATAAGATGTTTTGTAGTTATGGATTTGGAATGAAATCTTAATTGTGTCTATTTTTTGTCATCAAATTGATACCCTTATTACTGCTTTTATTGGCTATATAATATTAAGAATGGAAATGGGTCAACACAGCAAGAAAATCTCGCACCCGGAGGCGGGCTTCAGCTGGCCCCTAAACAAAAATGTGTACTAGTTCAGTGAGAATGGACGTCATATTAACTCCAAAACATATAAATGAACTAAAATTAAAAATCATACAAGACTAACATAGGCCAGAGCCTCCTGACTTAGGACAAGCGCAAAAATGCGGCGGGGTTAAACATGTTTTGTGAGATCTAAACCCTCCCCCTATACCTCTAACCAAAGTAGAAAAAAACAAGCACACAGCAATACGCACAGTAAAACTCAGTTGAAAAGAAGTCCGAGTCCGTTGTCAGAACAGATATCAAAAGAAACTAAGCAAAATGACAATGATACATAAATTAACAAAGGACTACTAGCAGTTACTGACATGCCAGCTCCAGACCTCAATTAGACTGATTGAAAGATTATGTCTTCATCATATTAAAATCAAGCACAATCCCTCCCGTAAGGGGTTTAGTAGCATACCATCATAAAATATATGAGAAGAACATAACCCGTATCATGCCAACAACTGGTTTTAGAATAATTGTGTTTATTTCCGAAGCGAAGACCCTATGAGTGAATAAATATTAATACGAAAATATGCCATCTTTAATGACCTGACAACAGTATCGTAACTATATCCCTTATGAATAAGTCTGTTGAAAGGTTTGGTTAGCTTTTGAGGTGAATGCCGATATTTTTGTGCTTTCTAAAGAACATTACCATAAAAGATTGGATGTGAAATACCTGAACGTATAAGATGTCTGCATGTTGATTTATATTTACGAATGATGTCCTTGTACCGATGATAAAATTTAATAAATGTTTTGACTAGTTTGTGATATCGAAAACCCTGGTGTAATCATTTTTCCGTAATACAGAAATTTCTTTCGTTAAAATCTAATGCGTTGTTACATACACAAGCGAATCGAACAAGTTGAGATATATAAACACCATAAGATGGTGACAAGGAAACGTCACCATCTAAAAATTGATAATTAACAATAGAAAATGAAAAATCATCTCTTTTATCATAAATTTTGGTATTAAGTTTCCCGTTAAAGATATAGATATCAAAGTCCAGTAAAGGGCAGTGTTCATTGTTAGTATAAGCGTTATTTAAAGTCAGTTCAGCAGGATCAATCCCTTAAGCATGTTAAGTGTACATACTTAAGTCGTCATTATTGAGAGTCAATATATCATCCAAATATCTAAAAGTGTTATTAATTTTTTGTATCAGATGTTTCGGTGGGTTTTTGTTGATTTTAGTCATAAATTGTAACTCATAACAATACAAAAACAGGTCCGCAATAAGTGGTGCCCAGGTAGTCCCCATTGGAATTCCGATAACTTGACGATATACGGAATCTCCCTAGCGAACAAAAATGTTACCTAGTAAAAATTCAAGGGCAGTTATAGTATCAAAGCAGTCCAATCTACATAGTGCTTTTGTTTGTTGTTACTAAAAAATGACCTAAAAGAGTTTGAACATATATATTCGCATTCTGACTTTTTAAATGCCAATTTAATTAGGTTTGTGAATTTTTTCTTAATAAGAATATGAGGCAAAGTGGTATATAGGGTAGAAAAATCAAAACTTTGAACAGATTCAAAATCACAAATATAAGCATGTAATTTATTAGGTACTTCCAACAAATTTTTTGACACCCCAAAAGTAATTTATTCTACTATTTTCAAAGGCCTTATTTAAACAATTTATTACCAGGTTTTTGATTGTACCAAGTGTACTAGTAAGTAGAATAGACAGGTTAGTAGTGGAACAATGGCTTGAAGACGAAATAAATCTGTTTGTGCAGCTTCGGAAACCAGTACATAGTTGGAACTTTCATTGTATTTGATTCTGCTTGTAAAGAAGTAGCTTAAAGTTTATGTTTGTTACAGATGTCATTTTCCGAAAATGGAGTCAGTTGGAATGTTGGTGAATTCGTGATTTCCTTTTGCAGAACCTCAATGTAAAATTTACGTCAAACTATAATTATATCATTAGCAGCCTTATCAGCCGGGACAAAAACAAGTTCCTTTGCGAGTTCTTTTAGTTTATGTTTGATACGAGAAATAGGGTTATTATGGTTGTTGTTAGGAGTAAAATGTTCCTTAAAATCTTGTATACGTATATCAACTATATATGTTCATTACTGAATTAAAAAAGAATCTAAGGATTTCTTGTCAGTTTTTTCTCGTTTTATCCATTTTGAGCAGTAAGCACGGAGTGAGTCTTGAATGATGTCACGACATTCATGCAAATTAATAATTGACGGGGGACGATATTTAGGTCCTTTTCTGAGGAATAATTTCAACTCTGGGTCACGAACGATGTTAAGGCCTCCTGTTATAACATGGGAACTGGGGCCATAAATGTATTCGGAATTACTGCAATTTCATGACGTAGGTGTATTGTCACTAATATTTACATCTTTACACGCTTGGCTATAGTTAAACACATATTTCCGGGTAGGTTTTTTGTAAACATAACAAATAAGAGGGATTTCAGTATTATCAAAATAGCCAGGAATGTGTATGAATTCCTGTACTATCTTTTTCTGGTTTGATTGCAAAAATCTGAGCTTTTTGCTGATAAATGATAACACTTCTATGCAAATAGGGTTAAATTTCTAAAAGATACAGCAATCCTTTTCTCAAAAGAATGTAATTTTGCATGAACATGATGAATCATATAGAATAATGACATGGAGTACATTAGGAACACCGAATCGGCTAACGCCATTTGGACATACACAAAGTGCTCGGATAAAGATTTACCGCGCTTAATCTAATGATGGAGATTACAAATAGAAGGGTTACAGTCTCAAAAACTTTATATAACCTGGTCACATTTTGATGTGCCTGTTCTAAGTCAGGAGCCTCGTTAGTAATTTTCGTAAATAATATCATGATGTTGTTTGATATTTGGTGAATTGGGGTGTTAATGGCGTATTGTTGATTGTTTGTCCTAAAGTTATTCTCTGCTGTACATGTAGTAAAGACAGACACAGTGTCTGCAGGAAGAATGCCACCCAAGGCAATGTAAGCTTCGAATAATTCCGACAGCAGATATAGGCATGATGTACACCTTTGCGAAGATAATTTGATGTAGATTTACAACATAACAAGTTTTAGTGGGACGGAAAACCGCAAAATCGAAATATAACGGAAGTTCACGACCGAATGTCATTTCTCAAATACATTAATTGTGAGTTGGGTAACCTTGTGTTATATTAAGGCATGCAGTTGAAGCCCGCCTCCGGATGCGGAATTTTCTCCCTGTGTTGAAGATCCATTTGTGGCCTTGGTCTGTTTTCTGCTCTTTGGTCGGATTGTTGTCTCTTTGAAGCATTCCCCGTTTTTATTCTCAAATTTAGATATTTAATTTAGAGACAAGTGTCTGTGTCACTATATATCGGCACAGCAGTATTTGATGTAAAGCATGCGGTTTTTTTAATCATCATATACAGGGTTGAAGAAAACAAAAATCAAATACACTAAAACTTAAATTTTGGCAAACACAAAATATATATTATTAAGTGTAAAACCATTCAAACGGGAAAACCAACGGTCTAACCTATATAAAAAACGAGAAACACTTATGAACCACATCAACATACGACAACTACTGAACATCAGATTCCTACTCGAACAATAAAAACGAATTATCGCAGTTAATGGTGTTCGCTTCTCTGTTTCAAAATAACAAGCGTTTTAAAGTATAGTTATAAATTGATAGTATATAAAAAAGAAAATTTAAAAAAGCAGGAAAAAATGAAAGGTCCGTCTCATTGTTTTTGAGATATTTAAGCCATTGAAAATTTGGCGGGAAAAGAAACTCTCTATAGTTTTCCTACATTTAACATTGGTACATTTTTTGTTTCATAAACTTTAAAAAATAACAAGAATTTTAAAAGATTTTGAAAAATATCTTTTTAAACGATATGTAATAAAATTATGAAAAGAAAAGTAGGTGTAAGCGAAATTTGTATTGGCTAATTGTGGATGAAACTAGAGGATTTCGAATATCTGGCAAAAAATCAAAAATGAGAGAAGCAAACATCCTTAAACTGCTGATCAGAAATCATGCCGTCCTACAACAAACACATATATATAGCAACTTTATCATTGTTATAAACTATATAGGAAACATGAACATGAACACGAGTTATGTGTCTGTAGATATAGAAATATACAGATGTACACCTAGGATTTTAACTTTTCCTGATATGGATCTATGATTATCAGATTAGGCATAATTATTAATGTACGTTATTTGTTTACAAATATTCAGGTCATTTTACTAGCTGATTAGTTTAATGATATGTTAAGTTTTCTGAAAATGATATTTTTTAAATCGTATGTCGATGTGTATATATATAAAGCATTGTTCAACATGTTCAAGGTATATGAAAACACAATATTTTGCGTGCTCGACTTGGTACGGGTACACATGGTACATATGGATATGTTATCATGGTTATGAGGGGACATAAACGAACAAGCAGAGTACAAAAAAGGAAAGAAAAGAAAGGGAACAAACGTAAGTTTAAGACATTATGCGAATTAAATGACGTGAAATCAAATTGTGTGTGCCTTTTCGAAACCCCTGTATGCGCCTCGGTACACAATGTGCAACAATTTTAGAACAGATCAATATTGCATGAATATTGTTGGTTATGTTTATCAATCGATTAACATTTATTTTCAGTGATAAATATGTATATACATGTATCACTGTATGCCTGAATACATAATTATATAATACTTACATATCGGAACTCACTTAATTTTTAACAAACTTTCCAATTTCCAAATACAGATCTATAAAAATGTACAGCATTAACCATTGTTAACATTATCCACAACCTTGACGTTTATCATTGAGTGCATGACTCCGATAAATTGTTGTGCTCGGTTTGTTGTGTGTAGATGTTTTCATGTAATTATTGTTTTGTTTATAACTTGGTTTGTTTTATTTCAAAGATTTGAATTTATCGTACCACGGGGTTACAATTGGAATAATATTAATTGTACGTATGTGATCTGTTTTCTGAAAAACACATGACATGTATGCTACATGTACTAGAGTATCTGGATGGGATTTACAGAATAGAGAATAAGGGTCAATATTGCAGAAAAAAATGGGCCAAAACAATAAAGAAAAGAGAAAAGTCGGCCACAAAATAAGGAAAAGAAAATAACAGGGTAAAAAAAATGTAAGAAAAAAATAGAGAAAAATTACCTAAAGAATTAAAGAAATTACAGAAATGAAGGATCCCCAATCCAGACCCGTATACCATATAAAATTATATATATTTGCAGTATGCTCTTTAGTAACACTACATTAGAAACAATTTCATTTATAGTATAATTTTTTCTCAATCTGATTGAATTTTATTAGAATTTTTCCAATGATTGCTATAGCATGTGTACATCTATATCTGATAAATGCAGACCTCTGAAAGAAGATACATTTCTTTGTCAAAAAGGGGAAGAGCAACCTGTAATACAGAAATAAAAAAAAGGTACATAGTTCATGTCCAATACGTCTGTGGATAATGAAAAACAAGGAGAAAGGCTGAGGCTTGTATCGTAGAATTAAATATTGGAACAAAACATGAGAGAATTTGCGGCAAATGGTAATGAGCGTTCTTCAATATTCTGTTTCGGGGGATCAGTTTTGTATACTGTTGAATAACGACAACCAGACGATCAAAATAAGTGGCTGATTAAGCTTGTCCTACATACGATATGACAAATCATACTTTCTAAAAACTTTGTAACAGTTGTGTAGCACTTCATATGTCGAAGATGATTTTCAATTAATGTTTTGTCCGGTACTAGAGTGTAGAATTTTTTTATCTCCAAATTTAATTTACGATGATGTCTAACATTCCTAAATGATCTGGAGAACAGAACAATTCCCAACATATCATTATATAAATCTTTAAAAAATGCAATTCTTACTTGTGTGATTACACACTTTTACAACCTCTCTCCGCTTTAGCTAGTACCAATATCCGATGTCGCTCCCATACGGTGAGACAGGTGGAACATCTTGACAGAGTCGTTAATGTGGACTTTAAAAGAATGAAAAAAAGCGAAGGTCAATATGGACACATTGACACCTTATAGAATTGAAATAAAGATCTTATTGGTAATTTTGTTCTGTTTCCTGTGAGCTGGTAGGGATAACATCACTTTTGAATAATTATTGGAATTTACAACGTGTTTAAGGATTTTGCATTCGCTTTATTGCAACACGCAATTAACAGCCAACCAGAAATCCATCCATTCGATTGATTGTTGGTTGATAAACATCCGATGACAAATATTTCATGCGTGTTCAGGATGATAACAACTTTCTAATAAATACAATTGTAGGGTTCTTCAATGGAGGCCGTCAAGAAAGAAGGTCGGGGAAATTTTGATTGCCACTGGGAAATAAGGGTATATTATATAGGGACAGAAATGATGCCGTGCAACAGGACACCTATCCATCCCCTCCATTCTGACCTGAAGAGGCTGCGTTCTTGTAAATCCCGCACAGGCAAACGGACGCCAAACTTTGGCAAGGATTTTAATTCGGTCGGAAGAAGATCAAGAGTGACCATATTTCTATTCCCCAGTCCCCTCCCCAGTCACCCTATTATCATTTGTAATGTCAGTCCCATTGTTAAATTATCCGGTGCAAGTACGCATGGACACTTTCTTCTTTCAATGCTAACTGAAATGTGCACTTGGCTTCTTATTCAAATTTATTATTAAACCAGTGTTCATATTGCCGACTCTAAATAAGAATTACTTACTTAATTTATATACTAGCACATTGCTTTTAACAGTTTAATCCATTTGCACCAGTAATTAGGACTAACATGTTATATAAAAATATGTAAAGTTAGAGTTACACCATCTACATAGTAAAAAAAAAGAAATCCGGATGGTTACCACGGGTTGAGGGACAAACACTAATTATTCATGACATTGTGAATTGAACCTTTTCCTATCTCCGCAAAAACAACACTACTGTTCAATCAATTGCCATCTTGAAAACTATTTTACAAATATGGCTGTGGTTACTCTGAGTACAGACAAAACTAAGCATACAGGAAAGTGTTAACGCTCATGTGGACCCTTTGTCTAAAATGGCTGCATTTTCACCTCAAAATTTACTCTGAGTACATTTTTTAAATTTTGTAAAAAATAAAATGCATTTGACTTTTATTTATTCTAGAACATGCTATGTCTTAAAACTTTTCCAGATGCACACGTGAGTCTGTACGAAGAATAAATGTTGAGGTGAAAACGCAGCAAATCGTTTAGCCAATGGGTCCACATGAACCCTAAAGCATGGCTGGATCTATACACATAAAAGTTATATGCATTTTATGTTTCAGAAATTAAAAACCTACCTGGATTTTGGTCTGCAGAAGATAGCAAAATAAACAAACAACTGAGTTTCATTTGATACGGTCCCTCATGGGGCTATCTATAAGAGGGTCTTAATGGGGGTACCTTCATGGCGAATAACGGTAAAAAAAATCTTGCCAAATGACGGTAACGGTAATATTTGATGCATAACGATAAAATGTACATTTTCTTTAAGACGATACAAAATCGACTGATCATCTAGTTTGACGACTCACGTTAAATTCTTTCCAAAAATTACGACAACGGATAATTATTTCAGACCTCTGAAGAATCACGATAAGGATATTTTGACGAATTACGCATGATAACTTGAAATGTTAACCAATTTGCCGCTAACTGTAACCGAAAATGTTTATTTTAATATTTATAAACTCCAAACGTTGCCTAGTTTTGCCTCCCTTTTCAAAATCCTGGATATGCATCTTTTTGATTCTCAACTTAGTTTATTTGCAGGTAGGAATGCAAAAAAAAATGAAAAGCAAAACCCAGTTAAGTTTATTTTAATATTTAGAAATTTCAAATGCATAAAAAAAGTGAAATTATATTGATCAAGGCGATTGATTGATTGATATTTACAAGATTGTCTGAAAGTGAAATTTGTGGTGTAAATACGGCAATAATTTCAGTTTTTTTTTATAAAGTGACTCACTGACAATATGGTACTTCCCAAGCTGTAAGAATAAAACATTTTTTATGGTTTTTCTTCACACCTTTTCTTGGTTATCTCCCATGTAGACAGAAATTACAAATGTAAACAACTTGTTTGTAAGATTTTGTTTTTAGTGTTTAATTTACTGATCAAATGGATTTAAAGCTGATTTATTTTAATTGAGAAGTTTTAATCTGATGGCATAGGTGCCATCACTAACACAGACCCAAACTGTCAAAGAGTTACTGGGGTATAGAAATATGGTCACCTTGGTCTCATAAGTTATAATTTCCGGACTCCCTGAAAACTCGGCCCATAACAAAATCGGCCTGCAACAAAATCGGACTATAAACAACTCAGACTATTAGAAGAATTTAAGTATGATAAACGATGCAATCATATACTTGGAGTAAATAACTTATAATTTTTTCAGTATGATAACAGCTTTAAATTCACTTAAATTCCATATATTCCGAAATATGGTGTGTATCGTACTGATATGAAAAATTTATCAACTGCTTCTGGTTATTTTCGAATGGCATTTTGACGTCACTGGGCAAATTCTTGAAAATACACCTCAATGGTACGATTTCAGTGAAAAATATAACAATAAAAAATAAAGCACATGGAGTAGGATACAAAACAAATATTAGAAAACAGAAAATATTTTATGTAGAATGCAAAGCAAATGATACAATAAATTAATTTTTTCAAAATTTAAAAATAGTTCTTGTCTGTATTTCTTCTGCTGAAGTATATGATGAAAAGATCATCACATGTTATTTTTCATATCATTCATATCCGATGTATAACATTTGGCGTCTGTGGTCCGTAAACTTTTCACTTTTTGAACTTGCACTTGAGAACCACTTGATAGGATCAATATATTTAACTGTTATTTTTCTCCATTGTTGAAGCATATGATAAAAAGATCATTACAAATGTACATGTCATTTTTCATATCGGATGTATTATCATCCCTTGTTCAATATCAGCCCTCAAGCATTCGGCTCTTTGGCTGATTGTGAACCTTGGGATGATAATACAGCCAACATGAAATATGCCATGGAAGATTCTGATATCATTTAACTTTGTTTTAAATAAATTCCCATCAGTAATATTTTTAAAATAATTTATCTTTTAACAGATTACAGAGGGGTAGATGCCAAATCATGAATTCCCATGAAAATAATCAATCAATCCCGAATTCCTGTGAAATTAAAAGTTGATGCTATTTCAAAATCGCCATACATGACCATATACATGATATATAGTCATTTAAACATTAAAAAAAATGATTGTGACAATAGCAAAAGGGTCAATATGATTCCTGTTTTCACTTTGCTTTCTACATGTTCTATATACATGATATATGTACCTGTGCAATCCCAACATATTACACCTTCTTGTGTTCTATTCTTTTTGTTAAAAAAAAACATAACTCTAAATTTGAAGAAAAAAAGAGTTCACAGTCATGACATTCTTCACATCCTATAGCACTGCAGAAGCTGAAAAAAAGATTCAAAGTCAGATTTGGGTTAATGAAATTTATATCAGCTAAAACTTGTACACGCACATACGAGAATGATACAAGTAAAAATGTGTTAACATTCAATAAAAGTTTAATTTCTTTAGTAATTAGTAATAGACAAAGAGCCTGGATGAAGCCCAATTTATAGTGTCCTTCCTGATCTCGACACATTCCGATTAAACATGAATTGAAGTTCTGTTGAAAATGTATTCGTATTGCCAGAAATAGTTGGTAAGATCTCCTTGTGAATGACTGTCTGATTTCAGTCTCGCTGTCATCATATTCATTATTAACATCAACCCCCTATAATTTAACAAATATAACTTTAATGGCTTTGCAGACTGACTCTTGGTACATAATATAAGTGGAAGTGTACCACACTTATGTGCTGCATTTTCTGGTAAACAGTGCGCTTACAAACACATTTTCCAAACAAGTTTGCTCACTCATTTCCAGGCCACAATGTCTTCCTTCTCAATTGATACCCCCTTCGGCTTTTGACAGGAAGGGACCATACATGTATAAACAGGGACCATATATATAATAAGAAGACTGAAGTAAATACATGAAATGATATGTTGCCCATGACGTACTTTTGTTACACTTTCAGTGAAGATTGTACAGATATCTCAACAATATTGTGGTTTTGTAGGTAATTATTTGCTTTCAGTGGTAATAGAGTGAAAACATTTTTTGATAAGGTTCATCAGAAGTAATTGAAAAATATGGCTGTGTTAACGTTTACACCACAAACTGTACCCTGAGTACAGACAAACCTGTGCACATGGTAAAGTTTAAGGCATGACAGGAACTCTAAGATAAGTGAAATTTAAATACAGTTTATGTTTGAGAAAATTAAAAACCGGTCTGAATTTTGAGATTTTTTTTCTTAGCATGCAGAAAATGGTAAAATAAACAAACACCTGCAATTTAATAGAAAATAGTAAATGAACATTCAGCATGTTCAGTTAAAAAAATTAAATAACACATTTATAAGAGCTAAATTACCTATATAGCTATTTATATATCAATTGGTTTCACAAGATATTTGACATTCCACACACATCAAAAATGGTTTTTTTTTACAAATAATATCCATTTACATTATAGACCATGAAAATATAGTTTTATAAACATGATAATAGACAAGACATGTTACTTTTAAAAACAATTTTTTTACCATATATATATATATGTAGTCATTGCTTAATCAATACACACTTTGGCATTTAGAATAAACCAGTTCTGCATAAAAAGTGCAACTTGGTGTAGACTGTTTTAGATGTAGAACAATTAAGCTTACAAAATTTTAAGTGAACTTGTTCTATTATCATGATTATAAAAAAATATTTTTAAATGCAAATGGTGGTCACGTGGTAGCGTGTTCGCCGTGGATGTTGGAGTTCGTGGGTTTGAACCCCGACCAGGTCAAACCAAAGACTTTAAAATTAGTATTTGATGCTTCTCCGCTTAACACACGGCATTAAGGAGTAAGGGCAAAGACTGGTCAGTTTGGAGTCGGAATAATGTGTCCGGGTAAGGTGACATGTCTTCCTGTGAACTGTTACCTTGTGAACTAGCACAGTAACAATCTGGCTCAGCGTGTCGGTCTAGTACTAAGCAGGGTTAATATTCATAAAACATTAACATGTTCTCGTCCTGAATATACATATTAATTTGCCGCGGGACGTTAAGCAGCTATCCATCATCATCATCAAATGCCAAAATTTTAGAAGAAAAGATAAAACTATCTTATCAACCATACATGTATCTAATTAACACTGTTAATAATTGTACTGTTTTGTCTTCCTTTTTTTATATACCGCACATTAATTTGTAGCTTGTTCACAAATATTTTTTCAGGTCTTTAGAAATGAACTATTTCTAGTTCTCCATTTGGTATAAAAAAAAAATCTGGGTTGTTTCCCTTTGGAAACTTTAAGAACTGTTTTCTTATAGACATATTCTTTGAGTTGCCATTTTTCACAATAATCACAAATTTGGTAAATCTTCACTACCCTCGGAAATCATCACAATGTGTTCAGCATACTATATATAATAACATAAATACATCTGTTGAGCATGGTGAGAAACTTCAAATTCTTCTTTTATTTACTACATTTTCCATCCTTGTTTTAATTCATTTTTTTTTTTTTTTTTTTTTTTTTTTTTTTTTTTTTTTTTAATTCATACAGTACTAGTATAACAAGACAATTCGTTTGTAACATGCACTGACATTAGCCTTCACTATGAGATTTTAATGTCTAGTATGATTAATTTTCATAATTTGTCTATAAGTGCAATGTAGTCGAGACAAATTCAAGAAAAGAAGAAAATATGACTTTTTTACTGATATAAGTAAACACAAATCTGAATGCTTAAGGGATACAAAGTAATCTACCTCCAAAGAGATTTACCTGTACCAGTAAATAAAATACATGTGTATACGTGTTACCCCTGACTGACTGACATGTTTTAAGTTCCTTACTTCATGTAGCATGAATACACTTAAGGAATGATCAATTAAATCTTTAATAGTACTGAACAAATGCTGAAAGGTTCATCTTGCAGTTAAAATTTTTATGTCAATAATTCTTTGCAACAGCTTGTGCATTGATCATATTTTACATTCATCATGAAAATATATACTCTATATATACATTGACTGTCATTGAGGTCACCAACTGTTTAATACGCCCTTCACAATAAAGAGATTATTGATCATTGTTGATAAACAATTAAATTGTCAAATCTTTTTTAATTTATTAACACAAGTAAATATTTTAAGTCAAATAACATTTTTTTTATTACATAGAGACATATTTATATTATTCTTTATAATTATTTACATGATTAATATCGGAACTCCTAACACAAAATCTGTCCTCAATTACACAGATTATCGAACATCAATAAAACTGTCAAATCTTTATTGTTTCGTAAACAGAAATAAAGGTTTTAAGTCAACAAAAAATGTATTCTATTGTAAGGGGTTAGTAGGAGTTTTGCAGCTTACATGTCGGTTAGTAATAAACAATATTTTATTTACAGATTAAAGCTTTTTATAAGTGATTTATTAGAAAGATGAAAAGCAATGCATATATGTGCATTCTCTGTTTACAATTTTCAAAATGGCTACTGCTTAGTGTCAATGGGGGAAGGGTTACATCCGCTATTGCTTGCAATGGCAAATCTAGTTATTTTTCAAATCCTAAATTTTCAACATAAGAATTTTTTGTTATAACAAAGTAAGAAAGGAGTAAATACGAACCTTTCCTTCATTCAAGATCATGTTCTATTTCACATGTTAAAAATATCCATTATTACATGATTAAAAATTCTTAAAGACATAAAATATCACACATTAATGTATTTAAATAATTATTTGCACAAATTGTTAACAGGATAACAAAATAACAGAATAAAATTCATAGTTAGTTACTATTTTTTGTCTGTTTTACTTTTTTATGTTTTTTTCTCTAGTATTTATGTGCATCTTTTTTAGATGCTGATTCTCGTTTTCGGACTGCTTTATTACTCGTACTTGTAACTCTGCTCGAGTTACAGGTCGTGCTTCATCTGCATTCGCATCACTTCCTTTGCTGTCATATTCGTCACTGAAAAATAAGATCCAAAATAATTTAGAGATGGCTGAACAATTCAATATAAGTATTGGCAGATAAAGATATTTTATTTGTATTTTATCCACATTATCCTCAATGATTACTTTTTACATGTAAAAACTTGGAAATAAAGGAATGCTTATATTTTTTGCAGACATCTGGAGTCAGTTCTCTTTGTTCAGTTTTGAGATTAAGATAGTGTAAAAAAAGTAAGAAACTATGGCATGCATTTGTTACTGCAATTTGTTTAAGAATAGAAAAAAATGTGAGATTAATTATAATTGTGATTTTAGGAATTCTATATGCAGATATATGAATCAAATATCAGAATGTGAGTTCTTAATTATGTCACCCGATCGACAATGTCGGGTGACATATTGCTTTTCCTCTGTTTCTTTGTTATTATTATTATTCTTCCAATGATTTTTGTCCGGCATTTTTTTTTTGGAGCCAATGGAACCAATCTTTAGTTAATGATTGTTTACTATAACGAGAAACACGATATTTCGAGTTGCAGTAGATCTTTGGAACATAAAAAATGGCTGCCGTTACCATGGAAACGGAACAAATGTGAAAAAATCAAGTTTTGGTTTTAGTGAATTATTTGTATATTCTTAAACTTAAAATCATTAGATTTTAATACAATGTAGGTGTTCACTATATACTGGTTTTGGATGATTTTGGCAATCATTGGAACTACTTTGTTGTTCAAATGTGATTTAAATACCACAAATATATAATTAAGGAAGAGATAAAGTTCCATCTTTCGCTAATAGATAATTATTTAGGTTTAACTTGATGTTAAATCATTGTATATGCCATGGTTCGTTTTTATGGATGGATATATATATTAGGGAACAATTCTAATTATTGTACTAATTGTCATCATCTTCTAACGACGGTTCTCAATTAGCATTGACTGTTGATAGAATACAATAAATTCACCCGTAGAAAATGCGTCCTTCAAAAATAAAATCCATTATGTAGAACACATATTGATAGTTAGCAAAGGCAAAGAGTACAAATATGAGATATGCAAAATATGGTAAATTTGAGTACAAATTGTCTCATTGGCAATTATACAGCATCTCCTTAATTTTAAACTGACACATATAAGTTATCAGTTTCAAACTGTATCCCAGTCCTTACGATAGTGATTTATTCTATTTTTGACTTATGGGTTTGAATGTCCTTCTGGTATCTTTCACCGAACTTATATTCATGTTGTAGGTTGACCCAAGAAGGATTCAAGGAAAAGCATATCTTATACACTCTTGGTTAACCGTTTTTGCCTCGTGGCTTTTTTTATCTCAAAAGTTTTATACGCTTGGATTGCCAAATTTTAGCATTGCAGTGTACTTTGGGTAATTTCAGTTCACTTTGTGTGATCAAAGAAACCATATACACATTTTTTGTGTGTGTATTTTGAGTATCACTTAACAGACAGTAATTGACGAAATGCGCATCAGGTGCAGATACATTTGTGCAGTTAATGTAATCATATTATGTATATATTAAATAGAGAATGATTATAATAAAAAAAACATTTGATTTGTTTTCTAACTATGCATGTTATGCAACGGGGATGTATTATTTTGTAAAATATATACCTTTGTTGACTGGTTCACAAATCTTGTAAGTTGTGTTATACGAACAAGCAAATAATATATGAATTGGACAATACTAATAAATAAGTCGAAGAAGAACAGATGAATCTATGAGAAAAAAATTACAGATCATACCACACGAGTAACAAGCAAACAGCAGTAAACAAAACAACTACCCAGAATAAATATGACTAAACCTTAGAAGCTCCGTCAGGTTTCAGTCAGTGCATGTCTCTGTGGTATTTAAGAAGCACCTGTACTACTATAATCAAATGAATGAAAATCCTTGAATAAGCGTATATCACCCCGTATAACCCCGATACAAATGAAACCGGACGTTGACGAGTTCGAAGCGATAATCAGGACATCATTTGGGATGACAACAATTTTGAATGCCTTTTTAGAACTTATTTGAGTGTATATCAATATATCAATGTACATTTTACTTTATTTATTCAATTATACAGTTGTTGATAGTTTTAGATAATGTATAGGGAACGTTTAATAAAACTGCTAGATGCAAAATCCACAGACATGGTGCAATATCTTACGTTTTATGAGATAAACAATACTAAATATCTCCTCGTACATAAACTTGTGCGTATTAATACCTTAAGCAATAATAAATAACTAATCGTTGAATTGCTACGTGCCTTCAAATGTTCCCTATAACTCAGAATAAACGCAATATTATACTAAATTAGTTTTCTCTCACTGTACCGTTCGTATCACCAAATGTGTCGAGTTCGTTGTTCGTTTTTAAATAATCACTGTACAGTCCGTTGACAAAAACCGTCACAAATCCCTTTCTTTTTAAGGTATTCTGGATGACTTCGGCGAACCTTTTTCTGTATTTTATTGTGAATATTTATCTGAAAACTTAGTTGAAGTAGTTGACCATAAAATATCAGTCATCCAAAGCCAAAATTGCAATGCTTTAACCACCGTACATCTGAGAGGAATTTTTTCTATTAAAAATTGGGACTTTCAACGTTATTCCAGATGAAATAAACTGTTAATTAATATGTTCCAGATGAAATAAAGTTTCAAAAAATATAATACAGCCAATAAAACTTCAATTATTCTTACTTTTCACAAATTGAGGATCTTCCAAACGCCGATGTTGGTCCAACTTCGCTTAAACGAAAGCAGCCATAGGAGCTCGTTGAACTTTGTTTGCCGATTGCATTAGATGGCATTCATACTGGTATTTTGTTGTTTTTTTTTTACATGTAAACATTTGTAGATGTGGTATGATGGCCAATGAGACAACTATCCACCAAAGTTTAAATGAAGTGGGTTTAATCAATTATAGTCGAACGGTCGCCATTCAACAATATGGGAAACCTATACCGTATAAAAAAGAAGGGCGAAAGATACCAGAGGAACAGTCAAACTCATAAATTGAAAATAAACTGACAACGTCATGGCTAAAAATGAAAAAGACAAACAGACAAATAATGGTACACAAGAAACAACATAGAAAACTTAAGACTGAGCAACACGAACCCCACCAAAACTGGGGGTGATCTCAGGTGCTTCTGAAGGGTAAGAAGATCCTGCTCCACATGTGGCACCCGTCGTGTTGCTCATGTTATTACAAACCCGGTAAATAGTCTAATTCGGTTGGTCACATTCATTAAAAGGGAAGGGGATTGTAGTTACTACATAAGAAACATACCCGATATCATCTGTGAAACGGTTATTCCATAACGGTCAACCAACTCGTGATGGCGTTAGTAAAATTTACGACGAGATGATCTCAACTTCACCATTTGGAATTCTTGGTCTAACAGCCTCCTTGTGAGCAGTATAATTTATAACTACTAGTAATGAATTGTTTATTAACGAAAAAACAAATATGACAGATCTAAATAACCATTGTACTACAGGCTCCTGAAGTTGGACAGGCCATTAAGAATGCGGCGGGATTACACATATGAGCCCTCAACCCTCTCCCTAACCCGAGATACTTGTGTAACAGCACACCATGATAAAAAAAAGTGTACAGTTGCAATTCGCTCAACTCAAAATACCGGTACAAGGCACAACAAAAAAAAAACACATAAAATACTGAAATAAGACTAATTGTTTTAACTGCTAGTTATTTCAAGCCAATTACATCCGTTTTTGAGAGACTTAATTTTCGGCTCTCCCTTGACACTATTTGCGAGTATGGTCTTGACAAACGATGATAGTCCGTCGGAAGGGGACGATAAATGACTTGCCCGTGTTAAGAGAGAGCAAATTCTCTTGTACGTAAAGACACCCTTGTGAAAAAAAAAAGAGCAGGCTAATGCCGTTACAAGGCAGCACTCGAACCCGCAATGTGGAAAGGTAATAGTATAAGTTGTAATAACTTGTTTCCCAGTCCACTATGCATAAATATGTTCAAAATAATAAATATGTTTAAACTAAAGTCAATTACAACTAAAAGATAAATCATGTCATTCAAGACTAAAGTATCAGTCAGTATATATCCAACGGATTTACAGTAAAGACGTAATAAAAACGCATGAACTTGTGCAATGCCAAATAGAAGGAAACAGTATCGTAAGGATGCACGATCTCATGAGTTCTCATAAGTGTGCATATATGGTGATAATATTTAGTTATGTTTTGATTTTTCAAAAACAATTCAATGGCTATTTAAACAACCTGTCAAAATGGGAATATTAGATCCCATGCCTCATGTAGAGAGAGCACCGCGCTCTCTATACTTTACGAGCCCTTGCAAAAAATCCATGAGGGGTCTTTAAATAGCCCGTTGCAAGGCAACGACGAGAAAAGCCCATACCGCATAATCAGCTATAAAAGGCCCAGAAATGACAAATGTAAAACAATTCAAAGGAGAAAACTAACGGCCTAATTTATGCACAAAATAATGAACGAAAAACAAATATATTACAACTGAATTACACGCTCCAGACTTCGAACAGGCACATACAGAATAATGTTGCGGGGTTAAACATGTTAGCGGGAACCAAACCGTTTCCCTTACATGGGACAGTGGTGTAACAGTACATTGAATGTCGTATAGTTCACGTTTTAAAAAATGCTATCAAATTGGAAATCGGACGCGTGTATCCGTATACTCAGCCAGTGATATACGCATTTGTCGAAAAACCAATTTACAGTTTCATATAGATAATGAAATTTTTTAGATGTACAACATGTACAAATACCCCCAAGAGTGTTTCGACAATACAACGGTATTATAGGTTGCTGTATGCATATTATGGTGGTATTATTTTTTTAAACATGTATATTGGTTAAAATCATACCAAAGCATACTTTAATACATGCAAAATTCATTGACAAATACAATATTGTCACAACGAAGCGTACAGTATAAAAAAGTGTAATGATAACGAACCGTAGACAACATGAAAATGAAGACATTTTAAAAACGTGTATTTGTTTTTGTTTCTAGATACCGCATAAACCATACGACATCTTTAAGTTTGTTAAATTTAAACAATGAATTATTTTTTTAAATGTACGTTTTAAAAACTTTGAGGCACGAGAAACATTATTTGTTTAATATCTAAAAATACCAAGCGTGCTTTTATCAGTGACTTTGTTTTGCGTTGTTTAATGTTTGTCTATAAAAATGTCACATTTAAAAAAAAAACTTGCAGTAAGTAATGAGTATTATGGCAAAGAATATATTGAAGCAAAATAGCCGAAAAATAGATATTGGATTTTCTTTAAAAGTATAAATTCGTCACTGTCTAAACTCAGTGGTACACGGTGTGTTCGATTCGAACGCGTCAACGTCCGGATTCATCTGTATCAGGGTTATACGGGGAAGATATATATTTGTATGTTGGCACAAGCGGGTTATCGGATTTATCAAATCAAAATAGATAAATTATCAAATCTTATAGTCCGAGCATAGACAAGCACTTTAAAACTGAAAATTAAACTATCGAAATTATTAAATCCGATAATCCGCGATTTACTATGTACATGTAAAAATCTGTTTCTTACCAATGATTACCAAATATTTTTTTTTTTTTTCATTTTTGGCATACGAAAATCCCTTTCGAGTGCTTTCCACATTCCACAAAGTGTTCAATTTCATAAAACATAATTTGATTCATCCAGTAAGCTAATCAACTCATCCAATCATATTTTTAGATCATCGACAGTCAAACATTGATTACTAGTATTTTTTTTTGTGTATATAACATGTATAATGGGCCCGGAAAGGGTTTAGTTGTATCATTTTTGTCGTTTTGTTTGGTAATTTGTATCCTCTCTCTCTTTCTGTCTCCCTTCTCTCAAGTCATTTATTTTAAATCGTAATAAAACAGAATTTTACTGGAATCATTGGGTACATACACATATTCACTTATTTTAAATGTTTTCTAAGCATTGCTTATCAGGAATTAAATGGTGAAACAAAAGAATGTTTGTTCTTGCAAGTTTGGGTTTAACGAAACAATTAAAATTACGCTTTATGTACGAGTCCGATGCAAGTGCAGCTATTTCCTCAATTGAATATTGAAGTTCGATATAAGATTCAATATGTTGTTCAAAGATTATTGTATATATTCCAAAACTAAAAACAATATAAGGACTTTCCTTTTTATTTACGTAAAATGTATCTAATACATATCAGGGTCTCTTTCTTTGGAGACTGCTCAACTCTGTTAACTATTTCTTTGAAGAAAAAAAAAGTGTCAATAAATTATTGAAATCTTGTTTTCAAAATTTTGAATACAGTTATTGTTACTGTTATTTTACTAATTTCCTTAGAAAATAAAATTTTTGTACAATGTTTTCATTTGTGTTCATTTTTTGTATCTAATTTACACAGATTCATGCATGTATCGTTATGCCACTGATATTAGTGATTTGTATTTACGTAACTATTCGTAAGTAAGTGTTCTTAATTCTTAAAATACTGAACATGTGTTTATCTTTCATTTACAAAGATCTGATAAAGCAACGTCTAATTTCTGATTTAAAGAACTTCAAGGATGCTGCTTTAATGATTCACACATTGAAAAATGAAAAGGCAGAAATTTAATTGACTAACTTACTTATAACTACAACAGAAAGAAGAACGACTTGTTGTCAGATCATTCTAAGGAACGCATAGACCCAGAATCGTTATTTTAATCAGATTGGTGTGTATCATGCATACATTTAACTCCCTTTTTGTGTAATTGCTTTATTTATCACTTGGTGAAAGTAGTATCTGATACATATCTACAAAATCAACATTGATATTTGTTAGTTGTTTTCTAGATTTGAAAAAAAAAGAAAATGAATGCAGCTATGCATTTTTCCGCCTTGATAGAAAAACTATGAACAAACTAAATATGAAGATATTATTTATGCGTAATGTTTATTTTTGTAAACATATTTAAGTAGAACAGTCAGGATTCTACTTTGTCGAAACTATCTCCACACTACGTCAACTAATTTCTCTCTTTTATGAACAATTTTCTATTTCTATTACCCAAAAAAAATTGTCGCCATTAAAGATACAATTTCATGTTTAAAAGATCAATCTAGTATCTTTCTTTGGATTTTTTTTCTTCAGTCGAATGTATGCTTAAGCAATAAAGTGTCCACATAAGACTGTAGTAATATTATATACAACGCAGTAATAACAGAAAGGTCCAGCCTGTCAAATTCATTTAAAAATAGTTTACCTTCAGGTGTTTGTTTAGATTTTTTTCTGCAACCGTGGCAATGTCATCGGGAGGAAGTCAGAGTACCAAGCAATAACCACCAAACATTACGAATTGAGTACAAAAACCGGCAAAGAAAAACTAAAAAAAAGGATTCGTATATTTCTAGCTTAATTTATTAATAGGGTGTATGATAAGACAGAAAAGATATGCAGTGTAACCTGTGTTATCCGACACACTGGGGGACCAGAAAAAATTGTCGAATTAAGCAGGGTGTCGGGATACTCAGGTTTTTTCTGCAAGGTTAAGCATATTTTGGGTTCATGAAAATGTGTCGGTTAAAGCAGGATGTTGGAATACTCAGGTGTCGGATTAGGCAAATTGCACTGTATTATTATTTGATTTGCTTTTTCTCACTATAAAATTTCTGACCAAAAATAATACATATATTTTTTTTATAACAAAAAATTAGCTCGCTATGAGCCTAGTTTCTAGATTCAAAATGAGATGTGTTTTCTAATTTTCAATATGCCTCACTACTAAGGCTTCTCTTTTTCATTTTGTGTTAATCTTTCCTTATATGTGATATGTATCATAAACAATATACAATTGTACAAGCATATATTTGTACTGATGTATCCCATAAGGAAAACATAACAAAAGGTCAAAGTGAATACAAAAATGTCATCTTCCTTTCAAATATTTCCAAAGCGCAGTGTATCTCTTTTGAAACGTTGAACTTTACTCCAAATTGCAAATAAAGTGCGTGTCTGCATTGTTACGAGTGTTTGTGTTTGTGTACGCTGTGTGGATTATGTACAGCAGTGTCATTATTTTTTTAGGTTTCTGTCACAAGTAATTACTATGAAATGCTTTATCATGTTCATGTGTTATGTACTTTGACTTATAATTGATGAAAAATGAAAACAACACGCTTAATAATTTAATGCGTTCAAAGCCCTTTCCTGGGTTAACCTTAAACAGGAAAATCGTACCTGTTCATACATTGTGACTTGGATGTTAAAATAAACGAGGCAGTTTCATTATATTTTGGTGTTATTTTCCTTATTCTCTTGAAAGTTAAACATTAATATGTACTTCGATTATTAAATAAAATATCTGTCATCGATATTGACACATATGGACGCTTCTAACAAGAATCTATGACAAACATGATGATTTCAACATTTCAATTGTCACCTTCTCATGTCTCAGCAGTTACATAATCTCTACTCAATAGTATTTCTCAACTAATGTGTTACGCTCGTGCATATTCTTCAATACCAACTTCATTAAAACTGAGATATAAAGAAAAACAACTGAAATCAACACTACACAGTGTTAAAGGCAACAATTGGTGATGAATTTGATATCGGTACGGCTAGTTGGTATCTCAATTTAATAGAGACAAGTTTTCGAGGTTTTAGATATCTATAAACCAGTATAGTCGTCTTATCTGTTATTTAACCGAGTGTGTCCTATTCCCGATTGCGATTACTTTACTGAATATCAGTTTACCTTGCGTACGAATAATAAAACGCTTACTCAGTCGGTGCAAAAAGATTTAGATTCTTGGGATTCTCTCAGTTTCTGTTTATTACATTGACTTGTCTCTTTCAAACCAATTCACGACTGTCAATTAAAATGTTTTTTATTCATAATTCCGAATTGACATTTCGATTGGTTCACTACTTGTAGATTTTAGTGAAATAAGGGGAAAACAACTTATTGATGACATCAGCTGTAATGTGTTGTTCATAGTTGGTTGATATACAGATAAAAGGAGCAAAATACCAAATGATTGACGACATGTTTTATAGACAGGGATATCATATTAACCATGTTTGTAATGAAACTGTTTTGAATTATTCATTATATCTGATTGAATATAAACAATGTAAATATGTAAAGCCTTAAACAACCTTACTTTACGGTATTATCTTGCTCTTTGTAAATGACATACGGTGACATATAGTTGTTAATTATCTCAAGTAGTGTTTTTTCTCATTGGAAATCATACCACTTATTCTTATTTCTAAAACGCTTTGTCCGGGTTTGGCTTTCATTTTCCGTCCTTTTTATGATCTACCGTATATGGTTTTTTTCTTCTTCCAAAAGGCATTTTCTTTATTTTGATGTGCGTAGTTTCGATGCTTCGTCCAGTTGATGTGTTTAATTTTGTCACAATAGTAGCGAGCAAGCTCATTTATAATAATTATGGCCTTTATTTACCCGTTCATTTAAAAGAAATAACCGAGTTATGTGGTACATGTGTGTAACCCAGAAGCAGTAATAAAAATAGAAGTAAGGTAAGGTCGATTTTTTTTTTATTTTCCACCTATGCTGCGTTTTACAGATGTTAATTAATTTATTTTTTTATAAATAATTCTAATCATTATGTTTCAGTACATGTTTATCTGTTGACGAATAAGCATAACTATCCGTAGTTTCATGTCAGGAACTAAGTTATTGCTATAAGACGGGATGACCATTTTACCATCAGAGGTATTGACCAAGTGCTAATAAGAACATGGTAGCTAAAGCTGACACTGATAAGTTTGAAAACCTATTCATCCTGCATCTTTTCCCCAATGTAACGTCCCGAATTAGAACGGACATGTTCTTACATGTTCAACACATGTTCAACACGACGGAAGACGCGTGCGGAGCAGGATATGCTAAGCCTCTCGGAGTACCTTAGATAAACCCGATTTTTCGTAAGGTTCATGTTGGTCAGTTTTTATTTTTCTAAGTTGAGAGTTGTCTGCTTTTCTTTGTCTTTTGGTGGTCGTTTTTTCCTCAGTCTGTAATCCCTCTGTCACACTGTCCGATTTTTTAAATTTCAGACATATCTTGCTATTTGTGCTGTTTGATGATACATATCATAGTTCACATATCGCGTTTGCAGCAGAATGATTTGTTCTCCGATTAAATATTCGGTCTGCTGGAAATGGTACGATTTTTACTCGCATTGTACACGGCAGTTTTGACCTGGTTCACTCATGCATATGTCGCGGAACAACGGAGGGGTTGAGCTATTATGGGGAGTTTTCTGTAAAGTAACCTTAAGACAAGTAGTTCTAATAAATGACCACTTTTGGAAAGGTGAAAATGTGAAGTAACATAATTCGGAATTATCTAAATCTGAAATGCTATCTAATTTCCACTAATCTAGTACGCATGATAATGGTAGATTTTAAGTTCTGAATTCAAACATTAATCAATTTTCAATGATATATAAAAATCAATAGATTTTTTATGATGTGTTCAAATTATTGTATGCATATATATGTAACAGCTATTTAAATGCCAATACTTGACTTAGGAATTAATCTCATATTGCATGTCTATATTAACCTGAATAATTCAGTCGTTATATTCCGCTGATCTATGTTTGCGTCATTAACGTCTGAATGCATTGCCAGTGATAAATCATTAATATGTCATTCAGAGTTAACTCGGAAATTACCTATATCGACAAATATAATTGACTGCTTTGTCATTTCTGCTAAAATACACTAATCAAAATCACGGATCCGTGAAGAGTTTTTACCGTTCGTAAGTAGGAATGATCGATCACTAGGAGGGATTGGATTAATCAATTTATGTGTATATAAAGTAGATAACCTATTGTTTTAATCTAAATTGCATGTGTACATTACTGGTATACAGAGTATGAATTTGCATTGCTATACGGCGTGTCTTGGTATTTTTTACATCCATCATTCATGTATTTATTTTTAATGTTTCTGTTATGGTTTCGGTGGGATAATGTGTTATGTCTTATCGTACGTAGTCAAAATATGTATAAATTGTCTTTCAATACCATCATTGTCATGAAAATTGTTTTGATAATAGTTGTAGAAAGTTCGAGATTGAATGTTAGTTACGTGAACGCGTCACTGTTTCAGATATCCTGTGGTGTCTGTCGTTGATGGAATTGGTTCGTTTTTTTTTTGTTTGTTCTGCGGTTTGCATGTTGTGTCGACTATTATATTATTTGTTTGTGCGTTATTGTGTGATTTTGTGCTTTATTTCTGTCACATAGTGTTGTCATGTTAGCGATATTCTTCTAACATTGTCATAAAGCGGGAGGTTTAGAATATCTTGAACATTCTTCGTCCATTTGATACTTTCATGTTTTACACTGTGTTGATAGTATGCGATCCTGTAAATCATTGGCGACAATTTGTTTTCCTCTGAACATAGTTTGAGAGTGTCAACTAGCACCAGGATGCGGATAGGATACAATACTGAAATCTGAGTTTAGATGAAATGGGTTATGTATACTGCAGTCTTCGGGTTTGTATCAAATTTATATGTTGAGTACTTATAAAATGAAAACTAACAACATTTGTTAAAAATAAGTACTTCTCTGTTATCAGTTAGTAATGTATTGATATACAACTGATATATGACTATTGTTAATGCATTCGTTAATGCTGGCACATATACCATGTATACAAAATTGTATTTCAATTATTCTAGGAAAATCGACTTATATTCTGCAGTTGGTTGAAATTTATGTTTTCCTTGATTTCTATATTATTTTATACCTCTATTACATTGTAGAAACACATGATTTGTAAATATGTTAGAGACAATACTTGTCTACTACTTTTCATTAAAAGCGTATTTATCGTATCAATACTGTGGAATTAATAAAGGGTATGGATATAAGGTAATGTTGTCAAATGAACCCTGGAAAAGAGGTCAAGGTAAAATGAACCCTGAAAAGGGGAAATAAAAAAATGTCTGAACTCTAAGAAATAAGAAAAATTTAAATCGGAAAGTCCCCTATCGAATGGCAAAATCAAAAGCTCAAACACCTCAAACGAATGGAAAACAACTGTCATATTTCTGACTTGGTACAGGCCTTTCCTTATGTAGAAAATTATGGATTAAATCTGGTTTCAGAGCTAGCTACACTTCACACGTGTCATATGAAATGACAGTATTGGTTACTGATTAATGAGGTCAATCATCATGGAACAAAAATACCGATATTAAGGGAATCAGTTGTTGTATTTCCCCCTAATTGTTCGGCATGAGCAGAACGACAAATGCCACTTACGGAGCAGCAGGTGCATACCCTTTGTAATATCCTTATTCCACTCTTGTTTTTTTTTCTTCGTAGGAGCTAACTGTTTGGACCCTTTATTCTGTTGTCGCATTTGGCAATGGCCATATCCTCTTCAACATACGAATTGTTACTAACCTCCTTTTAATAATTTTCAAAGTTAAAAGGATATAGACGGTATACCTGCACAGCAAAAATGGTGGGAAAACTTTGGGAACCCGTTGGTATATTATTTCAATAAATGATCGCGGCAAATTGAGTATGGTTATGATTACACTCATAAACAAAAATAAATTCTATTTTAATTGAGTAAATTCCATACATTGTTATCATTTATTACGTCAAATAAACAGTTTCAAATGTTTTAAATGTATCTCAAAGGAAAGCATATATAACGATTCAGACTGACAAAGTTCAATTTACCGCATTACTATAAAGATTTTTAAACCTTGTACAGAGACATACTACAATACCAAAAAAAAATGCCGTCAAATGTATCAGCATTTTCGAATAGTTAAAATAGATAATGCATTGCATAGTTATGTATATTTGCGCTGGTTATTAAGTTTTCTGTTGCTTCTCTTCTTTGAGAAAGAACCACTTTAGAAATCTGAAAGATATAAGTACATAGTAGGCCATACATACATACTAACTATTAATATTTATTTTTTGTTAAACATTTTAAATCAGCTTTCCTTGTGATTTATGCAAATAATTTAGCAAAAGCAAAAACAAATTACGCCAATTACTAGTTGAAAAGTTGCATTTATAGACAACGACAGTTGCTACTTGGTGTTGTCCTGGTGTAATACATATACCACGTTAAAATGGAATGCTTTTTTTTTGGATTGTCTGGTTTGATATTTTAATTTTCTTGTGTTTTTTTGTAATTTATTCAATAAATAGCTTAAATTGCATCATTTTCAATAATTGTCCATGCATTTTGTCGACAACCAGTAAAACATTTAGATATGCATGAAGTTGGTTTTTACAGTGGTATATTAACTGTTTTATGAAAATAAAACTGTAAAGTCCATTTCATCAATCCATAATGTATTTTCCATTAAGACCATCTGGTATGTGTTTGCTGTTCTTATGAAGTACAAGTATACTTAATCTTTTAACATGGTAATATTGACTGACTGGTTGTTCTATACATATCGACTAAATGAAACTGAAATCTGCATAGTAAATTTATGACTGCGTTTCTTTCAATAAAACTAAGTTTGTTTGGTTTCACATACATGGGGTATTCATATAACATGTATACATATAATGTGAAATTATTCGCCCTGCGCACAATGCTTGAATGCTATTATGCGAAGTTAGTGTGTATTGTATTGTCAGCACATCCTAAAATTTTTATTTCTCTTATGGGTGCGACCTGTTATCTTTTTCTTGAATGAAGAGATATATCTCGTATCACACGGCACGAAGTGTTATATGATAAATAGTGATACGAGAATCTGCGATAATTTGATTGGCTTATTCAGCATGATGAGACGATAATATGACATCTTCATTGATTATTCGTTGTGTCATTGCTGGTTTTCAAAGGTTAAGACGATGTACATTCTGTCCATGGCAGTGGACATATTTGATTTCTTCAATGATATACAAAACACTCACACTTTTTGCCTGAATATTTTCTTATTATCTTATTATATTCTGAGTACGAACAGTTTTAAAATGTCCGATGTTTAAGTTTGACACCGAAACATAACATATGACGTCATACACGATATGCAAAAACTAGATCAATCATTCGGGGATTATTTGATTCAATACAACGAGAGTGACTAGAAGAGAAATATTAACCTGTTGTTCAGTGGTTGTCGTTTGTTGATGTGGTTCATAAGTGTTTCTCGTTTCTCGTTTTTTATATAGATAAGACGTTGGTTTTTCTGTTTTAATTGTTTTCCACTAGTCATTTTGGGGCCCTTTTTCGCTTGCGATCGGTGTGAGCCAAGCATCCGTGTTGAAGTCCTCTGATTGTTTTCTGTTTACACAATGTAACTTGGATGGAGAGTTGTTTCATTGGCACTCATATCACATCTTCTTATTTCTGTGATAACTTTGAATTTATTTTAGCAATATCATAAGACATTCCGAACATCAAACAAACTTAGCAAAACAAAAGGAAAGGAAAACAAAACCAAAAACAGAGATAAATCATAAGAAAGGAAAGGTGATATAAACATAAAACACACTCACCGACAGTTTTTGCAGATGCTAAAATATAGCATTGTTAAAAAGACAAATTAAAATAAAATATTGTATTCACACCATAATTTATCACTGAAATTACGTATAATAGAGTTACACAGTTTAATATTTCATTCATATCTATCATTTAGGCTTTGACCATGAAGACATACATACTCATATTTTTTCACTGAAAGTATCACTTTGTATCGTATCCTTTGTAAAGTTAACGTCTCAAAACGTTCTTATGATGCAACATATATTTGTTTTTAAATTGTCTTATGAAGTTTACATAAGTTCATTACTACTAAAGTAAAACTAGATTTCGGTTTTCGGTTTATTATTTACTTTTTTTCTATGTTAAATCATATCATACAGTATTCATTCATGATCAGCATTTTCTAATTTTCCAAAATCAAATCAAAATGTTTTTGCTTCATTTACAAGATATTGTCTTAAACTGTGCCTTTAATGACAAAGGCAAAACCAAAGTGTATAGGTTATGAGCTCAGAGTTTGATTATTTTACGAATTTAGTGGTCAAGGTTAATTGAAATAAAAGGCAAAATATTGCTGAATTCGATTTTGTGTTTTATCGGTTAAATATTCAGCTATGCTATATTAAATGGAAAATACATCGTTAATGTGTATATATACAAACTTACAAAAATCGTCCATGTATTGGCCAGCTGTAAATACAACATAAACATGATCAAAAAGTTCGTGGAATAAAGTAACATGTATCAAAGGTATTTTTTTCTTCGGATGAATACATTAGGAATGCCATTATCACGACAAACGGCTCAGTGTCTGAAAAGACCATATTTTGTGCTCGACCAGTAAGGTCGAGCACAGATTTTACTTGACTCGAAATAATCTCGACAGTACTAATCTGTTCTTAACTGTACTCGACTTTAGTCTGATTATGTACTTGATGATTTTGGTACAGTCTAAATATGGTTTCGACCAGTCTAGACTCAGTCTTGCCCAGTGTCGACCTATCTCGACCTGTTTCGACTCAGTCTTGAACCTTTAAATTTTGTCAAGACTGGTCTGAATCAGCCTATCTAACTCAATTATGTAATGATCTTACAAAATTACGGGTTATTTGGTAGTTTGGTTCATTGCTGTCAAACAAAAATATTTAATTAATAGGGAGGAAAAGCTACAATTTTCATTTCTGATTAAATTCTATAACTTTTACAAATCAACTTGGATGGTCATGAATCTATAAAGCTATCTCAATTGTTTATCGATCTTACAGAATGTCAGGTTGTTTGGTAGTTTGGTGTATTGCTATTAAATTTAAGGATTTAATTAATAGGTAAAAAAAGCTAGAATTTTCAGTTCGGACTAAATTCAGATAATCACCTTTAAAGGTTTTTATAACTTTTTCAAATCAACTTGAATTTTCATCAAACTATACAGCTATCTAAATTATATATCTATCTTACAGAATGCTCGTAGGTTTTGTAGTTTGGTGTATTTCTGTCAAATTC
The DNA here is from genome assembly GCF_021869535.1 of Mytilus californianus. NCBI lineage: Eukaryota > Metazoa > Mollusca > Bivalvia > Mytilida > Mytilidae > Mytilus > Mytilus californianus. The sequence continues at coordinate 70,677,009 of NW_026262745.1, forward strand.
TATAATTTTGTTTGTAGGTAAAAAAAAAAAACTAGAATTTTCAGTTCGGACTAAATTCTCATACAAGTACACAGCTATCTCAATTATGTTTTGATCTTACAAAATACCAGGTTATTTGGTAGTTTGTTTTATTGCTGTCAAATTTTAAGACTAAATTTATAGGTATCTATCTTAAACTTAAGATTTAGCTTTTTTTGAACTATTAATTAAATCCTTAAATTTGACAGCAATACACTAAACTAATAAACAACCTGAATTCTGTAAGATCAATTTATAATTGAGATAGCTGTAAAGTTTTATGAAAATCCATGTTGATTTGAGAAAGTTATAGAAATAATTAAAGGTGACTCTCTGAATTTAATCAGAACTGAAAATTCTAGCTTTTGCTAAACTATTAATTATCTTTCAATTTGACAGAAATGAACCAAACTACTAATTACCTGTAATTTTGTATGATCAATATATAATTGAGCTAGATGGGCTGAATCAGACCAGTCTAGATTAAACTCAAAGGTCAAGACTGAGTCGAGACAGGTCTAGACAAGTCTAGACTGGTCACGACAGGTCGAGATAGGTCGAGACTGGTCGAGACTGAAAATCGAGACTGGTCGAGACCATAATCAGACAATACCGAAATTATTAAGTACTTAATCAGACTTATTAAGTAAAGTCGAGTACAGTCAGGTACAGTAAAGTTCTGTCGAGATTATGTCGAGTCTTGTCAAGTAAAATCTGTGGTCGACCTTACTAGTCGTGCAAAAAATTACGGCCTTTTCAGATTCTGAACAGTTTGCAGTGTATCTTAGTGGTATTGTACAATGTTTAAGTGGGTATGGCTTGTTTACTTACTGTTTAAAAATGATGTTCTCTTTTAGATAATTGTTTGAATAATTTGAACGTTTTTCTTTGTGTAATCCAAGCTAATCATGCTTACGTATGCGCCTGTTTAGTTTTGAAAACAATAGCATTCAATATTGTTATTTTTCACATATTCATCTGTTAAGCAAACTGAACGTTTGTTTGCAGGTTTTTATTTAGCTTCTGCAAAGAGCCAACTGTACCCCTCTTCTTGCCGACTTATTCCTTTATTCATATTAGGCTAACTTCATACAGAAACTTCTGAGCAGAATCCTTTAACTTTACTTTCTGCTATATAGATGAGGTTCTCTTACTGAATAATTCAAAAAGTGTTGACTATGTTGAACGCATTTTATCAATCGAATCTGAGATTAAGGATACAACAGATACAGTTAAGTGTGCCTCATTTTTTGCCTTACATCTCGAAATTGACAATGAGGGTCGGTTGAAAACAAAACTTTACGACAAAAGATATGAATGCAGCTGCCCAATTGTGAACTTTCCATTATTATGTAGCAAAATTCCAACAGCGCCTGCATACGGAGAATATATCTCCAAGTTGATACAATATACCAGGGCTTGTATTTCCTATCATGATTTCCATGATAGAGATTACTGTAAAAAAGGAAGCTAGTAAACCAAGGGTTCCGAGTGTTGATGTTGAAATCACCCCTTCATAAATTTTACGCCGTCACGATTGATGAAATCTGTTCACAGATGAGAGCGGATATGTTCCAAAATGTTATAAGTACAATCCAGTCTCCTTTTCCACGAATTTGACCTACCGGATTGGACTCATTTTCGGGTTTGTACTAACACGGGCAACACGACGGGTGACACATGTGGAGCAGGATCAGCAGACGCTTGCGGAGCACTTGAGATCACCCCCAGTTCTTGGTGGGGTTCGTGCTGCTCAGTTTTTAGTTTTCTATGTTGTGTTTAGTGTGCCGTTGTTTGTCTTTGGTCTGTTTCCATCTTAGCTATGGCGTTGTCAGAATATTTTCCACTAATGAGTTTGAATGTTTCTCTGTTATCTTTCGCCTCTCACTTACGCGATATCTTGATATCACTTATTCTAGTAGAGAGTTATAGAAAAACTGATATGCACGTTTACAGAAAAAAACACTTTTGGTTAAATCTGAATTTAAGGTTGCATAGTCAGTTATATGATTTTTTTGAATTGGTAGGTTTTAAATATTATCTTATGAAAATAATATGATGTAATACTCACCATGTAGGGTTGCTTCTATAAAAAAAATGCAAAATAAAATGAAAAAAAAAAAAACCTATTGAAATAGTTTTAACAGTAATTACTTATGAGTTGGTTAAGCTTTATTTGATAATTAATCTACTTTACTTTATCACCGAAAAACGTAAAATACAATATCATGTGGTTGTACTGGCTGATTATTTATTCATTTTTGATAAAAAAAAATCTGTATAAGTTTCCCAAAAATCGTCTTACGTTAAATAGTCAACAGATGGTCGTCAGTAAGACTAGACACTTATTTTGTTCATTTTCTTTATGGCCACATGTTATATTACTTGAATGGAAAGCATGTCTAAAAAAATACAAGTCCAATACAAACCACTTCTTCTAATCTACTTTTGCTTAAAATGTGTATGTTTCATGGTTGAATTTCTGTATTACTAAAATAGACATCGTATCATTTTCCCTTAATACACTGATAGAAAGTAAAGGAACCACACTTTTTCATCAACTTTAAGCAAGATGGATGTTTATAAAACTTTATAAAGCCGTAATAAACACAAACATGAAAAACTATAACGACTTAGTACTGTCATTGATTAAATACACTTATGAAACACATGTTTCGATTTTCATGGTCACAATTGATAAATGAGTATTTTTCAATAGGTTGTTGTAGATATTTACTGATACTTACTCAGAAAGTGTTTCTTCCCTGAAAAACAACATAAAAGTAACTATTGTAAACTTATTAAAAAGAATCCATTTCAACAGCACCGTTAGTTCGAATTCTTCAGATTAATTTCATCATCTACATATATTATCTCGGGTTGAATTTTACTTTGTATAGGGTTGAATATCATCTTCTAAATCATATTCTTTCCTTTGTATCTATTAAAACTGATAAGAATTGAACAACGGGATTATGAATGAGTTATTTATTACAATTATCTACTTTTTTTGGTGCTGTTAGACCGTGTTATCGCTATAAATGTTCTTGGTTTTGTCATTTTCGTAATTAATTTCATTTTCTAGTGTGGTAAGACCATATTATCCCAATTATTATTTCTTTGTTCAGTCATTTTCTTTTCTCCTATCGGTCTGAACGTCGTGGTTTTCTTGTTAATTTATTCTTAGAATTGATGCTTTCTCTGGTTATGCCATTTTTATTATTTCACATGTCTTATCCTTTGTTTTAGTATTTTTATGTTGTGCAGTGTTTATAAGTGTGCCAATCGTTTTTCGTTGTGATTAACTCTTCCTTATATTCGTCGAAAGGATGTTTGCTAATAACACCTTGGCATATCCAAACATCTTTTCACATTCAACCTAAATAACACTTTATTCTTACCCACAACTGTTACATTGATATCTGTACAGTGTCTTTATTGAATGCTCTCTGAAATCAGATATTTGAAAATATGAACTGATGAAAATGAAAATCAAGAAAACGAAACGATAAATACAACATTTCAAAAATCTGTGGGCGTGTTTTGTCATATTTGGTTAAGTATTTATGCTAAATATCACACGATGTTTTACAAAGAATGTCCATATACGTTATTTCATCTGTATAGAAAAGTTCAAATACAATGCACATATGTTGGTATTCACAAGCTGTATTATAAACATACTTAATTTATAAATCTAAAAGCATGTACACAGGGACTGATAAGAAAGCTGTATGACGCAAATTCAAAGTTGATGAGACCAGTCTCTTCTGTGGAGCAAATAATTGTATTGAGATGAGTTATATTTGGACATTAGTACTGTCATGGATTGAATACACTTATGAAACACATTTTGTTTTTCTTAATTTTCAGGCTCATAATTGATAAATGATTATTTTTCAATCGGTTGTTGTAGATATTTACTGATACTTACTCAGAAATGTGTTCTTCACTGAAAAACAATAGAAAAAGTATCAACAAATACATTTTTGGATAAGGTTTTAGATGCTTGGAAAACCTTTTTTCAAATTAGAAAAACCAATACGTGTTGATTAGATGCTGATGTATCCTTTGTGGAAGGGACACAAAAGACAACAATGGTTCAAGTGTTTATTATAAAAACTGGGCTAAAGTTGAAATTTGGACAGTGCGTTACTTGCTAAATAATCAGGGCAAAACTATGTCATTTCAAAATTCTTAACTCTCTCTCTCTTTCTCAGTTTTTATTTATTAATTAAAGATGTATTTTCTTGATGTTTCAGTCTTGAAATATCGTTCGGGTATTATTTTCAAAACATTGGACACAAGTCGAAAATATTAATTAATTTAAAAAATCAAAATCAAACTTAACGCTATGAAGAAAATTGTGTACTTACAACAAGTAGTTTTTTAGTAATAAAATTTTCGAATTTTATAACCAATTCAATCAGTGTCATCAGCCAAAATGTGGAGAAAATTGGTGAGGGTACGAAGAAATGATTTTACCAGAAAAATGTTTATCCAATATCAATGTTTCTTTTTAAAATTTTTACATAAGTATTTTATCAATCATTTATCACAAAGAAATTGAAACAAATACTTAAAAAGTAACAATACACTAACAATGAAGGACATCTCTCAGAAGAAATACTTGAACATTACCATGACTGATATTGTTCTGCAAATATGTTGTTTATTTAATTGGCATGCCCTAAGACTCCTTACACCAAACTGAAATTTAAAAGCGTGAGATAAAATAAATGTTATCGAATCTTTTAAATATGAATTCAATACAGGAAAAAGGCGTCAATACTTTGTTTTTTGTTCGAAAAAAAAGAAGAAAAATCCCCAATTTACAAAATTGATCACATGAACAATTTGACATGAAAAAGAAACAAATGATATAAAACTTTCTAATATTAACACCAACCTATATATTTTTTTACGTGAAATTTTTAAGCATTGAAAACAAAAATCAAAACTGTGATTTTTTTCATCATATTAGCCCAAAAATTGGTTAAAAATGATGAAAAATGGGAAAATCGTAAATATTTGGATACTATCAAAACGAGTGCACCACTATATGATTTTCTCTTCATCAGTCACTTTCTTACTGTCAAACAACCCCCAAAAACAGGGTAGGAAAAGTTATTAAATTATAAAAATATTTGGGTACTCAGAGGTGTAATTCCTACATACAAACAATTAAACATGACACTTTATCTATGATCCCAACATCACTGTTGCTATTTCGTCAATTACACATTATAGCGCGCGTTTACGTTCAATATGTTGTTCAAAGTTTATTGTGAACATTCCAAAATAAAAAAAAAAATATTATAAAACGAATTTTCTTGTTATCAAAGTATCTTTAAAGGAAATACCTGGTCCCTCTGTTCGGAATCTTCTCTATACTGTAACATATTTCTCTGAAGAAAAACCAAATAAGACAAATATATATACGTGCTCATATTTTTCCTCGTTTTGGAATTACATGAGTTAATGATATACAAATTAATTGCATTCATACTTAACGCTAAAAAGCATTATGTCACCCTGGAAACGGTTATCATTCTAACAAAATTATTTACCCTCTGCGGCGTGTGTGTCTATTTATCATGTTTCCTTTATGTTGTGTGTGTGTCTATTTATCATGTTTCCTTTATGTTGTGTGTGTGTAACCATTGAATGCAGTACGGTGTCTGTGTTGACCCCAGGTGAATAGTGTACAGCTTTTTGCGCTACTGTTTAGCGTGTGTAAGTGTTCCTTGTATTTACAATGTCCAACGAGTGCAATTATGTTTTGCAGTGTTTAGTTGTGAACATTGTACAGCGTGTGCATTAACAGTTTGTGAAATAATGTTTGAGGCAACGACAAAAATATTCTGTTCAAGCGGAGGACAAAACAAATTATTCTGAATCCAGATTTCCCCCATACCTTACAGTGTTAAATTTTGAACAAAATAATTTGATTGATAGCGTTGAAATAAAATTTTCTGACTCAGACAAAAAATCATAACCCCCTCCCTCCCCTTGAAGTTAAATGTTTGCTCCCTAAATGTACATTTTATGTGTCAGATACAACTGCGTGCGTTTTCAACGCGATAATGTTATTTTCATACTTATTTGTACAATATTAGAATATTTGTCGTGTGCTGCATATCGAAATATCGAATTTTTTTCTTCAAATAATTGTGATAAGGGTAATTAACAAATGATTAAGAGTTTGGCGATTTCCATAGAAAATGAAAAGTTGATTACACATTTTATATAAGATAGTTTTATAAAATAAAGAAAAAAAAAAAAGTTTTGTGCAATTTTTGAAACTATGTGCTTTTTTTTTCTTTTTTGCTTAGCGCATATTCTAGCTTGCATATGTAATAGATCAATTCAATCTTATTAAAATATCGATCCTGTGTTCATACTTTGAGTGAGCATTGATTGATGTATTAATTACTGGAGCAGAAGAAGAATAGAGATTTGTCAGATCCTAATGAACAAAGCGTAGACTCAGGCTCTGTATTCTAATCAGATCGTACGTGTTACTCCCTATTTGTGTGTCACTTGCTGTAATTATGTGTATGCTTTCCGTGTCATACCAGTTCATCTGTATGAACTAAGGCATGCATGTGCATGCGACGGTAAATGCATGAAGGTGGAATAAAAATCTAAATGCATATTTCTAATCTATAGAAAATTAACTTATAACAAAAGTCATTTAACGGTTCTGAAATTAGTATCAGGTGAATAGGTGAAAACAAACTACGGTGTATTGACATTACAACACTTTTTTAGAGGTATTAACTTACTGGATCGAAATGTTTCCAAAAAGACTGATTATTTCTTGTTCTGATACATTCTTTTTGTTATATTTTATTGTCGGCATGATCGGTGACTGCTTTTCAACTGCAACATCTATCTCCAATTTTATATCTTTTAACTTTTTCAGACGTTTAGTAGGATCGCCAATTTTCTGGCTGTCGGTAAAAAAGTTCTGGCATTTCTTTAACTTTTCCATATCATTTTGAAAGTCAGTGTTAGCAGATTGTAAGGCCAGAAGCATTGTTGTTTCTTTTTCTTGCAATGATGATATAAGAGCTTGTACGTTTTTGTCAATCCACTGTTTCATCTGCTTCCCTTCTTCTGTAACTGTACGAATAGCCTCTTTTACGACTTTCTGGTATCGTCCTGTGCCTTGTTCAATTTTGTCTAGAATTGTTTTGACGGATTTAATCTTTGAGTCAACTACATTTTTCACTTCAGCCTGTAATTCCTTTGTCGACTCGTTGATATCAGACGTATCATGCCTTTTGTGATTTTTGACGATACACATTTTACATATTGGTATGTCACAATCAACACAATAAAATATAAAGTTTTCGTCGTGTTTTTTGCAGAACGGGCTTTCTTCTGGGACGATTTTTGACCCACTGAGGAAGGAATGGTTTCTACATATTTTTGACCGTAAATGTAAAGTTTTACAATTTTCACACATCCATTGGTCGCATTGTTCGCAATAGTTATGCCCTGATCCACCCATGCATATATCACAGGACTTCGAAGCAGATTGCGCCATCATTGGTTGTTTCCCTCAGATAACCATAACCAGCTGGTACAGGTATTTCTAATTAATTAAAAGATGTCGGAAATGTTAAACCCGTAGTTACGAAATTTTCTCGAACACAATCACAAAGTTATCTCAGAATGAAACACTATTTCAAACAAACAATTCTATTAATTTTTTTCCAATGAACATGTTCTAATTTGAATTGACTAATTTAAATTTTGAGAAATTGATTAATAATTACTTACATGTTTCACAAAGTGTTTGTTCAATTTAATACGTTTATTTGTGATAAATACGTTTGATTGTCATGTGAATATCATATCTCTTGGGTGTTTATATACAGCTGATAATAGGTTGCTTTATAGGTAACTACTTAATAATATAACGATATCAGTCAATTGTAGTGTTATTAGGGGTGTAAATTATCTTTATCTATATCGGTTGTCATTTACTTTCAAAGTTACATTTAGCACTAGTGTGTCGAATGAAATCGTAACAATGAACAATAATTAATTGTTTTCACTTTTACTAGCATTTATTTTACGATGGATTTTTTTTTTTTACTCTTAATGTCTTAATTAAAAGAATCAAGTCATTGGTGTTTCTTTTTTTTTATTCGCATGAACAATTAACATTTTGTATATGAACGAAAACAACTATTTCAAGAGGTTTCATTGTGCCGACATGGATGAAATATTTGTCACTGGACATAAAGAAAACAGAATATGCCATCAATCAATCAAATGTTGTCATCTTTTGAAGAACCAAAAGTGCTCTCTGCATTAACGAAACGAAAATAATCTTGAAGAAAATTCGGTGTATTGAGTTTAAATTTATTCTGATTTAAGTAATTACTGGACATTGTTTTACTATGAACAAAGATTGTATAAGTACAAAACCATACTGTTTGGGCTAAAGATGTGTCATCGCTTTGTCACAAGATCATGCCTTTATATGACAGTTAAGATAGGGTGTTAACACTAAATCTATTGGATGTTGGATGTTAACTGATTGATATTTCAGTCTTATATACATGGTTTTTTATTAACTGTTAATAGTTTTCATATCCAAACAAGTAAGACATCACATGACTTTGGTGACTTTTGTGACTTAGGAGAACCGCCATTTTGTGTTAAATTGACCCATATAAAATACATAGGTGCTTCAATAAAGTTCAACTTTCTCATTACTCTGACCCGTTTTCTAATTTTTGCAATTTAATCCTTGGTATTCGAAAATAATCTAACAAATAATGTTGGGTCTGACAGTTTAATTATTGATTAAATTACGTCTCTGGACATTCGTAAAAATCGCACTTTTTCTCATCATTTCCCTGCTGACTCAATGTCAAATCTAGCGACCCCATGTCTACTTGTACTTCAAATTCATAAATTCCACAAATAAAAGTAAAACTTTGCATTTCTATTGAGTATATTAAAACATATGTTTGGTGAAGTTTTATACTTTAAACAGTTCAATTCGAGGGCAAATTACGTCCCACATCGATTTAAAAAAAGTGAATTATTCGGGATTTTCAAAATGGCGGATGTGTTTGGAGTGTCGCATGTATTTTTAATCATCGTGTTTTTTTTTCATCCAGAATCTGTGCTGTTTCTGTAATTTTTTTGTTGATATTTTTATATGTTTGATTTCAAAATATCTCGATAAGATATTAATCATTTCAAGTGTGAAGTGAAAACAATAGCAGGAACATATATTTTGACAGGTATACTGTTCCCAGAAAATAGTTAACACTGATATTTATAAATTTGTAATAAAATTAGTTTTCGCTTTTTTTTTAGGTTTTTTTTCCTTTTTTCTGTATAATTTGTTTTTATTTTGAAAATTATACATATTCGTTTTAAAAAATATGTTTTTGTCTCGGGAGAGAAAAAAAGCCTAACAGTAGATACTTGCTCTGTACCTTTAAAAGTCAATGTCCCTTGACGAACAGGTTAACTCAGGTTAAAGTTATAATATTACATAACAACAGGTAGCGCAAAGGAATCGTGTCAACCCAAATGCCACCAGGTGACATTAACATCCTGTGTACATATGTATTTCCAGAGTTTAGACTTTGTTATATACAAACGTTTTCTGTAATATACCAATGAATATTTACTCTTTCCCGTGTACACACATGAAGAAACGTAATACTATATCATCAACTTTAAGAAAAATGAATATTATGGAAAATTCTTCGATAAGTTGATTTTTGCTTAAAACGAAATGAAATATTAATATTTCACGATAATTGTTTTACAAAATACTTTAATTCAAATTTTATATTTTATAGTTTTGTTATTACTTTATAGAGAACGGGACTTCATTGCATATGATTTTTGTCATTTATTTTTCTAATTCAATATTTTAAGCAACATTCAGGCATTAAAACCGATATTGAAATTTTAACTTGTGTACAAAAAATTATGATTGCATACATTTCATCATGGTAAACCCGCAAATATTTATCGACACAGTTATCGGTCCAGAATAGGACCAATATAGTTGGGTATGTGAACTATTGCTTTCAGTGACTGCGAGTATTTTCAGATCTCAGGTACATTTCTTTTATGTTTTTTTAGTGTTTTGTACTGATTTAATATGTTAAGCCCTTTTCAGTTGATTTTAATAGTTTGTTCTAATGTTGTACTGTAACAGCACTGTCTCAGGTAATGAGAAGGTTTAGCGCCAGAAAACATGTATAACCCCGCCACTTCTGTAAGTTCCAGTCCGGAGGAGCCTGTAGTTCATCGTTTTGTACATAGATAAAGGCAACAATAGTATACCGCTGTTCAAAAGTCATAAATTGATTGAGAGAAAACAAATCCGGGTTACAAACTAAAACCGAGGGAACTACATCAACTTTAACGGAAAACGACGGAACAGCAAAAACACTGAAGTGCAACAAAAACAAACGCTAATGAAACATACATAGAAACGAACTATTTGATAACAACTGCCATATTCCTGACATAGTACAGGACATTTTAAGAAAAAATGGTGGGTTGAACTTGGTTTTATGGCCAACCAAATCCCGCGCTTAATGGCAATGTTAAAAATACCGCTAAATTGACAACCTTACTTGACAGGAAAAATACAGTACAAATAAATGCAAAAACACTCAGGACAGAGAAATACTTAAATAAATAGTATAATAGTACATTTCGACATGTTAACAACAGAATAACAACGAACACCTACAATTAGTTTACGACAGTACACGAATTCAGCACAATAGGATTACAAACTGAGCATCATACGAATGTTTCATCGCCACAAAAATGACGTCACAGGTAAATTAAAAAAAAAATTGAATATAAATCGGAATTAAGTTTGCAATAACAATTACAAGAATATAAATATAGAATTGTGTAAGTAATTGTATAATTAATTGTATTATCTAACTATGTCGGTTTTTCTTCTAAATCAAACTGTGAACAACAAATTAATCCTGTGCATATAGTTGCTTTAAACTAAAATCATCTAAATGAACTAGGTGATTAATTATCTTTACTTTTACATACGAGTAGATAATAGAAAATAGAATTAAAACTACAAACAATACAACATAAAGCAATATCCAATCAGAATTACAAATAAAATATCATAACTAAATACATGAATGTTGGATGTTGGATGTACAAATACCGAGACACGTCTTATAGCAATGCGAACTCACACTCATCAAAACAGTCATATTCGGGAAAAAGTCACGTTCGGTACTCAAGGTGGTATGGGAGTATAAATTAAAAATGATAAAATTTGTTAATACTTTGCCAAAACGTAGTACTTATTGTGATACATTCAAAAATAAGATAAAAATGATAGGTCACCGAGCATTTTCTCAAGCTACCGGTTGTGACAAAATGTCACATTTTGTATGGATTATACAAGAAACCATAAATCATTATGTGATTATAAGCTAAACTAATTGATAGAATTGTAAAAAAAAATACGAGAAGAAAGCTTTTAGAAATTGCTATGAGAATATCAAAAGAAAAGATAGGGTCACCGTACGTTTTTTCCGGCTGAAATATAAAATAGCAAAATTTCATATATATATTTCTTAAGAAAATATACCATTTCAGAGTTACCTCCCCTAACAATGCCAATTTAAAAACATTATAATTAATCAAGTAAAAATAATCTACACCTGTAAAAATATTAATATTTATAAGTTAAAATCTTATAAATTTATTCTTTTAAATAAAAATTTACATTAGTTATCTACATTCCTTATCAAAGTTTGCTAATTTGATTGCAAATCTGGACCTCAGATTATCTGTTATTTACAATCCAAGATGGCGAAAGATCCCCATACTACCTTAATAGACCAGACGACGTAGATGGTAAACCACAATCAGGCCATAGTTTTCTCCTTTGATATGTTTTACATTGTCATTTGGGTCATTTTATAACGTTCTATGTGGTATGGGTTCTGTCTATTGTTGAAGGTCGTACGATGACCTATAATTGTTAATTTCGACGTCGTTTGATCTCCAGTAAATATTTGTCTCTCTGGCAATCACATCACATCGTCTTATGTTTATATTATAGGTAATGATACTAATGATTTTCGGCGAAATTTGTTGTAATTTTAGTTCCATTATTACAAGTTCATATTTTCATATTAAGTTTCAGAACATATATATGTTTATCTTATAATTTATTCAACCATTTTTGTCTAGGTCTTTGGAAAAATTATGACATAGCTTAAAGATTGTGGCAGAAATTTAAACATTTAAGAATACACATAAAACTGCATGCACAACACATGAACAAAGCAATATTTCAAATAGTTCATTACATTTACTATAATGATTTATTTGTATTACTTTTTTCAGATTTTGTTTTTGATATACAATGAACTGAAAAAAACAAATGAAATAAGGCGAAAATGTACATTTGTAACTGAAACGTAAATAATATACATAATTTTATTATTAAGGTGTTTTCATGTCTCTTCTTGACGCTTCATACATTTTTTGGTAATTAGTGTGACCCTTTGAGCAAATTATCAATGCGTTCCTTTCCCCTTACTTATACTTCCATGGACAAGAAAATCAACATGACTGTCTAAAAAAAAAAGGAATAGCTCTCAGTCACCATTATCACCAAGAAAAACAAAAATAAACACTTCATTTTCTAGATCATCAGAACTGCAAATTACAGTAAGTCAATAATTTCCGTGTATGAATTGCCTTATCTATTGAATATGGGACTACTCAGCCCAGAGAAAACCCGGACCGTCTGTAAAGGAAAACTTCGAAAAAGTATTTAGAAAGAGGGTTTACATTTTTTAAATGATTAAATGTTATATTTCACATAAAATTCCTTAAGTTGTGTGTTTAACCTTAGTATTTTTAAAATATAAACTTGATGACCAGGATAAGATAAACTTTTCTTTAATAATCATGATAATAATGTTTTATATGTGGCTCAAATAATATGTTTATTATGAATCATAGTACTCTGTAACAGGAGGGGGCCAGTGACGACACCTCCCGGGACGTGTAGTGGCTAGTACTTCGTCCCTGTTCAGTCCTCGGGATACCTGATATCAGATTTTGGCAGAAAAGAGACACAAATCAAATAAAACTCAACATTTTATTTACAAATGTACAGCATTCAAATAAAACATAGTCAAATGAAATCGAAAAAGGTTAGTATTTCAAAAGTTAAGTTCAAAAATGAAATGTAATGAAATGTTATGAAATGTAATGAAATGTAATGAAATGTAATGAAATGTAATGAAATGTAATGAAATGTAATGAAATGTAACGAAATGTAATGAAACAGTAGAAGTTTGCAAACGAAACGGAAAAGAAAAGTATTTCAAGTCAGATGAACTCAAATAAAACAGTTATTCAAAAACTAAGTTTAAAAAAAAAACTCGAGTGGAAGGATTCATTCCTGCGATCTGCTATATTAAAGAAGGGTGGCATTGCTACACTGCTAGCTCATATATACATTTGGGGAGTGGTCTTCACCCCACGGGAGCAACTCCTGATCAAGTTTCAGATAAAAACTTAATACTTTTAAAGATATAAATCAAAATATGGTATTGAAGAAAAATTAAATAAATTAATATTCATCAAATATATTTATAAAGTAACATGAAATTTGAATACTTTTATCTATCTATAGTTAAATTAATAACCCTATTATGTATTTTAGCATGTCTAGCTGAAATTAAACATAAAATAAACATTAATTAAGATAATACTAATCTGAGACAATTAAAGGGAGACTACCATAATCCCATTCATTACAGTTGACTCTCTGCCATGTTGGTTTTCACCTTCGCAATTGCGTATTGCTATCACCGGATTTGTACGAGAAAGGTCACGCTGAGACCACTGTTTACGGAGAACATGTCGGCGAATTATTCTCTGGGAAACCAACAATTGAAAAAAGTACATTTCTTTTAAATTTGGACAAATTAAAGAATTTTCTTCGGAAAAAAGAGTATGTACATAAGTTTTATAATAAAAACTAGCCATTTAGCTATTAAAAACATATGCATTTTTTTTATTTGAAGTTTCACATGACTTTAAACTTTTTTTTTTTTAATTCAAATTGTGTTAAATTTTGAATCTGCGACTATGACATTTAAAATAAATTAAGTTGATGATACTTATTAAGAAATTCAAGGCATGCCAGAAAATCATTAAGTTTTGTATAAATATTTACAAATACAATTTATAAATGAATTTGAGAATGGAAACGGGGAATATGACAAAGAGACAACAACCCGACCAAGAAACAGAAAACAACCTAAGGCAAAATGAATGTGTCCTCAACCTGGAGGCGGGTTCAAGCTGCCCCCTAATCAAAAATGTGTACCAGTTCAGCGAAAATGGATGTCACAATAAACTATGAAACATATAAATGAACCAAAATTATAAAAACATAAAAAAAATACAAAACTAACAACGGCTAGTGGCTCCTGACTTGGGACAGACGCAAACACGCGGCGGGTAAAACATGTTTCGTGAGACCCCCCCCCCTTAATACCTCTAGCCAATGTAGAATAAACAAACACTGCAATGCGCACAGTAAAACTCAGTATAAAAGAAGTCCTATTCCGACGTCAGAATAGTTAACAGAAGAGCTAAGCTAAATGATAAATGATACCTAAATTAACAAAGGACTACTAGAGCAGTTACTGACATGCCTGCCCCAGAGCTCAATTAGATTGAAAGATTATGACTTCTTCATAGGAAAATCAAGCACAATGCCTCCCTTAAGCATGTTTAGGGGTTAAGTATCATACTATCATAAAATATATGAGAAGAACATAATCCGTATCATCATGATCATGCCAACAACAGGTTTTAGAATAAATGTGTTTATTTCCAATGCAACGACCTTATGAGTGAATCAATATTAATTAAAAAAAATGACCTGACAACAATATGGTAACTATATTTCTCTTCTGAACATGCTGAATAAGTCTGCTTAAAAAGTGTTGGTTAGCTTTTGAGGTGAATGACGACAATTTTGTGCTTTGTATAGAACATTACCCTAACAGATTGGAGGTGAAATACCTGGACATATTTAAGATGTCTGCATGTAGATTTATATATATCATAAAACATTCATATATAATGTATATATTTTTTTAATACAAAAATTAGGAAAATCAATCCATGTTTTATAAAGATTTGCAAAAACAATTCATACAATTTTTGTTTATTGTTTTGTGTATACATATATTTTCAATGGTACACGTTTACAGTGGTACAAGTTCACATTATGCGGCAGACAATCAAAAGTGCTTGTTACTTAGGCTACTTGACATGCAATTATATAATTATATTCATTTGATCAAATTGATGATATACCACATGTATACAAATAAATATGTCAACAAGCAAAAAGGTCTACCAAATACATTAAATAGTACAAATGTTATAAAAAAGGGATATGTGGTGTGATTGCCAATGAGACAACTATCCACCAAAGTTCAAATGAAGTGGATGTAAGCAATTATAGGCAACAATACAGCCTTCAACAATGAGAATTACCCATATCGTATGGTCGGCTATAAAAGGCCCCGACATGAAATTTTTTTTAAAGTTTAACTGAGAAAACTATCGGCCTAAATCAAAACAAAACAATTTACCAAAAAACAAATATGACAGACATGAACCAATGACAACCACTGAACTCTAGGCTCCTGACTTGGGACAGGCACATAACGAATATTGCGGTGTTAAATGAAGGCAAAAGCAGTATACCGCTGTTCAAAAGTCATAAATCGATTGAGAGAAAACAAATCCGGGTTACAAACTAAAACCGAGGGAAGCACATCAACTATAAGAGGAAAACAACGAAACAACAGAACACTGAAGTGCAACAAAAACTAACGACAATGCAACATACATAGAAACGAACTAGTAGATAACAACTGCCATATTCCTAACTTGGTACAGGACATTTTAAGAAAATATGGTGGGTTGAACCTGGTTTGTGGCTATGTGAAATATACCGCTAAAGTGACAACATTACATGATTGGAATACAGAACAAATAAATGCAAGAACAACCAAGACAGAGAAATACATAAATAAATAAAATAATAGTACATTTCGACATGTTAACCACAGAATAACAACGAATAACTAAAATTGATTTAGGACTGTACACAAAAACTGCTTAATATAATTACGAACTGTATGTCTGTCACACGAAAGTATCAACGCCACAAAAAGTAATGTCACAGGTAAATTTAAAAAAAATAAATATAATAAAAATCAAGATACGGTTTCTAATTATGTTAGTTGATGTATTTTATAACAATTACAGGAATATTAATATAGAATTGTGTTAGTAATTGTGCAACTAACTATGTCGGCCTTACTTCCAAATCAAACTGTGTAAAACAAATAAATCCTGTGCACATAGTTGCATTAAACTAAAATCATACAAATTAACTAGGTGATTAATTATCTTAACTTTTACATACGAATAGAAAATTAAAAAAAAAAAGAACCACAACTTCAAGCTATAGGACACAAAACAATATCCGATCAGAATTACAAATAAAACTTCGTAACTAAATACATGAACGCTGGATAAACGAATACCAAGACACGTCTTATAGCTATGCGAATTAACACTCAGCTAAACAGTCATATGCGGGAATAGGTCACGTTCGGTACTTAAAAGACCAGACGACTTAAATGGTAAACCACAATATAAGACGTGGAAAACATGTCCTTAGTTTTGACACCGACACATCGTATGGATCAACCAATTCGTGATGGTGTCCATAAAGTTTACGGAGTGTCATATTTAATCTTTCCTCCTCATAACTTTGTTAAAGCAGTTTCCGTGTAGTGTGAACATGCACGAGCATAACGTATCAACTAAGATACGTAAACACCATACGATGGGGCAGAGGGTATGTTACTGCTGCAAAATGGGAAATTCATAATTGGGAAGTTGAAATCGTCCCGTTTGTCATAGATTTTAGTGTGAAATCGTCAGTCTGTGTCAATATTGAGGAAGAGATCAAGGTATGAAGCGGTCCTTCTAGTATCAGTAGTATCCTTAATTTCAGGTTCACTGGGATAAATGAGATGTAAGTACCGGCTGAAATATGGGTTATTCAGTGATAGGACATCATCAATATATCTGAAAGTAAAATTAAAACATTTCGCAACGTGCTTTTTCTGTTTGTCTTTTAAAAGGTTCTGAATTAATTCTGCTTCATACGAGTACAAAAACAAATTGGCAAGTAGGGGTGCACAATTAGTACCCATTGGAATACCGACTGTTTGTTGAAATATCAATCCTTCAAACTCAACAAATATATTGTCGATAAAAAAGTCCAGCATTTTGATAATATCAACTTCAGTATATTTTCTGGTAGAATCAGTTTGGTTCTTCACAAAATTAGAATTATTATAACCCCCCCAAAAAAAAAAAAAATTTGTATCTACGATTCCCATTTTTATATAAAAAGCTATGTTTAATGAGATGGTGAAGTCGATCTTTCAATTGAGCATCGGGAATAGTAGTGTAAAGCGTAGTAAAATCAAAAGTCTTAATTTTGCTGCAAAATTGCAAAGATTGTGATCTAAGATTTAATAGTAGATCTTTAGAATTTTTGAGAATCAACATCTCATTTACACTACTGGTAGAATATATCTCATTACAATATTCTTGAAGGCCAACTTTTACTGTAGAAAGAATAGTAGTCCGTACTTTAAACATGTTTGTGGCCCTTTATAGCTTGCTGTTCTGTGTGAGCCAAGGCTCCGTATTGAAGATCGTACATTGACCTATAAGCATGATAATGTTTTTTCTTTTACAAATTGTGACTTGGATGGAGAGTTGTCTCATTGGCACTCATACCACATCTTCTTATATCTAGTTTGAGCGTTCAATCCTCCGACTATGCATATGCATGTTATGTACACTACTTATAAATCAACAGAAAAAAAGAATAAATATATGGAGCATATCATACCATCCTCTACAATAGACAAATGCAGGTCTACACAAAATGTCAAGCTCTAAAATGTTTTGAGTCTAAACATTTTGATATGAGATGACTTAACACTCGTGCGTAGATACAAAATGTCAATCCTGGTATCTATGAAGAGTTTATTTAATCATCTAGTATATAGTTATAACGGGTTTTAAAACTCTCTTTTTATACTTTGGCCTTATAAACAGTCCATGTTTTCATTTTTTTCCAGTCTGACTTCTTTTTAGACACAGTCTGAGTAATCGGAGTTGTTTTTTCACCAAAGACAGTCATTGAATAATTTATATAGACAAAACTCTCCCTTTATACTTTGTCTAAGATCAAATTCTAATTTTGGTTCAATTTGATTATAAGAAGACCGAAAATATTAGTAACATTGCATTTCCAGGCAATACATCATGTACATGTTCATGATGTCACCAGGAAACAAATGAAAGGAACTTCTTGAAACCTTGTATACAGATTAATAGCCATATAATACAAAGTTTTATTTTGGGTAATTGATATGTCCGTCCTAAGGTTATGCACCTTGAAAGACTGACAATATTATAGATATGGCTTATCTAGACAGTAATTTGAGAAGAAACGAAATGTAATTTTTGAGGGTCAGGACCATACATGGCAGGTCAAGTTTGAAATTTGAGTTCAATTGAATTATGCACACGACATTTATCATATGCCTTGAAAGACTAAAACGATCGATACATTTGCAATATGGTGTTGTATCATGTCCCATTAGATACTCTATCTGATATTTGTTCTCATTTTAAATACAGCTCTGCTAAAACACTTGTACCTAATTTTTATCCTTTATCATGTTATACTAAAGGTTTATTTATAATAATAATACTTTATTCCAAAGGCAAATACAGCTTATAGGATACATACACATTATGATAATAATTGTATATGCACCAATGATAAGATTTTTTTTTAAATATTCTAGAGCTACTATTTTCTGTACTATGTCTGCATTGACTTTTATTTTGACCGTGTTGACATGTTGCAGTCTGTCTTCCATTTTACATGTTTGACCAGTTTAGTCCTCTATATTGTAAAGTAATACAAATGTATAAGGTTTCCAAAAACTTAACATATTTTTTATCATGTTTTTATGTGGTTAAAAAGTTTATTTCAATGGTTTTCAGCCTAACATCGCAGACCCTTGTGTGGTACTTTCAACATATCAGAATGCTGTATCTCGTATCGAAATAATTGGTGAAGAAAATGCAGGTTGTCCAGCAACTGTTCAAGTCTTCTCTAGACATCCACAAGATGGGTATCAAGAAAACGAACACAGAGATTAATATACCATCAAAAATATGATATTTCCACTTTCAATTGTTGGCCAGGAAAATGTAATCATTCAAAAAATGAATTCAAAACTACCACTGACAGGAACATTGAAAGCAGTAATGGAGTTGACAGATAAGTGTTTGGACTCCTTATATAACCTCAGATGGTTTCCAAGAGCAAAAACTAAAGATGGACATTGGAATATAATTGAAAGTATGCATCAAACATATGATATTATGTTTTTCCGACCATTTGTCAGTTGTCAATCAGTCAGCTGTCACCTTCATACGATAACTGAAATTCGTGGACAATAGCTTTAACACTTAAAATGATCAACTTCAAGGTTATGTCCTGAATCTACAAATTATTCCATTGTATGCATCTTTCAAGTAAACACTGACAGGCTCATCGAGGAAATGATAGTATTGTTTTTGCATGTATAAAGTTGTTTTTTAAATGAAATACTTGTCTTTTAACTAGTAAAGAATCAAGCTTTAAACAAAAACATATCATGTGAGTGTCATAAAAACTATTTGTTCACATGTTTACTTCTCAAATTACTTGTTTCAGTGATTCTTTGTCTGTGTCTGATTTTGTACAAATGTTCAATTTTTTAATGCATACATTTTCATCAAAATACTCATTAAACCTATAAATATACATTTTTGCGCCTGCCAAAGTCAGGAGCATCTGGCCTTTGTTAGTCTTGTATGTTTTTTTAATTTTAGTTCATTTATATGTTTTGGAGTTAAGTATGACGTACATTGTCATTTGAACTAGTACACATTTGTATTTAGGGGCTAGCTGAGGCTATATTGACAACAATTTTAATAAGTAAACATTTAAAAGTTTGGGATTCAGCAGTCAACATTGTGTTTTGATGTAAATCACTATAAAACAAACAACTTTGTCAACAACAAAAAAATAGCATATAGACGTGCAATAGACAAAGCACATACGCAAAAATAAAAGAAAATAATACAAAAAATTACCATCGCACAATTACACTATTGCGGGATTTGCAAATACCGATCCACGCCAAAAGGATATACTCAAAAGTGGACTAAACAGTAAAAGTCAAAAATATACAAAGACTAGAAAAAGAACACAATAACAACAAACAAGATGATAAACAACGTCAGATTATAGAATCTATACTTAAAGACCATCATGTATAATTTGTGAAGTTGTTAAGAAAGCTTTTGCGTATTGTATATTTGAAATATATTTTCAAACACTCTTTTGTTACTTATTGGGCCCTAATGTTTCCCATGTCATTTATGTTGTAAAGTCGATCTACCATGAAGAAATTAAGCTTAACTGTCATTATTTTAGTATTCTGCAGCAGAGTATCTCGTATGTGTTTTACTTCTCTTCAAGCCAACCTTCATATCTAAAACAAAGATAATGCAAGCATTTTTTTTTTAATACAGAGTAAGACGGTATTACAGAACATACATGCCAATATTTTATAATATTGTTGTTAATAAAATTGAAATTCAGCTTTCCTAGTGATATATATAGAAAATGCAGCAAAAGCAAGACAAAATATCATTAACCATTCGATACGTTGTATGTTTAGACAACGACTTAGTTGTGTACATCCGTCTCTAGTTTAACTATCTCAAATAGCCTATAACCTATCTCTGCTACACGTCGTTAGGTAAACTAAATTTGCGACAGAGAAAAAACCGATGGGCATCTGCAAAGCTTCAAATATAATTAGTTATCCCTTAAATGTACCAATCTTGTCATTTTATGGTTATAATTTGACACTGCGAGGAAAAATGAATAAGTAATTAAAATATATATATATATAGCACTGTACTATTATAAAAACAAACAAAAGGCTCATGAGAGCTTGATATCGCTCACCTGGCAGTAATTTCAGTTTCAGACATTTGACTTATTGTAGATCTTTCTTTGTTTAACAATTTTGTCATTCACACTTTCTCTCTTTCCATAATAATATTAAAGAATATATATAAACCAAAACTGTAAAATTTTCCTAAAAATTACCTATATCAGGACAGTTACCCAACAATAAGTTGTCCTATTGGTCTGAAGATTATTTGAAAGGTAAAGCCAAAAACTGCATTTGACCACTATGTTTTATTTTTAGCCATGGCGGCCATGTTTGTTAATGAATCAAAACTTCGGATACAATTCATAAACCAGTTACCCTAAGAAACATTCAGGTAAAGTTTAGAAGTATTAGGCAAAGTAGTTTCAGAGGATGAGATTTTTAAATGTTTGCTAACATGATGAACAAACTTTTTTGTAGATCTTACTTTGCTTAACATTTTTGCTGTTTACAGTTTATCTTTATCTTCAATAATATTGACGATAATAACTAGAAACTGCAACTATGTTTGTTGGTGGATCAAAACTTTGGATACATTTTATAAACTAGATACACTAAGAAACATTCAGTTTAAGTTGGAAGGTATTTGGCCCAGCAGTTTCAGAGGAGAAGATTCTTGAAATAGTTTACGACGACGACGACGACAACGACGACGGACGACGACGGACGCCAAGTGATGGCATTAGCTCACATGGGGCCCTTCGGCCCCCGGTAGCTAAAAAGCATCATCGTGAACAATAATTGTAACGGCACAGTTTAAGACGATAATATTAACATCCATGACAAAAACATAGAAATGAGGAACATGCTCCAGAAACAATCAAAAGCAAATTTCTGTAATTGTAGTTTTTTTAATTGTAATATTTTAATCATTTCCAAAAAACGTCTTGTTTAAACAGTACTATTATAAGACATTGCTTAAGAAACGTCATGGTTTGAACATCGAACATACATATCAGAGCTAAAGGAAAATAAAAATAAATATGAAAAAAGGCAAAGGTGAATAGACACAAACATAAAATAAACTTACCCACAGTACCCACAGTGTCTAACATATAGTAAAATAGTCTTAAACAGTATCATTTTTTTATTCTGATTTATCATTTAGGCTTGGACCATAAACACATACATATTTATAATCTGCAACTGAAAAAGGAATGAGTAATTTCGTATCCCTTGTGATTCGAACGTTTGTAAACATTCGTTTGATGTGTTTGAGCTTTTAATTTTGCCATTTGATAAGGGCCTTTCCGTTTTGAATTTTCCTCGGAGTTTGGTATTTTTGTTATTTTACTTTTGACGAAGCAAATAAGATGTTAACTTTTTTTGTTGAAACTTGCTCCTTATTTGTCTGTTGAATGTAATATAATAATTTTAGTAATAATATAGGTTGCACTTTGTAAATACAGCTGTTTCATAAACCACGCCTCTTTTGGGGAGGTATATAATATTCATAGATATTTTGTTTTGTTTACGTACTGGTTCCCAGATATGATCTCTATGTTTCATTTTATAAAGACATAACTTGGGAATGTTACCAGTATAAATGCACATGGTAGGCGGTGGAATTTGATTCTGCTTACAACATAAAGAAAAGGGAGGGGTAGTGCAGAATTTTAGTATAAGTTTCAACTCTTAAAAGTTCGGGGCATATACAAGTAGAAAAATATGCCGCACAGCCCTATGTTTTGAAATTTGAATAAAAAAGTAGTGCATATCATCTTTCCATTATAAGATATAATTTTTTACGTAACTTCATAGTAAAAGTGGCACAGTGTAACCCGTAAAGGGAGTTCCTATGGGAAATTGCATTGTCTATATTAACAAGAATGCAGTTAAAAAAAATGGTTTTAGGCTTTGTAGTTATTATATTAATATTTCAGATTCAATATTAAACAAGGTTATCTAAATGTTTTCATAAAAGATAACAGGATGACAATTTGGTAAAACGCGCGTTTCGTCTACAGAATTCTCAGCAGTGATGCTCAAATCCAAAAAGTTAAATAATAATATGCTTTGCTTATATTTCACAATTTGATTCATTTTCAGCCTTGTGTCTTAAATTTTACGCTATAGGATTGAGTGCTCACTGTTTGTCTGTAATAACACAAACACTATTGGTGACTTTGTTTTTTTATTTTCTAACAGTCTATTTTTAAGCTCTGCTACATTGTAGAAAAGTTACATCGTAATCGTGTAGATATACAAACTTACAAAGTGCTTCCTAGGCCACACAAACTGCAAAATACAAAATAAATTTGATTAAGACGTTCAAAGAATAAACTCACGCTGTATCAATTTGAATGCAACTTGTCTTTGTGGCATTATGGTCACGGCCAGTCATTTGTAAGTTTAGAAATGTCGTTTTTTTTACAAAATCAACTGTTTTAGAATTGTTTAATAAAATGAAACATTTCCGTTTGTACGCTACATCGTGTAAACGTAATGCGCATGTTTAGTATTTGAGAACTTGTTATTAGATATTGCTATTTTGCGTGTGTTTTTCTGTTCAAAGCCCCTTTTTTATGTGTACGATCTTTAGTCAGTTTATGCACAGACAATCCAGAAAGACAATGCTCGTTTTACAATGTTTTATACAGAAATAAATAAAAAAAACAAAAAAACTTTCGTTTGAGACTTTCGGTATAATTAATATACAACAGATGT
Source organism: Mytilus californianus (assembly GCF_021869535.1). Classification (NCBI taxonomy): domain Eukaryota; kingdom Metazoa; phylum Mollusca; class Bivalvia; order Mytilida; family Mytilidae; genus Mytilus; species Mytilus californianus. Next base: position 70,700,903 of record NW_026262745.1, read on the forward strand.
GTTGAACACAGCTGCACAACACGACAAAGGAACAAAAGCAGTCGGCATACGGTCTTCCACAATAATGTTATGCCATACGTCCAGCTCATAATGAATTTATCTCAAATTTTTATAGCACAAGTACAGCACACTATTGATTATGACTAATGTATGGCGCGGAATTAGGGTCATAATTATCGCTTTTAGCATATGCTAAATCCATTTAAGCTTATGCTGAAATGATTTTAGCATAAGCTAAACTAATTTTAGCATAAGCTAAATTCATTTTAGCATAAGCTGAATTCATTTTAGCATAAGCTAAAATCAATTTAGCATATGCAATAATGTTCAGCTTATACAGAAATGTTGGCGCGGAATCAAGGTCATAAATATTAAACTTCGCATATACGATCAATGAATTTAGCTTATGCTAAAATGAATTTAGCTTATGCTAAAATGATTTTAGCTTATGCTAAAATGATTTTAGCATATGCTTAATTCGATATTTATGACCCTTATTCCGCGTCATACTAATGGTTGTTAAATTTTTTTTCCTTGGATAATTTTTTGAACATACGTATATACTCAATGAGTTCCTGGCATAAGTTTGTCTCACTCGATTTCTTGTATATAAAACATGCATTTAATACGATAAATCAACTCAGATGAAAATTTATCTTTACATATGAATATTTTGATTGATTGCAAATACACCTTTCCACTATTTACTGGTATGCCCCGCTCCCTTAGCAAAACATGGCAACCCAACATCCTAGGTCAAACTAATCAACAAAATGGCGGTTAGTATGAACATTGGATAATAACAAGATGAAGAATTTGTTTTAACAAATATATAAAAGAGGAATATTTTGCTCATATTTTGCTTTTGTGTTAAAGTATGAGATAGTTCCATGAAGGGTTGAAAGATAGAATTTATGACATTTTGAAAAAATCATGTCCATTTATACGGAATAAAAAAAAAACAATTAGAATACTACAGATTTGAAGCAACTGATTTACCCCCATTCCAAAGAAATGTTGTTTAGTTATTTGCTTACATGAATATTTGGCCATTGTACTTCGTCTTTGTTCTAAATTTATATTGTCCTGAACATGAATCTTTGCACATTGTACGGAACCTTTTTAAAATTAAGAAAATAAAATGGATCGAAAAATGCTTACTTATTTCCTTTTTTGTAATTTTTATATAAAATTATACAAACGGTCAAGTACAATCAGCAAATATTCCCACAGTAGAACAAAGTCATATCAAAATTAAACATCATCTTACTTTTCATGAAGCATCTAATGAAACATAAATTATGAATTGATTTCCCTTCTGTCTTTTAACTACATTCTAGTGATGAAGGCAGTACAAACATAAATACTTTTTTTTTTGTAAATTTTGTACACAAAAAGACTACAAATATCTAATTCACTACATCATTTCATTCAATGCACACTTTCAGATTAGTAATTTAAATTCCAATTTCATTCCGATAAAGTTGTAAATTCCTTCTTCCAGATTGATTTTAAAAATGAAACAACACGTTTCTTAATTTAATGCGTCCGAAGCGCTTTTCTGGAATTACCTTCATCAGGAACGCTCAAACCCGAATATTTGAAGATAAGAAAACTTACACTACCTAACAATACCTGAATTAAAATATTTTGATTGTCAAAGAACATAGAATAGTTCTTGTACACATATTATACTGGAAAATGGAAATACTATATATATACGCTATTTTGTAAATTCTTTGTAATTAAATTGAGAAAGGTGTCAATTTTGTTGTTGCTGAATCTTTATTATATGATATAAAATGTAATTTCCAGAAATTATACATACTAACTTGCATGTTTTATTGTATATATCTTTTAAAATGTATTGTATCTATCAATTTCATCTAAAAAACAAAATACTGGACAATTTAATTGTGAAAATTAAAAAACAAATTGAGATCAAATAAACTGTTCAGATAAGAATGTTTGGCGAGGAAATGGCCGACAACACGTGTTGCAAATGTTTATGCATGTGTTAAATTTGCCACATGTGAACGGTCAATTTACTGATGATTGATAGGAGAGTGGAAAGATGTATTCATATACATCCTAAGATAAGCCATTATCCAAAGACATTACTTGTTGTAGTTTCATTACAGATAACATCAATCATTAACGCACAGCAGGTGTGTACCAAATTTGATCGAAACAGGCCATTTATTATCAAAATGACTATAACAATAACCTATCAATTTGAAATATGCGAATTTTCAACTGCATCTGCATCATGTGTATTGTTCAAATATGATTATTTATGCTAAAAAAAACTGACTCCACATACAACAATGTACAATCTTTTTCTTTTAACTATAAGGATATGGAATCGATTTGTTTGCCGTAACATTTATAAAACATTGACAAACAATGGCAAGGTATCAGACTTTGAAAAATATCGGAATCACTTCAGAGAATAACAAAATCAATATTATAAATGCATTACATGAATAATCATTGAAATGGTCATAATTAGAAATCAACTGTTAACAAAAACTTACATCTAACGAAATACCGCGGGAATAGATTTCCTTAGGTGTATGTGGTCAAACCTTTCGCAATTATTGGTCCTGAATGCTCTTCAAATTAGTACTTTATTTGAATTTTTAAAACTTTTTTGATTCGAGCGTTACTGATGAGTCTTTTGTTGACAAAACGCGCGTCTAGTAACTTTTTAATGGTGGTGTGTCTGATTGAATTATTTTCTATCTTCTCAATTGAGTTGTTTTGTTTTATCTGGCTCCAAAAATGTATATACACCTTATTTGATGGTCTGTTACATTTTAATAATTATGAACTAAATATATCATATATATACCATATTTCTGTAAATAAACTGATCATAAATACCAGGACTGCAATTTTGTATTTGCGTTAGACGCGCGTTTCGTCTACAAAAGACTCATTAGTGACATAAGTGTATTATATGCAAAATAACAATTTTCTGTAACTTAGTGTGTTTCACGCAAATGTAAAATTGTCTAGCGTTGGGATTTCCCTTTTACGCTTGATCAAATTAGTTACTGTTAATTTCCAATTCATAATTATGGGTGTTAAAATATATGTGTATGGAAATCATTGAAAGTTTAAGATGTTTGTCTTAGAAAAATGCAGTTTTTACCCGAAAGGATGACTGAATTAGAAAACATGTCATGTCAAAATTTTTTATAACTTAAACTATACATTTAAAGTACAAGTAATAAACAGTACTATACATTATTTACATTATTGATTTTGAAGTATGTAATATTCATGACTAGTCAACAATACATTATTTACATGCATGAAACAGTTGTAAAACAAACGGCAATTCATAAAAAAAGTATAAGCAACAAATTCTGCGGATTATAAGACTGAATTGGACTATTTCAATATATTAATCATGAGAATAATACGGTATCTACCTAAACACAATGTATCAAAATAATCATGCATTTATATGATATATGGCTAGTTTTGTATGCTAAAATGAAAATGATAATGAAAACATTACTTGATTTAAGCTGAAACAAAGATATTAAACGGCTTATCAAACTTTATCATCATGTTGAAAATGATTAGCTTAGTTTTAATTACTCATTTGTAGCATTCTCTTAATCCAACAGTTTCATTTCTAGTGTTCTCTACGTTTTCTAATTTCACTGTAACAATATCTTTATTCTTATTTGTTAACCAAGCGTAGTGTAATCGTTTTTTTTTTCTCTATTGGCATTTAATCATTCTACGTAGTTCATAAGTTTGCAGAATGTTTATGCTAAGGAATCTAACAAGTTAACTGGACGATTATATATACATGATATATGTATGACACGATTGAGGACAGTAATTGCATATTTTAAATATAAATAAAGTGGAACGTAGCTTTAACCTGAAAGAGACAACAACCGTTTTTATATATTAGCAAATCGGAGAAGATATTAAGGAGAATATAAAATATGTCTAAGAATGATAAACAACAGAAACTTGAAGATTGATAAAAATTAACAAGAGAGGTGGACATTGGGAATTAAGGCATTCAAGAAGTCAGTAGTTTCTGCAACACTAGAGACAACCCCTGTGTTTCGCGAGTTAATAATGTCGATTATTTAAATAATGAAAGTTACTTATTAACACAGGGATCGAAGCACACATGACAATTGACAATAGATTGTACTTATATAATAATAAGATATACGGCGTTATTGCATCTACTTAAACCATGATCAAAGTTCTTTGTATTTCTTTACAAAATAACGTTTTCTATAATGAAGTTTTAAACGTGTTGTTTTCATTTTCTATAACATAGTCGGATTAACCATCGAGTATATGCCCTATCTCAATAACTTGCAAAATGTAAAAGACATTTGTTTAGATAGGACAAATATTTCAATAAGAACCAGCATGTATGTGCACAAGTGTTATAGTTTGAAACAAATAAATCACATGGCGATCATATTAATAGTTCCAAAACCTCAATATCAATGAAGTATGTTTTGTACATATTTTGGACTCTTAAATCTCTTATTACTTGTTATAGTACATTATTCTATTAACATGACATCAAGTATAAAAGAGAAAAAAACAGGTTACGGCGGCTTACATTTACTTAATTATTTGTGTAGCGTAAATCGTAAGATAAATGAATATGACGACTTATAACCGTGATATGCAAAATAAACATGTGACAATCCCCCTGTTTTATCAGATTGGTCACATATTACTGTGGATGACCATTAAAAGATGAACATTATTGAATTGGCATGAGTTTACATTTGTGTTATCTGTGTTTGCCTACATTGCGATATCATATATTCTAGAGAGTTGTAGACAGATTGGTGTGCACCTTAACAGAAGTATGTTAATGTTTTTAACAGAATTGTAGGTTGTATATTCAATTATTTTATTGTACTAAATAGGTAGATTTAACATAGTAATTTCAGAAAGTAATTTTAATAGTATACTCACACTTTAGGTGTTTCTCTATAAAACAAAATACAAACTAAAATGACCATTAACTGCAGTTAAAATACTTTTTACAGTAATTACATATTAGTTGGTTATGTTATTTTTTATTTGATATACTTTACCTTTTACCGAATAAATATGAAACTGTAACACTATGCTATTTCACTGGTTGATCATTAATTAATCTTTTGACAAAGAAAATTGTGTATAAGTTATCAAACAAAATCCTCCCTTTTTAAATAGTCAACAGATGGTCATCGTTAAGACCAGATACATATTTTATATAAATAGGAAGATGTGGTATGTGTTTCAATAAGACAACTCTCCATCCAAGTCATAATGTATACAAAAAAATAACAATTATAGGTCAAAGTGGGAGCTTCAACCCGGAGCCTTGTCTGACACCTAACAGCAAGTAATAAAGGCCCCCCAAAATGACTAGACAGCGTAAAACAATTCAAACAGAGAAACACAACGGTCTAATCTATGTAACAAACAGAAAAACGAGAAACCCTTATGAACCACACCAACATACAACAACCACTGAATAATAAGCTCTTTGTTCATTTTTGGATTTATCACATGTTATTTTACTCTAAAAGAAAGCCTGTCTAATGAAATATAATTTCAATATACACCTCTTCTTAAAAATATTCTTTGATTTTGATTTCACAATTTTAAAATATTTGTTTTACAATAGGCTGTTGTAGATATTTACTGATACTTACTCAGAAAGATTTACTTTCCTGAAAAGCAATAGCAAAGTATCTTTTGTTAAAGTATTTTCATTCGAATTTAATTGCTAAAGATCAATCGATTTCCTAACAACATATACTGAAATCATTTGAATATGTATTGATGGTTCTGATTCTTCAAATTAATTTCATCGTTTATTATTTTTGGTCAAATGATAATTTGCATAGAGTGGAATATAATCTTGCAAATTATATTGTTTCCTTTCGTATTTATTACATTTGATTTGCATTTAACAAAATGATTATAAAGGATTTATTTGTCTTGATTTTCTTCTTTTTCTGTCATTTTCCGGTGTAGTTCGACCATGTTCTCGCATTATTGTTTCTTCATTGAACGCATGATTGAGTCATTTTCTTTTCTCGTTTTAGTGTGAACCTGTGATTCATGGTTTTCTAAATAGTGTATTCTTAAAATTAATATTTTGTCAGGTTATTGCCATATGGTATCAATATAATTCTCTTATAATATGAAACTTTGTTTTTTAGCAAGTTTGTGTTGTGCAGTCTTTGTTTTTCTATGTTTAACATTATTTTTCTTGTGAAATCTTGGCTTACACTTGCGGGTATTAGTATTCTTCAAACAGGTGCATGTAGTTTATCATAACACCTTGGCATATCTAAATAAAGGCAACAGTAGTATACTGCTGTTCAAAGTCTAATATACCTACATGGGGTTATTTTCTTTCAGAACGATAGGTCATTTTTTAAAAGAATCAACCCGGACAATACCAAGTTTCAATAAAATTTGCTTCAAGGCATAAAATAATGACCTGATACAGGTCATAACAATTCATTGGTGTATTGCATCATGCAGTTAAAGTAACATGTCTATTCAAACTGACAATGATTTCTAACGTTTATATATCTAGTTTAATTAGTGAGCTTTATTACACATTATAAATGAGCTGTAGGGCATATTAAAACATGAACACATTTTTCATTTGACCAATCCTGACACCCCTCGGTGTGTTATACTTCTGGAAAACCTTAAAATATGCATTATCTATAACATGAATCGATTAACAGAAAATAAATCCTGGTAAGAAACTAAAACCGAGGGAAACACATCAACTTTAGAATGAAAACAACAGAGCAACATAAAAACTGACGTGCAACACAACAAACGCCAACATACATAGAAACGGACTACATGTATTTGATAACAACTGCCATATTTGTGACTTGGTAAAAGACATTTTATGAAAACGTGGTGGGTTGAACCTGGTTTTATGGCTAGCTAAACCTCCCTCTTATATGGAAATATTAATAAATGTCGTTAAAATGACATCACTACGTGACAGGAATACACTACAAACAAATGCGAGAACAATCAGCACAAATAAACAAATAATATAATAGTACATTACAACATCATGAACATGTAAACCGCAAACTAACAACGAGCATCATCCATTAATGACAGCACAGAACACGACAAACAGTGACATAATTTTGTGACGTGTATATAATATTGAAATTCATACAATTCTTTGGAACGAGATCCAAAAATTCACAATTATTTTCATATTACTAGTTCAAATAATTATCATGACTATGACGGTATTCGAAAGGCTGTTTTAAGTGAACCCTGTGACGACGTCATGATTATTTGGACAAACACAATACATTATCCATGGACAACGGAAATTGACTCGACTATACTAACAAATAAAACATATGTGAAATGTACCGAAAATACAGAATTCAAACCACAAATGAAAAGACATAACACAATATCCAACCGAACATCTTCTCACATTTAACATAAACATTACTTATTCTTACCTACAATTGCTGCATTCGTATATGTACAGTGTTTTTGTTGACTGTTCTCTGAAATCAGAGATATGGAAAAGCAAATTGATGAAAGCGAAACTCACGACATAATGAAACATTAAATACGCATATTAAAATGTGTGTGTGTGTGTGTGTGTGTGTGTGTTTTGCAATAGTTGTGCAAATATTTATTATATATGTCACACAATGATTAACACATAAAGTCCGTATAATTCATTCCATCTCTAATGAAAAGTTCTTCTACAATGCATACATGTTGCAATTCACAACTTCGTTGTTTAAAATATAATCAACTGTTAAATTTTAAACAAATTATACAGGGTCTGAAAACTTACATGAACACACGTATGACTGTATGACCCAAATTCAAAGTGGATGGTATTTGTCTCTATCGTAGATCAGATCAAGTGTATTGAACTGAGTTACATTGAGTAGATTGTCAACAAATAACATCTTTGCAGGAAGTTGTTGATGCTCGGAATATCCTTTATTAAATTAGAAAACCAAGACGTGCTCATAATATGCTATCTTATCTTTTGTGTGAGTAAACAAACACCTAAACTTAAATAAAAATCATATTCACATGAAAACCTCTCTAAAGATGTAACTATAACAAATACTGGAGTCCCTGGTTCTCCATTATAGAATAAATGATAATTGTTTTAGTGGTTTTTTTTTGTGTGTATTTTTTTGTCGTTTTTTGTAAAATTTTATTTTTTTTTACAAGCATATATTCAAGAAAAATATAAAATTCCTGAAATGTCTGAAATACTAACTCGGATGTATACATGTTTATATTGAGGAACAATTTTAATTGTTTACGTATAGTTATCATCTTCTAACAACAGTTCTCACTCTTGGTTTACAATGTTTGCCTCATAGCTTTTATTATCTCAAAAGTTTTATACGCCTGGATTCCCAATTCTTAGCATTGGAGTATACTTGCTGTGGGTTATTCAAGTTGATGTGTTGTGCTAATATACATATTTTGCCCCTTAATAGCACCTAAGACACACTAATTATCGAAATGCGCACTTGTTTCAGGTACATTGGTACAGTTAATGTAATTATATTATTTATTCATTAAAAAGCTATTACAATTTGAAAGGGGATGTAACATTTTGTAAAATAAAAATTTTTATTTTATTACGAAAAAATAAATAATATACGAATGGGACAATCTTAATAAATCAGCCGAAAAGGAACAGATAATACCATGGGAAAAAGAAACAGAATATACCATGACAAAAAGGAAAAAAAATGATACTTTAAAAAAAAAGAAACAGATGATACCATGATTAAAACAAAACAGATGAAACAATAAGAAAAAGGAACCGATAATACAACGAGAAAAAGGAACAGTTGATACCATGAGAATAAAAAAACAGGCAAACAATAGTATACAAAAATGTTATCCTAAAAAATCTGACTAGGCATCAGAAACTCCATCAATCTTTAGTTAGCTTATGGCTTTGCCCAAAGTAAGAAGTGACTGTACTTTTATAATCCAATGAATGAAAGTCCTTGAATAAGCGTATATACATAAATGAATATGAATAAGTCTAAATTGAAAACAACGTTTAAACCTATGATTGCGTTGGATAAAAGCCGCAATTTTTATATGTGTGCATGCAAAACAAATTTCTTTGTAGAGGGGCCTAAATACAGCACAAACAACATTTCCAAAAAGACCAAAAAAGTGAAAAAAGTATATTTAAACAAAACGCATCTGACCAACAAGTCGAACAACAGATGTTCTTAAATTGGTACCAGTGGATTATCGGATTGATCTAATCGAGATAGTTAAATTATAAAATTTTAGAATCCGAGACTCGGCAAGGACTTTAAAATTGATCATTTCACTATTGAGATGGATAATTCGATAATCTACTAATTACTATTAATGAATCTGTTTCAATGGTGCTCTCTCTCTCTCTCTGTCTCTCTCTCTCTCTTCTTTTTAACACAGTAGGATGTATCTTATAAATATAAGGGAAATACCTGGTCACTTTCTTTGGAGTTTGCCTTACACATTTAACTATTTCTCTGAAAAAAAAAAGTAAAAAAGGCAAATATTTATCGGCACTCATATTATTCCCCGGACTACAATTACGTGTACAGCTTATCAGTTAACAGATGAATCATGTTTATTTATATGTGTGCAACCTTGTGAAGATGAGTTTTTATATTTCCATATGCTTTCAACGTAAATTGTAATCTTGTGATCACACACATTAAACTTAAAACTGTAAACAAATTTAGATAATATATTAATTCACTAAATTATTGAAATCTTGTTTTCAAAATTTTGATTAAAATTACTTTACTGTTATTTTACTAATTTCCTTAGTTCTGTTTACACATTTTACATAAGATAGTTACAAATTACTTTCAAAATTATAAAAACAAATGTTTTGTACAATGTTTTCATTGGTGTTCATGTTTGTTTCTGATTTACACCGATTTCTGCGTGTATCTTTATTCCTCTGATATTAGTGTTTTGTATTTTCATTACTTTCCGTAAGTCTGTGTTCTAGATGATTAAAATACTGATCATTTGTCCATCGTTCACTTACAAAGATCTGACAATGCAACGTCTTATTTCTGATTAAACGAGCTTCGGGGATCCTGGGATTTTTTTTTAAGATTCACACATTGAAAAATGTTGAGGGAGACATTTAATTGACTAATTTACTTATTACTTCTAGAACAGAAAGTAGAACGGAGTGTTGTCTGATCCGTCTAAGGGAAGCGTAGACCGGGGATCTGTATTTTATTCAGATTGGTGTATATCATGCATACGTGTAACTTCCTGTTCGTGGAATTGCCTTATTTATCACTTGATGCAATTCTACGTGTGCCTTACGTGTTACATCTAGTTCATTTGCGTGTAACATGGAATGCATGTGTATACAATGGTAGATGCGTCACGACGGGAAAAGAATTTCAAATGTATAATTTTAGCCAAAACATTTTAACTTATTACAAAAGTCATTCATTGGTAAACGAATAATCATCTCCATAGGTGAAAACAAACTATTGGCATTACAACACTTGTCTAGAGTAAATAACTTACTGGAACGAAACATCTCCAAATAGATTGAATATTTCTCGTTCTGATACATTCTTTTTGTTATATTTCGTAGTCGGCATGACCGGTAGCTGCGTTTCACCTTCAACATCTAAGTCGGATTTAATAGTTTTCAATTGTGTCAGAAGTTTGCTAGCATCGACAACTTTTTGACTCTCGGTAAAGGCAGTCTGACATTTCTGGAACTTTTCTAAATAATTTTGAAACCCAGTTCTAATTGACTGAAAGACCTTCAGGTTTGCAGTCTCCTTTTCTATCAATGATGTAATGAGGTCTTGTACTTTCTTGTCAATCCACCGCTTCATCTGTTTCCCATCTTCTGTAATAACACGAATAGTCTCTTTTATGTCGCTCTTGTACATTTCTGTGCCTTGTTCAATTTTATTTAGATTTGTTGTGATAGATTTAATCTTCGAGTCAATTATCTTTTTCACTTCAGCCTGTAATTCCTGTGTCGATTCGTTGATTTCAGACATATCATGCTTTTTATGTGTTTTGACGGTGCAAATTTTGCATATTGGCATGTCACAATCAATGCAGTAAAATATGAAGTTTTCGTCGTGTTCTTTGCAAAACGATTTGTCTTCCGGATTGATATTTGACCCACTAAGAAAGGTATGATTTCTACTTATTTTTGACCTTAAATGTAAAGTTTTACAGTTTTCACACATCCATTGATCACATTGTTCACAATAGTTATGTCCTGGTCCGCTCATACAGATGTCGCAGGACTTCGAAGCGGATTGTGCCATTTTGGTTGTTTTCTTTTAAGTTACCTTGACACAGGCTATGTCTAAAAATAATCGACATCGGACAAGTAAACAGGAAGTTACAGAAATTGCTATCCTATCTAGATTTTGTAACCTTATTAACGCACGTGATTACAAGAGTATTTATCGATGAAAATGTAAAGGTTTAAATTGAATCTGCTTCAAAATACAAAATGTGTAAGCAAGTTTGTAACGTGTTTGTTTACTTTTAAATGTGTACTATTTAAAGATATTTTAAAATATCCATACCTGAGTTCTGATGTACACGGTATCTCACCTTCATTATATTTCAGTTTAGGCAGGTTAAACATTTTTATGTCAATATCTGAGTTACGAAGTACACTGTATCTCCTTATAATTAATGTTCAATTCAAGATGATAAAAAATTTGCTTAGACGGATAGCTAAATACGATAATATCACCAATTTTACAAATTTGAGGTTATTATTGTTTCAGTTCAAATGTTTGTGTATGTGCCAAGTTTAGCTTTACATATTTATGTACGTTAAAAAGTACGCATTCTAATTTTTCGATTTTCGTATATAAGTGATTTTCATTTAATGACATATACAATGATAATTTGACTCAGGGTTATATATAATCTTTTAAATGATACTTTTTTCTATTTAATTAGAAGTTTATGGCACAATTATAAAAAAGGATAATAATTATTTTTTGGGGCATATTGTTACCTAGATACCTGCAATTAGCGTTATTCTAATCAGGAAATCTTATCTTACATTTCTCTTTCGTGAATAATTATATATACAATAACTGTTTTGTGTCTTTAAATATCAGCTGTATTTGTACAAGGCTAAGAAAAATGTGTAATGCGAAATTCAGCGAGCTATTTCTCCTTTTTCGAGCCGAGTACAAATACATCTGATATTTAAAGAAGCAATAGCTACGAGATATATGAAAAATCTAAAGTATGATTTTTTGGTTCAATCGATCATTAATGAAAGTGAAATAGTAAAGTAATAATTCGCTTTTAGCAACCAGTATGGTTCAATTTTGTCAAATTTAGCTAAGAAACATTGATTATGAATTATTCCCTTGCAAGGGAATAATTCGACCTCATTGAATCCGTATTCATGTGAACTTCAATTTAATTCCTTAGCTAGAGATGGATAACGCATGCATTTTGCGTGTTCGGTTATTTAAAGGAAAAAAATGACAACATTGAAAGTGAAACAAAGGCAAATCATTTGATTGACTGATTCGATCCACAAAGAAACATTCTTATACAGGTAAAAACGATGATTAACATATATTTTTAATCTATAATATGAAATAAAACAGACCTTTAAAAATCCAATTGTACGATTTCGATTTCTATTTATATCTATATTTATGTTTATATCGCTTATATGGCCATCGGAGATCTTCGGAGATATCGCTTATTTGGCCATCGGAGATCTTTAGATGGCGTCAAGACTAAAATACACACGAAACGAAGCTACATATTATCGAGCCCATGCCCTGTAAATTGTTTATTTTAGACTTTTTATAATTTGGATAAATGTTTTATATGGTTATAAATCAAATATGAGAATTTGAATCCAATCGGTGAACATGAATTTGACAGCTAGTGCCCTTTAAAAACACTAAAGAGTTATTGTTTTTTATCCTGCAATACCCTTTGCACATTGGCTTTGCGAAAGACAAATACACTCACATTTATTGCCTTTATCTGCGATTTAAAACTCTTTGACGCCCCTGTAGTAATAAAAGGAAATATCAAACAATCAGCTGATGACTGGTACGTGGAAAAAAAATCTCGCACGGTCAACAATAATACATCGCTCAAAGTTGGTAATTATTTATTATAACATAACAACTCATTTCAACAGTAAAAAGAAATAACAAAACAGTGCCCGATTAAAGATCAAAATGTTTAATTTGTCCTACGCTTCAGAATTTCGAACTGTCCGTGCATTCAGTGATTAGTGACAATGTTGTATGACTGATTTTTTTTGTATTACTCATTGAAACATTATAGTTTCGAACTTGAAGAGTTTCGCCGTAGAAAATGAAGTATGTTAATGTTTGTCTATGACATGACCTGTATGAGCAGGAAATGGATTGCAGATCGTAGACAGGAACATTCATAGACTGAGCAATACGTCATAATCATTGAAATGCGGAGATCAAAATGTCACTATCATTGTATAAATATTTGTATAACGAAAAGCTGTTCCCACTGCCGGACTATTTTTTGTGTATTGTAGGACTGCAGTACTATTATATTCAACACAGCTATAAAAGATAGGGTCAGAATATTAAAAGCATTTTAGAATAAGTTACCTCTCGGTGTTTGTTAAGGTTTTTTCTGTGACCTTAGGAGGAAGTCAGAGTACCCAGCGAGAACCACCAAACATTACTACATTTGAGAACAAAAACCGGCAAAAAAGCTTAAAAAAAAAGTTATGTATGTGTATATCTTGATTCAACAATTTGGTGTATGATTCACACAAAAGGTTCTACTGATTTGAAAAACAAGAAATCTGTGTTGGTCAGATGAATAACTAGTCCTTACTTATCGATAGATTCTATTTTTGTTATATTAAGCATTTCATGCCTTTGGTAATGTATTCCATATAACTTATATGTCCGATGGTCAGCCAGATGTCTAAAAAAACAATTCTAGATTTTATATGCTTTGTTTCTCTTAAAAACCCATTCCAGAAATAGGATACATTTATTGGACTCTACTATGTACTACATTCTGTCTGTTTGTTTATACATGTACGTTCATAGAAGAAATATTAATGCATTATAAAAACACTCATTTACTCTAAGAAATACAATATGATATTTCTTTAAGTGTTGGAGGCCATTCAATGACCTATAATTGCTTTATCCATGTCATGTGGACAATGTTCATTCATGGATAGTTTTATCTTTTGCAATTATTCCACATATTGTTATTTTATTATAAACTAGCTCATTGTATGTTGAACAGGATCTGATTACTCCTCCGGGATACCAGGTATCACTCCTGGTGTTAGTTGATTTAATTTGTTTCGAAGGTAATTTTTTTTTCCGTGAAGTGTTTCGTTGAATGATTTGCCTTTCCGTCCGTTTTTGTCATGTGCATGCCAGTTTCTCGTCGACGTATGACTTAACATTTGTTTTCGTTTTCGTTTTATAAATTCCTTTGCTATGTCAGGGCCATATATAGCTGACTTTACGGTTAAGCTTTTTCTCATTTGGGACTTAGATAAATAGATGTCTCAATCATATCACATCAACACAATGCTGCTCGACGGCTGGCATTAATTTGCTTTCAGATTTTACATTGATGTAGACAATAACTAAAACAATAACTAAAGTAAAGTGTTGCATGCAAAATTGCCTTTACAAATAAGCCAATAATCTAGAAAAACTAGTGAATAAGGTTTTTTTCTGCTATTTACGATTCATTACCCATAGACGTTTGAATTTGAAATGCTGATCATTTAGAGGGAAATAAGAATAGTCTTTGCCTTTTATACAATATATAAAAAACAACAACATTGAAGCACATCTTAATCATAACTTCTTCCGTAATGCACTGTAACACAACTAGTACCTATATATATGAGTACAGACAGTCTGCAAAAATATCAATTAACCAAACTTCTTGTCGATCAAAGAGTCCTGAATTTTGATTATACCAGTTTTGGTCCATTTGTTGTAGGAATGAGCATAGTTCTTCATAAAGTCAGATGTTTCATGACATAAAACAGGTAATAAGTTTAATGAGACGATGTTGCTCGTCTTTCTTTTGAGCACTCAAGAGTAGATATCTGTAACTTTTAAGATATTGAATAAAAAGATGTGGTTTAATTGTCAACAAAACAACTCACCGCCAGAGACAAAACAACGTAGGTAGTCGTGCCGACTTTAGGAATCAACATCTCATTGACACAGATGAATGATCATACATAAGCACAATATGTCTGAAAGCCATATTTTGATGTAGAATGGATGGGTCTGATTTGTACCTTGTCCTGTCCATATAATTTTTTGTTGTTTGTCTTAAGAAAACACATGACATGCAAAATCACTGTTATTGTTATTGTATGAATATCATAGATATTAGATCATGTAAAAGTACAAAAGTTGGAAAAATGTAATACTATGAATATAACATGCAAATATTAGGCGATCATTTGAAGTAAACATAAATAGTTTACTTGTGAAAGAAGAAAATTGTTTGAGAAGGAAACCCTACATAACTGACACATTGATTTTTCAATCGTTCCTTGCACCATAAAAGAAAACAAAATTGCCCTACTGCTTAATTCAGAATTGTTAAACATCTCATTTTCCCCATATAACGATGATCTTTCACTATATATTGCAAAACTCGACGTGAAGTATAGCAATACGAATGATCGCAATTTGTAAGCTATCTTGACCAGCGAATTGATTTTAGAGATCGCATGAACATGGAACTGATTCATTCTAATGAAATGGCGTTAAACTCATACATGTAAAGAAAAGAACTGAATGGATGCAGGATCACTGAATGCATGCACAGAGATTATTGTCAAAGTGATTGTATTTTCTTAGACATAAGAAGATGTGGTAATGAGACAACTCCCCATCCAAGTCACAATTTGTGAAAAGTAAACCATTATAGGTTAAAGTAAGGCCTTCAACACGGAGCCTTGGCTCACACCGATCAGCACGCTATAAAGGGCCCCAAAAATGACTACTGTAAAACCATTCAAACAGGAAAACCAATGGTCTAATCTATATAAAAAACGGGAAACGTGAAACACTTATAAACCACATCAGCAAACGACAATCACTGAACAACAGGTTCCTGACATAGGACAGGTGCAAACAAATGCAGCCGGTTTAAACGTTTTAACAGGTGCAAACCTTCACCATTACCTGAATGTTACATCACAACATAGAGAGACATTTGATTTACAGTTGAAATCCAAAACAGAAAATCCATGAAATGTAACGTATCTTATTACATGACAATGGAGTCGTCTAACAAAACGTATCTTTTTCGGTATCGATTAATGATGAATGAGGTCAGATATTATAAAACACAAATACCGTTATCAAAGGAATCAGTCGTTCGTGTTGTTTTATTTTCCCCATAGGGATACACGTTTCGTTAATTACTTGGCATGAGCAGAACGACCAATGCAACTGAAGGAGCAGCAGCCGCATCTCCTTTCTAATAACCTGAGTCCACTATTGCTTTTTTTGTAGGAACTGATTGATTGGAACCTTCATTATGTTGTCGCATTTGGCAATGGTCGTATCTTCTTCAACATACGAATTGTCACTAACCTCTTTTAAATTTTAAAACATTTTTACTTCGTGTTAGTTTAAATGATATAGTCGGTACATTTGCACTTTCAAAGTTCTACATTTTTTTCTGAAGTTTAAAGAAAAACAAAAAAAATTGATAGTTGGAAAATTTGGGAGAACTTGTTGGTATATTGGTGCAATACATGATCGCGGCAAAGTTAGAAGGGTTAGGATTACTTGCATATACAAAAAAAAATAAGTTTTTACTGTATTAGTAAATTTCATAGGTTGTTATTATTTATTATGTCATATTAACAATTGCAAATGTTTTAAATGTATCTCAAGGCAAAGAATATATAACATCTCAAGATAATACTGTAAGAATGGTATATACAAAGTAAGAAATATTCTAAACATGCTAAATGTGTTATACTTTTCTGATGGAAAACTGTTGAAACAAATTAACATAGTATTACTCATATGTTATTGTATTTTGGTTCTACCATTAGATGGTGATTCCATTAACGATACATTGTTTTTAAAAATGAGAGGATCAATTCCAGGTGAAATTTCAGTCACGTTCAGTAGCAGCAGTTTCATATTAGATCAAAGTGGTCAAAAAGATGGTTTTCGTGCATCGTATACAGCAACTCTACGGGGTATGAATTATTTGTTAAGTGGCAGTAGTATTTTTGGTAAAAGGCTTCTCTGTGATACTTCTATATATCATTTCCAAATATACTAATATCACGATAGGGTTTAAGATGTTTTAAAATCAAAACCAAAAATAACGTCATGTTACGTTTTTTAAACTGACAAAACATTTACCAGGATTATTATTCGTAATATTCAATGGTCACATTCCATTATATGTGCCTACAGCACGTACGTTGACAATTGATATATGTTTAAAATACAAACGAAAAAAAATTTAAAAAATGGCTCCATGATAGTCAAATCACTGTTAAGTTTAAAAAAAACCTCACCAAAAAGAAAAAAAAAACATTTACAGAATAATATTAAGCATGAAGCTGGTAATTCTATCAATTATATTCAGGACACGATAAACAGTATATGCGGGACGATTTAGACAACTGTTGCGTATTAGACATAAACCGTGACCAAAGCTACAGTGCTAAATTAGGGTATCAGTAGTTTGCCCACGTTTAAGTCTAAAAAATCTATATAGAAAAAAGATAGGGTTACTACCAAAACACTGCAGGAATCGTATGAAAAACCACAGGAGCACGATCGGGTGTGTCATCAGATTTAACTTCTCCCGCTATGCATTCATCACACGCCATGTGAATAACAATCAGTCAAAATGCTAATATCGGGAATAGAACACAATAGGTCAAATGGCAGATAAGACGACTTATCCGGTAATTTAAGACCTAAAACTTCGAAAACATGTCGCTAGTGAGTTGAAACAAAACAATATCGTATCGGTCAATAAAAGCGTGATGGTGACACTATCACGGATGCAGTGACGATTTCAGTCGTTCCTCCTCATAACTCTGTTTTAGCCTTCTTTGTGTAAGGAGCCCGTCCCTGTAAAGTATGTCCTTAAAGTGTGATCTTACACGCATGTAACGTATCAATTAAGTTATGAAAACGTCAGGCGATAGGTTCGAGGATAAGATACTGCTGAGAAATGGAAAGTTGACAATTTGAAAGTTGAAATCACCACATTTTAATTGATATACAGAACAAATCCTCACATTCCTCCTTGCAAAATCAAGAACCGACAAGAACGAATTGACCGTCAAAGGATAGCAATGAAACTGAATCAGAGCATTGAGCAATATGACGAGAGAATGAATCACTAAACACAAGTAAAAAGATCTCAAGTACAGTTAATATTCAGTAAAAAGACTGTTTGAACCACAAAAGTACATAGCATAATATCAATAAGGACAGGAAATAATGTATCGTACAAATAGGTCACTCAATGATGAACGGCATGAATTTTTTATAAGCATATAGGTGACTGTTTGGTCATCAACTATATGTAATACCCGTACCGTATAGTGGACACGAAAAGGCATGAAAAAGGAGGTAGAACATAAACAATTCATTGGACAATAAACAGATGACAGTTAAAAAAAAACAGACAACACTATGATGTAAACAAAAAACGACGAAAAAATACACAGCAGTCCACAAAACACTGCACTGAAAAATACTTTGTAATTCAGCAACACTAACCGCAGTAACATCCAGGGAATATAAAGGGATTTGGAAGGGTCAGAAAATTCTGCTCTACTGGTGAACCCATTCAAAAGAAGAAGTGTTTCGTCAATTGTAAGATATGTTGTTTTTTTCTTTTTTTTCAGTGTTTTCATGTTTTCATTGTTTCGTTTTATTTGTAATGTGACAGCAATCAACGTTCATTTATGTTTGACGAAATTATCGGAAGAGATAAATTAATGATATTCTTCGTAATGCGTATTTCTATTTCTGAAGTTTGTGTGAAAAAACACTATAATTGAAATAAATCCTTACCTTCCGGTTATCAACAAACTTTTTCTAAAGTAGTAAGTTAAAGCATCCTCTTCAAAGTCAGATACCTCCCTTTTTGAAGCGTATGACAACTTTGGAATGTATAGATTGGTAAAGTGACCGATTATAAGCGTATTTCTTTTTTTTTGTGTTAAGATTGTTAAAATTGTTCTCCTATTTTCGGTAAAGAAATACTGTTTTTAAAATAAAAAAACTAAATCTGCCATGATGTTGAGTACCGTTTTAATTAGAGTAAGCTTGGTTTTTTTCTTCTTTACGTTGCTCTTATTTGACTAAATGTTAGAATGTCCTACTTCAGATTAGATAACCTGTCGAAAAATCGAAAATTATATAGTCCGGAGTCAAAAGTCGGCAATTAATATGAAAATAGTCTATTATCAATATATCTTCCAGTAATGTCGTATGAAGATAGCGGAAAAGTACATAACAGTTTTTTTTTTTTTAGATATTTATAATGTTTTGCTTCTTTTATTTCGAAAAGATAATACATGAGGCCTCAATATACCATAATGATTATAAATATCAACCTTTAATGTATAAAAATATCTAAAGATTTTTGCATTTCAAAAAAGAGCAATTAAAATTTGACTTGTTTCAGTAAAAGTTGTTGACAAATCTTTGAAATTAAACACAAAGGATAGTATTTCATATATTGTTGTCTTTCAAAGCATGCTTTACAAAATATAAATTAGAGTAATCGGATATATTCAGATCAATCATCCCGTGGATGTTATCGATAGTTCTATTCCAAATAGATTCTTCAAGACAATCTAGAACATAATGTTCATAATCCCAGTAGACCTTGTTAATAAATAACTCCGGACGACTATGAATTTTGAACAGATCCTCAACCGCTGGAATACATATGCCACGTACATATTGACCATTACAACTTTTATCCAACTTCCAAATTTTATATCTAGTCATGCTTTTATACAGTGCCATAGCATTGGACAAATTACCTATCAAAAAAAAAAGGTCATTATCATCGCATATTTGTAACTTTGATCTGATAACATGTCATTTATTCATGATGATGATGATGATGATGATGATGATGATGATGATGATGATGATGATGATGATGATGATGATGATGATGATGATGATGATGATGATGATGATGATGATGATGATGAGGAGGAGGAGGAGGAGGAGGAGGAGGAGGAGGAGGAGGAGGAGGAGGAGGAGGAGGAGGAGAAGGAAGAGGATGATGATGATGATGATGATGATGATGATGATGATGATGATGATGATGATGATGATGATGATGATGATGATGATGATGATGATGATGATGATGATGATGATGATGATGATGATGATGATGACGATTCAATAGTTAATTCCGCATCTTGATGATCTAGTAGCGCCGATATTTGTGAAGAGACTATTGATTAAATATGAACATCTGAATCCATCTTGAGACATAAACTCATAACCAACTACAATGATAAATATATGAACTACTGTGCAATTTAGTAATTGAGAATACTGGATGGGTAAAATTATTGGAAAACCGAATTATAAGTAGAGAAAACAATTGATCTTATCCAATAGTTTTTTCGTTTTTATCTAGCAAACTAAGATCTTTAAGATAAAAGTATGATTGTTATAATCATGGTAATCGAGACTCCATAAATATTGAAAATGTTGCATACAATTTCTTCTTAAGATCTTAACTGAATTATTATATTCAAATGCCAATGGTTAAAAAACCATAGTGACAATCAGATCAATTGTGTTGTACATTTGGCGTAAAGATAAATATAAGTGTATGTATTATATCAGATGGTTCCAACTAATCAAATTTGATATATAGCAAAGTTATACACATCATTCGTATTGAGAGTTAATCAAAGAATGACTGTAATATTTGTTTCTGTCTAGGAAGAAATAACATAAGAAATGTGGTGCACATGTATAAACCGCGTAGCGGGTTATTTAAAAGTGTGCACAACATATTTGAGGTTATTTCGAATAGACCCAATAAATTTTTACAGTCATTCCTTATAATTTTATTCTAAATTCTATGTTTAAGGAATAAATTATGAAAAAACGTTGATGCCGTCACGGTAACATGACACAATTATGCCTATGAGCTGAGAGACAAAACACTTTCATCCAATCAGAAGACATGTTACATCCAAAATAAAATTATTATATGATAACCTTAAATTTAGCAGGAATACTGCTTACGAATTTAAATTATAGAATATTTTCATCGCTTTAAAAGATATAAGTTTTTTTTTTTTTGTGCCTCCTTTATGTTCGTTATTTGAGATATGTACTATTGTAAATACCTTGAAACGAACCTGGAATTCCAAGATTCGAATTGAAGTTGAGGGTGGAGAAAAAACTTTCGTCTGGAATAATTGTTCCAACCAACCATTTCAAAAGTTGAATGGCTGTTTTGTTTGTAATGGCATACTCCACAAATGGTCGATTAACAGTTATATGTAAACTACCTTTGTATGGAAATACAACAGGTGGGGATGATTTTATATTTGTCCATCGATGTGCAAATGTCGCTCTGAAAATAGTATCATGTCATTATATGTATAATAATAATAAGTAAGCGACAAAACCGCAGTAGATTTGTTTCAATACAAAACTAACATCGTGTGTATTCGGTTGTTATGATGGAGAATGAAAATTCAGATTCTTATTTGAACAAATAAATATGTACATATAAAAGTCAACATGCTGGATCAAATATCTGTAACCATGCAAGATCAAAGACATGTTTTATTTTATTATTTTATATGCAACAATTATTATTTGGAATGATTAAAAAACGAACTTGGAATTCTCAGCAAAATTTGCAATCCCACTTATACCCCTATATCATACAAGAAAGATGTGATTTTAGATAATCTGGAATCTGTTTTTCTCTCTTTTGGTATTCACATAAAAAGGACGTTAAACATTTTCCATCTTAATACTGGATAAGTAAACTTTTAAATAACAATATATAGCACAGTCGTCAAGATATTCGACTAAACATCTGTCTTAGGTTCTAATCACCACTTTTTTTAAAGTAAAGAGGACTTCCGAAATGTTGTGATGAGGAATAGTTAACAAATTGTGTTAATCAAACGTGGATTGTAGATTCTTAAACATTCTAAAGATTTACTCTTCAGTGACTATCTTTTGACGATGTTAAACGAATATATTGTCTCATTAACATTGCGTTACTATCTCATTACATCTTTATCTTTATGTCGTATATGTACCGAGGTCAACGAGGTCTTTATTAAATTCTTGGTTTATCTCCCATACATAATTTTTTTGAGGTTACGATATGAAAAAAAAAATATGATGCATAATTATTACTAAGGAGAATTGTCCTATATGAATAGAATGCAAAAATTATTTAAGCGACTATAAAAATCCTTTATCAAAAATTTATTAATTATTTGAATAAAAATGTGAGTTTTGAATAATGTGGTCATTATGATCTACACACGTCGATTAAAATAGTTGATTTTGACCTTCAAATCAAACCTGTACACTTCTAGTCCCCATGCTCAATTGCAAGCGCGATTACATGGTATAATTTAACAGAACGTTTTCTATAACAAGAGTGCACAAAGTCTTTTTGAAATGTCTCGCCTGCTTTACGAACCATAATTGATTTTTTATATTGAAAGCATAAATAAAAAGTTTTTACTACAAGTATCACCTAAAAGTAACTAAAAAAAACCATGAAATCGAGGTGAGTAGTCACATAAACCGTGCCAGACAGATGTAAACCTTATGATCATTCTATACACCATATGTTGTGACTTATAACTTATAGTATCTAGGAAACAGACCAAACCATTAAAGTCTAACACTGCCCAATAAACCACGAAAATGAGGTCAAGCTTAGATTATATATGCATACACCTACCAATCATTACACCAATAAACCATGAAAATTAGGTCAAGGACAGATGATACCAATCAGCCAGAATTGTTCACCTATCAGTCTTTCAATACTCCAAATATAATTGACATATTGCTTATAGTATCTAAGAAACAGACTGAGCCAAGAAAACTTAACATTGACCAATGAACCATGAAAAAAAGCCAAGGACTGGTGATACCTTCAAGACAGACACATACACCCAACAGTCATTTAATACACCAAATAAAGTTGAATTATTGCTTATTGTATCTGAAAAACAGACAACACAAAATATAGCTCGGTCCAATGAACCGTGAAAATGAGTAGGAGGTTATATAAAACCTGCCAGACTAAAAAAGTAACCTTACAATCACTCTATATGCCACATATAGTTGACCTTTCACTTATAGTATTAGAACGAAAGACCTAATCATGAACCTTTTACCTTGTCCATGAAATGAGGCAAAGGGTCATGTTAGTCCTGTCTGACAGCATACATACCTTGCTAGGAGACAATATGCCAAATATAGTTATATTATTATTCATAATAAGTGAGATATTTCCATGACAAAAAACTATACATTTTCTTAATAGTTTCTAAACCAAAAGAACGAAGTCAAAGACAATAGACAAATACAAGATTTAAACCTCCTATCATACGCATCTGTATCAAAGGTATAAAACATCCAGGTCTTCTACCCTTTGAAATATGAAGCTGAAAACAAATAATTTTTGCAGCCGCCGGATTATAAGCCCCATGACTCGCATTCTGTGAATTAAAGATACAAATTCCTTGTTTAAGGTCATGACAAATCTTACTTTGTAAGGAACCACACAAACACATTAGTGATATTAATTGATACATAATTGTGCATGTTCTTACCTATATTTATGATGGATTTGAATATGAAAAGTATGAGCACACAAACAAATGAAATTCATACTAAGTAATTACAGAAATATATATTCTCTTAGAACACTTTGTGGTTTCCGAATATATTCAGATTCTTATTTGAACAAAACAATATGTACATATAAAAGTCAATATATATTCAAAATATCTCTGGAAATTTATTTTGTGTTTGTTTTTGTTTGGTTTTTTTTTGCGAAATGATGGAGTATCATGCCGTCTTGTGACTCATTCCGTTGTATTGTATTTAATTCTTTTATTTGCTAGCTAACTTTCTGATGTGTTTAGACAGGCTATTTGTTTGGGCAAACACTGGTGCTGGTGGTGATGGTTTGTTGCTGTTTTATTAACGTTTATCCAGAATTGCTATTTCTTCATTGCTGTATACTACATTTAACTTACTGATGGTTTGAAATGGAGACATCATTTGCACCGTAATAAGCCTTCAGAATTTTTACAATTTCCAGATTAGTTTTTAATGGAAAATCTTGCCCTGTTAAATTTATAAAATACTTCCATTTCGTATGTCTCAGTAAATCCTTCATGCAAACTAGGTCAGCTTGCAATACTGTTATTTTACCCCATCGAACGTCATACGATATAGATGACATGAACACGTTGTCAAAACAATTAACTATTGTTTCAAGCGCCTTTCGGCGTACATCGGACATTTTTGTATCAGCATGAACACAATAGAAGTTCTGAGGTCGATAAATACTTCTAAGTAATCTCTCAAATTGATTGATTGCTTTGAAAATGAGCACACTGTAAGCTATTGGAAAGTCTTCTTCCTCGCTAGAAAGTGTTGATGTAATGTAGCCTCTGTCTCTGAGAAACTTCTTACAATCACGCGTTCGACTGATATAATAAAAAGGCGATAAAGCGATTAGATATTCGTTTTGCAGGCTGTTTGCCCTGGTAATTTCACGTTTTTGTCCTGTTAGCAGTGCACGACAATTAATAGAACCAACAAGCTGCTTCTTTGTTAATATGTTTTCATTGATGAACCACCTTTTCATACCATCATTTGTATAAGATGAGCTCCATTCGCAAAACATATCAGTATCCATGAACACAGAATCAAATATATACACCGTTATCAAAATTAGAATTAAACAAGCTGCAATCAAGTTTGTAGACCGACAAGGAAAGTACTGAAAAAAATAAACAGAATAAAATCAGAGTGAATAAAGTCGAAGAGTTCCAAAATGTTATACACTTCCTCAACATATAAATGACTAAATAGTTGCAGTTATATAGTTATTCAGATTGTTTCACTCTCATCTAAAACAGATTAATCGTGTAACACGGAATATCAAAATGTTAAATTGCATTTGGCAATTAAAAAGCAGGATAATAAAAAAAAACGTTTTGATTTAAAGTATTGACAACTAAAGAAAGCTGAAAAAAAGTAGAAATAAGGGTATGAGTCTGGTATTGAAACTCACTGAGGGATATCTGATTGGTTAATTTGATATACTTAACCCATTTCTCTGACGTCAGTCTATTGTTCTTACTGTAGATTATTATTTTAAGAATCCATTGACCAATGTGTTATTTAAAGATAACTTACATTATAGATTTTAACTTTTAACTTACGGTGTTTATCCTCTCAGAAACGAGTTTCATATGAAGGGTTCGAAATCGCGCGAATTTTCTTCGTAAATCATTACAGTATTCAATCTATGCATGATACCGTTATACCACAAGGGCTGACATGAATCAATATTTAAGTTATGCTCTTAAAGCGCTTAATAGTCAATATATGTCAATAAACTGGATTCTGTCTCATTGATAATTACCTTCTGTAATCTATGAAATGTATGTTGTATCTTGGTTTGTTCATGTTCTTTTCAAATTTTTTAGATTGGTTTTATTTTGGGTGTTATTTTTAAAGGAAAATTATGTTCTACATATGAACGTTCTTGGGTATAAATTTATAGCAATATAAAAATATAAAATGACACGAGAAAAAATAGATAAAACATTGTCTTTAAAATCATAAAAAAGAGTTTATTTCGAATGTCAGGTTTGAACATTGGTCAATTTCAACATCGTTATAATGAAATGAACCCCTACACGATTGTGGCTATAACACAAAAGTTGCAACCACTATAACATATATAAATCAAGGATTGTATATATCAGTACAAATCATTGATAAAATAAACTTCCATATGCCCGTTACACTTGTCACTTATTGACATACAAGGGCTTTCAATTTTTTATCATCATAGCAAATGCTTACTTATGGTTTTAGTTTTATAATATTAGCATGCTATCAATCATCATTTCTTTGTTTGATTATAAATGATCCAAATATGCATCACGTCAACACTGAACGGCCTCTTATTTGAATAAAATGTGATATAAAAGCCACGACCTCAAAACTACTTCTTTGACATTAAAAACACAAACATCATCGCCAGTATATGAAAATATAATATTAATATCTCTGAGTTTAAACAATATTTTGGTCGAGAACAAATTTCATTCCGTGTACAAGGTTTGAACTCCTCAATGTTAATATCACCGTTATGACTTTCGTTACCAACGATTAAACGATCACGGTTATGAACAGCTTGATAAAAACGTCAAATAATCAACATAATTATACATTGGCAGTAGAAGCAATTATGCTGGGGTTTCAAGAATGCGTACCACAGATAATACTAACTTATTGACTGATTGGCGATGGATGCCAAATGTGATAGCGTTGAAATATTGTAAACTTAATGGAAGGGAAACAGTTTAAACAAAATGTATATATAATTGTTCAAATAAAACCTTTAGCATATTATTTTCTTTATGTTGGAAAACGACATGAAATGGAGCAACATGAAACGGTAGGTTTGTGGCAGTTGCGCTAACCTTATAGATTTGAATTAGTATAGCTAATTGGTGGCCAGTCTTTAGATTATCTAATATATTTTGCAAAATACTATATATATCAATTTCAAAGGTTCTAAATTTCGGTATATAGAAACAAGATAAATATATTCTATATATAAACACATGATTAATATAGGTCTTTTTAAAGAAATCATAAATATCAAAATCTATTCAATTTAAATTATTTGTGATGATTAAACATTAAATGAAATATTTATTAACCAATATGAAATTTGGAGTTAAAAGGGGGAGCTAACACCCAATTTATGTTGAATATCGATTTTGAATCCACTATTTCTTATGAATTCTCTAATACATAGCACAACCAGGTCCTTTTAGTTTGAAAGTTTCGATGAGTCATGTTAGGATGTTGCTTTGTTCTTTGCTAATACAAGAAGCCATCCAATTCCTCTTTTTGAAGAATATGTTGGTAACCTAATGCAGAGCAACATAAGGTCCTTATCAAGAATATCCTCTTTTTCATGCAGCAGACTAAACCTATCTTTCTTTTATTTGGGTGGACCCACATTACAGACGCATAGTGAAAAGTAAAATCACAAAAATATTGAATTCCGAGGAAATTTCAAAACGGAAAGTCCCCAACCAAATGGCAAAATCAAAAGCTCAAACACATCAAACGAATGGACAACAAATGTCATATTCCTGACTTGGTACAGTCTTTTCTTATGTAGAAAATGGTGAATTAAACCTGGTTTTATAGCTAGCTAAACCTCTCACTTGTATGACAGTCGCATAAAATTTCTTTATATTGACAACGATGTGTGAACAAAACAAACAGACATAATAGGTAAAGATTTCAAAAATAGGGGTACATCAGAAGTTGTTCTCGTTCACAATGTCCATGTTTTTTTTCACTGCATTTCGAGGCAACAAAAATAAATCAACCAATTAACCTGGTTGATTCTTTCATGGTTTGGAAAGTATATAGTGTTTTAATGCAATGCAAATCTCCGTTCAAAATAGCTACTGACATCACCAAGAGCAAACAAAATAACAGGACTTATCTAGTTGTTCGTTGTCTCGTATTCATGTCTTTTTTTAACGTTTGACAGATGTATTGTATGACCGAATCGATGTGGACACATTTGATTTCTGTGTTGCTTAACAGATTAAATATATTTTTAGTCAGTACATGAAATTACAAAGGTTATAAGGAAAACAACTCCAACAATATAAACATACTGCCTTTAGATGAAACTGTTAGGGTAGATTAACACAAATGGGAAAATTTTTTCACCTAAGACGAAGTCGCGGGTGATAACTTTTTCATCGACTGTGTTAATCATCCTAACACCTTCATCCAAAGGCAGTTTGTTTTTTTATTATACTGAATGCTTTATGATTTAAGAGTGCACTATGTTATTAGTAGGACAATTGTAAAAAAATAAAGTCTTAGAATAGTTAACTAATTACAACAACAAAACGACGAAAATGATGTAGAAATAAGAATCGGCCATTGCGGGTGTTAATTGTTCCGAATAGGCAAATTTCGGACTTAGGCGGGTGTTTATTTTAGGCATTAACACCAGTTGATAATATAATCACATGTTACTATGGGTGGGCGGGGCTTATGAAAGGTGAGTGAAAATAAAAAAAATGCCACGTGTCCAATGAAATGAATGGATAATATACGAAATTTGCATCAAGTAAAATCAAACATACTAACAACATGAATCGACCAAATATTTTACCATGAATTTTGTAATTATATAAAAAATATTTTTACGAATTTTATTTTTGTTCGAATACAATTATGGTGTACATATACATCAACCAAATATTCATTTTCTTAACTACAAAAAGACAACGTTTATTCCAAAGAGAACACATTTTTAGAAACAATAAGCAACCTAATAAAATCATCGTACGATTCAGAACAAAAAGATGAATTTATTTCATTTGGTATCTTTTTACGAATCTGCATATTTTGCATGTCTTGTTTGTCCTCATGTTTGTACATGGAAATTCGATTTAATTTTCCTTTGACAGACAGATGATTCGTTTCCACGTCGATTATTCGATTACGCCTTTTTTTTTCTTCAAGATTTAAGAAAAAGAATCTGTTATTCATCATTTCTAAATGAAATCTTTTCAGTTCTTGAAATCATCAGATACCGAAAAGCGACGATGCATTTATCTATGTTATCTTTTTTTTCTAGCTATCGTCTCTTAAAGGAAATGCGATAAAATCATTAACTCCAGACTAGTTTATTTCTTTTTCTCATCGAATAATAATTATTAGATTATGTTTCATCTTCGTTTTAGCATCATCATTTTTTTTTTCATGGAAAATAAAAGATACATTTTGTAAAAAATAACTTTAAGATATGCCCTACATACCTTATCCATAAGATATCTTAATATGTGAACCACTAAAGAGGTGACCACCGGGTATAAACTCCATTTGATATATTGTTATTCATTATGATCTACAACTTAAAATTAGTCTTTTGTTCAATGATCAGTAATTTTTCAGACTGGTTTGTAATAGATTGCAAATGTAGATTATTAGATACTTAAGTTGCAGCAGATGTATATAATCCTTTCAGGTAATATAAATACTACTTATTGTATTTATTGCGAAACTAAACCCGTACTTTATGTTAATTCATTAAGTACTTGTTCAACATTATATAATTCATTATGTAATGGTTTGAAATATAAGGTTTGCAAATCATTGATCGATAATTTTACGATTGTTGATTGTATATGTAATGTTTAACATCCAAGATTACCTTGTGAACATGAATGCTCTAAAGTCAAAACAAAAGTGTACGAGGTTCATGATACAAATGAAATTATGTTTTAAGGAGGGTGAATAATCAAAATCCAGAGTAATAACACACCAAAGAAACCATAACAAGACTGATGCATACACAAAAAACGTAAACCACTTGACAAGTCAGCTAAAAACACTGGACAAGTGAAGTAAAGACATTGGTACAAAAATAATGAAATCAGATTTAAGAAGAACAATATTCTATCATATCAAAATAAAGCCAAACTAATCGGGACATGGGAATATTGAATACACAGGATTAGTTAGATCCAGGCGGGTAACGTGTCCATTGTTTTCAGCTTCACTGTGTTTCTGTTTTGTTTTCAACATTTTGCTGCTGATTTCTGGTCTTCGACTTTACTTATAAAAAACCGTTACTGACACCATACTGTTAAGAACGTTGTGTTCGTTTGATTAGTTACCTTACTCTTAATCTTTTGAAACTTTCACGCTGCTTTTTCACGAGGTAGATTCTTTTTTTCAAAAATGTGCAAATTACAACAATACATGTACTAAGAACTTAGATGTTTAAAGTTCTCTTAATACAAGTGTCGTAAACGACAAATGAACAAATCATTGTGCATACAAGTACATATACCATTATCCAAAATGTTCAGAATATTTGTCCTTCAACATACAGAGAAATTCTTTTAAACATTCAACAACAATAACAGTATATTGTGTCCGTCTGACATTTCTCGAGATTTCCCTCTAAACCGGATACGATTGACTCAATAAAATAACAAGATCAAATGTCTCACGTAATCTCAAACATTCAATATATAAGTTGTCGGTTTAAATTTTATGCAGTTTAAGTTTATAGTTTTTGTATCAATTTATAGCAGATCTCTATTACATTCTGTCACAAATTTGCAAATGTTCTAGATAAGAGAGATTCAGAGTTCAGCATGTTGAAATATATCGTTTTCCGGATTTGTTGACAGTGTTTTTACCTTTATACAAATGTATAAATACTTGTGGTTCTTTTGTGTTGTTTGGCAGCCATCTAATTAACGTTTATCCCACGTTCCTTTAAATAAGAAATACCGACAATGCTTAAAATACTTCAAAAATGACTGTTTTACCTTTCCACCAACAAGTAAAAATTTGGCACAGCCAACCAGTTGTTCACCGAACCATACATGTATTGAGAGAAGACACAAATGAGTAGCTTGCATGAGTATATTTTATTTCAATGGTGCACTTCGAACGCAAGAAACTAATTAAGTGTTTTTCTTTCATTTCCAAGTTGACATTTCTCTGTTCCAACTTAGATAACTATGAGAAATGTAAACTCGGAACTAAAATATGTTAATTTGAAGATGAAAAATGTCAATATGCAGTTTGAAATGAGAAATGTCAAATTGCAGTTGGAAATGAGAAATGTCAAATTGCAGTTGGAAATGAGAAATGTCAACTTGCAGTTGGAAATGAGAAATGTAAACTTGCAGTTGGAAGTAAGAAATGTCAACTTGCAGTTGGAAATGAAATATGTCAACTTGCAGTTGGAAATGAGAAATGTCAACTTGCAGTTAAAAATGAGAAATGTCTAGTTGGAAATGAAAAATCTTAACAACAGAATGTTCATACTGGTTCATCATGGGGCAATCATACACTTCAACAAACATTGAAACACAATAGAAAGACAATGAAGCATTGAACATTACAAACCACATTAATATGGAATATAAAGTGAGGTCAACACAATTCTAAAAAATACATTAATTTGTCACATGATCACATGGTCACATGGGAATCTGGACAAATTCATATCTGTTTAAAATTACCAAAATTTGGCTAGGGAGGATTCAGGCGTTAGCTAAATTGTGTTAACTCACCATCAATCGAAAACATCATTGTTTATATAAAAAAAGTCAAAAACAGTTTGAATCGCTTCGCGATCGTTTGGCTAGGTTATTATAGTCACTCATCAAAATATAATTCTTTAAATTCACTCTTCATGGCAAAAATAAAAACAAATTAAAAACCAATTGTTCAGAGAACAACTGACAGTCTTTCTACATAAGATTAGACTAAGTGTTTTTGAAAAGAAAAACAAACCACTAAGGGTATGAGAAAACTATACACCAATTATAAAGATATATGGTTTCTTTGAACTTGCACTTGAAATATAGGAGATCATAAGCTACTTCTGGTCTAGAAAATTTCACTTCCTGTGTTATATTAAAGAACATTTTATACTGATTTGTAAATCAAATGGTTGCTAGGTACATTTATGTGAAATTAGGGAATCATAAGATACTTCCTGCTTAGAAAAGGTAACTTCCGGTTTTATCTTAAAGGTTATTTTACACCGATTCCAAAAAAATGGTTTGTATGTACTTTTTCTTGTAATAATGGAGATAATCAACCACTTTCGATTTACAGAAGGTCACATTCGGTTCCAAAAGATAGCTTACTTACACATATTCCAAAAAATATCATGTCTATGTACGTTTGTTTCAAATAAAGATAAATAATTAGCTACATCCGGTTTAACAAAGGCCATTTCCGGTATTATTTTATATGTTATTGTATGCTGATTCCAAAAATTTATAGTCTCTAAGTTATTTTCATTTGAATAAGAGTAAACATGGCTACATCCGGTCTGCACAAGGTCACTTTCGCTTGATGTTTTTCAAGGTCATATGTCACCTATCCCATTGTAAAAGACCCCATGTCTTTATCATGTACCAGTATGAAGCTATAATCAATAAGCCTTACATTTAACGATATCAGGGCTATAAATCCTGTAAGATATCATCCCATAGCTTTGGACAGTGTCGCTTCGGTGAAAATTGAATTAACAACCAATTGGGAAAAATAAATTCAATTTCTTTTACGGTTGCGAGGGAGATTCACGCACAAGAAAAAAGTGTTTGAGGAAATATCTACCAATAAAAAGTTAAACAGAGTGATTTTCAAAAGCGCAAAACTGTTCGATGTCATATGCAAGAAATATAAGAAACATCTTGCGAAACCATTTTAGACCGCAGGAAACGGGTTTGGCGGAAGAATAAAAAAAATATAATCGGAACAAATACAATAGGTCTTTCAACAGAAAAGTGGAAAGACCTAACTTGATCAATAACAGACATAAATGTATGTCTCCACTAGGTTTGAGCTGAAGTAGTTTTTTTGCTGATAAACTTCTATTAACTGTAAAGAAACCAATTAAACGCACATCTTAATTGAAATATTGGTTGTTTCCTAGTATCATTCTACCATAGAATCTTATCAAATTATTGTCCTACACATCCACCCCTATTTCGTCTTGTCCAATTGATTCATCTATATATTAAATACAGAATGAGGGAACAATGAATATTGAAAGCTGAAAAGATACAAAAAACCACCCCAAACCATACATAACTGACCTCGTGCATTGATCATTTGACTCTTCTAATTTTGAAAAAAATTGTAAAAATATACGTATTTAACTTTCGTGTATTGCGTAAGGCAGACTGCTGTATCGTGGGTATCATGTATTAACTATGTCATGTTATCTATAGCAGCCAATGGAGTATCAAACACACAACTGACTGAAATACACAATAAGGATCAAAAGACAATTTATGATACAAAAAACCTGATTTCGGTCATGTATTTTTACTGGATCTGCATCTTGTAAACAAAGAAATATTTCTCCTTATTTAGATTTAATGATATGGATAGCAGGAGATATTGAGACCGCAATGAAAAGAAATACATCAAGCCATCAGATTACTTCATTGATCTTCTGCAATCCTTGTATATTATAAACATGCAGTAATTTCAACAAGCAATCACATTAAAGTACTATCATTTTATTTTGATACTGATATCTGTGTTTTTTCTGCATTTCTCTTTGCGATTACGGTTTGACTGAAAAAGAAAAATATATGCATAAGAATTTACTATAAATAAACAAATATCAATGTTCGTCCCCATGCATTAATGACGTGTATTTTCAGAGTCGTCGTATTGGTGTTTGAAGCAACCAGAACGCCTAAAAACAATGTTGGTCCCATAATGCAATACAACTTCCGAATTGATCCATTTAAATGTTTATATTAATCATGTTAATGAAAATACATTTAAAATGAACATTATATAAATGGGACGTAAAAGTAAGACACACTAGCTTTAAATAAGATATTGGTTGTTTGTATTTTTTTCATTATTAAAATCCGTATTGGAACCTTAAGTCACTTACATCCACACGATTTGGTCTCCGATTGATAGTTTTTCTCATTTAAAATCAGACCATATCCGGACGCACGACATTTTAAAAGTGTTATTTCTAATTCCATATTTATATCATATAAATCTATAATTTCTTTAATTTTATTTATGATAGGCAAACTATTCATTTGATTTAGTTACCTAAATATATCGAGTTTCTATAGCCACCTCCACACATTTGATTCGTTTCACCAGCACAAGCCATGTTACAATCTGATTCTGGTACCCTTGGATACTGTTTGTTTGCTAATTCATTTCCACAAAGACAATATGTCCGATACAAAAATGAAAAACAAATTGTAATGTCTATAGATAATAATTAATACATGTATATGATTTGCACAAAATAAAAAGGAATGAATAGACGTTTTTCAAGGATATGAACAAATAAATGATCATAACTCAACAAAGTGACGTCACAGTGGTAAACACAAAGCACATTTTATATAAACTATATTATTTGGTATATGTTTTTTATATCTCAGCTTTGCCTCGACCATGTTTGAGTAATAAATATCTACAATAGTATAACCTATTACGATTATAAGCCAATTACAAATGCCTATTTCAAATTACGTATCTGATTATTGAACTTTAAAAGTTTGTTGTGGAATCATATCTACCTGCAAGCCCGTGTATTTATATCCTGTACAATGTTCACGGCATTTAGCCAAGGTTATAGAATTCCCCAAGTCCGATATTTAATATTTGAGATGTCGATTGCCGTCATCCTTGTAACATCCAATGTAACCTAATATATAAAGAAAACATTTTCTAAAAAAACAAAAACAAAATAAGTCATAATGTTTATTTGGAAACTTCCACTCCCCAATGTTACATTTTTCTATTTCTTTTCGTCGTTAAATCATTAGCTAATTGTCAATGTGTGAACTTAACAATATACCATTACAAATCAACATTATAAGATTGTAGTCTTTCCCACTTTTTCTCACTGTATGTCTGAACGACTATAATCTGTATTGTCGCATTTAACAGATAGATCGATGCTCTAACGAGCTCTATAATTATAGACTATAGACTCGTTTAATAATCACTAGAACAAAGGACAAACAGTGCTATCACGCGCCTATTTGTTAGAAAATAACGTACTTACAATAAGATTTCTTACCGCGCTGTTAAAATTTGTAAAGTCATTGTGAGTTTTCATAATGTCAACTTTTAGTTTAAATATCAACTTATATCTGCATCTAAAATAAATTAAGTTCGCACAATTATAAAGTTTTATCTTATGTATACAAACCATCACTTGCCGGATCAGCCTGTTGTGCAGTTGTTTTAAGCAAGCCATTTACCGCCTTACTGAGGTCTGTTAGTCTGGATTTAATTGCAGAAATGCTGTCCCTATTTTGCTTCGAAACTGCCTTTGTTTTGTCTAACTGATAATTCCCTTCTTTAATCTAGTTCGAATTGTCTATTAGGAGGCCAATAACTGGTATGTTTTTCCCTGCATTCAAGGTAATACTGACCGGTTTGTGTTTTCTTAGACTTGCAACTATTGCAAGTTGTAAGAATGCAACAAGAACTACAAAGGTCTTCATTCTGGCAAACGACGTCAACAGTACCAGGAACACTCGATTTTAAAATGATAAAAACATAATATGCATATTGCATGCACAGGTATTGATTAGTTATGCGGCTGTCGTGTGATATGTTATATGTTCACGTGTTGTTTTCATTTTTTTCATGGGTACCATATACAGAGGTATTTAAAATAAAAACAAATCAATGAATCTACGTTGAACATGAAATAATTTTAGCCATTTCCATCCATTTGGACGTAACACGTGAACAACGGCCTTTTAGCACGAAAGTACTCGAAAAAATACATTTAAAATGTGTAAAAGAAATTAACCCTTAAGCACCCTAATATACAGTTTTTGCAAAAACAAATATAAACTTCCTTGTTAAAAATATCAAAATTAGTTCCCTTTCCAATTGAATATGCAATACACGCGATTCGTCTTCATGAGGGTTAATTGGCCTTTCTTCGTTGTTTCAGTGTGATTTGGTATGATCAAAGCTTAAAATTATTACTTTTGCACTCGTGTGCGTTTAATTTATAGTTAGCTCATTTAGAATTGGATTTATTCATCGCTTGAATATATCTACGTAAAATTGTTGAAAAATTTATGTAAACACGTATAGTCGTATTGCTGTTAAGTTGCTGTCTTATTGACGTGTACTCCCAAACCATCACTTCATGTAACAATAAAACAGAGCAAATAACAAAATGCTGTAACAACGATATTTTGCGCATTAAAATTGTATCACATGTTTTGGAAATAATTCCAGAACGAAATTTCCACGAGACTGAAGCGTCAGAAGAATACATCCTTAATCATGACCTATCATAATTTCGTTCAAAAATGAAAAGGTCCGTATCAAGGAGGACTACCATAATCTAATGCAACTTTGTTTTTTGGACGCTATTGAATTAAAGGCTCTCATATTTTTTGTTAGAAAATGACAAAGCCCGTATGTAGGCGTATGTTATCTTTGAAAAAATGGGGAGGAATCATTTAGCTCGAAGCGAAATTTCTGATTTAACAGTCTTTATTTGTATTGTTTGTTTTCAGAGTTTGGTTTATCCAAACAGCTCGACTGCCACCTTTTATTTACGGTTATAACGACGTGAAAATTTGTTTATATTGCCAAGTTTTTTATATATTTGAACATATCAAAAGCATACTAAGAAATATTCACCTACCGCAAATATGTCAGGAGGATTGGAATGATCTTTTGCTCTATGTGTCAGTTTTTTAACACTAAAGTCGATACGTTTAGCGTTAAATGAGTCTAAAAATTATATTGGCATACTTCAAATCGCATTTTTATACCCCATTTATGGGCATTATGTTTTCTGGTTTGTGCGTCCGTTCGTTTGTCCGTCCGTCTGTTCCGCTTCAGGTTAAAGTTTTTGGTCGAGGTAGTTTTTGTTGAAGTTGAAGTCCAATCAACTTGAAACTTAATACACATGTTCCCTATGATAAGATCTTTCTAATTCTAATGTCAAATTAGAGTTTTTCCTCAATTTCACGGTCCCCTGAACATAGAAAATGATAGTGCAGATTGGGCATCCGTGTACTATGGAGAAATTCTTGTTTAGTTACAGTTAACGTCAGTGGAGTAAACTATTTATCGTTAACCTTTATTTAAGCAAATAAGGAGTAATGGTAAGGGTCATTATTCAACCCCTTAACTCGCAAAAAGGAAAGATATTCATGATTTTCTGTGTCATGTTCATTCTTCAGATAAATGAACCAGTTATTTGATATGACTTAGTATCGAGAAACTTATGTGCAGAACAATCACTTGAGATAACAATATGACATCATAAACATGTCAAAATTGACCAATAACCTTGCATGTCATTGTTAAAAGCTGTAACATTCGTATAATGCTGTATATAATATGTATTCCTGTACACATGACATTGTTGTTATCGATAGCAGCAAATGGAGTATCAAACTAACAATAGACTGAATCATATGGTAAGGATCAAGTGACATTTTTGATACAGTAATTTGGATTTCAGTCATGTATTTCTACTGTAGCTGTATATTGCAATTTGAAAAAAATATATATGTCTTTCTCTTAATTTAAATTTAAAAGTATGAATAACTGGAGATGTGGGGTAAACGACAAAGGGACAACAACCCAAAGACAAAAACAACATTAGTTTTCGGACAACATATACTTCATTGATCTTCATCAAACTTGTGTATTTACGTTATATGGTAACACGACGAACAAAGGCCTTTTACCACGATAATACTGATACAATTACATGCAATTCATGTTGAAAGAAAATAACCCTTAAGAACCCTTTCATGTGACAATTTAAAAAAAAAACAAATGCTTATTCCTTTGTTTTATACAATTATATACCTACTGTTATTTCATTTTGAGTTACCTACCTGATTTGATCTGACTCCATGAATACATTTATACAAAATCTGTAGGCTATGACATATTCATTATTTATCCTCCAACTTACCCTTTCAGTAGGACTGAATATCTTCATTAAGGAGTATGGCCAAATTCTCCAGTGTTTGTTTCACTTACTGGGTCAAAATCTCCCTCTGGACATAGAATACTAAAGAGTCTTTATCTTAATATACCTAAAACATCCTTGGTGTACATTTTTTTTTCTCCACAAATAATATTTTCCACTCTATTTGTATTACCTACATGCTTTTCGTCTATTTATCGAAACATTGTTCACAGTATGCAGACTATGATCTGTACATTATCTATCCTGCGACGTAATTTCGAAGAGAACATAATATAATGTGTGTTTCTTGTGACTTGTTAAGACTCAGGCTTAAGATGCTCTGTTGTGTACGTCATTATGATTTTCTTCGATATTAATGTTTTTCCAATCTTTAAATACACCGCGAAAAAAAAATAATTTTAAAGTTGATTATATATCCCATTTATGATAAATTAATAGGGTTATACGTTTGTACTGTTTTTTTTCACATAAGATTAACAATTTAACAATTTCTATGGATGGTACATTGTAACTGCTGAACGAAATACAAAAAAATAAGGGCCCAACCAAACCTTAAGTTGCCGACCATACAACATCATAGTCAAACGAGAGA
Source organism: Mytilus californianus (assembly GCF_021869535.1). NCBI lineage: Eukaryota > Metazoa > Mollusca > Bivalvia > Mytilida > Mytilidae > Mytilus > Mytilus californianus. The sequence continues at coordinate 70,739,427 of NW_026262745.1, forward strand.
GAAACACATACACAATGTTTACACAAAACTAATATTAAAATTTGAAAAACACGCCCCCAAAACATCCTAGGGTTACCACAGGTGTTCTGAACGGGTTTTCAAATTCATCTCCTTGGTTGTAACTTGTCTTGAAAGTTATTTTTCGAGTTTGATCTCATGTGACCAGAACGTGATTTTATAGTTTCTTCTCTATATTCTATTTTAGACAAGGGAAGATCTAGACCCTGTTGAAATATATAGGGCATCTGTTTATTGCTGCAAAGGTATGTTGGCCCGTCTTTTGTTATTTGTGTTGTCGGGTTGTTGTATAATTGGCGACCACACTACTTATCCCTTTATCTGTTACAGGAAACACTGATATGACAAACATAATCATAGAATATTGCTTCTGCACCTTTCTTAAAAGCAGTGAATATCAAGATCAATCATGATTTAATCAATTTCGTTTGAAAATAACAAAATATGCTCATCTTATTAAACATCGTATACAATAGTGCAATATGTGCGACGCAAGTATAAGAGAAAATAAAATGAATGAGTTTTACTTATTAACTTTTGTAATGGTCACGTGTCGTTTAATAAGTTACAAAATTATAAACCTGAGACAACATTTTCTGATCAGCATCTTTAAAATTGAACCAAATTGCAGAACATCAATATGTCTAGTGTGACGATTGGTATTTTATATTACACATTTCCATTGTATTGCCACGTCTTGAGCTTAAATATTCACTTGTCTTCCAGAACGTATATAATATCATCACCAGGTACATACAACAAAGCCCGCTTCAGTCTTCTTATTTCTTGAATCCTTGTACTTTCATCTGTCATATCTAAATATGTAATATTTTTTAAACAATCAGGAAACTGCTCATCTGACAACTGTTCCAATAAAAGGGGAATGACACAACTATCTTTATCATTAATATGTCGTACTAATGCTCTTTCCATTTCGTTCTCGCACCAAGGGCTCGCAACAAAATTTCTTGTTAGCACAAGGATTATCTTACAGCTTTTTCTGATTGCTTCTGTGATGTTCCTGATTATCGTTTTTCCCGGAACGAAATCCCGGTCCGCAATACAACCTGAAAATAATTTACACAATTATTACATATATATATGTTGACAATACAAGAATGGATGTTGTTAAGATATTGTCGATGACGTTATACCAAAATCGCATTTAGAATGCGTTACAAACAAAAACTTTCTTGTATTGTTCACTTTATTTCCTTCAAAATTTCAATGCCAATGTATCAAAAACAATAACTAGTTCAAAAATACAAGTATGGAAAAATATTTAGCTCGTGACCGAACAACACTGATAATAAGTTCATTCGTGAAATAATGTCTGGTTCGGTCAATCGTTGAATATTTGTTCTATATTTGAATTCGTGGATTAGAATTTCTATGACTCTTATTTATTTGAGTTAAGTGTTATCAGATACCCAAATTGTATTCACCATCAGATATGTTTGCTAGTTATTATATCGACAGGAAATCAATTATTATCATATTAAATAATAAATTAAATTATAAAATATTTGGGTTTTTTCTAAAATGTTTTTTGTACTTTAGGGAGCAACCATTTAACTTCAAAAACGGGGGTATGGCTTTTTTGTCTGAGTCAGAAAATATTTATTTTTTAGTTTTTTGACAATCATTTTTTTTTACCAAATTTAACACTTTAAGCATGATAAGGCATGGGGAAAACCTGGATTCAGAATAATTTTATGTAATCTGCTTGACCACAATATTTTTTTCATCAAATTGAGGATCAGAATATTTTTGAAGAAAAAACAACAACACCCCTCCCCCCCCACCCACCCCCCCCCCGCCCCCCACCCCTTTGAAGTTAAATGGTCGTTCCCTGCATGTTAACTATTACATACATGTTTTTTTTCTGTCTTTAACAGTATTCGATACATTTCTTTTTTGTAAGCAGACGGAAGGTGAAAACATTACATTTTTTTTATTGATTGATGGTTTATGGTTATTGCAATTAACAGCACTCTTTGTTATGTCATGACTACTAGTTTTATGTTTAGATAAAAGTGGTGTATCCGGAATAAACCACGCACCTTCGACAGGAAAACAATCAAACAAAGACAATTCAGATCACCTTGACACGAGCGGATTTTGAACACACAACAATAGTGTTGACAGGCTAGCGGTAACTGTAGATTAACTACGAGGCTCTTATATCTTTAAAAATCTATAAATTACCTTTAAAAGCTTCGTCTTCGTCTGAAAATTTCTTTTCTAATTCGAAAAGAAGCATATTGATAACCCAGTCACTGTCTCTCTTGCTATGAGATATGAAGAAACTGTATTGATATCCTTCGGGTACCTGTTGAGTCTCTAGAGAAATCGGAATAGGTGCTGAAGATTTTTCAAACTCTTCTTCGAGATCCATTTCAATATCGTCTTGTGGAACGACATTTGATATTTGTTCTTTGAACTGTTCAAGCTGCTTCTGTCGTCCTGTATCTAATGTTTTTATTGCTGTGCCACATTGCAAGATTTCTGTAATTATATCTATACCGGTTTGTTTTAACAATTGTTTTACCGTTACCACATCGTATATAAGTGAACACAAGTCGGAGTAGTCGTTCCTGATCATGTATTCATACACTTCCTTCGTATTTGCCTGCTGTTTTTGGCATTTAAGCAGTATGTAAATTATTTCTCGGAGAAGATAGTAGGGTTTGTCACCTCCATTATCCTTGCTTTCAACGCCATATCGTTTTAGAAGATATAAACAGGTAACTTTAAAGTCATATGTCTTAACATATGAGGATAATGATAACGCTCGTTTTATCCACTCAGCAGCTGTGACGAGTTCATCTAAGTCGTATAAACATGATGCCATTCTTTTGGCAATGTTGTATTCGCTTGGACCTGATAAAGCTATTCCGTGTTGCAAATAATCAAGAGCATAGTGAAGAAACTCTTTATTCTTAACCACATAGGCGCCATATTTGTTGGTGGATGGGAACTTGGCAATCTTCTGACATATTCTTGCCAATATTTCCATATCAATGGCAGATCCTTTTGATTCGAAGCATCGTTGTGTGCTGCTTGAAAGTATTGCCAAGACAATTCTCTGTTTGTCGTTAAATGCAAATCGCCTAAACTTTCGGCAACTTGCATACGCGTACTATAAGCGAACCAGTTCATGGTAAAACATTCTGTTGATTTAGTAAGTATTGCTTCAGCCATTTCAAGTCGCTGTCGTTTTACATGCGAATCTTTCTCTTTCGAAAGATGGAATAAAGCACGTCCATATTTATTCATTACAAATGAATCGGGTATTATTTTCTGCATGTCATATGCCTTTCTTAATGGTATCATTGGGTCTCTGATATATTTGACAAATGACTCATCTTTAATGAACTCAAAATCTGTAGGATTATTTTCAAGTGTCTTGTGTCGTTTTATTAATATATGGCCTATTTGTGCAAGTGATCTTGAAATGTAAGTTCCTTTTTTATCAATGTCATCTGTCATGTTTGCAACATTTAAAAACATTTCAATCGCCTTACAGGTAGCATCCAAGACATCTTTTATTCTATGTTCAGTTCGTTGCCTTTGTAGTGAATCGACATGACGATTCCATGCCTCCCCAATGTAATACGACCATACTATTTTGTATGGATATTTGCTGCAGATGATTTGGGCCCTTTCAAATTGTTGAAGGGCTGTGATTTTGCGAAGAAAGTATTCGTTTGTTCTACTGCATTGGATAGATTGTTCTAAATTACTGATAGTTTGTTTGTTGTGGAAAACACATTTTTGAAGCACTAATCTTCTTTCTTTTTCGCTTCTTTGGTGTTCTGCCTGCAGCAGCTTGTGTGCATCAGTTAATTTGCTGCTTGCAATGTTTTCAATATTAGCTGACATATCGTGCACCAATGCATACCCTTGTTCCAAAAGACAAACAGCTTTATTGACCATGTCTTTTTCTTGGGTGCTATTAATGATTTTTTCCATGCGTTGTTTGCATCTTGCTGCGTCCGATAGTCTATGCAATCCCTTATAAATCTGTTCTAGATCGGACAATGCATTTAAATTGTTTTTATTTTCCCTTAGAATATGTTCAAGATTTTCTTTTGCATAACATCGCAATCTTGGTAGTTTTGTTTTCAAAATAGCAATCATATTATTAAGAACATTATGTACACACTTATGCTCAACTTGCAGTCGTATTTTAAGTCCTTCTATTTTATCATAAATCATTTGGATGTCTAAAACATACATCAGATTAAGATTCAGTCCAAATAATCCTGGTATGATGGTACTATCCATCCTGTTATGTATTCAAATACTATAGTACACTATTTGCCATAATACTCCTTAATTCTGACTCATCTGTAAAACAAATTTCCATATATATTAATTTTCATTGAAATGAATGTTTACAAAATTTCATGCACTCTGCTCAAAGTACAAATAAATATAAAAACCTTAAATGAGATATACAAATTATCTCGCAAAAATTGCGACGAAAAAGCTTTTGCAAAAAGTAAAAACAATCGCAATCGAAAATGCAAAACAAATTTTAGATTTCTAAATGTACAGTATGTCAAATGAATCATAATGATCATTTGTCATGTACTGTGTGGACCTATGTACTGGCAGATACTTTCATTTATAATACCATCTATAGTTTTCTGTATGTTTGTTTTGTTTTTGCACGTCTAAGTGTAATTGTCGGGCTAAATCTTGACAGAAATTTTAATGTTTGATTTCTTTGCCAGATTTGTTTCGTTGGTAATACTCTATTGCTTTATTCTTCAAATTACAGTTGTGGCGTTCTTGATGTGGGTGGTATATAATCAAACCAAAATTATAGTATTGAATTTTAAAATATTTTCGTATCGAACATGACTGAGGAGACAGTAAATGCCGAATTGTGCATCTGGTGCAGTAATATGTTTACCGTTAATATTGTTATATGTAATATTGTAATGTGTTGTTATAAATAAAATAAACTAGTAAATCAGTATATTTTGTATGCACTTCAAATAAATGATTGAACTGCCTAGTATGTACATATTGGTTTACAAACCACACATTTGCTACTGATGCCAGACAATAAACGACAATTTTTATTAAAGATAGAAATCCAGCCTTTGGGCATGATGATCGTACTCAGACTCAGGTATCAACAGCTATCAAAAGTAAAAAAAACAAAAATACAAAACTTCAAGAAAAACGTCCTTTATCAAATGGCAAAACCAAAAGCTCAAACACATCAAACGAATGGAAAACAACTGCCATAATCCTGACTTGGTACAGGCATTTCCTTGTGTCAAAAATGGTGGGTTAAACCTGGTTTAATAGCTACATAATTAAAACCTCTCATTTTCATAAAATTCCATTATATTGACAACCATGAGTGAACAAAATCAAAATACTATGTATTTGTTGCTTCGAGCACACTTTTGTACTCCCGAGTACTGAGTAAAATTTAATGACCGAGAGCCAATGAATGTATTAATTAATTTTTGTTTTCTCCGTTTCATCTGTAATTCATGTGAGCTTATTAATCATTTTATCATACATTCATGTGCACGAAATATATCATTTACATTATATTTCTTAAGAGTAGTTCTGACATTTGAGTAAATTTATTTATATTACTTTTTAAATCAGTAATTTAATATGTAAACCCTTTTTGGCGGTATTACATGTAGTTGCCGATATCATGCCAATCAGGTCCACTAAAAATATCCAATTTTATTTATATACTTAAACGAATATCAAAATCAGACATGGATCCAGTGGTTAGCAGGTAGGTTTATTTTTTAAGATATGATAGTGGTTAGCAGGTAGATTTGTTTTTTAAGATATGATAGTGGTTAGCAGGTAGATTTGTTTTTTAAGATATGATGATCTTTTGTCATACATCTAAAAACATGTACATGGATATAGGAAGATGTGGTATGAGTGCCAATGAGACAACTCTGCATCCAAGTAACAATTTATAAAAGTAAACGATTATAGGTCAAGGTACGGCCTTCAACACGGAGCATTGGCTCACACCAAACAGCAAGCTATAAAGAAATTACTAGTGTAAAACCATTCAAACGGAAAACCCAACGGTCTAATCTATATAAAAACGAGAAACGAGAAACATGTATGAACTACATAAACAGACGACAACTACTGTAAACATGGTCGTTTTATTTGTTAAACCATTTTACCTATTGAATTGCTTCCTTAGTTGCACATTTCCGTTTTATAGTATACATTATTGTCGAATATAATATTCTAATCAAATTGGCAATCGACCTTTCGTTTTTTTAAAGGTTTGAGCGTTCCGTATGATGGAAGACAGTAAATCGGTACGAATGCTCACAACTTATTAAAAAAGTGTTGATATTCGAAAAAAAAATCTAAAGGAGTTTGCATATATATCAATTGCCTGTTTCCTGCCCTTATCCAGCATACACAAATTTCTATGGACATTCTAATTTTCCGAAATCAATCGCTGATCACATACTTTTCATAAGCTGACTATTTGAAGGTTTAATTTGTTATCGTACTTACATGTATAGTTCTAAGAGTTATCATTTATCATAAAAAAAAAGTTCAGAGTTTAGCAATTAAACCAGAAAAAAGACAAGATTGTTCAGCAATTTATATGTTGATTATGCAGTAATAATGTATTAATTTGATGACAGAAAAATAGACTTCATTCCAAATTAATAACTACAAAACATCTTCTTAAAGTGTTACTGCATCTGTAAAATTTGAAATGATGACATTTTTCCTGTTTTATCAAAACCAATTGCTCTTTTTATAACAAGAGAAAAGATAAATCATTTATACGTAATGAAAGGGTCGATAGAGACACTTGCTTTGATGTCTATAGAAAGTGTTCATATCAGCAGGTGATATTATAAGTAAGGAAAGGGTCGATAGAGATTCTATGGTGCCTTTAGGAAGGAGTCATATCAGCAGGTCATGTTATAAGTAAAAAAAATGGTCAATAGAGACACTTTCTATGATGCCTACAGGGAGGGGTTAATCAGCAGATGATGTTATGAGTAAAAAAAAGGTCGATAGAGACACTTTTTATGCTGCCTATAGGGAGGGGTCATATGAGCAGGTGAAGTTATAGGTAAAGAAGGGGTCGATAGAGACACTTTCTTTGGTGCCTTTAGGAAGGGGTCATATCAGCAGGTGATGTTATAATTGAAGACACGGTCGTTAAGCACATGCTATGGTGAATTTAGGGAGGGGTCATATCAGTAGGTGATGTTATAAGTAAAGAAAGGTCGATAGAGACACTTTCTTTGGTGCTTATATTATAGGGAGGGGGTCATATCAGTAGGTGATGTTATAAATAAAGAAACAGTCGATAGTCACACTTTCTTTGATGCATATAGGGAGGGGTCATATCAGCAGATAATGTTAAAAGTGAAGAAAGGGTCGATAGAGAAACTTTCTATGGTGTCTATAGGAAGGGTCATATCAGCAGGTGATGTTATAAGTAAAGAAAGGGGCGGTAGAAACACTTTCTATGGTGTCTATCGAAAGGGGTCATATCAGCAGGTGATATTATAGGAAAGGAAATGGTCGATTGAGACACTTTCTATGATATCTTAAGGAAGGGGTCATATCAGCAGGTGATGTTATCAGTAACAAAAGGGTCGATAGAGACACTTTGTATGATGCCTATAGGGAGGGGTCATATCAGCATGTGATGTTACTAGTAAAGGAAGGAAATGTAGAGACACTGTTTATGATGCCTATAGGAAGGGATCATATCAGCAGGTGATGTTATAAATAAGGAAAGGGTCGATAGAGACACTTTCTATGATGCCTATACGGAGGGGTCATATCAGCAGGTTATGTTATAAGTAAAAAGAAGGGTAGATAGAGACACTTTCTATGGTGCCTTTACGGAGGGGTCATATTAGCAGGTGATGTTATAAGTAAAGAAAGGATAGATAGAGACACTTTTATGGCGACTATAGGAAGGTCGTATCAGCAGGTTATGTTAATATTAAAGAAAGGGTCGATAGAGACACATTTTATGGTGTCTATAGGAAGGGGTCATATCAGCAGGTGATGTTATAAGTAAAGAAAGGGCCGAAAAAGATACCTTTTATGGTTCATCTTTCACAAAAAAATACATAAAAAAATGAGAATAATTGTACATTACATTCAACATATTTAATGCAAAGTATATTTTTATCAGATCTACATCAGGATGTCATCTTTAGTCATACTGTATGATATAAGAGCAAAGTCCTTTAAAACCGCTTTTAATATTTTAAAGAATGATGAATTTTGCCTTAAGCCCAAAGGTGACTCAGGAACAGAAATATGGTCACTTTTGGTTTTTGAACCGACAGTAAAGTCCATGTGAATGTTTGAGTGTCCGTTTGGTCGTGTTGAATGAATAAATGCGCAGCCACGTCGGGTCAGAAAGGAGATTTTTTTTCCTTTGTGTCGTGAAGAGATAGAGTGCCAGCTCTCTGCACGTTAAGAACCCTTTAAAGAACTCCTTGAAGGGTCCGTAGGTGGGTTGTTGCAAGGCTAAATTTCAATTTCTTTATTCAATATACTCTCATTTTCTAGTGGGATTTCCAATTTCTCGACATTCATTTTAATTGATTAAAGACCTTCCGGTTGTATTCATTATGGATTTGTTATCATCATGAGCATGCATGAAATATTTGAAACTGAACGTAAAACAAACCACAATCAATAAATGTATTACTACTCTTAATATCAGTGTAAAAGTTAAATATACTTCTTCCACTTGTGCTATGGGGTATATGTTGAATAATAGAACAATGATTAATTGATGAAGTTAATCTTAGTACACAAGAAAAAAGATAAAGCAAATTAACAATAGTGGTATAAAGGTTCCTCTATGAAAGTATATATGTAATTAAAAAAAAGTAATAATTGTTTGTTTTTATACAAAATATAAAATACATTTACACCATGAATACATTGAAAGTATAAGGATTTCCTACATTTATCATGATAATCATGATCACTAACAACGTAGTCAAATATCAGAATGACTACCCTCCCCCTTTTAACCCTCGTAAATTACTGGAATCTATCGTTTTGCTTTAATTATAAATCATAGTGCAAATGATATTAATTGTATGATTAACTTCTTTTAGAGGTGTCCAAACAATAATACTTTAAGAAAAAATATAACCTAACAGTCATACGTTTTAAAGGAATATAAGTTAATGTCCTTCTATAAGTTCAAATAATTTCATTTCACTTATTTTTTTCACTTTGCAAGATTAAGAAAATATTGTTTCCAAATTAATTTATGTATTCTTATTGTGAACTATAAAAAAGACAAAACTGTCAACAGTGTATTCCAAATTTTACAAACCATTTAAATTATACTTTCTTGCGATCTAACATAATTAATTTCTAGCTATTATTTATCTTAATTTGATTAATAAAGTAACATGGCATAAATTTTTCAATTTATAATCGGTTAATGTACAAAGGGAAGCAACTTTAGTTGTTCTACATAGGGGCAAAATTGGCAGGTTAATGGTGCAAAATCAGCAGGTGCCGTATCAGCAGATGAGTGATCCAGACCCGTCTCCATTTACTTATCACTTCTATGTAAATCAGATGATGTCAGCGTCTGATATCGCCAGGGCTGACGCGGACGCAGACACGCGAAGCTTACATCTAATACTAGGACAGGTGACATTGCCATAACAATAATTAGTCAAAAGTAATACAACAAGTACATTAATACATGTAGGACGTGAAAAAAATGCATATGTCAATTTATATTAAAGTGAAAAATAGCAATCAATAGAACGTTGTGAAGTGCATATGAATGTAATAATTATATAATCGAATAATAGAGGAAATAAATATATTATACATACATGACTTCCTGATAGAATACGTGTTTTATTGTCCGGTTATAAATTGAGTTTACATAACTGTATACTATATGTTTTCTGAAAACCAGTATTTAGGTCATTAAATCGATATTGTGCATAGTCTTTTGAAATGCTCTGTTTAGTCTTTTAACATGTTTAATCAACCTATTTTTACAGTATTGTTCAAGCTCGTTCCTTTATGTGAGATTATTATTTTATAATTTAATGAATTAAGTCAGATATTATATAATTTGTAGGTCATCAATTTTACACAAATACATATGCATATCATATGTGTACATTACAATGCATTGATTCATGCATTTGTAGGTGCCAATTTAGTTGCACGTTTCTTTCTTTGCTGAGTATATTATTATGCTCATAGTTGGAGATTGCTAAAATAGTGAGGTAAATAAAAAAAGAAGAAAAATGGTCACAAAAAAGAGAAAAAAAAAATACGACATTAATGGACTGTAGATGGTGGAGCTAGAATGTATATTTATTCAACTGTACAACTGTACACATAATTTTTGGGGAAAATCAACTGTTTTATGTTTTCTATATATACAACAAAATAATATCATGCCCCCTCCTCCCCCATCCCCCCTGTTAAAAAAAACAATATTTAACACTGTTGAATAACTTTCCTCATTGAAATGATTGATGAACAGAAAAATATCTAATAGAATAGTGCATTATATATTAAAGTATGTACACACCATCGTGCATTATCTGTTAGTAATAGATGTAATTTCTGCTATCTGAGGTGCGTTAGCCCCGAAGATATGAGACGATTACATTTTATTTACATAGAAGTGATCAATATTTTATCTTTTCGTTTGTTCTAAAAATTAGTTTTGGACAAAGCAGGAAAATTGTCATTATCTAAAATTTAGTAACTTTTTTGGAGATGTTTTGTAGTTATGGATTTTGAATGCAATCTTAATTGTATCTGTTTTCTCTCATCAAATTGATACCGTTATCACTGCTTTTGTTTGCCAATATGAGTTCCTTTACTATCTTGTATTTTTCAGGTTTGATTGCCAAAATCTGAGCTGTTTGCTTATAAATGGAATAAATTTCTGAAAGATACAGCAATATCCTTTTGTCTCTTTCTAAATTATCATGAATCATATAGAATAATGACATGGCGTACACTAGGGACACCAAATCGGCTAACGCCTTTTGGATACACAAAGTGCTCGGATGAAGATCATATCGTGTTTACACCTTAAATTTTACTCCGAGCACAGATACGAGCACAGATAAAACCTGTGCAATTGGAAATGTTTTAAGGGATGCTGGAATATAGAAGCATAAAACGTATATATATTTTGTGTTTCCCAAAATTTAAAATTTGAGTGTATTTGCTGTTTGTTATCTTCGCCCTGTCATAATTTCTCTATTTATAGCAGTTTTTAAAAAAAATAGGCAAAACTTTCATTTTACACCTATGTTGTATTTTAAGTCATGTCGGATGAAACTATAGGATTCCGATTATCTGTCAAAAAGTCAAAAACAAGAGAAGCAAACATCCTTAAACTGTTAATCCGAAAGCATGCCGTACTTCAACATACATCGGCATATATATATATATATATATAAATAACAACGTAATCATTGTTATAAACTATACAGGAAACATGAACATGAACACGAGTTGTATGTGGATATAAAAATATACAGATGTACACCTAGGATTTTAACTTTTCCTGATATGGATTTATATAGATTATAGATTATGTTTGTCATGTGCTTAATTTGTTTACAAATATTAAGGTCATTTTACCAGCTGATTAGTTTGATGATCACATGTACAGTTTTCGGAAAATTATATTTTTTAAATCGTACGTCGATTTATATAGCATTGTTCGACACGATCAAGGTATATGAAAATACAATATTTTGCGAGATCGACATTGTACGGGTACACATGGTACATATATGCATATGTTATCATGGTAATGGGACAATGGAACCAAATAAAAAACGAACGAACAGAGTAAAAAAAGACGGTAACAAACATAACTTTACGACAGAAGGCGGATTGAATGGGGTGGTATAACATTGTGGGTTACTTTACGAAACCCCTGTATGCGCCCCCGTGTTACATAACACATGCATATTATGTGAACAATTTTAGAACAGATCAATATTACATGAACGTTGTTGGTTACGTATATCAATCGATCAACATGTATTTTCAGTGATACATAATATGTATATATCGCTATGTGACTAACATGACTAAATACATATAAAATACTTACATACTTTTCAATTTCAAAGTTCACAGATCTACAAATATGTACAGCATTACCATTATTCACAACCTTGACGATTATCACTGAGTGTATAACATGAATAACTCCGACAAATTGTTGTGCTCGGTTTGTTGTGCATGTTGTGTATACATAGCCAGGATATAGATGTTTAATTATTGTTTTATTGATAACCTGGTTTATTTTGTTTCAAAGACTTGAATTTACCGTACCGCGGGGTTATTATTAGATTAAACCAAAGAGTAAAAATATATATATATATATATACATGGTATGTTTGCAACCCGACCAAAGGGCAGAAAACAGTCACAGGCCACAATGGGTCTTCAACACAGCGAGAAAATCCCGCACCCGGAGGCGAGCTTCAACTGGCCCCTAATAAAAATGTGTACTAGTTTAATGAAAATGGACGCCACACTAAACTCCAAAAATATAAATGAACTAAAATTAAAAATGAAAATGTATACAAGAGGGTCTGTATGGGGTTTACAGAATAGAGAATAATGGCCATTATACTGCCTAAGATTACTGCAAAAAATTGGCCCAACAAATACGGAACAGACAATCATGGGAAGCCAAAATATAAAGAATAGAGAATTATGGGCAAAAATATAAAAGAATAGAGACAAATGACCTAAGAAATTAAAGAATATAGAAAAAAAGATTCCCCATCCAGATCCGTATACCATATGTATTCTCTTTTACGTACATTGTAACACTACATTAGAAAAAAGTAAAATAATAAAAATACCGAACTCCGATCAAAATATGTGACCGATTTAGCTTGTTCTTCATAAAATATGACAAATCATACTTTCTAATTAAAAACATTGTTATGTGGCACTTATATCGGAGATGTGTTTCAATTAATTAAATTTTTTCCGGTATTAGAGTATATTTTTAGCTCCCCTGGCCATCTGGGCCAAGTTAGCTTTTCTCATCACTTGGCGTCCGTCGTCCGTCGTCGTCCGTTAACTTTTACACAAATTTTCTCCTATGAAACTACTGAACCAAATTTAACCAAACTTGGCCACAATCATCATTAGGGTATCTAGTTTTAAAAATATGTCCGACGACCCCGCCTACCAACAAACATGGCCGCTATGGCTAAAAATGGAACATAGGGGTAAAATGCAGATTCTGGTTATATCGCTGAAATTAAAGCATTTAAAGCAAATATGAGACATAATAAAAATGTTCATCAGGTTAAGATCTATCTGCCCTGAAATTTTCAGACAAATCAGACAACTCGTAGTTGGGTTGCTGCTCCTGAATTGATAATTTTTTGGACATTTTGCAGTGTTTGGTTATTATCTTGAATATTATTTTAGATAGAGATAAACTGTAAACAGCAATAATGTTCAGCAAAGTTAGATCTACAAATAAGTTAACATGATTAAAATAGTCAATTGACCTCTTAAGGAGTTATTGCCCTTTATAGTCAATTTTTAACAATTTTTGGTAATTTTTGTAATCCTTTACAAAAATCTTTTCCTCTGAAACTACTGAGACAAATTTAACCAAATTTGACTACAATCATCATTAGGGTGTCTAGTTTAAAAAATGTGTTCGATGACCCCGCCTTCCAACCAACATGGCCGACATGGCTGAAAATAGAACATAGGGGTAAAATGCAGGTTTTTGTTTATTATTTTTTAAACCGTTATAAATAGAGAAAATCTGAAAGTAGCAAAAAGTTCAGAATAATGAGCTCTACCAAATGTTAATATACGTAAAAACTGTAAGACAAATTTTTATAGGAGTTATTGCCCATAAATGACAAATTTTACCATTTTATTTTCCTTTTTGCCTATTATCATGAAAACTATGATATTTAGAGAGTAACATTTTTTTTTCCGTTATGCCTTATATGATTTAAATTATAATAGATAAATAAACACTTTAAATCACAAAAATGATCAGCGAGGCAAGATCTATTAAAAAGTCTGCCGATATAGTAAGTCTTCTGTCACTCTTCATAGGAGTGATTGCCCTTTAATGAGGATTTGTTTTACCCTCTTTTGTGTTTTGAGCAAAAACTAAAGAAGACAAAGAGAAACTAAACAGACTTAAAGATCAGTAATACAAGATCAACAAAATAGAGATTTTTGTCATGAAGTCTATTCAATCTACAATGTTGGAGATTGTCCTTTGTTTGATATGCACATAGACCAAGTTGAGCGACACAGGCTCGTTAGAGCCTCTAATTTTATTTCCGGATTTAATTTACGATGATGTCTTACATTCCTGAGTGGTTTGGAGAACAGGACGATTGTCAATATATTACTACATACAATCTTTAGACACAAATGCATAATAAAATGCAATTCTTACTTTTGATTACACAATTTTACAACCTCTCTCAGCTTTAGCTAGTTTACCAATATGAAGTGTCGCTCCCATACGGTGAGACAAGAGGAACGTATTGACAGAGTCGTCCATGTGGATTTTAAAAGGACGAAAAAAGGCGAAGGTCAATATGGACACTTATAGTACCGATATAAATATCTTGTTTGGTAATTTTTCTGGTTCCTAAGGCCTGGGTTGGATAACATCCCTTTTAAAAAAATTATCGGAATTTACAACATGTTTTAGGATTTTTCATTCGCTTTAATGCAATAAGCCGCAATAAATAGCAAACCAGAAATCCATCCATTCGATTGATTGATTGTTGTTTGATAAACGTCCAGCGACAAATATTTGATGCGTGTTCAGGATGATAACAACTTTCTAATAAATACAATATGCAGGTTCTGCAATGGAGGCTGTCCAAAACGAAGGTCGGCCTCGGTGAAATTTTGATTGCCACTCGAAAATGAGGGTATATTGGATAGGGACAGAAATGTTGCCTTGCAACAAGGACACCTCTTGTAACCCTAAAAAGTTGTTACAAGGGTTCTTACGTGCAAAGAGCGCGGCAGTCTCTTTACACGAGGCATTGGACATATACATGTATCGTCCCCATTCTGAGGGGTGGACAGAGGCAAATTTAAGGAAACATCTGAATGAGGGGGTAGGGAAGTTGGAGTGAAGGGGGAGCGGGGATATTTTGGAATTCTTTTACCGATTTTTGTCTTGGAGTTAGGGAATGCAAGTGGCAGTAGATGGGGAGTTGGATTTGGGTGATAGGGTAGAGGGAATTAGGGACACCCCTATCCAACCCCTTCGTCTAGACCGGACGAGGCTGTGTATTTGTACATCCCGCACAGCCAAACGAAAGCTAAACTTTGGCAAGGGGTTTACTTCGGTCAGAAGAAGATCGAGAATGACTCCATATTTCTATCCATCAGTCACCCTTTCATCATTGCTAATGTCAGTTCCATTGTTAAATTCTCCGGTGTAAGTACGCATGGAAACTTTATTTTTTCAATGTCTTACTGAAATATGGCTTCTTATTCAAATTTATTGTTATAAAAGTGTACATATATGCTGACTCTAAATTCGAATTATTTACTTTATTTACTAGCACATTTCTTTTAACAGTCTTATCCATTTGCACGAGTAATTAGGAAAACCTATTAAATAAAAATCCTAAGAATTACACTATCTACACAGTCAAAAAAAAGAAATCCCAATGGTTACCAGATTGACGGACAAACACTCATTATTTTTAACATTGTGAATTGAACATTGTCCTATCTCCGCAAAAACAACACTTCTTTTCATATCTTGTTAAACTATTTTTACAAATATGGCTGTGGATACTCTGAGTACAGACAAAACGAAGCATCTAGGAAAGTAATCAGGCATGGCTGGACCTACACAAATAAAAGTTATATGCATTTTACAATGTGTTTTCCTTCAGAAACAAATAAAAAAAAAAAAAAAGAAGCTCACCTGGATTTTGGTCTACAGAAGATAGCAAAATAAACATACAACTGAGTTTCATTGGATACGGTCCATGCACTCGTTTACACTTTAAATCAAATGTTGTTGTCCAGATAAAATATTCTCCCTCTATTGCCGGTAGAAACTAAACCAGTTCACATCAACAAGAACATGTATATGAGGGAGGCTTCTCAAACCGCCTTCCTAGAGGCGGATTATGGTGTAAAAAGGGGGCTCCTCATGGGGCTACATTATAAGATAATAAAATTATGGTTAATGCATAAACTTTTTACATGTCACACTAGCTCCAAACGTTGTCTAGTTTTGCCTCCCCTTTCAAAATCCTGGATCCGCATCATTTAAATTCGCAACATAGTTTATTTTGGCTATTCTACAGGCAGGTATAAAAAAATAAATGAATAGCAAAATCCAGTTGAATTTTTTCAAGGACGTATAAGGGAGCTACCATTTGATTTTTATGGGGGGGGGGGGGGGGGGGGGGAGGCTAGGATGAAATTTGAAAAAAATGTAGGACACGGGAGTTTTGAGTAAAAAAAAAGCAGGATGGGCAACTTGGCATAAAAAAAAACGAGGATAAACTAATAAAGAAAAAGGCAGGACCGAATAGAGTGAAAAATAAAAAGGCAGGACAAAATTTTTCATCCTAGCCCTAGTGTATTTCAGTTTTCTTTTTAATAAAGAGACTCACTGACCATAGGGTACTTCTCACGCTGAAAACACAAAACAGTTTTGTGGTTCATATTCACACCCTTTCTTGGTTATCTCCCATGTATGATCATGTAGACAGAAATTACAAATGTAAACAACTTGGGCGTGTTTTATTGGTCTCTTCTGTACATCTCCAGAATATCTTCTGGTGAAGCGTCCAAAAAAATGAGTCTGGGCATCTTCTGGAGATATCCTGGAGAAGAACCAATAAAATACATAATCAAGATGGCGTCAAATGTAGCCGAATTTTTAATGTTGGATGACTTAACCGACGTTTCTGACGATTTATCAGTTACATCATCTCATTCTAACGACATGACTGTAATTGTGTTCTCTGTTTTGGCATCATTGTAAGTATAAAAACAAAGTTAATCCAGGAAACTATGCAAAAAGTTACGACAAAACAGACGATTTTTCGTTCCCAATTGTTAATAATCCATTTTTGGACGGTAAGGGAACGACCATTTAACTTCTAGGGGTGGGGGTTATTGTTTTTTTTTCTAAAAAAATATGTTAATCCCCAATTTGACGAAAAAAAAATTTCTGGTCAAGCGGATGACAAAAAAATATTCTGAATTCAAATTCCCCCATACATTATAGTATTAAATTTTGAAAAAAATAATCTGATTGATCGCGTTGATAAATTTATATGTTCCTTTTGCCTCTTCTATAGGTCACAACTTCTTCGCCGTGCCCGTGTTTGTAGTCGCGTTTATTTATATTTTTTTAAGTATAACTGGTAAAATATTCCTTAAGTCTTAGATCGTGTAACCACAAATTGATTAAACCTTCGACCAAAATCTTACATTTAACAAAGTTTTGATGAGGAAAGGAGAAGGTTCACGAAGGGCCAAGTTTTTTAAATCGGGCCAAAAAATTACAAATTTCACATAGGCTTGTGATGATAAGTACTATTAAGACAAACATATATATTTTTGGCATCTTCCTTTAAAATTTATGAAGCTATGACCTCTTAAATAAACATTATTTGTATTTTAAGGTCAATTTTGGTCATTTTTTTCAATAATTTTAATTGTTTTTGGCATAATTAACATTGGCCGCCATCCGGCCACGATCCAAAAAGTTTTTAAATTGATGAATTCTATATCAAAATTGGAATCTTTTGGTTACAATACATTTTTCAAGCTTTTAGGTCTGAAAATTGCACAAAATCGTCATACGTTTTTGTACATCGTACCAATCTTTTAAGCTAAGCCAATTGCAACAGATTTTTATAGTTGGTTCTCATCTTGTTCTTTGACACCATTGTTTAAGCTAAGGAGAAGGATTGAGCGCTCCTAAATGTTTCGAACCATGCCCACATACTTTATATGCCTGTCCAAGTCAGGGGTGTTATGTTGTTGGTTCGTGTCTGTCATATTTATTTTTCATAAACAGTTTTAATTGTAATTTTAGCCGTCAGTTTTCTCTTATGAATTGTTTTTTTTTTTTTTGTCTTCATTTTTTAATGTCAGGGCCTTTTATAACCAACTTTACGGTATGGGTTTCCTATTGTTGAAGACCGTACTATGACCTATATTTGCTTATATCAAATTATTTGAACACTGGTGCATAGTTATCTGTCTCATAGGCAATCACGCAATTAACAAAGAAAATTGGTTTGGAAAATTCGCTATGTTCATTATGTTTTTTTTTTTCGTTATGCTTTCTTAGCTAAATTTCTTTTTGTCAATGTTTCTCTGATGTATGATCGAACATACACCTTGTCTGTCTATATCAAATACGTTTAAAGTAACCAAACTATATTGTTTTTGTATATATATAAAAGATATACCCGCAGACTTAATCTGATGTCAAGTAAAATTAAGAACAACTGGTTTTAGGGAATGAGGTGACGGTGGGGGAGTAGAGAGGAGGTGTTGTGCGAATTATCTTCACAAATTTCTTCAGTTTCTTCGCATGGTTATTCACATTTCATTTATTTCTAGCCTTTTTGTGTTTCATATACTATATGATATTCATTCTGATCCTATCTTGGACAGTGTCCATTCTTCTTGTGCTGTATCTGTACCCATGAACCTGCGTTTTATTTTTTTCAAAGAGAACATATGAGTCATACAAATAACTACAAGGTTCTTCGTCTAATTTCAGAAACAGATCTCATCATGTACGGATACAAGGTTATATAGACACGGTTGTGAACAATTATATAGCCACAGATTTTAGAAGAATGTTTCGTCTCACCCGTCCTTGCTTTGAATCACTGCTTGAAGTTTTATCTACTAGGCCTGAGATGGAAGTACGTCCAGACATGTTCGGGGGCCGCGAACGAGTGGGTCTTGAAAAAACCGTTCTAATTGCACTTAGATACTTTGCTCACCAGGGAAACATTAGATCCATATCAGAACTGTTTGATGTTGCGGACTCAACAGTGGTTATATGCAGAAATAGAGTAGTTGCAGCTTTGATGGCGCTAAAAGAAACCTATATTAAATGGCCATTAGACCATAGAAAGCAAAGACATATATCAAATAAATTTCAAGAGAAAAGGGGATTTCCTGGTGTTATTGGTGCGATCGATGCTACGCACATTCAAATACAACCACCGAACGAACACCCACAAGCATATGTGAATAGAAAATCCTATCACAGCATCATTCTTCAAGCTGTTTGCCTACCAGATACCTCATTTTCAAACTGTTTTATTGGATGGCCTGGAAGTGTGCATGATTCTCGAGTTTTAAAGAACTCAGAGTTATGGGCGGAAGGTGAAAATGTTTGTGGAGAAAATCATATAGTTGGGGATGGTGCTTATCCTCTTAACCAATGGTTGCTAACGCCTTATCGAGACAATGGCAATCTTAACGCTGAGAAAAAACGTTATAATTACATTCATTCATCCACAAGAACTGTAATTGAACGTAGTTTTGGAATTTTGAAAGGACGTTTTCGCAGATTGCATTTTATTGAAACCAAGGAAATGGAAACATCCTGTGATATAGGTGTTTCATGCTGTGTCCTTCACAACTTTTGTATCCAACACGGGGACATTGGCGAAGAATTCATAGAGGAAGATTATGGGAACTGTCATGCAGCTGCAGTCCAGGCCGACAATGACAATACAGGTGCAACTAAGAGAGACGGAATAGCCAGAAACTTACGTTAGTGATATGAGAACTTAATCTTCATCATAAAACATTTATAAACCTGTTCTGTTCTCTATGTTAAGTATTGAAAACATCAATGTAATCCTATTTTATAAGGAATCATTTCATTGTTCATATTAAAATCTTTAAAATTATAGTGCAGTTTGTTCTCAAATTTTGTAAACTTATTTGGTCGTCTCGTGGACATTAATCTAATGTCTCTATCTATGTGAAAGAGAAGCCAAGTTAAGTTGTAGTTACTTAGTACACAAGCTAACCAACGTAGGCAATGGGGATGCATGAAATGTAATTGAGGGTGTCAGTCTAATTATTGGTGAATCAAATGTATGTGATTTTACAGTTTACATCATGAGACAAGAATTCGAATAATATTTATTTCATAATTCTCCAATAAACATAATAACAACAACTTACTGTTGTGAAACTAATTAGATGATTAAAATTAACAATCGCAATTGTAAATATCATCCAAAATAATAAATAACACACTGTTGTAAAATAAATCAAATTAACAATTGTAAATTTCAGGTAAAAAAAACACCATTTTGTTGTAAAATAAACCAAATTAACAATTGTAAATGTCAGGTAAAACCCCGGGTAAAACATCATACTGTTGTACTTTTGTAAAAAAAACAAATTAACAATTGTAAATGTCAGGTAAAAAACATCATACTGTTGTAAAATAAACCAAATTAACAATTGTAAATGTCAGGCCGGTAAAAAACACCATACTGTTGTACTGTTGTAAAATAAACCAAATTAACAATTGTAAATGTCAGGCCGGTAAAAAACATCATACTGTTGTACTGTTGTAAAATAAACCAAATTAACAATTGTAAATGTTAGGCCGGTAAAAAAATCATACTGTTTTACTGTTGTAAAATAAACCAAATTAACAATTGTAAATGTCAGGCAAAACATCATACTGTTGTACTGTTGTTAAATAAACCAAATTAACAATTGTAAATGTCAGGCCGGTAAAAACATCGTACTGTTGTAAAAGAAATTAAGTTTTGAAGTTCCATTTAGTATTCAACACATCACATACACGAAGTCAATGTCTATGATTTATTTAGACCTGATAATGCAAAAGTAAACAATCTTTTTAACATTTTGAATAAAAGAAACCTTTAGAAATTCTATGCACAGCTACTAACTCAAACAACATAATATTAAACACTCACACTTGTGTTTTGTCTATAGACACTTACATATTCAAAATAACCAATAAGCACGCAATTGTATCTTTCCCTCATAATATGTGTCTATGAAATTGCATGCATTCTGGTAATGTGAGGCTAGTTCAAACGACAAATGGGCTCCCATTAATGTGGGACAAAATGTTAAAGCTGTTAAAAATTCGTCATAGGTACACATGATACCACATGCATCTAAATATTCAAGACTTAAATTTCTCAAAGTATCTAGAATAGAACTCATCATGACCTGTGTAAATGAAAGATAAAGGTAGGTCAGCTTAGACAGTGGTTTTATATTTTCGAGTTGTTTATCATTTATTTTTGTTGATGACAGATTAAGCACTTCTAAACTTAGTAAGTATTTTAGGAAGGAAATATCTGACAATGGACACTCGGTAAAGTCTAAAACAGTTAGGTTACTAGCATTTACAAGGCCATACATAATATGGTTAAATCTCTCTACACCAACTGTATACACTTGACCTCCAAGTTCTAATACTTTCAACTTTTGTGGGAATGTAGTAACAAGCAACAAGACATGTTCGTCAATATGACAACTGTCCTCAAATGCTACATTGCTATACAGTGATGGGTGTTGTCTGATAATCGTCCAAAATCTAACACAAACTTTTGACACATTTCTCAATAATTCACAAACAGGTATAAGCTGCATTATTTTGACAAAAATCTCATCATGTAAATCCATTAAGTTTAATCCTGTAAAAATAGAAAATAAAATAAACGTTTTAAGATTTTCTAAATCAACATTTACATATAAAAACAAATCTGATGGCAGTAGAATTTTAGTTTTCTCATATACCCGGTACATGATAGAATATAAACATAAGGAGATGTGGTATGATTGCCAATAATACAACTATCAACCAAAGTAAAAATGAAGTGGATATAAGCAATTATAGATAACCATACGGTCTTCAACAATGAGAAAATCCCATACCGTATAGTAAGCTACTAGTATAAAAAGCTCTGACACGGAAAATATTAAAAAAAATGATAAGAGAAATCGAACGGCATTATTTATAAAGTACATTCATTGTAAATGTGCACACTTTTCTTCCATCTATATGACAACTGTCATCTCTATTTATTTTTTCATCTCATTAATTAGTTCCCTAAACATATTCATTTTCTCACTGTGCATTCTAGCTTTCTCAGCTTTTTCTTCTTCTCTTTCCTTTTTTTGTTCCTCCATGTATTGTTTCAAAAAATCTACAACGTCAGGAGAAGGACCACTTCTACGCTTCTTTTCATTTTTAGGGGGCTGAACAGGTTCCGTTTCTTTGTCATTATCGTTGTCGACTTCATCAACTTTGTCATTGTCATTGACAACTTCATCTACCTTTCTTTTATGACACGTATTTAAGATTTTCGTACCTGATGTGGTGCTTGGTTCTATTGTAGGATTTCCACCGAGAATTTCCTCCAGTTCTTCCTGGAAAGCACACGACTTCTTATCAGCACCAGATCGGTTGTTGTGGTCTCTTGTTCTTTTCAGGGCTGTAATTAATGTTTTCCATTTCCCCATCACCTGTTCCCAGGTAAACTTGTATCCATTAGATGCTAGTTCTTCTGCTATGCATAACCACATTTTCTTCTTTGTGTTTTTCCCTTTTTGTGTTGCATCATCTCTTTTTTTTATTTCAGCTAGTAGAATTTTGGTTGCTGGTACGTTCCAAAAAATTGGCTGGGTTTCCTCAGAAGACTTACTAGTAGATGGCATTGAGTCTGTAGTTGAGTCTTCTGTTGGAGCTGTCCGGCTTTCGACTCCTGAAGAAAAAAATAAAAATATAAAATCAGTTGAAAAGGGCTTAATTAATTAAATCGATCATCTTTGTTAGCCAAGGGTCATGGATCGTACAGAACTGAGAGTATTCACAGTGTTAAAAGCTAGTTCGAAGTCAAAACCCACTTTTAAAAAGTCATGTATCTTGGCGACTGTTTTTTTCTCTCAAAATATGTGAACATTTGTATAGAAAGCACATAGAACTACGAAAACCATTATAAATAGCATTAGGTATGAACTAGACAACAATAACAAAAAAAATTAGGTTTAATATTTTATATATAAGCAGAAAATACAAATAATATTTCGTTTTTATCGCATTCAGTTTGGTTCAACTTCGTCAAAATAAGCTAAAGTTCGAAAATATATTCTAATCAATTTCTGACAGCCAAAATAAGGACAATATGTTACAACATGGCGTTATGGCAAGGCGTATAACTATTTATTTGATTTTCTCATAATATATATCAGAGATCTTATATGATAAATAAGATATCTCACTAAATATATAAGATATCTTATATCATTAAATTTTTGTAATATATCTTATATATTATATGAGATATCTTATATATTACATAAGATATCTTATGTACAATAAATAGTTTATAAGATATATTCCATACTTTATATGATATCTTCTAAAGTTTATAAATATCTTGTAAATTATATGAGATATAAACTATATAAGATATCTTATAAACTTTATAAGATATTTCATATCGTATAAAACATATCTTATATACTATATAATATATACTATATAAAATATCTTAAATACTATATAATATATCATATATACTATATAATATATCTTATATACTTTATAATATATCTTATATATTAAATGTATAAGATATAAGATATACAATATAGAATAATACTATATTTCATATACTATATAAGATATCTTATATAATATATAAGATAAGATATATCACATAGAATATAAGATATATCATATAGTCTATAAGATATCTTATATACTTAAAAAGATATATAGTCTTAATTTATAAGATATCTTATAAATATCATTTATTTAATATATGTTATATATAATAATATCTATATAAGATATCTGATTAAATTTGGAAGATACCTTATAAAATATATAAAATATCTAAAAAAGTATATAAGATATCTTATAATAAGCTGATTATAGATGATATCTTATATAGAATATAAGATATCTTTAAAAGTTTATGAGGTATCTTAAATAGTTTATAAGATATCTTATATAGTTCATACGATATCTTATATAGTTTATAAGATATCTCATATAGTTTATAAGATATCTCGTATAACTTATGAGATATCGTATAAAGAAAATATATAAGATATACTATAAATTATATGAGACAGCGGTGTAGGTAGGCCCAAATGATGTGTACTCAATGAAAGGGAAGGAAGTCTTACGGCGAGTGGTCTCGGGCCGCTCAAGACACACCGAGCTCTGGGGTAATGGTGCAAAATCCTGCATTCTCGCGATTTCCTTGGACTTAAACAAGCCTTACAGGAATCCTATTTCATCAGTAATAAGTCAACTTTTAAAACTGGAATATATGATAAATAAATTTAAAAAAAATATATAAGTTAGAGAAAAACAAACTTCTAATGTGTGGTGAATTGATAAAGATTGGATATTAAGTACAATTAAAATATAAAATCAAGTGCAACCACCATATATTTTAATTGTTACCTATTCAGTATCAGCCGACTATACATTAGAATATCCAAATTTTTAAGCCAAAACCGTCTGTGCAACTTAAAGGGTATTTTTAATGGGAATAGATAGAATAAATAGAATCACATTTCTCTATATTTTATTTTATAAGTGAACAAGCAGTCTTTCTTTCAGCTTTTAATGCTCAAATTTAATTCTAAAAATCAAGGACAATTTCTGTTCCTTTCTTCTACTGATGATGTTGAAAACCGTGACTGCTGAAATTTATTTTCCACGGTATATTTTCCATGGTCTCTTTAGCACGTCATATCTTATTTCGTCAATTATCTTGAAATCTTCAGAAAAAATGTCAGGGTAAGGAGGCATAGTAGACGTTACAATTGTGTTCTGACATCCCGAAAATTCAGCTAGATTAAGTGTTTGCATCATCTACACAATCATGATGCAGGTTCCGTCAAAGAAAAGAGTAGACCAGTTTTCGGATCGAACTGAATATAGCTACAAAGTGACTATTAACATATGTGTGTATAATACTTTTCAATGTATTCTATTAATTCATGCAGTTTTATTCTTACTAGATTTACCATATTTTATTTTTGTAAAATTTTCGATGTGTACGCAGCTGCCTTTTTTGTGTACTGATGGCTACGCGCCTGTGAGATATCTTATAAATTTATATAATATATCCAATAAACTATATGAGATATCTTATAACAATATAAGATATCGTATAACTATATATTAAGATATCGTATAAACAATATAAGATATCTTATAAACTATATATGATATCTAATAGAATATATAAGATACCTTATAAACTATGTAAGGTATCTTATTCCAAATATATATAAGATATATCTTATAAACTTTATGAGATATCTTATAACATATATAAGGTATCTAATAAAGTATATGATATATCTTATATTATATACTATATTAGATATTGTATATACGATATAAGATATCGTATATATACTATATACTATATATGATATCTTATATACTATATGATATCTTATATCTTATATACTATATAAAATATCATATATACTATATACTATATAAGATATATTATATACTTTATAAGATATCTCCTAAAGTTTATAAGATATCTTATTAATATTTTTTATTTAAGATATATTATGTACTTTATTAGATATCTCATATAAGTAGTTAAAATGATATATAAGACATTACGATATCATATAAACTATATAAGATATCTTATAAAGTTTATGAGATTTCTTATAACGTTTATGAGATATCTTATAAAGTTTATGAGATATCTTATAAAGTTTATAAGATATCTTATAAAGTTTATGAGATATCTTGAAGTTAGAATAAATAATAAAACGCCTTGCTATATGGAGTGTTTATTTTTTTCAAATCTATTTACAACTATAATTTTATGGAAATCAGACATTGGTACAAATGATTTCAGGACTTAATTTCGGTATGAAATAAAAAATTGAATCTCTTTTTAGCTCAAAGGGAGTGATTATCAGACCATGTTATCAGACATATATCCTGTATAAATTCATTGAAATCAGACATTGGTAAAAATGAATTTACAAAACAATTCATACTCTGGCATTTGTTAGTCTAGTATGCTTTTATTTATAATTTTAGTTCATTTATTTGTATCGCAGTTAAAGACTACGATCTGTAATAGTATACATGATTATTTAGGGGTCAGCTGGAGACCGCAGCCGGGTGTAGGATTTTATCGCTGTGTTGAAGACTCGTAGATGGCCTTGGCCTGATTTGTGCTCTTTGGTCGGGTTGTTGACTCCTTGACACATCCCCCGTGTCCACTCTCAATTTTATTTATAAATGTGGATTTGGTTATGAAATAAATAAAAAATACATGTATTCCAACTAAGGGGTGACCATTCGATAATGGGGTGGGTGTGATTTTAATCTGATTGCCTTCATTTTAACATGTTGATATCAAAGCTTATAATTATTTGTTTCTGTGGTTGTGCCACGCGAAAATATTTTGACATTTGTATACTTCTTTGTCCCACTATTTTGAGTATTAGGATTTTCGTTTGCATCCTGTCTTATGTAAGGTCAGATGCGGATTCAGAGGGGGACTCATGGGTCCCCCCCCCCTTTTGTTGGAAAAATTTGGTTGATTATATAGGGAATCACTGAAGCATGACTAGAGCGGGGCCCCCTCTTAGACAGTCATTGTCCCCCTTTTTGAAACTAGTGAGCCGCCACTGAAGGTTATTTATTTTCAGCTCCTAATACCATTCGACAAAACACATTCTGGGAAATTTCTTTTGACCGATTTTAGTCTAGGAGTGAGATTTAGGGAAGGGGACTGAATTGGAAGTTGGGAGGGGATAGGAAAATTGGAATCAGGAACCCCATGTCCACCCCTCTTGAGGCAATACACTATTTTTTGTATGAATTTTGACATGTTTCTGAAGGGGAAACTTTCTAGCTTTCACGCTTG
Organism: Mytilus californianus; assembly: GCF_021869535.1. NCBI lineage: Eukaryota > Metazoa > Mollusca > Bivalvia > Mytilida > Mytilidae > Mytilus > Mytilus californianus. The sequence goes on from NW_026262745.1 coordinate 70,766,444, forward strand.
TCAAAAAATGACAAACAAATCTTTAAGGGTAGTCACAAAATAATAAGTTGAATACTAGTTGTGGGGAAGACAAATATAATTATGGTCATAAAATGTCAATAATCAAATTTAAGGGTTATTATCCCATCTGTAGGTATGTGTATTACGAAATTTTTAAATCATACTAATACCAAAACTGTAAAAATACGGAATACTCTGAAAAGAACAAACGTCACATTTTAAAAACTGTTTATACCCAAAGGAAACGTCGTTCACAGCCAAAATATGTGTTGTTTTATATTGCATTTAAAAAAAATGGGATTTTGCGGCAATCAAGTCAAGAATTTTACAAAAAATGCTAAACAACATTTAAATTAAATAAAAACGTGCTAAGTCACCGGAGTCGAGTGCACCGTGGAAATATTTTTTTTTCTATTTAAATATCCGTCGGAAAAGTTAAAAAATAGACAATAAACGCGTGGTTATATTTTTTTATTTTTTTTTATACCGCTTTAACTGGTGTCTCGTAATTATAACACTATTACAAGCAAATATTTACCTTCATCAAGCTTATCATCCCTGCAGGGATGTCCAACAAAGGCTGTCATGCCATAAAAGCGCTTCTCGCAAAGCTCACACTGTATAATATCTGCATTCATTATTTCTCTAATACTCAACGACGCCATGTTTTTTTATGTGCTCTGCTGTCTAAACCACCTATGTTAAAAGAAGAGGAAGAAGAGGGCCGGAAGATCTTCCGAGTTCAAAAAAACAGAAATGGACCTCTTCTGGCTCTCTCCCGATGAACAAAAAAACACGCCCCTTGTTTATAAGATTTTGTATTTAGTGTTTGATTTACTGATCAAACGGATTTTAAGCTGCATTTATTTCAATTGATAAGTGTTTATCTTATGACATAGGTGCCATCACTAACACCCAAACTGTCAAGAGTTACTGGGGTATACATGGTATAGAAGTTTAGTCACTTTGGTCTTAGTTCGGACTCCTTGATAACTCGGCCCATACCAAAGTCGGCCTGTAACAAAATCGGCCTTTAACAAACTCAAGAAATGATCAATAAAATCTTTGAAAGTACTGAAAGGTTCATCTTGCAGTTAACATTTTTATGTCAATAATTTTGTGCAACAGCTTGCGTGTTGATCAAATTCTAAATATACATTGACTGTCAATAAGGTCACCAACTATTCAATACGCCCTTTACAATGACAAAGATTATTGATAAACAATCTAATTGTCAAATATTTATTATTTAATAACACAAGTATAGCTTTTAAATCAGTAATTTTTTTTTTATTTCATACATGACATGCATGACATATATATATAGCTACAGATTTATATGATTCATTCAATCATTGTAATTATTAACATGATTAATACATGTAATATATCTGAACTAACACAAAATTAAATCTGCCCTCAATTACATTGATTATTGATTATAGATAAAATTGTCATCTTTTTATTGTTTCGTGAACACAAATCAAGGTTATAAGTCTACAAAACTTTTATTTTATTACTGTTAGGGGTCAGTTAAGGATTTTTGCAGCTTACATGTTGGTTAGTAATAGAAAATATTTTATGTACAGATAAATGCCTTTTATAAGTTATTTATTAGATTTGAATTACTTTTTAATTTCTGAAATATTCTATTGTGTAAATGTGTCAGTTTAACAATAAATCATTACTAAGATAGAAATTTATAACATAGGTAAAAAAAAGTAAGAGACTTTTTGGTGACCTTTTAACAAGGCAGAATCGTGAACTGTGACATGGTTTTCTTTTTTTGGTGTATAAATGGGAGGTGCAAAATCAATAGGGATTGCATGGAAAACTTCTGCACTATATTTACATTGATGACATTCACTTGTATGGTTCTGATAGTTTTTTTTCTTATAATGATTAATGTTCCAATGTACACATTTGTTCATACATCTGAGTCACAGGAACACAACAAACAGCAAAATTATGATGACCATATTTTGACCTCTAGATATCTCTTGTGAACTTTTGGTTATTTGTGTCCTTGGGTTGCTGACTAACACAAAAATGGACAAACAGGGACAGATCCTTACAGACATTTCAGTTTTCTAGATGTATTTATTTACACTCTTTGTGATTTTTTAAAACTTGCTGGATTAAACCTTATTATAATTCCAAAAACTTGTATGTTTTTTTTTGTTTTAGGCATATATGTTGGTGGGAATTATAAGAATTAAAAGGTGTTTTTGTTGTTTATCAATATGTAGAATAGTTACTGTGAATTTATTTATTATCATGGGTACCAATTTTCACAGATTGAAGAAAAGTTGTATTTTTGTAGCAAGGTATCTGATTTGTGGTATTGCCAAAGCTACCATGGTTACCATACTAATCTATGTATACGATAGAAAATTCTTAAATCGATAAACACTTAAATTGGTACAAATGTAGTTAAGGTAGCTGGCTATGGGGGTCTGAATGTTTGACTATAGATTTTTCTAAAACTTCTTTAGAAGACTATTGGGTCATTGTACTCTCAAATTTCAATAAAAATTGGGGGTCACAGACCTTGTTTTTTGGTTGAAATGCATTGAAATCAACAAAATCACAGTTATTTTATATGGGTTATTAATTATATAGGGGAAACTTGATTTTTCCATATTGAGGAAACATTACACAATAGAATTGCTTAAATCTCAATGAGGGAATTGCTTTTCATAAATACTTCCAAAATTCTAAATAGAAATAGAGGGTCACCTGGTCACAGACCTTATTTTCTGGAAAAATTTAAAAAAAAACGCAAATTGTCTGATCAAATTCAATATAATTATCTCCCCTTGCTTTTTCTGAAATTTTTTTCATACACTTAACGAAATTAAATTTTTTGATAGATTAATTCCTTAATTTCAAGTAAAACATGTTGTTGTTGTCTATTGAATGATACTTAGTAAAATATTTTTAAACCAGAAAAATAATTTGGCAACACAAGGGTTGCTCAGAAAAAAGATACTCCATCTACCTAAATTTGCCTTTACAAGCAAAATCCATGAATAAATGGATGAATGATACAATGGCAACACAAAATGATGAATCCATAACTTATCTTAGTCATGTTAGTCATGTAGTTGTTATTACAAACTTACTACATGTATTATAGAAGTCATTCTGACTATTATCATGATTATTTTGCATTTCAGTGCTTCATTTCATTCTATACAGGAAGGTTTGGACGAGGGGTCCTTCATTTTCTTTATTCTTAAATTTTTTAAGCCATGTTTTCTCTATTCTTTTTTAATTTTGCTCATTTTTCTCTTTTCTTTATACATTTTGCCAATGTTTCTCTATTCTTTATCATGTTTATATTTAAGCATCCCATTATTCTTTACTTTAAATATTTTCTGCCCATTTTACTCTAATATTCTTTATTTTTGGTACCCATTTTTTTTGCAATTTTTTTCTGTATACCCAATCCTCATACACTGATAATATCCTTAAAAATGATAATTGTCCAATGACATGTATAATTTTAAAAAAAAAACTTTTGAAAAGTGACATTTCTTGCACATTTGAAAAACATATTTCCAGAAGATGCTGGGTATACTTTATTTCATATACTCAGAAAAAAAACTAGTTACATTGTATTATATGTTGTATATACTTCTTATAAAATCAGATGTATTAATCTTATCAGTGTTTGTCTGGATTATTTGATAATGACATCCTGTTCATAATTCCATCATCTATCTTATAAGTACAAATAATCAGGGGATTAGTACAAATGTTTCAACATTTTTGTACATATTAGCCAATTTTTTTTACAAATCAGTCAGTCCCACTTGAAAATTAGCAGCAGTTGTAGACAGATAGAGGGCAAATTTATTGTAAGTTTCAATTCCAATTTTGAAAAATTGTAAAAGTTTACGAGGTGTTTTCACCTAGCATGCTTAGAAGTCATTCTGTTACAAGTGAAAAGTTTTACAAAGGGATTGTAAATACCATTGCAAGTTTGAGCTCTATGGAGTTTCACATCATATGCATTCTACCTATTTATCATGGATAAAAAAGTCATTCAGTCATAACATTAGAATGCCAAGTAAGTTGATAGAATTTTAAATGATAATTTTAAACTCAGTGTAATCATTGTTTAAAAGATGAATAAAATTTATTCTGAATATAAAAATATATCTAATTCATAACTTCAAAAAATATTGTTTGTTCTTTTCAGGTAATGTCTAAAAAAGTTTTAATCACTGGGAGCATCAGGATTATTAGGCCGAGCTGTATACAAGGAATTTGTGAATGAAGGATCATGGGACGTTTTGGGCCTGGCGTTCAGTAGATGTACAGGAAAATTAAGGAAATGTGACATAACTAAAGATGAGGAAGTGAAAACTGTGATGAAAGAGTTTAATGTAAGTGTTGATGACCTGCAATTTTTGGAATGATTGCTTTAAAAGTTCTAATCATAAGAATAAGAAGATGTGGTATAATGGCCAATGAGAAAACTCTCCCAAAGAGACCAAATGACACAGAAATTAACAACTATAGGTCACTGTACTGCCTTCAACAATGAACAAAGCCCATACCGTTTAGTCAGCTATAAAAGGCCCTAAAATGACAAAATTAATGTAAAATAAATCAAACCAGAAAACTTACGGCCTAATTAAGGTACAAAATAATAATCAGCATATACTTAATAAACTTTTTGAAAATTTGTGTTTTCATACGAATGCAAAACTTTGCAGCCATATAAATGGTATGATGTCATTTTGTCTTGTTGTTGAGTCTTTTTGTGTGCTTAGTGCAGAACTGATGTCTTTTGTCTTGATGCAAGTTGTTTATTTTGGTTTGTGCCAATCTGACAAATCAAGCCAATCACATCTGATTTTATTTAGAGAGTTATACTGTTACACCACTGACTGAAGTAAGGAGGAAGGGGGTGGGGTTGAGCACTTATTAACATGTTTAACCCCTTCTTTGTGTGCCTGTCCCAAGATAGGAGCATGTTTGTCAGTATTTGGGGTTGGTTGCTCACAGTCTGCTATTTTTTTTTTATTGTTCTTAGCATATATATCAGGCTGTTTTTTTTTCTCTTTTGAATTGTTCCACATGTTGTAGTACCAGAGCCCTTATAGTGTACTATATATTCACATTATTTGGTCTCTGGTGGATAGTTGTCTCATTGGCAACCATATCACATCTCCTTATTTTTGTACTAATGCTGTAATATTATTATATATATACATTATTACAGCCATCAGTAGTTATACATTCTGCTGCTGAGAGGAAGCCAGATGCTGTTGAACAGAAACCAGAAGCAACACAAGAGCTGAATGTATCAGCAACCAAAGTAGTCTGTCAGAATGCAGGTATTTTTCATGTTCACATAAAACTTACTATTCCTACTGAGTCTGAAAGTAAATTGTGCATGATGCATGGATCTATTATCTGGTCTAAAAATATCAAGCATGTCGTTGTTAAAGTAATATTTAAAATTGGAGTTATCTTCCTTTGTCCAATTCATAGTATTGCATTCCAATGCTTAATACAATGTAATGCTTAATTTTTAGTTCCCACTGCAAAATAAATGCTATCTTTACACTTCAGTGCTCATAGGCTTTTTTATATTAAAAAGTCAATAGGATATATGGAACATAATTAACATTTGTAAAAGAGACATGTATCTTGACAGCATGAGACAACTAAAACATGTGTCATCAGCAATTGCAAATGCATTATAAGAATGTTTGATAAATCCAATGCTTATGTTCTGTATAAATTTTGTTGCTACTCTTGACACCTATTAAGTTTGGCAGTTATTTTTCATGGGCTATGTTCCTTTAATATAAGAAATTCCCTGACCAGCATTATAAAGCCTCTGTTTCATTATCCATGAATGGGTATTCTCTATCCCTTAGATACTTAGCCATAGTTTTTTAGGGTAAAAATTGCACAAATTACAATGGATAGAATCCATAAAGTTACTAGCTGGTTAGCTATATTTTAGTAATCTTTTGAGTTTGTTTCTATCCATGTCTATATAAATTAAGGAAATGTGGTATGGTTGCCAATGAAACAACTATCCACCCAAACCAAATGACGTAGATGTTAGCAACTATGGGTCACAGTATGGCCTTCAGCAATGAGCAAAACCAATGCTACATAGCAAGCTATAAAAGGTCCCAACACAACAAAACGTGCGACAATTCTAATAAGAAAACAAACGACCTGATTTATATACATAAACAAATAAATACACATGTGATATACACTTACAAATGAATACCAGTGTATTACAGGCTCTTGACTTAGGACAGATACATACAGGATGTAAGCAGTATATTTATAATATATACTCAAATATAAATATAAAAAATGATGTGTAAGTGTATTACCATACTAACATGTATCATGCTTATTTAGAAAAATAAAATTTAAATTACGCAAGTAACAAAAAGTAGTGCATGGCTTATAAAGCAATCTGTTATACCATCAAAGGGAAATAAATCATTCAATGCCTAAATTTCTTTCTAAACAGATTGATTTCATATGTATCTTTACTGAGGATTTAAATATAGAATTAAACAATTCATACATTGTCTTCAAATATAAATTTTATGTGTACAAGGCTTAGAAACAGGTAGAAAGGGAGGCTTTGCTGAGCATTTCTATCCTGTTTTGAGCAGAAATAAAATTTATATTTCATGACAATTTATATTTATTATACATCCCCCCCTCCCCCCCCCCCCCCTCCCCCCTCCCCCGTAGCGGAAGGGGCATTATGTTTTACCCTTGTACGTCTGTACGTCCGTCCGTCCGTCCGTATGTACGTACATCCCAAAATTGGTTTCTGTTCCCTAACTTCAGTTTGCCTCAACCAAATGTTATGAAACTTATACACAGTGATCATTACTACATAACACAGATCCTGTTTGAATTTTGATAGCATCACTTTTATCGTTCTAGAGTTATCTACCTTTACAAATGGAAAAATTGCTGAAATATTTGTTTCTGTTCTCTAACTTAAGAGTGCCTCAAACTGAATGTTATGAAACGTATACACAATGCTTATTACCACTAAACTCAGATAAAGTAACAAATTTTGGTAGCGTCACTTTAACACTTCAGTTGTGTCCCTTTATAACGTTATATGCAAACGGGGGCATCATCTGTGTCCCATGGACACATTCCCCATTTATTCTTTATATACTGCATTTCCTACAACTGTTCAAAATCAAATATTTAGGGTAAAAACCATCATTTTTTTAATTTGGAGCGAATGACGTAAAAATTCCGCTTACCTGTAGTTTTAATGACGTCTTAAATAAAACACAACTGAAAGGCATTGTCAACATCATAAACAAGGTGATATACGGTCAGTGACTGTATATCACAAATGATTATACGGTCCATGCAATTTGACTGCACAAATAGCACAGCTACAGTATTTACCATTTTATCAGGTTTTCAGTTGGTAATTATTAAAAATCATTAAGTCAAATTTCTAGCGCTAGCTGATTTGGTATGGTATTTATTGATAACACATTTATTTACTTTTTTTAGCTGCTGTTGGTGCTTGGGTATTATATATCAGTACAGATTACGTGTTTGAAGGATCATCACCTCCATATGCCGAGGATGCTACCCCAAATCCACTTAACAAATATGGACAAAGTAAATTTGAAGGTGAAAAGGTCACAATGGAGGTTAGTCAAGGTAGACATCTAATTTTTCAATATTAATGTTAATATCTTATTTGAAGCTTTCATAAAATTGTGAAAGATAGCTGTTTCTTACATGGAATTGGGTTCCATCTTAATTTAAGTAGATATGAATATGATTTAAAAAAAAAAGATAGTATCAACAAAAATTGGTATAGATTGATAATTTCAAAAATAGCTTAGAATAGTTTAAAAAGACTGTCAATTCATTTGTTTAAATTTGATTAGACTGAAGTAAAGAACCACATGTTGAAAATTGGTTTAATATTCATAAAAGAAAATCAACCAGTTGACCCTCAAAGATGGCATCCAACATATCCAAGGAAAATAAGTCCAACCACTATTTCATCATTGAAAACTATCTATAGAATTATTGCAGTAACAAATGTAAAATATTATTCTACCATACATATGTTAGTGCAATAATCCCTTTGAAATTTTTCATTGATGTAATAGAAGTTGGAGTTATTTCCCTTGGATCAATCTTGGAAGGCCAACTGGTTGATTTTCTTAATCACTTACCAATCATAGGATTTCGCTCCTCTGTTTCAAAAAAACAAGGTGTTTAAAAGACTGTTAAAGATTGATAGAATATGAATAAGGGAACTTAAAAATTAGAAAAAAATGATAGGTCTGTGTTCTAGTTTTTGAGATATAATCAATAGAAAATTTGGCGGGAAATAGTTCTCTCTAGATTTTTCATACATTTAACAATGACACCTTTTTCCTTTCAAAAACTATGAAAAAATAACAAGGATTTTATAAGATTTTCAAAAATGACTTAAAACTATATACAATAAAATTCTGAAAAGAAAAGTATGGGTCAGTGGGCAAAATTTTTATTGGCACTACATGGATAAAACTAGAGGATTCAGAATATCTGACAAAAAGTCAAAAACAAGAGTAGCGAACATCTTTAAACATGTGGTACAGCCAAGTTGGACCAATAGAAGATCCTTAATAGATAGTAGTATTGAATAAGATGAGGCTTAAACAAATAAAAATCATTCAGGAAAAAAAAAATTTCTGAAATCTAGTAGTCAGTATATATTTGAAGTTGATTTTGATTTTATAAAAGATTGGGCGAAGGGAAGTAACTCTGACTTGTGTATCGATGGGAAATAATCAACTGTAAATTTAGAAATTATTGTGAGGTTTTTGTTAATGCGAATAATGTGACTTACAAATGTATCGCAATAATAAAAAGTCGCATTCTGATATCTGATACATATATTTGTATGCAGATTTTTTAACATTGCAATAATTAATCTCGCATTTTTGTCCATTTTTAATAAATCGTAGTAATAAATGCACGCAATAATTTCAGAATTTACAGTATATCATTGTGTTTTGTTTGTAGATAATTCAATATTAAGAGTGCCAATTCTGTATGGAGACATTGAGTACTTGGATGAGAGTGCTGTATCTACACTATTTCAGAAGGTCACAGACTCATCTAAACCGTGTCCTATGTCAGATTATGAACGACGTTTTCCAACTCATTGTGATGACATAGCATATGTGATAAGACAGTTAGCAGAGAGAAGGATCACAGTAAGTTCTTGAAATTTTACATTGCGTTTAAAAATACCATTAAATGTTTCTTATGTAATAATACATCTGCAGCTTTTTTACCAAAAAATATTTAAATTAAATTGACCAAGTTGTCCGGAAATCATGGAAGTGTTCAGTATTTTCTTGTAAAAAAGAGGCTAAAGATACCAAAGGGACATTCATAAGTCGAAAACTAACTAACAAAGCCATGGCTAAAAAAGAAAAAAAGACCACCAAAAAAACAAACACAAAACACAACATAGAAAACTAAAGACTGAGCAACACGAACCCCACCAAAAGCTAGGGGTGTTCTCAGGTACTCCAGAACAGATCCTGCTCCACATTTGGCACCTGTTGTGTTACACGTGTAAATACAAACCAGCTGTTGATTGTAAGATTCTTCATGAAAACAGTTCCTGGAATAGTTAATCAATTATTTACAAAAGCAACTCTGTCCATCTTACTTTCAAATTAAATTTGCAATGTAAATTATAAATACAGTGTACCTGGCTGCAAATTTCACAGGACTTTATATTATGGTTTCAGTATATCTTTTGATGAAGTCAAGCATATTCACTTTATTGTCGCCTCTGATGTTTTATAAATTCTAAGTAATTTATTAAATAAAGGTATAAGATTATTTAGGTCATCAAAACAAGTATTTTTGTGCTTGTTTAATCATTTGATTTGTATACCGACTAATACTTGAATGTGATTTGTCGGTTAGAATGAGTTCCTTGGTTTAGACTTTGATAGAGCATGTTGCTGGATCTACTCCTGTAACCAATGTAGAAACTATGATGATGTCACTCTGTTATATACAGTATATGTATGATAATAAATTTGAAATTGGCAGAAAATATGAAAAAAATGTTTAGTTGAGAATTTTAAAGATAAAACACACTTTTTGTAGAGGTTTATTCAGTTTGCAAAATGGTTTGTGAGTTAATGGGCCAAGGTAACACATCAACAACCTCTAGAAAAAATGTGTTTAATCCTACAGAAGTTTTTGATTGCGAAGTGATGGTTTTAATGCAGTACAGACTGCTTTTATTGAAGAATTATAGTGCTTTTATGCTCTGGAAAAGATAGATAGTTTATCACAGGCGCTTTAGGATTTTATTGTATTCTAGCAATAATCTTAAGGATTTAAAAAAAAGTTTTTATTACAATGTAATAAAAGAAAGGGCCATTCATATATATTTTTTTTAATCGTGAAGATATTTGCTAGAATAAGTGAAAGAGGGAAAATAAGTTGAAATACTCAAGAATTTTACTTTAAATGAATTTAAAAAAGGGGAGGGGAGGGGTTCATTCCCCAAACACCTGTGAATAAATTAATGGTTGTTTCAGTTGCAATGGTATAGCTTTATTAGTTTCCTAACAAAATATTTTACAAATATTTGATATCCTCCAAATAGTTTTTTTTTTACTGAATTCAGTGGTTTTACTGAGATTTTTACTTGAAATTGAAGTGAGATATCAGTGTTTGATCAGTTAATCATGTTAATAGTCATATTCCATAGCTAAATGAGTTGAACATTTTTTATCTGTGTCATTGCAGTGTTCTTTCCAGGGGTTATAGTGTCATGGTTCCATATTGGTGTTATATCTTTAACCATGGTGATATCTTAAGGTTGCAATTCTGTAAATATAGACAATGCAATTTCCCATAGGAACTCCTTTTTCAGCTAAAACTGTGCCACTTTTACTGTGAAGTTTCGTAAAAAATTATATCCCAGAACGGAAAGTTTATATGCACTACTTTTTTATTCAAAGGTCATGAAGGTCAAAATATAGGGCTGTGCGGCATATTTTCAACATTGATATGCCCTGAACTTCTAACAGTTTAAACTTATACTAAAATTCTATACTACCCCTACCTCCATTTTTGGACGCCTAAGAATTAAATTTTAGGCGCTACCATGTTTTTCTATACTGGTAACATTCCCAAGTTATGTCTCTATGAGATGAAACACAGAGATCATATCTGGGAACCAGTACGTTAACAAATTAACATATCTATAAATATTATATATCTCCCCAAAAGAGGCGTGGCTTGTGAAACAGCTGTATTTACAAAGTGCCACCTAAAGAGATTTGATAGTAGAATGTAGTATGCATGTGATGCTTTAAATTAAGGGAGCCATCATTGTGTTATTTGAAAATACTTGTGAAAAAAGTGAAAGTTTTTGTATGAAAACAATATCTAATATTATTACACATTGAATTATAAGTGCCACTATCAGAGTTTAGGGGGAAAATATGAAGATAGCAAATGGGAAGTCAAAATCATAAGTGGCTATGGATGATTGGAACCTATCAAGCTATTACAGTTAACGGTGCCAAGCTGCAGCTTTTAAAATTGTCAGCTGGAGGTGGTAAATAAAGGCAACAGTAGTATAATACTGTTCGAAATTCATAAATCGATTGAGAAAAAAACAAATCCGGGTTACAAACTAAAGCTCAACTGTGATAGTGACGCTGACACTTTGAAAAGCTGCAGCTTGCCACCTCCAGCTGTGATAGTGATACTGACACTTTGAAAAGATGCAGCTTTCCACCTCAGGTTATGATAGCGACACAGACACTTTAAAACTATTAGTACCAGTATCATATTGAAGGTGGAGGGCTGTACATCCTATCAATATTATAACAGTTTTGGTGAACTGCTGCCTTTTTGTGTGGCAGTGTCACTATCACAGCTGTAGGTGCCAAGCTGCAGCTTTTTAAAGTGTCTGTGTAGCTATCATAACCTGAGTTGGGAAGCTGCATCTTTTCAAAGTGTCAGTATCACTATCACAGCTGGAGGTGGCAAGCTGCAGCTTTTCAAAGTGTCAGTGTCACTATCACAGTTGGATCATCTGAGGTGGTAAGCTGCAGCTTCTTCAAAATGTCAGAGTCACTATCACAGCTGGAGGGGGCAAGCTGCAACTTTTCAAAGTGTCAGCGTCACTTTAATAGTTGGAGCTTATTAGGTGGCAAGCTGCAGCTTTTAAAAGTATCAATTCCACTATCACAGCTGAAGGTGACAAGCTGCAGCTTTTTAAAGTGTCAGTGTCACTATCACAGCTGAATGTGACAAGCTGCAGCTTTTTTAAGTATCAATGTCACTATCCCAGTAGGAGGTGGGAAGCTGTAGCTTTTTAAAGTGTCAGTGTCACTTTCACAGCTGGAGGTGACAAGCTGCAGCTTTTCAAAGTATCAGTGTCACTTTAACAGTTGGAGGTGGGAAGCTATAGCTTTTCAAAGTGTCAGTGTCACTTTCAAAGCTGGCGGTGGGAAGCTGTAGCTTTTCCAAGTATCAGTGTCACTATCACATTTGGAGGTGGGAAACTGTAGCTTTTCAAAGTATCAGTACCACTATCACAGTTAGAGGTGGTAAGCTGCAGCTTTTTGAAGTGTCAGTATCACGATCACAGATTGGGGTGGAAGGATGTACACTATCAAAATTTTAATGCAACAATCATGATTTGAGAGGGTTACCTTATCAAACTGTTACTCCAGATTCACGGCTGGAGGTGGAGGGCTTTTCTCTAAGTTCTGAGGACTAAAATCAATTAAACTATTAGTACCAGCATCACAAATTTAGTCAGATGACTATTTCATGTCACAATATTAATTTCACTACAAAAGATGGAGATAAAGGACTGTATACTATCAAACTGTTTGTATCACTATGCCCGTTGGAGGCAAAGAGCTGTACTCTATTAGTGCCACAATCAAAGACGGATACTGAGGACTGCAATATATATAAGTATCATAATTGAAGGTAGAGGGCTGTACTTTAAGAGCCGCAATTATTCATTGGAATTGAGGGCCGTATCTACCATATCAAACTATTAGTACCAGTATCATATTGAAGGTGGAGGGCTGTATTATTTTAATTTGTTAGTTCACCAATCACAATTTGAGGTTGAGGGCTGTACATCCTATCAAAATATAAGTACCTCTATGACAATTGAGCCTCCTCATAGGGTTTTTGATTATGTGATTACTTGGCCGTTTTTATAGTGATTATTTGATTACCAGACCAAATATTTCATGATTATTTGATTATTTGATAATCCAGGACTGTATTTTTGATTATTTGATTATCTGTTTAAAAAAGTGATTAATGACTATGTGATTATATTGGCAAAAAAATTGTGATTATGTGATTACTTGGACACCCTCATGAGGGGCCTCACAAATGGAGATTGAACACTGCATTCTGTCACACTACTATAGTGCACACATCACAGTTGGTATCAAACTATCAGTGCCAAAATCAAAGTTTGAAAATGAGGACTGTACTCTATTCGAGCCTCTTTGAATCTGTCAAAATACAGTCATGGTTTGGGAAACATCAATGGACTGAATAGCACACTGGAAAAGGGAGCACTTTCTCAGGAGCAGGAATTCATAGGACTTATGAAGCAAAAAACGTTTATTTTAGAATCAGAAGTGTGAACTCAAAATACAAGATGTAGATTTTGAAAACTGTATGAAGTTGGTAGATGACTTGTTGAGTGAAAAACATCAGGTAATATTTGAATTTAAAGTTAATTTAAATACATTGTACTTGTAAAGAATGTATTAATTTTGCATAATGAATGAATTACTTTAAGAAAGAGCTAATACTTTATTGTTAAATGTTAAATATAAATATGAAATATATCAGAAATAATGTATATTATGGGGTGCATTGCATTTGCACCAATTTTTACAAAATTCAATCAAACATTTGCGCTGCAAGGTTACATTTCATTTAAGCCAAATATAAAAACTACATTTGCGCCATTTTACAAGTTACATATAAAGGAAAAGTTAAAATATGCATTGCTATATCGTGAATAAGATTTTTTTCAGAGTATTCCCCCTGGGTAACTTCGTGAGTTCATACTCATTTCTAATATAAAACAGAGAGTCACTTAGGTTTAAATTTATATAGTGTTCATATGTTTGAGGTGTCAAGATGGACATTGTTAATTCTGAGACAAACAGACCATTTGCTCAATTGAATTGTTCCATATTTTTCATTTTGCTTACGAGTATTTTGTCAGAACAAACTTTTGGTTTTACTCCAGTGTTCCTGTATAGTGCTTTCTTTAAAGATTTATGATCACGTTTATTTATAACAGAACTGTGTTTTAACATTATATAATATGAAAAATCTCTTTTCAATAACGTATCAGTGTATAGAGCTTTCATTATGGTTATGATGACTGGTTTCAGATTAATAGTTTTATTATGCTATCAAACTGTGTGTTAAAGTTATTATAAAAAGTCTCTTTTGAATTAAACATTTTTTTATACTATTTACCTGTATCATAGGTGCAAATGAAATTTTTTATGTTTAGTGCAAATGAAATATGGTTTGTGGCGCAAATGAAAGAATTTTTTGGTGCAAATGAAATGCCAATTGGAGCAAAAACAAAGCACTAATATAATGCATCATATGATTTTTTTTGTATTTGATAAAAAAACTGTAAACTAAAGCAATTCAACACACAGTTATTTTTTTACAATGTTTACACTGAACAATGTTTTAGCAGAAAAAAGTGATCAGATATTAACATTTTCATTTTTGTTTTGTTTATTTTGTATATTATTTTGTTAGCAATGGTTAGTTACACATTTTGTTGTATATTTTAGAGTTATATGTGGCCATTCTACCAACCAGTGGACCCAATAGCCTTAGGCCTCTATGATTACTTTGAGATAGTCAAGAAACCAATGGATCTCAGTGCAATAAAGGTGAGAGTAATAAACAAAAACAAGTGCTTTAATATGAACATATATGAGAGAAATAAAGTGTTATGGTGTAACACCACTAATTTGGGCCCATTCAGGAAGCACATACCAGAAAGTAGTACATATTTAACACAAAATAGTTCCTAGGGATGGGTGTAACTTTCAAAATATGTAGAATATTTAGGTAATTTTGGTATCAAATGAAAGCAGAATGACTGGTGATCATTGTAGAACACTTTTTGACTAAAAATTTTGAATAATAAAAAAAATGCATGACATTTTAAAAAGAGGGTACATTTTACCTGTTTGTCAGATCTGAAGTACCTGTTTTGGTACATCCTAAGTTCTGGGAACCAGTTCTTTCTTATATGCCGTTAAAGGTATGTTGATTTTTTTCAGTAAAAGACACCATAAAAAGTTGCTTTGACATGCAATGATTGTCACTTTATTTGAAATTAAAACAAAAGAGCTGTGCCTGCTTGAAATAGAGGAATTTAACATAGAAAGCAATGGTGCCATGAATTAGTGGTGTACTTCCTTATGAGACTTTGTACAACATATTCCATTTTAAACTAAAACATGAAATTTACTGACATATTTGATTTTGTTAACAGGTTATGTGTACTAAAAAATCATAAATAGCTATTGTAAAAATAGAAACAAACTGGCCATAAGATGTTAATAAGTCATAATTGTGTTACCCTTACCCTGGTTAGCTTATGGTAATATACTTATTACTGTTTCAATAATATTAAACAAGGATATTAATTTCATGGTCAAGCTGACAATCAAACTAACTTAGCTTTGATAGTTGTGTACTTTTAGATACTCTGGATTTCAGAATGCATATCTCTTTTTAATTGAATTATTTTGTTTTTCTCATTTTTTGATTTTTGAGACCCAATATTGATATTAAGGCAAATTAAGAGTGTCTTGTGGTGTATTTTTTTTTTATAATTTACCCGACTTGGTGGTCTCTTGGTAGTGTGCCTACCTTGAGTGTTGGAGGATGTTGGTTGATCCCAAGCCGGGTCAAACCAAAGACTTGAAAATTGGTAATTGCCGGTTCTCTGCCAAACACTCAGCATTAGGCAGTAAAGGCAAAGACAGGTTAGTTTCATTTCAAAATAATCTGCACTGGAAAAGGTGACATGTCTCCTTGTGGACTGTAACCTTGTGAACAACCACGTTGAAAATTCAGCTCATCTTGTAAACCAAGTACAAAGCAGGGTTAATATTTAAATCACATTAACATGTTCCGGTCCTGAATATGCATTTAATTTGCCACTGGACGTTAAAAAGCCATCATCATCCTTTTTATACGACTGAAAAAAAATTTTGCGGTCGTATATTGGTATGACGTTGGCGTCGTCGTCGTCGTCCGAAGACTCATTGGTTTCCGCACATATAACTTTAGTTTAAGTGAATGGATTTCTATGAAATTTTACCATAAGGTTCAATACCACAAAAGGAAGGTTGGGATTGATTTTGGGGGTTATGGTACCAACAGTTAAGGAATTAGGGGCCAAAAAGAAGCATTTTTCTAGTTTCCAGACAATCACTTGTGGATGGTGTATGGATCTCTCTGAAATTATACCACAAGTTTCCATACCACAAAGGGATGGTTAGGATGTCCTTTGGGGGGTTATGGCTCAAACCGTTTAGAAATTAGGGGCAAAAAAGGGGGAAAACAAAGGTGTCCTGGTTAATGGACAAAAACTTTAGTACAAAACAATAATTTAAAGCAGTGTAAGGGAGGTAAATCAAATACATCATTTGAATTACCCCCCTTACACTTCTTTTAAATTATGTATAAAGTAATGATTAATGAACTATTAAGACAATTTAAAAGCAGTGTAAGGGAGGTAAACCAGATACGTTTTGATTACCTCCCTTGCAATGCTTTTGAATTATGTTTAAAGAAATGCATATTTAGAAAGGAAGGCCAGTAAAAATATCTGCAAATGTTGCATCTATTTTTTTTTTACAAAAAATCCATATGAAAGATTTATTAGGGGGGTAAAAAGAAATTGTGGGGGGGTCATTTTTTTCTCATTTCAGATTTCAGAAATTAAATTCTTCAAATATAATTGTTTCCAAAAAAAAGGGGGGGGGGGGGGGGGGGGGGTTAATACGCAACAGCATAGTGTATTGCACAAAAGCAAAAAAAAAAGAGGGGGGTAATTTTTTTATTTTTTTTGTGGGGGGAGGGGGGATCAATTCGCAACAGCAAAGTGTATTGCATAAATATAAATTCAAATCATATAACCAATTCTAAGTTCTTTGACTACAGTTATTCTGTTTCAGAAACCTTTTATATGTCAAATATTTAATTACAATCCAAATTCAGACCTGTATCAAGCGCGAATATTGCGTCCATTTTTGCCCCAACTGTTCAGGGTTGGACCTCTTAGGTCGTATCCAGCTGCGCTCGGCAAAGCAATTTATTTATCATTAATTATTTGACCATGTTTTTTTTCAGAATAATTTAGAATGTTGTCTATACAAATCAGTAGATGAATTTAGTGGTGACATGCAACAGCTCTACCAAAACTGCTTTCTATACAGTGAACCAGATACTGAGATTTATAGGATGGCAAAACAGTTAGAAGAATACTTTGAGAAGGCAATGGAAACAACCAAAAGTGATGAACCAGTGGGAATGGATTCACCTGCTGAAAATTCTTCTTCAGGAAAGGAAATGGCTTCAGCAATGGAAAATTTACAACTGGAGGTGAATTACGATTCACAGTGGCGTTGTTTTTCGCACAGTTTTGATTAAGTGTTATTATATTTAAATAAATGTTTACACCGATTTATTCTTGGTGTTTTGACTGGTTCACAAAGTAATATACACTACAGCTGAAAAAGATTTTTGCTTTTTATTCCTGTACACAGGGGAACAGGTTGCAAAAACTGGTTGTCAAAACTTCCAATTCCTGCATACTTTCGCATTGACAATTTTGATACAAGCTTTTGTACTAACATTTCTATAAATTTAGATGAAAGGTACCAATTTGAGTGGACATTGATTGTCTGACCACTATAGACAGGTGGAATATGCAAAATTCTTGTGAGCTGTATTGGGGAAATTTTGTAGAAAGCAGGCCTCTACAATAACTTTTTTTCCAACTTGTCCAGTAGGACAAGTACATACCAAAACTTACTTGTCCGAATGAAATTGTAACTTGTCCAACAAAAATCTTAATAATAACCTTTTTTGCATTTTAAGATGATTCAAGGAACAAAATGAATTAAAACAATAGAACAGAATTTGATTTATATCTTTTGAAATACCTTTTAAAAATATGAGTCAGAACAACTGAATCTAGTAATGTCACAAGACTTAAGTTCTAGTTTTCATCAATGCCAAAGTCTCATTAGACTCTACACATGAGGCACCGTCTGATAGGCCTGTCAATATCCACTCATTGGATTTGTATCCTGGTTTTTTAATTTGAAAAAAGTTTATTCAAATTCAATCAATAAAAAAAAAAAGAAGATGAGGTATGATTGCCAATGAGAGTACTCTCTGCAAGAGACCAAATGACACAGAAATTAATAACTATAGGTCACTGTATTGCAAGTATTGTTTTTTCTTCTATATATGATCAAATATGATTTGGGAATTTTATGGTAAATAATTTCTTCATTTTTATTTAAAAAATATTTTGTTAAAAAAAAATAGGGTATGGTATTTATTATAAAGCAACAGAATAAGGTAGGAAAACGAGGTTACTGATTTGTCTTGGTCCCGAAATGTCTCCTGTCTCCTGCGTTGCCAGAATGTCTATTAATCATGTTTATTAAATATGTCTCCTAGGTGCCAAACTGTCTATTAAAATTGGAGCCGAATCGTTTTGGAGCTGGTGACGAACTGTTTTGTAAAGTTACCTTCCTTATCTACAAAGAGCATCGCTGATTCGGATCAGTAAGACTGGTTTCCGAGAATAGTATGCCTTTTACCTGTTTAAAAGTACCTGACAAAGAACCAGTTTTAAATTATCGATTGCAAGTAAACATGTCAAATTAATACTTGTGTTTATCTTCTTTTCTTGTTTTTTGTTTATAATTACTTTGTTCATCAAAGTTGGATTAAATTTATTTTCTGCTTAATAATTTAACTTGTCCCGTCGGACAAGCTTGATATAGCTTTTACTTGTCCGACCTTTTTAGGCAGTTAAGCTGCCTTATGCGAGCACCCTAGATTTGTGTTCTACCCAATAAATGCTGAAATACATGCCATTGTTATTATCTAGCTGGCTATTATGTTATTTATAACTAATTGTACATTTTTTTAATACTTTTATTTCTGGAATACAAAAAATATGACCAGAAAAACCTTAAATGATCGTCGAACTACCCAAAACTTTTGAAGTTGCACATAGGAAGTAGTGCTCAATAGAAATCCGTACGTAGTTTATTATCCCCTGTGCTTTTGGCTACGATGTCAAAGAACAATTGTATGAAATATTTCATCGCGGAAAATCTATATTTACAAGTCGTTTATATTTCCCAAATGGCAAAATGCGCAGGAATATTGTTCATGTACAACAAATCTCTATGATAGAGGAAATAAAGTTATATAAGTGGGTGGTAATTTCTAACTTATCTTGCCAAATAAGGTTGTTGTTATTTTATGAATGAAACGAGGTCATGAAAACAGATGTGGAAATCGACGTTGATGGGATGTTTTAAGTAATGTGGACAACTCGTCCCCGAGACAAGTCGGACCGAATCCACTCAAACCGTCTAAGAAGACAACTTTGACCGTTTGTCAGATTTACTTAGGGTTTCATAAAATATTAGACTAACATGTCTAGCGGAGCCATTTATCTTTTGTTTGTGCATTGGGGTCTATTTAGGGGTATTTGGAGGGGCCTGAAGAAGGGAGGGGTTTACTATAGAACCCTATGGGATTTTATTTTTTTAAATTTTCAAATGACTATTTCTCGAAAACAGTAGGTGATAGACACATGCAGTCTTCAGTAATGAGAACAGGACAATACAAAAAATCAACCAAAATATAGGGTGAGTCCCTGGGGGTCATCCCAACCCCCTTTAATTTGAAAATGTACTTTTATCTTGTAAACCATCGCGATCCCCACCCCTAAACAATATACATACTTGAATGGGACAATTAAAAAAATCAAATGAAAATAATTTGGGGGAGTCCCCAGTGTCGTCCCACCCCCTCCTGTTTGAGAACTTGGAAATGGTCAAGATCCCCACCCCTAAACCATATATATTCATGTATGGGACAATAAAACAAATCAAAAATGAAATATAGAGTGAGTCCCTGGGGTCACCCCATCCCCTCCTGTTTGAGAACTTGTAAACAGTCGAGATCCCCACCCCTAAACCATATATATTCATGTATGGGACAATATAACAAATCAAATGAAATATATGGGGAGTCCCTGGGGTCACCCCAACCCCTCCTGTTTGAGAACTTGGAAATGGTTGAGATCCCCACCCCTAAACCATATATATTCATGTATGGGACAATAAAACAAATCAAATGAAATATAGGGGGAGTCCATGGGGACACCCCACCCCCTCTTGTTTGAGAACTTGTAAACAGTCAAGATCCCCACCCCTAAACCATATATATTCATGTATGGGACAATATAACAAATCAAATGAAATATTTGGGGTCCCTGGGGTCACCCCACCCCCTCCTGTTTGAGAACTGGGAAATTGTCGAGATCCCCACCCCTAAACCATATGTATTCATGTATGGGACAATATAACAAATCAAATGAAATATAGGGTTGAGTCCCTGGGGTCACCCCACCCCCTCCTGTTTGAGAACTTGTAAACGGTCGAGATCCCCACCCCTAAACCATATACATTCATGTATGGGACAATAAAACAAATCAAATGAAATATAGGGGGAGTCCCTAGGGACACTCCCGCCCCTCCTGTTTGAGAACTTGTAAACAGTCAAGATCCCCACCCCTAAACCATATATATTCATGTATAGGACAATATAACAAATCAAATGAAATGTATGGGGAGTTCCTCGGGTAACCCCACCCCCTCCTGTTTGAGAACTTGGAAATGGTCGAGATCCCCACCCCTAAACCATATATATATTCATGTATGGGACAATAAAACAAATCAAATGAAATATAGGGGGAGTCCATGGGGACACCCCACCCCCTCTTGTTTGAGAACTTGTAAACAGTCAAGATCCCCACCCCTAAACCATATATATTCATGTATGGGACAATATAACAAATCAAATGAAATATTTGGGGAGTCCCTGGGGTCACCCCACCCCCTCCTGTTTTAGAACTTGGAAATTGTCGAGATCCCCACCCCTAAACCATATGTATTCATGTATGGGACAATATAACAAATCAAATGAAATATAGGGGAGTCCCTGGGGTCACCCCACCCCCTCCTGTTTGAGAACTTGTAAACGGTCGAGATACCCACACCTAAACCATATTTATTCCTGTTCATCATTTCAAAAAGATTTGAATGACATACAGGGTCAATCTCCTTGGTGTCACATATGCATATCACTTTACCAAACCAAACCAATATGAACTGGACTTTGCCCAATGTCAGGAGACCATGGGAATGACGATTATGGGGGCTTTGTTTGGGAGACTTCGTAACGGCATCCTGTTACAATTATTTCTTGTTTATTATAAAAAAATTTTGATCCAAAAAATGAGTCTAGATTATTGAAGTTACTTTAATTGTTTATTAAATTATTTCTGAGCCTATAATAATTTTCATTTATAACTCATTTTAAAGAAAACATATAAATCTTTCAAGCAGTGTAAAGCCCGAGAATGTTTGACCAACTGTTTTATAATCACCTGTCATTTTATCCAAACTTGGTATGGAGTAACATCATGCACTTGGGGTTGAAGATGGGGGTCATTTACATTGATATATGAGTTGCTTTTGAAAACCTTGATGAAATTTTAATTAATTTGCCTTAATAATCAATTCATTTAATGAACATAAATGTACAATATACGAATGATTAATGTTTGTTCTTTCAAATCTTAAAAGAAAATTGAAGCAACATTGCCACAGTTTTCATAATTACGTTTGCCTTGGTTTTTGGTTAATTGCCTACAGCGCTTACAGTGCTTTGATTTTCCTCTGGTACCGGACAATCGGACAAGCGTTATTGTCGAGCCCTGGAAAGACATAACACTGCATCAATTATGGGTATTTTTCTAAATGTTAGATAATAATTACACTGTACTTTAAATTAAGGTATTTTCCATGTAAGAGTATTTTCCTTAATTAATATTAATTTTATTTTTTTCATTCAAATCCCGAAGAGTGAATGATAAAAGAGTCATCCTATTGTCTTTCAATTTAAAATTTGCTATTTTCTAAGCATTTCCGTTCAGTATTAATAAGAAGATGTGGTATGAGTGCCAATGAGACAACTCTCCATCCAAGTCACAATGTATAAAAAGTTAACAATTTTAGGTCTTCAAGTTCTTTATGGTTTCAATACTCTCAAATGTTTTTTTTTTTTTTTGGTTGACATAAGTCAGGAGCATATCACTAACAAAGGTTATACCAGACACATATGTCATGCGAGATGAACTCATGTTGTCAAGTTATATATAATTAGGGCCTGTTATATATAGCTTACTCTATTGTATATGTTTACTCATTGTTGAGAGCAATACAATGATTTTTAGTTAGGGAACATAAATTCATTTAATTTGGACTCTGGTGGATAATTGTTTTGTTGGCAATCATACCACATATATATCTAATATGTTCATATCAGTAATAACTTTTACCATGTTTACACTTGAAACATTCTTGTTTACTTCTACATATCGTAATTAAAAAACGTTATAAACCAATCCAAAATGGAACTGTAATTAAAATAATATCTGATACTTTTAATTTGTTTTAATATTTGATTTTTTCTTCACAGGATAACAGTATAAAAGGAGTATACCATTGGAGTGGTGATGAAAATATGACTAAATATGACATGGCTTTAGTAATGGCAGAAGTGTTCAGTCTTCCTTCAGATCATATTCAACCAGACAAAAAGCCTTCACCTGGAGCCTCTAGACCATTTAATTCTCAGCTTAGTTGTCAGAGACTGAACGACCTAGGAATAGCAAAAAATAGCCAGTTTAAAAGCAAGATTCTTAATGTATTGAAGCCATATTACAAGACATGATTTACTTTTATTTTGATACTATAAGTTCAGAAATTATTGTGAGGTTTTTATTTATGCGAATAATGCGACTGGGTGAGTATCTCAATAATATATATATAAGAAATCGCATTATGATATCTGATGCAGATTTTTCTGAAATCGAAATAATTAATCTTGCATTAGTGTCAAAATTGTAATAATAAATGCACGCAATAATTTCTGAATTTACAGTAAGTTAAATCTAATCTGCATCACTATTACCTTCATTTTTAAGGCAAAGTTAACATATATTAGGTAAAAATTTCAGAAATTACAACTGGTGAAGTATAAGTAGACTGTCCACTGTAGATTGGTGATTGATACAAAATTCATATCAGTCTTAGACTAAGATATTGAATTATATTAATAGATTTTTAAACACCTTAGGTGTTTGTCAATATAAAATATAAACCAACTTAATTTTGCTGTTTTTTTGCCCTTTTCAGTTGACTTCACAACAATTTATGTTCAGAAAATGTTAACTTTGATAAAAGAGAAAATCCTTGTTTGACAATTTTTTCACAATATGTATTAATATTATTTTTATATTTAGGGAAGTTTGAAAAACAAATTAATTTATACTTGTTCACAGTAACCTACTTGTCGAAAAAAGAGTTATGAAAATGCTAGAAGAAATGATGAAGCATTTGAAGATCAATAAATGTGAATGTCAAAAGGAATGCTTTATTTTTAATTATATTATTTGATTTTAATTTTACTTTTTAATTTGACTTGTTTCAAGAATATTTGTTTTTGTATTATCTGTCTTTTGCCCTTTTTGCCACTGATTATTACAAAATTAAGATATTTGTCATATGTGATTCAGGATGTTTGTTGCTTTATTGTTTGTTAGCATTATTCTTTAATCTGAAGTAGAAATAAAATGGTCATGATGGTTTTTTAATGGGGGTAAAATTCTGTTATATATATATTACTTTTACATGTTTTAGTGTGCTGATTTTCTTTTATTGATATTTGTATTGAAAATAAAGTTCCAATGTGTCATTTTTGTTTGTATGTGTTCATGTTTATGCTTTTTTCGCTTTTTGTGTTAAAATTATCAATTTTGTGCATCCTTTATTATGTATGAGCCTCCTCATGGGGTTTTTGATAATGTGATTACTTGGCCGTTTTTATAGTGATTATTTGATTACCAGACAAAATATTTCATGATTTTTTTATTATTTGATAATCTAGGACTGTATTTTATTATCTTGTTTAAAAGAATAATTAATGATTATGTGATTATATTGGCAAAAAAATTGTGATTCTGTGATTACTTGGACACCCCCATGAGGGGCCTCATGTATTACTGAAGGTTTGTATCACAACTAATTTGTAACTTTTTGTTTTCTTAGTTTGTCAGATTATAAACGTATGATAGGGTATGCTTTTACGATTACGTCTATGTAAACTGTCAATTTAAAGATTGTAAAGAAAAAGATTTTCAAAATTGTGTAAGTAAAGTAAAATTATTATAATATCTGATCAAATAAATTTGATAAACAAAACAAATGCAAAAATTTAATCATTGAAATGGATTAGCCCTTCAAGAAAGAAATAAATCTTCACTTTTTTTTATTCTTTTCAATTTGAATATGGCTTAAGTCATTTTAAGTCTTTTTGCATGATAACTGAATAGTGATTTGCAATGAGCATGCAGGCACAAATAGATATAAGAAGATGTGGTATGAGTGCCAATGAGACAACTTTCCATCCAAGTCAAAATTTAAAAAAAGTAAACCATTATAGGTCAAAGCCTACATTAGATAAAACTTGTTATTTTATAATTACTAATTTATTTTACGATTTGTTTGTAAAGTGGGTGTGTGTTACTTTAGAAAATTATATACAAGTACAGAGAAATACAGTTCCCACTGTAAACCAAAATGATTTAAATGATGTGGAAATTTATAGGTTAGTAGAGAGTTATATTATTATATGGAGGATTATTTAAGGACAGATAATAAATAATTTATGAATTATCTTTGTCCTCAAAATTATTAATCTCTTTTAAGCTCACCTTGCCAAAAGGCATTTTCTGATCACCTGCAGTCTGTCATCATAGTCATCCTTTGGTCTACAATCATCCGTTAACTTTCACAAAAATCTTCTCCTGTGATATAACTCGACCAATTGGAACCAAACTTCACCATATTATCATCATTAGGGTACCTAATTCAACAAATGTGTTGAATAATCCTGTTTGCCAATCAACACGGCTGCCAAGGTTAAGTATATACCATATCGGTAAATTCAAGGTTTCTCTATTATTTTAAAAATGTTTTAGATAAAGGAAACTTGAAAGGGCATTCAAAAATTACAGAATATAAAGATCTACCAACTGTTTGTTAGGACAGACATTTTAAAATGTCTTCTTATAGGTGGTTTTGCCTTTAAATTAAGAAATGCAATTTTGGTTTTTTTGGAAACTTTAATATACATTGTGGGGTTAAGTTAAACTTTGGTTTCTGTAGACCAACTTTTAAAGTTTCAATTAAGGAGAAATCTTCTACTTTGAAATCTGTTTCATGCTAGTATGAATACTAACATTAGCAACGCTTTTTGTTTCTTCTAAGAAATAATAAGATACTCCGTTTATTGTGCATTAAAAGTTACACACCATTGATGGGACCATGTGTTCAACGTGTGGAGGTCACTGCTCAGAGTTTGAAAACACCCAGATATGTCATCAATTTGTTTGACAAGGGAAGTATCATCAGCAAACAGTTTAATATTGCTGATAATTCCATCTTTAATATCATAAACATAGATAAGAAAACACAGTTTTGATTAAGACGAAAAAATTACATGGTTTGATAATACAAATAATTACCATCAAAACACAATTCTCTTTTTAATTTCTTGTCATGGTTAGAAAATACATTATATAACACCATTACAAACTCAATCCCAATAGGTTGAGTATCCATAAAACAAGGTTCAACCCGATTTTTCTTACAATGTCCTGTATGAAGTCATGAATATGGCAGTTGTTATCAAATAGTCCGTTTATATGTTTGATGGCGTTTTTTTTGTTGCAGTTCAGTGTGTCTGATGTTCCATTGATATCGCTTATAGTTGATGTGTTTCCCTCGGTTTTGGTTTTCGACCCGGATTTGTTTTCGCATTATCAATTTATGATTTTTGAACAGTAGTATACTACTATTGTCTTTATTCAAAAGAGATAAACTATGGAAATGATTCAAGGAGCAATAATCAACACATAATTAAAAGGAAAGCAATATAATCCTTCACTTTGTGTGTTTTTTTAGTATTGCATGTTTTTTGTTCTTCAAAATTAGAGTTTCACATATAACAAGATAAATTCCCGTGTTATTAATGTTGTTATTTTTTGATTAATTTTCTGCACAATACTGAATTGTCTTAGAGTAATTATATTCGATTAAAAATCAATGTGAATGGGATAGAGAATATCGTAACTTTACTGTCGGGGTGGATGGAATACACGTTGTTTTGGAAATAATAACAATAAATTTTCCTCAGTCGAACCTCTTTTAGTTTGAATCATTAAACATTATTAGAAAAAGAACTACAATATGATAAGATATCTTGATTACAACGAGTCATATGTGTTTGAACAAAAAAACTTACAGAACATTTAAGTACAGTTCAGTAAATAGCACATATCATATGGCCTTTTTAATATCACGAACATTGCTCGAGGGATTACAGAGGCAGATTTAGATGGGCCCAGGGTTCCCGCCCTCCTTTTGTGGAAAAAATGAGGTTGATTATATAGGATATCACTAAAGCATGACTGTACCATGTTCCCTTTATGAAAATTTCTTGATCCGCCACTGGATAATATTGGTTGAGGGTTGATACGGTGTGGGATATTGTAAAAAGTCATATACACTTCATAATATACTTCAAGTATATGTTGTTTTTATGTGACATGACAATATACAGATTAAGGGTTTGATAAAGCCTTTTCAACAGTGACTGATATCGATGACGTAACGTCATACATATTAAAGGTGTGATAAAGCCTTTGCAACCATGACTGATATCGATATCATCACAGATGACTGATACAGCACGATAGCCACTGACCGTATTACATATACTATTTATCTGTATTTACTACGAAGTATATAATAAATACATGTATATGTGTACTATATTTGTATTATGTAAGAGACGCTTACCCTGCCAATGCATCTAGTATCGCTCCATTTGGATTTTAGATCGGTCCCTCAATTTATTTTTGTTTCCGTGAATTGTTTCTTCTTAATCAAATTTTATAAGTTACCTTTGATGTATTGATTTTCTTTTGCCTTGACAAAAACACTTAAGAGTTTATGTTTCTAAAACATAATATTGACATTCGGACTATTATCATTCGTTATAAATAAACATAACGGAAAAACAAACTACGAAACATCAGCTAAAAAGTCACAGTAACCAAGGAAACGGGACGTGACCACTGTTTCGGAGTTTGTGAAGACGATAGAACATTTAATTTTTTTATTTATTTGATAACCGGGAGATAATTCAATATGATTCGTTTACATTCGGCCTAATGAACTAGCACGTTAAAAAAAACCGACTCACTTGTCTCCATGAAATGATGTCAATACATATTTTTTGGCGCTGCACAAGGTCTTCCGCTCTTGCACGTTGCTATTTTACTCTCATTTCAATTAAACAAAGAGACGCAGTTCAAAAACTAATCGTGCACACCTTCTTTAATACATTTTATACCAGGATGTATTCTTTATTTATAATTCTTCTACATATCAGAAAATAATTATGTTTAGCTCTCCTTCAATTTAAAGAAGTGGGTATCCGTGTAGTTGCATTTTATTTTTGCGTACTTACAAACTAGTTTTAACTCGGGTAATAGGAATGGTCTTTGGTGCTGTTAAATGACTAGTATCTCTTCGGTGATGATTTGCCCTTCATGTTTTATTTCAAGTTATAAGTTATAAGTTCGTAGTTTGTTCAATTCATAGATATGTCGATTAATTTAGAAGTTACGCAGTGTGTACATGTATCTTAGTCATCCGTTGAAACCTGATGTCACTATTTAACAATGGCTTTGGTTTTGCTCGTATCTGCTGAAAAAAGTAAAATCACAAAAATACTGAACTACGAAGAAATTCAAAACGGAAAGTCCCTAATCAAATGGCAAAATCAAATGCTCAAACACATCAAACGAATGGATAACAACTGTTATATTCCTGACTTGGCACATGCATTTTCCCATATAGAAAAGTGTTTACTTTGACAGCGATCTATAAGTTATTAATCTTGAAGAACTACAAGGTATGGATCTTTGAAAACGGTAAAAGAAAAACGATAGATTCCAAATGGATCATGCAATGGTTAAGCTTCTATTAATAATCACACGATTCTACACATTCGTTTTTCTAATAGAATCATTAAGATTTCTTTAAATGTTCACATAATGATATAAATAAAGGCAATAGTAATATACCACTTTTAAAAATTCATTAATCGATTAAGGGAAAACAAATGAGAGTTAGAAACTAGTACGTAATTCGAGAGAAAATATATCAACCAAACAAATTGCACCAGAAAAAATAGGGACATAGAATTGAAGCAAAAGTTATTAAACTGGATTGTCTTATTCCTCATAATTTACAAAACAGAGGGTTTGAAAGGACGCTTTTTAAATTTTTAATTCAACAAATGACATGCATAAGCATATACAATGTAAAATCTGTAAAGTACATTAACAAAATCATTGAAAGATGAGACATACAATGTGCTGTCTTCAAATTTCATATAATATAAATATAACATACGCATGTCTATGCTCAAATCAATATTTCGATACGTACCGGAAACATCTATTTAGTACGTTATTTTATGACAGTGATAATTTGGGTAGGAATCTGGAGAATCATACTTTTCATCAAACAATTATTGTATATTGACGATTTACGATTAACAGTTTAGATTATTCAATTGGAATTGGAGCAAATTTTAGGAAAATTAATAGGTTGACAATTACCGATGCAGTTAGGTTCATACGGCGAGTTGCGTTCGTATGCCATTGTTTTTGAAATAATGTATTGATACATGTTTATTGTTCTTTAACGTAAAGCGTAAGATTCATAGTGTCTATTCGGTTGAAATCCGAAATATGATTATTAGTCAGTACTGGATTAACAACAAGAATATATATAGAAAATAAAGAAAACTTGAAAAAAACTCTTTGCGTTTTTAAATTCAAATTTTTCAGAAGCCGAATTTACCCCAGTGGATAACTATTAAATTTGACTGGAAGACGAATGAAGCATTTAATTCATTGCTAAGCCTTGAAAGAGCGATTCAGGTTAAAATGGCCTTTTAATCTCACAATTGGTTTACTAGTGACCTTAATGTATATCTCTTACAAGCAAATAATTACCAGATGGATTTGATAGGGATATATATATCTCCAACTTGATCTGTGTAAAGTATGGAACTTGTCATTATTATGATATAGTTGAAGAAAACATGAAATTGACAATTTTATTAGATTTTAACGGGAATTTTTTTTTAAATTCAAATAAGAACACCATTATATTACTTTAACAAGTTTTGTTAGTACAAAAAGTATCCCTCATTTTATCATAATCCATTTCATTATAAAACGACCCATTTAACGTACAATAAGATGTCAAGATTTCATATTTGATCAGAAAAAGCGATCATCTATAAATTCTCACCAGTAGCTGAAATGAAAAGCAAAAGCAAAATTAATATGGTACACAAAAAACTTATATCGGAGGCGATACTTTTTTGTATAAAAAAGGGGCGAAAGATACCAGAGGGACATTCAAACTCATAGATCGAAAATAAACTGACAACGCCAAGGTTAAAAAAGAAAAAGACAAACAGACATATAAAGCTTCATATTTCAGAAGTTAAAATACTTTATCTCTATGTTTTGTGCATATTTTTTTTTTCTCAATGTTCAAACATTGTTTCTCAGATACTATAAGCAGAATGCTAACAATATTTGTTGTTTGAAAGTGTTCGATATATATGCATATCTGGCAAGTTTAATCTGTCATTAGACTTATTTCTATTGTTAATAAGTTTTTGGAGTATGCCTTATTTCTTATAGGTTGCACTTTGTAAATACAGCTGTTTCATAAACCACGCCTCTTTTGGGGAGATACATAATATTCATAGATATTTTCTTTTGTTTACGTACTGGTTCCCAGATATAATCTCTATGTCTCATCTCAAAGAGACATAACTTGGGAAAGTTACCAGTATAAATGCAAATGGACGACAGTGGAATTGAATTCTGAGTAAGACATTAAGTGAAGGGAGTGGTAGTGCAGCATTTTAGTATAAGTTGAAACTCTTAGAAGTTCGGGCCATATAAATGTTGAAAATATGCCGCACAGCCCTATATTTTGACCTTTGAATAAAAAAGTAGTGCATATTAACTTTCCATTCTAGGCTATAATTGTTAACAAAACTGCATAGTAACAGTGATCCAATTTTAGCCGTAAACGGAGTTCTTATGGGAAATTGTATTGTCTATATTTACAGGAATGTAACCTAAATACAATAATTAATAGGTTCACTACATATTGTATATGATATTATTGTAAAGTGTACATGTCTGCCTGACAGGTTCCATCTGATCTTGACCTTGTTTATAGGTCAATGAACAGTGTTTGTTGTCTAGTATGCTTTTCTGATACTGTGGAAATATTTTCTTCATAGATACCAATTTTCCTGGTTTGAGGAAAACTTATATTTTCTCAAATATTTGACTTTGTGGAACTGACAAAGTCTGTTTACAAGCCTTTTGAAAGTATGTTCTTCGGCGGACATTTAAATTACAAGTTTTACTATGTCAACGAAATCCACGAAAATTGGTATACTACAGTACTGTATTCTGATAATATACATGATAAATGGTGTATTGAAACAACTTTATTTGGTGTATGGATAGTTGCAAGATGCACATGTTTTTCTTGTTGGCTTTTTCTTACCTTGACCCCATTTTTACTGTTCTTTGATTAAAGCAAGGTTTCTCGATTTTATGTCTGTTACTCTTATACCGTATGCAATATGTCAACTATATAAAGTATATGAAAGGATGGTCTCATTATTGGGTAATGGAATGAATTGAATATTTGATGATAATTATAACTATGTGTTTTAGTGAATAAATGGACAACTATGTGTTATACATGTTATATATAAAACAGGAAGGACCTACAGTACGGAAGTAGTTCAGTTCAACGTAGATTTTTTCGTGTCACTTTTTTTGTTATATCCGTAAATATATGGTACAGGTACAGTTATATTTTATTGATGTTATGGCTAGGGTTGGTTTCAATCATTAATTGGAGTGATAAACCATTTCTACAAAGAATTAACCATCAGTATAAGAAATAAAAAAAACAATTTATTGACGTAGAACCCTAATATTTCTGGGTGTTTTATTTGAGAATCTATAAAATATATCAACCACACACATGGTTTCTGTTTTAGAACTGTAATGGTTTTAATGATACCTTTCTGAAACAGTTCTAGAAAGGAGTCAAAAGAGAAACAACAAAATCTGTCTCAATTGAAACTCTTGGGGACTTTAGATTGTGCTTTGTTATGGCAAACATTCGGTTACACTAGGTTCACAACATATACAGTTTGATATGCCTGGGCTTAAAATCATGAATGGTTTAGACAGGTTTCCGGTTTTTGCAAGATTCAATTTACACATATTTCACTTTATACATTTTGTTTTCGTATGAAGTAAAAAGTGTGCATTTAAATTGGCAAAGAGAAGAGAGAAGAGAAATTAAATGAATGTTTTTGTGTGAAAATTGCCGAAAAATTGTAAGATACTTTTTTCAGAACCTTAGTTATACATGTTATATGCAGGAGACTGTTGGTCTAATAACGAAAAAAGAGAAACATAAGCGCCCAATTACTACAAAAAAAACCATTTACGGTATAACAAAACAGGAAGTGATTGCAGATCGAAAAATATGAAATACATTACAACTTATCATAAACAATTTTCAGATGAATTATCACATCATACTGTAACACAAAAGTAAAATGGAACTAATAACATTCATGCTCAGTCAGTAAAATAAACATTTAAAGTGTCGTCAAGCAGAAAGAGGATTGACAAAAATATCATCTTTTACCACTACGGCGTGTCAGTCCAAGTATTAACTTTTTTCTACACACAAAAGCAAAGCCACGAGCGTCAAGGTGATAGCAGTATACCACTCGCTCAGTGAATGGGGTCGAGGTTGTTGTTTTTCGGACAAAAAACGACTGCAAAGGACAATTCTGAAAAGAATCACGTTCACTGCAACTAAAATGTGTAAAGCAAAAGTGTTTATATTGAATTGAAACTGACAAAGAAAACACTGGTACTTTAATATATCAAGATACTTTTTATTCATATTCTACGTATCATTAACGTTGTTGATTTTAACGAATAGTTGTATCCTCTCCAACAAGGCCATACCATTCCTTTAGATTTGAGTTTGGTTTCGCCTTTAAGATAGGCTCCGTTTAGATTTGATTGATAACACTTGTTATACCAGTATCCTCCATTGTAAGAATTCGCACAGTTGATGTGGTGGTTATCATTGTCCTGGTCGGTAGTCGAGAAAAGAATGCCATTATGACCAGATAAGCAATCTCCTGTAACAGACGAATTTCAAACTGTAAGACTGCATTCAAATCTTACTGCATGTTCATTTTACCTTTGCTTTTTGTCCGTTTAATTTTTAAAAAAGTGGTCATAGTTTCCACTGCAGAAGTTGTTTTCCAGTTTTAAGGTTGATGGGAAAAGGAAATAATTACTGTGTAGAATAAACTCAAGCAAGTTGAACGATCACTGTGTTTTGTTCGGAGTCTGACTATAATATTTACCGCGTGCATACATGTACATGGATTTATAGAACAAGGCATTATGTTGATGATGGTACGCTTCATGTGCAGGGCACCTTAAACGCATTTTCAGCACGATCATATGTTTATGTAATATGTTTGTGTTATATGAATATTAGAGCAATACGCTGAGCCAGATGTTTATTCTGTCAGTGTACAAGGTAAAACTCCACAGGAAGACATTTATTTTATTGATTTTGTATTTACATTGTGTCATAGATCAAATTTATTCGTTCAGTGTATGTTCTCTTCTGTTAATGTGTCTTTTGATTGAGTTTAGCCATTTCAATTTATATTTTAGAGTGTGTCTTTTTTATGTTGTAGTGTTACACTATTGTTTCAGATAAGGGCGAAGGTTAGTACCTATTAAAAAGTTTAAACACGATGCAATTGTTTGCACATGTCATTTTTGGGGACCTTTATAGAAGCTGTTCGGTGTTAGCCAAGGCTCCGTGTTGAAGACCGTACTTTGACCTATAATGGTTTACTTTTACAAATTGTGACTTGGATTAGAGAGTTGTCTCATTGGCACTCTTACCACATCTTCGTATATCTATGTAAGAAAGCATGATTATGAAATTAATAACCAGTCATTTCTGAGGCGTTATGGTACCGAACTTTGCCACATAAGTTGTAAATGTTAACAGTTTTTATATGTGTGTTTTTTTAATTTTTTTATTTGTTTATTTTTGTGAGTAGTTTTTCTTCATCAACTGAAATTTTTGAGATACACAAAATTTACTCGTTTATCAAATAGGAAAGTTATTGTTTAAACATTTTTAAGTTTTTATCTGGCTTTTGGGCATTTTTTTTTTCTTTTTCAGTTAAACCCAAATTGCTTGGTCTTTTTATTCCATAGACGGGAACATTCTAAACAGCGCACTACAGTAATGGAAATGTAATATGATTTATTGTAAGTACATACTAGTACCTGCATTTCCACTATAACCACTAATTGTCAGTTTGTATTTTGATTTTGCATCTCCAACTGAAAACTTCCTATATAAAGCATATCTGGCCTCTCCGTCGAAATCCGCAAGATCTATTCTTAATTCAAAGTTACCTCCGGAAGTTAAAATATGCATTTTCTCATTACCTAGAAACGAAACATATTCACGATAAATAATAAGCATGAACAAATAATGTACAAAATACAATGAATTTACATTAATGATCAAGATTAAATTACATGAATTAAGATACCTGAAACAAGAACACTTAAACCTGTAAGACATAAAAAATCCTATATGAATATATAATGAAAAAGGAATTCCAGAAAGTCAAAACTAACATCTATTTAGGACGGTTTATGTTCATTTTATTCTATTTTAATACAACACTATAACATATTCTCTAAGCTATCATTAAAGGGTCACATAACAAAATAGTATTTGAAAAAAACCAAACCCAATTTGAGGAAAGTGTTTAATAAAAATTACACTTTTAGTATGAACCTACCAAGCCAGTGTTCTCCTTTAAAATTACCAAACCCGTGTTCATATTCTTTCCAGGTTCTGTTGAAATCTATTTTTCAATTAAATCGTCTTTGAATAACCTGAATAAAATACCAACGTCACGTAATAGATACATATCAAGTGAATAGATTGTTTTGTCTGTTGAGTATCTTGGTATATTATCTCACGAAGGAGTCACTGATAACAGCTACTGTGGTATTTTGTTCTGTCCGTTGTTTTTGATAATTACTTTTATACTTTTATAGATAAATATTATACTTTCATAGAGGAAGTAAAGTATATTTGTACACATGTGTCTTTTCTATTGCATACTAACTGACCGGTTGTTGAACTGTTGAACTGAAGAAAGCATTCGATCCAACTTTACAGAATGTTATGCATTATTGATAATATTAAAGACAATGTAATTATTAACATGATTAACGTTTTTATGTGTTATTCAACAGTAAAAAATATTCATTAATTGTTTGGAATCTACGACGCACAATTATATCCAAATAAATCGTTTCTTAAGAAACGTTTGTTTGTTTTTTGAACGTTTTATATATTTAAACTCATTGTCCAAGCTTTGCCTTGATTGGTCAGTTTACAGTAAACGTCAAATGGTTTTAGCCCTGGCGGGAAGATCGTATAAACTCCACTTTTACAATGTGCTGGGTCTATCTCTCCACAGTCTTTAGGTTTGGCAACTAAAAGGTTAAATGTTATTGACAGTTTAATAGGTTTGATAGTTCTTTGTGTATTTTCAATTACAAAAGATTTCATTCATATTACTTTTTACAAATACTTGCGTATGAAATTTTAAACATAACTTGTTTAAAGCGTTTTAGCTTGATAAAAAATATTTGAATTTAAACATTTTGTCAATTTTCATATTAGCAGAAGGTACAACTTTTGGAAGAACAATTAGAACATGTATATAATAATATGATTGTGTTCTTCATAATAAGAAACAATTATTACTATTTGCAACATCTTGCGTATTATATTTTTATTTAACAAAAAAGTGTTTAAAGCGCTTTATCTTTGTAAAACTTAAACGGTTTGTAATTTGCATATAAGATGTAGGTACAATTTTAGAGAAAACAATTACAACATGTATCTAATAATATGAATGTTTTCGTCATAAGACTGGTACATAAATTTTTACATTACCTTCTGAATATCAAAAGTAGACGATCGTTAAACTTTGAAGCGAAATACAAATAAGAATTCGATAATGGCATGTTTAAGCTTTTTGAAATCAAGTAGTAATGTTCAGACGTCATCGAGTGTATATTAATACATATTTAAATTTAATGATCGATTTTAATTTGTTGGCAGAAAACATTCTTGTTGGCAACTTTTCTAAAAAAAAATGCATGCAAAAGCCACATAAATAGCTCCGTTGTTTTAAAACAGAGTCATTTGTGTTTTTTTTTTATTTGTTGTTATATCGAAATAAGGTAAAACAAATGGTGTTATCGCTAATGACAAACTATCCTTAAAGAGACAAATTGACATGGATATAAGTAACTGCTTGTCACCATACGACTTTAACAATATCAAAACCATGCCACGTGGTATAAGTTATTAAAGGCTTCAAAATGACAAAATGTAAATCATTTCCTAAAAAAAACCAACAACCCGTTTAATTATAATTTGATGAACGAAAAGAAACCCTGACTTGGGACATGCATATACAAAATATGGCAGGATTAAATATTTAACGCGCAGCAAACTCGCCCTAATGGGACAATGGTGTAGCTGAAAACACTTGGGCCAAAATGCATAAGATATCAATTTAGGAGTGCTTCAAGTTATTGAAAAGTATGTCAAAGCCATTTATAACTAATGAATGAATCACTCATCTTTTCATTTACAAAATTATCAAGTGTAAAATAAGTCCGACCTCGCGCAATGCCATACTTTTAAGTAATAGAAATTTAGAACCATAAGTGGTCATACGTGTATAGCAATATACATATCTACCGAATATATTTATATTTATTATCAAGAAAATCAAAGTACCGACCAAAATATATTCAAATATCACTATGTAAAAAAGAAAATACTGCATACAACGGCAAGCTTAAAAAATTGTCCTACCTGGACACCAGTTATTGATAAAATTTCCTCGTCCATGTTAACACCTTTCTGTGAAAATTTGTTTGTAGAATGATTATTTCATAACTCTGAAGAGAGACTTCGATTATCTCACAAAAGTTATATTAGATGTTTTTTTTTTTGGCATTTTGTTTTAAGTCTTCACATATTTGTTTTGAAACTTGGTTATCTGCAGTTTACTAGAAAACATCTGAATTCAAAATGAATATTGTGAAGAGTTGTCTCATTTGCAATAATACCACATCTTCTTTTTTATATGTAAATTTAACAAACAAACAGTTAATTTTATGTATTCTTGATACGCAAGATATTGAACTTATTTATGAATCATGTCGCTAACGTGACTTTCTCTTTTAAACATTTTTCAAACCTAAATTAACAAATGATGTGTTTCTGTTGACATTAGAATATTTGTTGTTCCTTTTTAGTGTTATTTATAGATTAACAGAATTTTGTAACTAGTTGTTATCTTACCGTTAACTGCAAAATAAACCTTATACAACTCCAGGTTTTTTTTTATCATCATGTTGAAACCCGTCATAATAACTTCAGAATATTTCATTAAGCACGACGGATAATTATTCATCTTTATAATTTTATCAATTATTTACTCAAACATTATTATTATTGAACTAGCATATGTTTATGTTTCCTTATATTGTAAACTTGATATTTAATTGTGGATGAAGTTCGTTTAATATCTTGAGAAATGTTCCTACTCTGCGAATTTGTTGTGGTAACGATGACAACAAAAGTTGTAATCGGAATATTTTCGATAAGAACATTTTGCTGAATGGTACATGCATTTCGGGAACAATCTACCATTGTGAACTGTAGAAAAGTGTTGACTGTTTTATTGATTTTGTAATTTGATAATGTAACATGTGTTTCTATGCATGTTTCTCTGACTATACACTGTACAATGTGTTACATTTTTCCCAGGAGAATGTAAAACATCTATAGTAAGGTAGTTGGATTACATATCATCAAATTTGCATTTTTTCATCGATTGTACAGTGCAAATTAACAGTACAGTAACATTATAATTTGATTTTGATAGGACAGTCGAACATTTGTTGAACGCTGGTTTGTTACATATTTGTATGTGTATTAATGTTTGTATGTTCAAAATAATTCTATGATTTACAAATATATACCTTCAATCGTTTTTCTTTTTGTACATATATACAGTCCATTCTCAATTTGAGACATTCCAAAATGAATTACAAGTCTGTGATATATATTAAATAATCTATTTTGAAATGCGTCACACAATTTGATAATCATCAAATTAATTTGGACTTTTTTTCGGAAAATGCAGTAGTAACGTAAGTTTTTTTGATGACCCATCTTACCTGTTGATTTGGGGTTAAAAGTCTTTTGAATCATATATAGAAAATAAGTCACAAGACATTTTTTTTTGAAGTTTCATGATATTATGTGTATTTAGGTCATACAATGTATATGAAGTAAATATCAATGGCATTTTGTATGTTTATCGTCTTGAACTCGACATATTTGGGAAAATTTATGAAATATTTCATCTCAAAAACGAAAGAACTGTACTTTCGAAAGTTTTTCAGCTGCTACCTAGTTGAAATATAAAAAGTGAAATAACAAACTTAAAGATTAAAAGTAATATTATATCTTAATATTTAAGAACAAATATAACACTACGACAATTGATAAGCCAGTGAGTAGATTGAAACTAGTTTCCTTAACATGAAAATATTCATTTGACTTATTCATTCACATAGAAGTAATCTCTAATACTAATTCTCTGTAAGGACCATACTTTTTGAATAGGAGCTTAGAAATGTATGTTCTTAGAATTCAGTCATACTTTGTTAAATTACTCATCTCATCATAAAACATTACTGGAAGACATTTTTCTTGGAAAAACTTTGTGCGTTACCATGGTTACGGGAGCCAATAACTTTCGGCTCTGTTTTATACCTTTTTAAGTGAAAACGACCATTTTCCAGTCTCAAATCAAACCAAACAACTAAATATTGAACGAAATGTTTTCCCATTTATGCATTATATACTTTATTTGTAATATTTTTACTACATCTCATTCCTTCCAGTTAAGCACATTCTCAAGAAAAAAATCGCACGAACATGTGCTAATTTCAGAAGATTTACAATTTCAGAATTTTGCATTTTTTGGCTTTATTTAATCTAACTTTACTAAAATTTGTATTTTGTTCCCTTAGTAGGTATATCATGAATAAATTCAGAAAAAAATAAGTGAGGTCTCGCTGGACAACCCATTACAAATCATGCTTAAAAAAGCATGAATTGGTATTTGGTCAAATTTGGCCAATACAACCAAGATCTTTATTGTCAATTTGTTTTAACAATTGCTCATACAAACGATCAGTAGTTATATGGATCACTGTGTGGTATTCAACTTAAAAAAAATCAAAATGAAAGGAATTCTTTAATTTTGTGTGCATATCAACAAATTGTTACCACAGTAACAAACATTTTTTAAAAATTCAAGTAATTTATATGAATGATAAAGAGAAAAATACATAAAGATATCTATGAATGAAATTTGTTTATCACCATACCAACCATACTAACTTAAATTTTAAATTTTTTGTTTCCCATGATTTTTCCCTTCAATCTTCATCAGATTCTCTCTGATCATGTTTGTTAAACAGAACTTGACAAACAGGTGACTTCAAAAAGGCAAAAAAAACTTCTTACTCTTCTAAAAAATCTGAGTTTAACTACTTTTTGATAGGATATAGTTGCGGATCTATATTTTGATAGTTTTTTTGTGTAGTGCCCACCATTAAGTAATATGTTTTCTTTGGGTTTTTTTAAATGACTAATTTGCTGATGTTTTTTTTAAGAAATAATAAATAGACTGTATAAGCAGAAATGATATACAATCACTTACCATATTTATGATGCCTTCAATAGTATGATTATTTGATTTCATTAGCAAAATGTAAACAAAGTCCAATTCACACATTTCTTCGAATTTTATTTATATATTCTTGGAAGATTTTAGTTTTGCAATAAATAGATTACAGACTTAGATGGGGGCCTTTCATGGTTTTAACTGCTACATGTATGATTTTGATACTCACCAGAATCAATGAACATTCACTGATGTTTTGGGATTTGCATATTTTGGATGTGAATTCATTTACACTCAGTATGCAACATGATGGAAATGCTTGGCAAGCCTCATATTTCTAACTAGTCTTACATCATATAAATAAACTTGGTGTGAAACATTGCTCGGTTATTCTACATTATATTCTGGTCTGTTTAAACTCGTGTCTATGTTCTAGATCAACAATGTTTGAATAATATAACAATCAGAAGATAAATTATGATTGCCAGTAAGACAAATCAACATTCAAGACCAAATGTTGTTGATGTTAGCAATTTAAGGTTACCTTATGGCCTTCAACATGGAGCATAACACTTCATGTGTCTTTCTTTTTCTCGCATTAATAATATTAATCCCTTAATTATTTGTGGAAGTAACATTATACTTCCTGTATAAAAACAAAAATTGTAAAGAAGACCAAGTTCATGATCAGCCCAAACTGAGAGCTTTACTAAATTTTGTTAAAGTTGACGTATTACAGATGAAATTATACATAGCATTGAAATTTAGTTAAATTGGGCTTATTTAGCAAGTTGCTGCAAATTGAAATTTTCAGTTCATGTTTGCTGTCTTCTTTTTCAGCAGATTTAAAATCCTTAGGTTCAGAATTCCTGTCTTTCATAGCAAGTCTTGAAAATAGGAAGAATTTTTTTATCCAGTCATAAGTTCATTTCTTTTGAATGGTACTGATCTTCTTCCTTCATATTTCTCATTTCCTCTGCAGCTCTAAAAGGATCTACCTTGCTGTCAGGTCTTTTCCCTGCGTACAACCTGTCGAGCAAATATTTCCTCTGAGCCTCACTGAAACTTATTCTTTTTTTCATGGTTTTCAGTGCCCATCCCCGACGCAGCCCACTTTCTCCTGCCATTGAGTCTGATGGTATCGACACTGACTGGGTGTTAATTAAAAGGCTATTTGCTTCTGTGTCATACATAATCTTAGCCTTGTCATGCACATAAATGACTTGTTCATAGTTACAGTATCCCAGCAGAAGGTGGTTATGCAAGGTATCGTTTGAGCTGAAGGATTTCACACAACCGTCTTTTGGGCAATCATATGACAATGTCCTTTTCTTTGGTTTTTAGTGAGGGTCTTCATCTTTAATAAAAGGATCAAATTGTCAAACATATTACCCAGGCTATAATTGATTATTACATGTAGTAGGCAATTAATTAAAATGAGGGTTATCACATGCTGAGCAGGAAATACCTACCCTTCCAGGAGCATTTTCACTACAGTTTTTTTAATGTTTCACATTGTCAAAGCTTTAGTTTTCATAGTTGTGTATATGTGTGCATCTCTTTATGTGTTACTGTGTGCTTGTATCTTTTTTTTTCTTTAGATTGTCTAAGTCTAAAATTTTGAAGACTCACTCATAGTTTGTTAGGCAACTTTGTCTGTATTTGTGAATACCATTAACAAGTCATCTGTGCACTGATCAAATATCTTTCCTCTATGCCTTAGTTCTTAGCTCACCTGACATCAAGGGTCATGTTACAAAATTATTAAAGCAGGTTAAAATTTGGTGTAAACATTTTGAGATTATGACATAAGCAATAAAATGATTGCAGCAGTATAAATGAACACTTTAATGAGGTCTTTCCACTTTTCGGTGGAAAGACCTATTGTATTTGTTCTGATTATTATTATTTTTATTTTTTTTCTTCTTCCGCCACTTTTATTTCTTGCGTATAAATTTTGTTTCGCAAGATGTCGCTTAGATGTTTGGTATATGATATCGAACAGTTTATGCGCCTTTGAAATTCACCCTGCGTAACCGAATACTTTTCTTTGTAGGAGTTATCTCCCCGAACACTGTTTTCCTTGTGACTGCATCTCCTCTGTAACCGTAAAAGAAAGCGACAAATTTATTTTATAAAATTGCTCGTTATATCCTTCACATGATTTGTCCTATTTTGACCGAAGCGATATGAACACTCCATATGAGAGTTATTTCCCCTTATGCGTTTATTATTAGTGATATACATTTCTATCTTGTAAACCATAAGTGATAGAGACCTAGGATCTTTTGATTTGAGGTCCTTGGTCCAAAAAAAAGAAAATAAGGTCAAGGTCAGAGGTCAAGGTCATATTTTAAATTTTGATTTTGGCTTATTTTCACTTCTTTTCAAAAACCGTATAAGATATCGACAAGATATTTTTACTAAATTGTAAGTTGCGACATGTCGTAACACATACATTTTGGTTGAAATGGTACGCTAACATTAGATTGGAGTTTTCTCCCCTCTTATGTTAAAAATTAGGCGTAAAGTGATATAACTCATTAACCATATATAATTAAGACCTATGGTCTTTTGATTTGAAGCCCTCGGTTTATGACCTTGAAATTGAGCTAAAGGTTATAGGTAAATTTGACGTTCTAGATTTTGACCTTTGCTTTTTCCTCGTTAGTATACGTGATAAAGCCATAGGACTTTCTGCATTACGTTGCAAGCCACTTGACCATTGAAAAGCCAACCGGAAGTGACCTTGTGTAAACCGGAAGTAGCTATTTTTTGCACTTATTTAATGTAAAAGTATATTAAACCATATATTTTTGGAATCAGTATCAAGTAAACTATCAAATAAAACCGGAAGTGACATTTTTCAAACCGGAATTAACAATTTATCTCCCTTATTTTGAAAAAAATGTATAGAAACCATGTATTTTTGGAATCAGTGTACAATAAACTATCATTATACGCTGAATATGATATTTTAAACCAAATTTTAATAGTTCTATTTCAAAATAGATCTTTATGAGTGGAAAGACCTTCAATTGTTCTCTGAACAATTGGTTTTTATTTTACTTATAGTTTGTTCGTATGCAGTGTTTAAACTTGATTACTTTGTTCATTCTAAAAATATGAGGCTTATTAACCAACAAAAGAATAATTATTTGCAACTGCTTTTGTTGAATGCCAGGGAAATCAGCAGAAGAAGAAGCGATATTCACCGAATTATATAACCATGAATTTCAATGTTTGAATTATATGTAACAAGCAAAACATTAATACTCAATAGATAACTTTTTTCTGAAGATGGTCTGTCATAAAAA
The DNA here is from genome assembly GCF_021869535.1 of Mytilus californianus. NCBI lineage: Eukaryota > Metazoa > Mollusca > Bivalvia > Mytilida > Mytilidae > Mytilus > Mytilus californianus. The sequence goes on from NW_026262745.1 coordinate 70,809,328, forward strand.
AGTGCAAACCGAAATGGCAAGTCAAAAGAAGTAATACAAAACTGTGTGTACCCTGGAAGAACTCAAGTAAAATATGAGAAAGTGACTGCGCTGAATATTTGGAAATCTATTACGCGACTTAACGCAAAGTATCACTTTATATCAAACCACTTCTGGATGGAAAAGGTGGATAACACAACAAATACATTCTGACAAAAAGTATTGATACTCGAGTTATATTAATGGCAGACATGACAAGCTGTTAATGTCTCATCATTGTGTAATTGATTTGTGTTTAATATTGAGCATGCACTGTGTCCGTGCAGCCGTTGGTATAGCGCATTAAATTATTCCGTCATATCCACAATGTAACAATAGTAGAATCTTTCTTTTCATTATTTTTCAATCTTCTGAAGGGATGAAAATAAAAAAGTTCAAGCCTGAATAATAAGCCAGGTCATTTAATTTCACGTTCATATATATTGATGATGTTCTTACCATTAACAATCCAAACTTTTCTGATTGGATTCCATTGATATATCCCTCAGATCTTGAAATTAAAGAAACAGCAGACACGGCTTCCTCCGCCTCATTTTTAGACCTATACCTCAAATTTGACATACACGATCATCTCAGTACCAGAATATATGACAAACGATACGATTTTAATTTTGAAATTATTAATTTTCCCCACCTTAGTAGCAATATACCAACTTCACCTGCATATCGCTTATATATTTCCTAACCTTTTCGGTATTTAAGATCTTGCAGCTCCTACTCAGACTCAGATTTTGTAAAACGTCAGTAGTGTCTGCGCAGAAAGTTGATGAACCAGGGGTATGTCAAAGAACGTCTCGTCATTTTTCTAAAAAAAAAAGTTCATTGGAAGGTACCAAGACCTTGTTGATAAATATTCCGTATGAACTTCACAAATAATACGCGATGGTATTAAAGTACATGTATAGATTCTGGGTACTGACGTTGTTTATTATCTTTATAACGTGTTATAGTATTCTTTTATTTCTCTTTATGAATATTACTTTTACTGTTTAGTCTGTTTTTATTGAGATCCATTTGACATGACTTTGTACTTATACATCCCGTCATTGTGGTATTGTTCTATGATAATTCTCGTATCCTTTCATTTTTGCTAATGTACTTTGTCTATATGCCTTTTTGTGTTTCTTTGATACACATATGACTTGGCTCTGTAATTATACATTCCGTTATAGTGCTATTGTAAAACTTTTTTGTTTTCTTGTCTTTCATTTTTGCTAATGTGCTTTGTCTATATGCCTTTTTATGTTTCTTTGATACACATAGACGTGGCTCTGTACTTATACATCTCGTCATTGTGTTATTGTGCGATGGTGAATTTGTGTATTCTTGTCTTTAATTTTTGCTAATATGCTTTGTCTATATGCCTTATTGTGCTTCTTTGTTACACATTTGTTTGTTTTATAGTGATTAAGATAACAACACTTTGTTGACTGATGTGTCCCTATTTTTGACATTTTTACCTATGGTGACTGTTTGTTTTGTTCACACATCGTTGTCGATATAATGAAATTTGATGCGACTGTCATACAAGTGAGAGGTTTAGCTAGCTTTGAAACAAGGTTTAATCCATCATTTTCTACATAAAAAAATGCCTGTTCCAAGTCAGGAATATGACTGTTGTTATCAATTCGTTTGATGTGTTTGATCTTTTAATTTTGCCTTTTGATTAGGGACTTTCCATTTTGAATTTTCCTCGGAAATCAGTATTTTTGTGATTTTACTTTTTATTTGCAATCCGCTGATTAATCATACTTAGCAATTTTCCATAAAAAAATCATCATCAGATCAAATTGAATTCTTTTTTGATCAAATGTTTGTCAAAATGAAATAAATGTTGCTCCGCATCCTTGGTAGTCTGTTTGGTTTAAACTGAACTATAATTCGTAGTATAAAATCTTTCCTGTATTCAAATTAAGATATGTTTTGAAGAACGAAATCACCAGACATTTAAAGAACTGTCAAAACAGGGGTATGCCTAATTTTGGACACGTGTTACATACATTTTTAACGGTGAAACCATAAACAGGTAGATTTCGTGAAATTAAAGTATGTCCTGAAATTGGTCAAATAATGTTATCCGATTAATGGCTTCATTAGATTACCAAAGTGAAACCAAAACTATTACGTGCGTAAATACACCAAACTGCTGGTCAACCAACTCAGGATGGCATCCGTAAAATTTACAAAGGAATAATTTCAACTTTACTACCTGGAACTATAAAGCGTGAATATGTTTTTTTTTAGAACAGCATCAAAAATTTACGGAATTTGTTTAGGGAAATTTCATGGGTATAGATGGTGTGCATTACATCAAGGGAAAAGGGATAAAATGGATATTTTGTGTGAAAACTGCCGAAAGATTTTAAGGGAGTTTTTTTTTTCTGTAAGGTAGTATAGTTTAATGCTGGCTGGATATTAGTTGGCTAGTAATGAAAATCTTTAGATAACTCATCGTCCCTTTTCTGAACAATACATTTAAGATATCGACACAACATAAGCATGTCCTGACACATCCATGTTCTTGTTTCTTTTATTACACCAGTGTTCGATGTTAGGGGAAAATTTGCACATCCAACATTTTTAACCAAGACATCTATTTTTTATATGTGCCTGTCCCAAGTCAGAAGCTTATTATTTAGTGGTTATCGTTTTTGCCGTTTCTCATATTACTTTTTCGATTATTGTTTTGCATAGTTTGTTTTTATTTTTTGGTTTGCATTTTTACAACTGTCGCAGATAGGTAGCCCACAAACATATGTTAAAGCCGCCACATTTTTTATTTGCCTGTCCCAAGTCAAGAGTCTGTATTTAAGTGGTTATCCTTGGTTCATGTCTGACATATTAGATTTTAGTAAAATGTTTTTTTTTATACTTTAGGCTGTTAATTTCTCAATTGAATTGTTTCATATGTTTGATGTCGAAGCCTCTGACTATACGGTATGGGCTTTTATAATTATTGAAGGCCAAAAGGTTGCCTATAATCGCTTACATCTACTTCATTTGAGCTTTTTAAATAGTTTTCTCATTGCCAAACATACCACATCTCCTTATTTTGATATTTTAGATCGATTATCAAATCATTTCTAAATACAACGAAAAATGTAGAATATGAATTATGTGCTCGGTGACTACTGTACGATTTAAAGTATCGTCAATCAGGAAGTCAATGACCGGCAAATTTAAACATCAATTATACCATACAACTAAGTAGTTCCAGACCACTTATCAAATTATTTCTACATTTTTTGTAGTGAAAGATACGGACAATGGGATTGCAGTATACCACCAACTAAGCGATTGGATCTATAACAAAACAACATTGACCACAAACATCTTTTTGATTAATACAGAATACACTACAACTTAAATATAGCAAACTGAAACTGAATTCCATAATATCCTTCTTACAACTTGTAATCGGTTAATATAGGAAATTTTAGGTAAATTCATTTATTTTCTTATCGTGAAATTGACAAAGAATAACAATTTTTATTCAGTGTGTCATGAACTAGGAATATTTATTCATATTCTACGTATCATCAATGTTGTTGATTTTAAAGAATAGCTGTATCCTCTCCAACAAGGCCATACCATCCCTTGATATTTAATTTTGGTTTCACCTTTCAAATAGGCTCCATTTAGATTTGATTGATAACAATGATAATACCAATAGCCGCCCTTGTTCGAATCCGCACAGTTAGATTTATAGGTGTCATTGTCCTGGTCAGGAGTCGAGAAAAGCAGTCCATTATGGCGAGTAAGACAGTCCCCTGTAACAAAGGAATGGTGTATTGCTTAATTATAAACACATAACTTTCCCACTTAAAACATGCATATATTAGTTTAAAATGAATAAGTGCATACAGTTAATTTTGTTAAATATTGAGTTGATTTGTTTTCACTCACAAAGCAAGTGGAACGATCATGGTGTATAATGCGAGATTCGACTATAATTTTCACTTTGAAAGTACATTCAAAATAATTGTAAATATAGGATTGCAAAACTGGGAATCATACAAAAAAAAAATCATAACAAGTTATGTACAAGCAAACCATGCTCAACCCACAAGAATGGGATATGTAGGAATATAATTTGTCCTGTTTATGAGTTGTTTCCCTTAATTTAGTACTGGAAAAACACTACAGTTTAAAATAATATAATTTGTGTTGTACATGTTGTAATAATATCGAATTCTCATTAAATATTTAATGTTATATCATGTAACAGTCTGAAACAATCTAAACATGTCGCGTGTATTTTTTTACTAACAAAAGGCAACAGAAGTAAACCGCTGTTGAATAGTCATACATCGATTAAGCGAAAAAAACAAATACGGGTTTCAAACTAGAACCAAGGGAAACGCATCTACTATAACAGGAAATAAACGGAACAACAATGATTAATCACACGGGCAATGAAACACACAATGATCTATCGTTAGAACATATTATAATGAAACTGAAAATCGATCATCATATAGGTATGCAATTGTCAAACCTTACCGCATTGTTTGTTAACATTTGAAGGAATCTTTAAAAAAAATTAAATCAATTATCAATAGAAATATCAAACAATTCATTTGATGTATATACCTGCATTTCCACTATAACCACTAACTGCTAGTTTGTATTTTGAATTTGCATCATCAACCGAAAACTTCCTATATAAAGCATATCTGGCTTCTCCGTCAAAATCCTCAAGATATATTCTTAACTCAAAGTTACCTCCGGAAGTTAAAATATGTATTTTATCATTACCTATAAATAGAAAATATATTATATTACTTAGGTTTAACACATCAATTGTTAAAATTTATATATAGATAAGGAGCCCTACGTGACTGAGCATCTTCACTTATTCAGTTTGCCATTCCTTGCCAACTAATCTTGATGAGCATGTTAAGATATTATAGCTAATTTATGACTATTCGAGGGTTTGAACAAGATATTGAGAATTTAAGTCTCTTTGTGACCTAACATAATTGCGGATGAATATTTGTAAAAGTCAAGAACCAACAACATAGAAAACTAGAGACTAATCGATTATCCAAAATCAAAATAAATAAACTCATCATAGATACCAGGCTTAAAATGGTATTCTCTCTACAACAGAATTATCACTGACGCTCCAATAAAAAGAGTTAAAATGTTCAAATAACGACCAATAACGAACGACGTTGGAGAGCTTTGGAACACAAAATTCTAAAATGTTTTGACAAATACCACTAAGGTAATATATTCCTGGGATGGACAATCCTTAGATTTTCAAAAATGTCTAAGTTTAATAAACAGTGAATTTATAACTATCATGATAATAATTATAAATGCTCACCATTCTTGATTTTTGAAAAACGAAAAACGAAAATTATAAGAGTATGCATCATGTATTGTAATGTGTCGAAAACTGCTTTTGATTTTCATAAACACACGTGTCCGAAACTGTATTGATTTGTAGGCTACATATATTTATGTATTTATAAAAAATAACACAAGAACATATTAAATTAAATAACCAATATATGTTATCATTTGTGTACAACCTTATATCAAAATATTTATCCTGCAAAGTTTGTTCTTTTACAATATCAAACCGATACAAATTAATTTTGATAAAAATAAACTGTTGATACACTGTCTAAACAATGCACACGTTGAGAAAAAGACCCACTGATTATTTTAATAATGTGCCCTTTTAAGCAACTGAATCACATAACAACAACCAATGTATTTCCATACTTTATTTGTGATCATGCAAGTTAAAAAACCAAATCGTTTAAGACCAACAAACATGGATATATAAAACAAGCTATTCGACGCTCCAGTAAAATGGTCTAAAAATATGAAAGGAATAATTCACGTCTTATCTTTTTCCCCTTTAAATCATACGTTTGTCATTTGCTATTTTCTAAATATTAACAAAAGGCACTTACCTTTAATTTGTTTATAACATACCCGATAAGAGGATATTTGTGTGAGAATATTTTTTTTTAATTTGAACTTACCAAGCCAGTGTTCACCTTTAAGATTACCAAACCCATGTTCATATTCTTTCCAGGTTCTATAGAAGTCTATTTTTCCATCGAATCGTCTTTGAATAACCTGAATACGATATCAATACCATGTTATTGATACAATGAAACTGATCAAGCAATGAATTGCCCTCTTGATTTTCTTGGTACGATATTTTCTTGAAGTGTTGGTCATAAAATCAAAGTTAATGAGGTTTATTGTTCTGTCTGCTATTTTTTTTTTATCATTACTGTTAAACATTTATATATGAAGTAAATATGAAAATAAGGATGCGTGATGTGATTGCCAATGAGACAACTATCCGCCAAAGTTCAAATGAAGTGGATATAATAAATTAAAGGCAACCGAACGATCTAAAACACTGAGAAATACCCATACCATAAAGTCGGCCAATAAAAGAACCCGCCATGAAAAATATGAAACAATTCAATGAAGAAAACTGACGACCTAATTTTTGACAAAACAATTTACGAAAACCAAATATGACACACATGAACTAACAACTACAGATTATTTGTGAACATATTTCTTTTATATTACCTTACTAACTGACTTGTTGTTAATAATTAAGAATATGTACACTTAAACGTCTTGATTTGTTACTCAACAGTCTTTATAAAGGACACTGTACCATTTGCCTTATATTATTTACATTTAATCATTAATTGTTTGGAATCTCAGACGGATACTTTTTTTTCAATCGTTTATGGACAAAAAAGGTTGTATAATATATACTATACTGTGGATTCAATAATATTCGTTGGATACCAATTTTTGTGAATTTCGTGGGTACAGTTGTATCACGAAATTAAATCTTCAACGAATGACACATTTGTTATAGGCTAGCTTGTATGTTGACTTCAGCAAATCCATGAAATTAAGTATCCACGATCATGCAAGTTTTCCCTAATCCCCGAAAATTGGTACCTACGAAAAAAAATTAATCTTCAGTATTTAAAAAGTACTATATAATTGAATCACCGTCCAAGCTTTCCCTTGATTGGTCAGTTTACAGTAAACATCAAATGGTTTAAGTCCTGGCGGGAAGATTGTATAAACTCCACTTTTACAATGTACTGGGTCTATCTCTCCACAGTCTTTAGGTTTGGCAACTAAAAGGTTAAATGTTATTTACAGTTTAATAGGTGTGATAGTTCTTTGTGTATTTTCTATTACCAATTATTTTAATCATATTACTTTTTGCAAATATGTGCGTATGAAATTAACAAAACTTGTTTAAAGCGTTTTAGCTTTATAAAAGTATTTGAATTTAAACTGTTTGTATATTTTCATAAAAGCAGAAGGTACAATTTTTGAAAGAACAATAAGAACATGAAAATGATTATATGATTGTTTTCTTCATAATAAAGAAACAATATCGAAAGTGAACGATTGTTAAAATTTGAAGCAATATACAAATAGCAATTCGATAATGGCATGTTTCAGCTCTTTGAAATCAAGTAGTATGACGTCATCGAGTGTATCATAATACTTATATAAACTGAATAATTGATTTTAATTCTTGGGCACGAAACATTCCTGTTTGCCATTTTTTTTCAACGATGCATGCGAAAGCCACATATATGGCTCGATTGATTTAAAACAGTTGCATTTGTGATTTTTGTTGTTATTAATACAAAAATAAGGTTAAAAAAATGTGTTTTATCGCTAATGACACACTATCCATAAATAAACAAAATGACATATAAATAAGTAACTGCTTGTCACCATACGACATTAAACAATATTTAAAACCGTGCCACGTGGTATAAGTTATAAAAGGCTTCAACATGACAAAATGTAAAATATCCAAAAAAAATACAACAACCCATTAAATGATAAATTGATGGACGAAAATAAACCCTGACTTAGGACATGCGTATACAGAATATGGTGGGATTAAATATTTAACGCGCAGCAAAATCTCGTCCTAATAGGACAGTGGTGAAGCAGAAAACACTTGGACCTAAATGCATAAGATATCAATTTAGGAGTACTTTACGTTATTGAAAAGTATTTCAAAGCCATTTATTACTAATGAATCACTCATCTTTTCATTTACAAAAATATCAAGCGTAAAATAAGTGCAACCTCGCGCAATGCTACAATTTTAGGAATCGAAATTAAGGACCATAAGTGGTCATACGTGTATAGCAGTATACATATCTACGGAATATATTTATATTTATTATCAAGAAAATCAAAGTACCGACCAAAAGATATTCAAAGATCAGTATGTAAAAAAAGAAAATACTGTATAAAACGGTAAGCTTAAACATTTGTCCTACCTGGACACCAGTTATTGATCATATTTCCTCGCCCATACTTAAACCTTCCTGTGAAAATTATAACGTAAAACAATTATTTCCTAACACTTAACAGGGACTTCGTTATATGCCACAAAAGTTGTATAAAACGTTGTATATACAATTAAATTGAAATTAAAGAAAACAAAAAGTGTATATAGGAAAACGACAAATATATATATTCTTACATTACGTCCAGGGCGTAACAAATAGTTTCTTTCTTGTGTAATGAGCATATTGCAATATTGTTTTAATGTTTTTCTATGATATGATTAGGTAGACATTTTGAAAAAATGCTTAGTTTGCGATTTCGTATTACGTTTTCTGTGTTTACATATTTTCTTAATTAAATGTAACACACCTGTTGTAATTGGTGAAAGAACTTTCATCTCACAAGTTTACATGAAACATCCGTGTTAAAATTGGATATAAACTGAACATAAAAAAGTGCACTGTATGTATGGTGGAGACGTTAAATATTGATGTAATTGATACATTGAGTTGCTTATCAGATTTTCTCTATTAAACAATTTTCAATTTTTCAGTCTTATTTATAGATTACAGAATTTTGTAACTAGTTGTTATCATACCGTTAACTCCAAAACAAACATATTACAACTCCAGGTTTTTTTTTATCATCAAGTTAAAACCCGTCATTATAACTTCAATACATTTCATTAAGCACGACGGATGAATTATTTATTTTTATAAGTGTATTAATTATTTACTCAAACATTATTATTATTGAACTAACATATGTTGATGCTTCCTTATATTATAAACTTAAGATTTACCTGAAGATGGCGTTCGTTTTATGTCATGAGAAATTTTCCTAATCTGCGGTACCGTTGTTGTTACCAAGACAACAACATTTGTAATCAGGAATAATTTCGATAAGAACATTTTGCCGAAAGGTGCATGCATTTTCGGGAACAACCTACTAGTGTTAACTGTAGAAATGTTTTGACTGCATAGTCTTATTGATTTTTTAACTGTAATTTGATAATGTAACATTTGTTTCTATGCGTGTTTAAATAAATATATTCTGAACAATGTTTTTTGTATTTACATTGTATCATAGGTCAAATTTTTATGTTCAGTGTATGTTCACTGGTGTAAATATGTCCTTTGATTGAGTTAAGCTATTTCAGTTCAAATTTTATAGTGTGTCTTTCTATGTTGTGATGTTACACTATTGTTTCAGAAAAAGGGTGAAGGTTTGGTACCATTAAAACGTTTAAACCCGCTGCATTTGTTTGCACCTGTCCTTAGTCAGGAATCTGATGTTCAGTAGTTGTTGTTTGTTGATGTGGTTCATAGTGTTTCTCGTTTTTTATATAGATTAGACCGTTGGTTTTCCCGTTTGAATGGTTTTACACTAGTAATTTTTGGGGCCCTTTATAGCTTACTGTGTTGAAGACCGTACCTTGACCTATAAAGGTTTACTTTTATAAATTTTGACTTGAATGGAGAGTTGTCTCATTGGCACTCATACCACATCTTCTTATATCTATTTGCATTAATTTCAGGAGAATGTAAAACAACTGTAGTCTGGCAGTCTGATTAAATTTCATGAAAGTTACATTTTGTCATCGATTGTTCAGTTTATATTTACAGTACGGTTACATTGTAAATGTATTTTGATAGTACAGTCGAGCAGTCGTTGTTCATTGGTGTGTTTTATATTTTTATGGGTAACCATGGTTGCATGCTCAATCACAATATATGTATATCTATCCCGAGGGTAGTATCTCTATTTCAGCAGCCAGAACTTTTACACGATTTTAAATATATTTTATAAAACTCTCCCCTGACGATTTAATAAAAAAAAAGCACAGCCTCCTCTGTTAAAGGTGGCTATTTTCGATATATTCATACATCCTTTACTTGCAAACGTTTCGTTTCATAAGAAAGTAAATCCAGAAAAGTGCTTCGAACGCACGAAATTGATGAAGTGTCATTTTCATTCAAAAAGAATGTTATTTTCAATTTGGTATTGGTGTGTTAGACATACGTTAATTCAGTTGTTTCTATGTTTCAATTCCATCAGCCGGAATTTTAACAACATTGAATTTACTGAGGGGCAAAGTCTGAAAATTTAACGGAAGACTGAACATGACATAATGAGTAATAGTTTAGATTTTTCAGTTTAAGTTGAGATCAAAATGACCGTTAAATACTTAAATTATTCTTGCTTCCTTGTGGCAGTCTTCATTTCGACATTTTTATGAAAAACAAGATATGCAAAATAAATCAATTGCATGTGCTGGTATGTCAAAGTTCATTTATTAGTGAACTAAAAGTATGCATATAATAATGAAAGAGGGGTGGGGTGTGTGTTGAATTAAATGGTCTACTATGCATTAGGTAAATTTCCATTTTAGTATGAAGGGAATTTAAGAATACTAAAATAATGGCTTAAATGTTTAGTAAGTGATTATTGTATATTTAGGTCTCGGTTTAAAAAGCATGTGTAGAATGTAAATGCTGGGCAACATTTGTACTTTAATTGTCGTGTATTCATGGTATGAATAATTTGTGTAATAATCAGTAGCTGTTGAAAGTTGAAAGGTTATATTTACCTCTAATTATACATCTAAGGCTAAACAGGAGTTACATTTTTTCTTCAAAGGCTAGATTATACATCAAGAATAAATATGGAAGTATTTATAATTACATTTACAGAAATGTATTCCATACCTGTTCCTTTTCGCAAATGTATAACAAAGATTCGTTTGTATTCACAATTATTTGTATTGAAACAGGACGTCACATTGGAACTAACATACATGAAAATACATTTAATTGACAAGCAGATGTTCCGATTTGCTTAAAAATATATAAAGAAATGATAAAGGATTTGGTCATCAAATTTCACAGTAATATGTACTATAAGTTGATGAAAAAAAAAGTTTTTAAACTTTAAATGTAATTAAAACATTTCTCGTTTAATATGAGAAGACCGGTTATTGTAAAGAATGTTTTTAACTTGAAACTTCTGAAATCACCTACTGCTATTCATGCATATTGTTTATATTGTTTGTAATATGTCATATGCATATAGTGCGTTTAAATACACTGATGAGCCGTAAAGCTCAAGGTTAATAAACAAATCTAATAAACAATTGCCAGGGGCTAAAAAAAGTAATGGCATAGATAGTGTTAATAAAGATAACAAATATACATATAATTTAATAATTACAAATTAAACTTGTAACATAAAAATATAACTTCTACTGTTCAAGTACTTAAAGTCATCAGCAGTCGTCTGAGTTTCCATGGCGAATCAACGATTTATTATTGAAAAATACTTGGCTGTTATTTATATTATACGATTTTCTGAAATATAAAAAAACAACGCATTTTTTAAATGTGATTAGTTTAACAAAATTGATCATTACTTAAAAGCATATAGCAAGTAAAAACAAGAACATAAACAACATTACTAAACCTCTAAAACTAATCACAAAGTTGACACATACACAACCATTAAAAAAAGGAACACCCTTGATAAACCATTATTCTTGTTAAATGATATGTCTTAGATGAAATTCAGATGAATATCATACTTCAGCTTCTCCTTGCTGTCTTTTCAAATATCTGGGAGTAACATGTACCTCATTTAATGCGAGTGTCATACTAAATGAGAGGTTTAATCAGCTAGAAAACCGGGTTTACTCCACTTTTTTCTAATAAGGATATGCCTGTACTAAGTCAGGAATATGACAGTTCTTTTCCATTTGATTGATGTGTTTTAGCTTTTGACGAGAACCATTAACATTGCTTGTTTGATAGGCGTTTACTTAATTGTACTTAACTTAAATACCAGAAGTCTTTAATAGGTCTTCGATAAACACTTACATTGTTCTTTGATTTGTTGAGTTGAATTCATAGTTCCCATTTGTTTGCATTCTGCAATAATAAGATTATCGAAATATTATAGAAATATTTTGATCTCATATTTATAGCAACTCGAGCACTTACTGGATTAACATTGATTTCCCGTCATAAAGAACGCTAAGAGTCAAATATTTTTAAGCTAAGGATGAATAAGAACCAAAGCATTTGTTATTTCTTGGGCTTTAAAAGCTTATTATATGGTAAGAGTTTCGCAAATTGTTGAAGAAACATGAAGATTGATAGATTGATTGATTAGGGTTTAACTCCACTTTTAAGACTATTGTGATATTTGATTGATAGAGGAAGCCAAAGTTTCCTAGGAGAGAACCACAGGCTTTAGACAGGCAAACATTTGTCATTTTGGGGCCATTCAATGCTTACTTTCTGGTTTGGTTTTGCACACTCTCGAAGGCTTTACTGAGACCGCTAGTTGTTAACTTTTATGTCATTTTGGTTTCTGGTGGAGAGTTGTCTTATATTGAATCATACATAATCTTCCTATTTTCTTATTTTAAGTGTGAAGCGTAATTGTAGTAAAGCGGCTGTAAAAACAATTTTCGTTCATAATCACGATAAAGCAGATACAGAATACAAAATTGAAACAGAATGTTACATGATTGCTGGTTTATTTTTACCGTATTTAAGGAAACATATGCATGAGTTAAAGTGGAAAAGTAAATAATTTCATATCATTTGGCAAAATTTTTGAAATTATCAGCCAAGAAAAGTATTCAAGGGCACAGTAGTTAGTAAGATACAATACCTGATAATCCGCACATTTAGTATATGAACATTTTACCTTCAACCAAGAGAGGTAGTTGTATTATCAAACACATCATGTTTAACAGATAACTTGAATAAATCATAAAAGTTGACATATATGACCTGCGGTACGACATAACCATATCATATCTAATGTATCGGCCTTTTCAAGTGACCGTCAATTATAGCGCTCTCATTCCAGTACCAACTATAGCCTAGCCTATCAAGTTATTTGATTATTTACTCATTATATTGTAGGCATTAGAACGCATTTTGTAACTGCCACTTGAAATATTCCAACAGCAGTTAGAAGATGAAACTGTTCAATTTACCTTTAAATGTCTTGATAAGAAATATTATCACCTTGTTGATGCTTCTCGTAACACTTATATTTTATGGAGTTTATTTTTGATCTATGAGTTTGAGTTTCCCTCTGGTATCTTTCGCTCCTCTTTTAAACGTATTTTGATGACTAAAAAGTAATAAACTCTCTTAATCAGAAGTTGAATATTCTCTCTATTAAATTTAGAGGAATGGTGTATAACACGTGTTTTGCACAAACGTTCTTACCTTCCTAACAGTTCCTTTAAGCGATTCATTAGTATCAACTCTTGTGTATGAAATCCTGGGTTTTCTTGCAATCTGTAAGCGAATATAACTTGAAATAATTCTAGAAGATATTGCATCTACACAAGTTATTAAAATAAAGTCTGTTTCAATAATATATTGTTAGATACATTTACCGTGATACATCCTGATTTCAACTTTGTCCTGCTGAAGCAAACAATTGTCGAGGTTAATGTTACTTTGTCGAAGAAACATAGTCTTACGGTTAAAACTGAGGAGTAAATTATGAATAATTATTTTATATCCATTTTTCGTCTTTTACTTTTTTGTGGAACAAAGAAAATTACACCATCTATCGTTTATTCATGTAAACTATTGATGTATTGATTATTTCGTGCTTATGTCTTTCTTAAATCGTTCGAGGGCAAGATAAGGATATGCTCACATCAAAAATCCGACTCCCGGCGTTTTCCATTATTGAAGTCAATTTTTGGAATAAACTCTATTGGTTTTGTTACATGTATAATGCAGTATAGTGAACACTGATATGCTTTAATTCGTATTTCCAAATCAAATGAGAGATTTCGGACCACCTTGCATTGTATTATACTGTACTAAAAATATATAATATTTATTCTGAATATACATTGAAATATACATTTTCAACGATTTACATATTACATCATTTTCAAAATATATAAAATCTTCATTTAAACGATATACACGAATCCCTGTTTTTAATAAAACATAAGTGTCAGAAAAGATTATTATGACAATATTTACAAGTTAATTAGATTAAACAAACAAAAGTCAACACAACACGGCAAATTTAAGATAAATAAACGAATTCGATGCGGCTGAAAGAAGAATGTACGTATGCAATTTGTTAATGTGATAGCGGTGGTATTTAATAAGAATTTCTGGTTCAATGACAGTACAATAATAAAAGTTAGAAATATTTAAGAGAAACCTTATAAAACATAGAAAAACTTAATGTCAATGAAAAGCAAATGATTGTTTAGTTTTTGGAATGAAACAAACAGTATGCATTGACCGAACCATTAACAGAATAAAATGGTCCTATTTCCTACTGCAGTGCCGTTTACTTTTTACTCGGTTCGCTCAACTAGGTTCTGAATTTGTAATTTAGTTTGGCACATATTTGCTTGATACATATTTACTGCTTTGTTGTTTTCAATACATCATATGGAGCACAGAAAAAAGATCAACCATTCCTCGTCATAAAAACACTTAGTAAAACAAACCATAATCCTATAGTTTCCCCTTAAATGCAATGATCATTGGAGAAAGTCGTATTCTTAAAAATTCGATGTGATTATCACAAACCTTATTATCATAACAAATAAAATGGATAATTTATATGAACTCGAATCAAAACAGTGGAAAGATCATATCAATCAAGTTGGAGAACACATAATTCACAGAGTTAAAAAACTGAACACATATTCAGCTAAGATAACGAATGCCTTTAGTACATGAAACATCCATATGTTTTGAATCATTTACAATTGATCAACAGTTAACTGTAAGGTGGAGGCCAATTTAGAGCCACTTTATTCGTCTATTCTAGAAATGGACATTTAATTTATTAGAACATTCCATTATAAAATCCTATCATATGCCATTTTTTTATTGTTCGATTATGAAAACTATAAATGAAACATTTCTTTGTTACTTATTTTCAAATGTAAAAATAAAGTTGTAATTGCGTATCAAAGACTAGTGTAGTCTTTCAAAATATCCTCTACAAATTACTCCATGTGCTACCATAAAGTATTAGTGCCTCGTAGTATATGACTCGGACTTTCCCATCATACCAAAAACATATCGGAAACAGAATCAATATGATGTTCTTTATTTATTATACATGCAATTATTCGACAAGTAAAGTTACGGGATTATTTAATATACAAAAGGGCAAATAAGATTAGATGTGTTTATCCAATAAATATAGGATACTTGTATCATATCAAAATGACAATAATTATTGTAATTCTGAATGAACGTACCGTTTTTCTGAATCGTCCGTCTCTTTTTTGATTTGTTCAATGGTTGAGTACAGTTCCATATACTCTTCCTCTAAATTTTTCGATGTTTGCATTCTACAAAAAATCATTTATAAATATGTAAAAGAAACATTGTTCCTTGTACTATTTCATTTTGTATGAAAATTTAAAGTAGAGGAGTAGGTTCAGTGAGGCCTTAACCTGACCCCTACTTCTAGATACAATTTCAAATTAGGATTGATTTACCAATATTACAACGATTCATATATAATATATCTGATACAACGACTAAATGGAGATATTATGTATTTTTGTAGAAAATCAACGTACCAGCGTTCTTTTCATGATGTTACAAATAACACTCTTTTTGATTTTCCAATAATAGTCAATGAAAACGGGTAAGTTTACATAAATTTCGTGGACTGGAAACATACAGCGCATGTGTACAAAAAATCATTGAACATAATGTGTGTTTTAACATTTTACATATATGACTTGAATAGTTAGTATATCGAGGCCTGCACTTTATGTTTCCTATGGTTAAATTTAGACGAAATCCGAGTATATTTTGTAAAAATGTCACCAAAATCCCTAATTTGGAACTATTTCGGAGCTGAAAGTCAACACGTTAAAATAAAACTGTGTCTAAAGTTGTCACAGAACGAATTTGGCGATGCGCTGTTAACTTTATATACATAAGAAGGAAATTACGGTACCATTAATGTATAACAGTTATTAGAACAAGTAATTCAAGAAAATGTTTCTCCTCCTCCTCTGGCTTTCTTCACCAATAAAAACTTACCGCCAAGAAATAACACAATAGTATTGAAAGTGGCGTAAAACACCAATCAATTAATCAATCAATCAATCAATCAATCATCATTATCATCATCTTGTGCAAATTAAATATGGTCAATAGTTAGAAATCACATTAGTTCTAACTTACCTAGACTCCAGTCTTCTCTTATTTACTTGTTCACTTTCTAAACTTATAAAAAAAGAATTAAAAAAATTAACAATAGTTATAATAGTTTCACAATAAGTTTTTATTCTAAGATATATTCAAATTAATATTTTTTTCGATACATGAGCTTGGTCTTTGTCTTGCAATTTCTACCGTGTTAATGCTGTTCAATAGAATTGTCTTGTAGACATTTTTTATTTTGAATAAAAAATCTTAACTTTTTTCATTTCCTACCAACAGGTAACATTGACCAATGTAGTTACACATGTTACATGTAGTAATCAAATGAACATACTTCAGTTTGAATCCTTTACAATCGGTTTGTAGTCTTTCGATTGTACGTTCAAAGTATTCAATTTCTTGTCGTTTATCTTTCAATTGTCGTTCTGTTGATATAGCCCTGTAAAAAAAAAATATGATTTTTTATGTGATATTGGAAATATTCCGTATCGTGTATGTATTGAGAAAATGTTTTCTCTTTTAGCAAGTTCCCTTTAATCTATGTTTAACCAACGAAAGCATGTTGTAATATAGAAATTATATTATTCCTTGTTTTTTTATTCAAGAAAGTATATTTACATGTAAAAAAGTCTTCTTTTTATGTATGCATTATACGTCTGTTTTAATGATAATGTCTCATATGTATAAGATTCGGAGGAAAAAAATAAAAGGTTAAATTTTGTTTTCATGATGCATTTGCAGTAATAAAAAAAAAACAAAAAAAAACATACTTTAGGGATTTAATTCGAGATTCATAAGGCGTAGCTGACATTCTTGTCAGGAATGACCATGGTAAAATTACAAGCAAAATATATAAAACATTAAACAAGAAATCTGATTCATCCAAACGAACCAAATACAACCCTGGTCAAACATTGAGGTCCCTATAACGTTTGCGCTGTCATGTATTACTAGTAAATATTGGAGACATTAAATGTGTTACAGAACTGTTGCAATCAAAAGATGAAACAAATGAAACCATTGTAAAATATAAGTAATATTGGTTATCAGTTACAGGTGCGTATTTTGTTACATATACAGCCCGTAAAATGTTAAAATATTATTTTATCGTTCGCTTGTTTACTTTAATGTTATTTGATGAACCTATATGGATGGTAAGACGGTGTCATATTAAATTGTAAAGTTGTTGTTTCAGACGTTAAAATGTTAGATTCGGTTCACCTTCAAATGTAAAACAAATATCAATTATTTGCTACTTTAATCTAAAAAAAAATCTCATCAATGCAAAATCTTCCATTACCATAATTCTCATTGGTTTTGTTCGTACCATGCGATACAATTTTCTTAGTGGACCAATGGTTTAAACTGTTGTGCATACTTATCCTGTATGAGATACATTGCTTAAGAATATGTCTGTATATACCATGCATACATTAACTTTCGTTGACTTTTGCATTATATGGTTTTTTTTTAAACTGCTCTGGCTAGGGTTAGCTTACAATTTTTCCATTTGTTCACGGACAGATTGTTGAATTTTCAGTTTATCTTCCAATTCTTTTATTCTGTAATATAGAAATTGAAAATTCATGTATCTCATGTTTCTAAATAACCCCAGTCAAAAACTAATTTTCGATCTAGAGGTTACACCATAAAGGGATACAATGTCTTGTCACTTGCAAATGCAATTCATAATTACCTTTCATATCTTCCCAAGATTTTTTTTTATTAGAAACTAGTAGAAGTGTTACGAAAAGGTATAGACTGACGCTGAAGTGGTCAAATTAACTTGAAATGTGGGGACTGTGTCAAAACACGGATTATTGATTTTAACCGGACAAACTTATGTTCTTTTCGTTGTGTTAGCCAGGTATCAAAAGTAGAATAGCAAAAATATTGACCTCTTACGAAAATTTAAAACACAAAGTCCTTTATTAAATGGCAAAATTAAAATCTTACATGGTAAATATCAAAATGAAAATGTAAATAGAAAATTAAAAACACATCAAACGAATCGAAAACAACTGTCATGACTTGGTACAGGCATTTCCTTTTGTAGTAAATGGTGGATTAAACCTGGTTTTATAGCTATCTTAACCTATTGTATGACAGTCGCATAGAATTCCATTATAACAAACAGACATAATAGGTAAAATTGTCAAAAATTGGGATACAGCAGTCAACAAAGAATAACAAAATGGCATATAGAAATTCTATAGACAAAATACTTAAGCAAAAATGAAAGACAATAATACAAAAAAAATTACCATAGCACAGTTACACAATACCAAACCACGCCAATGGTATATTCCCAAAAATGGACTAAAAAGTAAAGGTAAAAATGTACAAAGACAAATAAAAAGAAAACCATAACACCTAATTAAGATGATAAACAACATCATTACCTAGAATATGGACTTCAAGACCAAGCATACTTATCAACGATGTCTTTGTGTCCTCCTAATCATGCTAATACACATGTTATACATCGAACATGTGAACATTTTCTGATTTCATTGATTGTGAATATAGGACATCACGAGAAAGGTATTCAAGTGTGTGTCGATCACTTTTTGAAATTTGGTTCACATTTAATTTTTTGATGGGTCGATTGTACAGCAAGTTTTCAGTTCAAGTTGATACAACTTACATGGTAAATATCAGTTAAAAAAATTACAGTTCTTAAACATTTTCTGTCGCTCCAGATCTGCTATCATAACCACATTACTCTATAGTCTGGTGTATTTTGTAATCTCTGATGTCTCAATAGGCGACCAATAACGTGGAATATTGTCAAGCGCCTTATAGTAGGTTCTACTTATATCTGACACTCCGATAATCGCAAGTTATTATTTTTTTCGATTTTGCATTTCATTTGCTCTCCTCTTGATTTAGCTCAACATTGAAAACACTTAAAGTGGCAACAAGGAGAGAAAGAAATTGGTATATTTTATCAGCTAAAAGGACTAGGGGTTATGTAAATAAAATCGATTCTCAATTGAAGGGAATATATTTAATGATTGAACATTATTCTGGTGTCCTAGGAAACTACTGCGTATGCATCGTGTATGATTCCTATTTCCACAATGACCTGCGTATGAAGGCAATGTCAGTGTATTTGTCTAGAGTTAATTTCTCCGTGTGTGGTCTGTAAATCAAATGAAAGGTGCCGTTTATTGCCGATAACGCTGTGGCCACTTTCATTCCAGCCGCTGCGTAGTTGGCGCTTATTCTCAACGACTTTAATCATATTGTATAATAAGTCTGTTAGGCATCGTGTGCAACCCGTTCACATGTGGACCTCAGCTTAAATACCACACTCTAAGTTTAAAGGAACGTCACTATTGATGTTGAAAACTTACAAAAAATAAAATACAAGTAGGTATATAGCTTTAATTTAAGAAGATGTATAGGATAATTATTTCTCATATACCCGATCACTTTGTCGGCTTCTCTTCTGTAATAACCACAAGAAACGATTATAAAGACATTCTCTATTATAGTGTTTCTAAAGAGAAATCTGTTTTAAAGAACTAATGTATACGTTGACATCAGAAATATTGAGTTTAGTTAGGATTCAATTACTAGTAATTAAAATCTTCAAATCACCTACATGACCAATTAAAGGATATGGCAATTATTTTTCACTTGTTCCGTTCTTTCATAGCGGTTGATTTTTGCCAGTTTTAATGGATTCCTCTTCTAGAGTTTGCCTTGGAGTCGGTATTTTTTCTATATTGTTTCATACTCTGATTGATAATATCCTCACCTTTCCTTTAACTTGTTTCTGTCTTGATTGTTACGAGAAATCCTGAAGGTGTCTCTATGACGACCAAAATTTAACGTTGATGCTAATATCAATTTCGATTGTTTGCTATTACTGTTGTTGTCCATGGTCAAAGCGTTCCTTCAAAAGTAAATAAGTCAACTACGTAAGTAAATTACAGTGTAAGAACAAGAGTTTGTTCCACCTACACATGCTACAGGTCATCGTACAGCTTTTGTAATGTGATACAATGCAAAGTATATAATTCTACTTCTTATATTATATCGTACATTTTTTTTTTATTAATATGAATGTGTAAATACACGTTGTGCATTGTTGTTAAATATAATTAGTAAAATAATAATGTTTGTGATGTTAAAATCTAACTTTTCATATATTCCGGTTTAAAGTTTTTAGTAACGACAACATGTAAATGAAATGTATTCCATATTGTAATTTTTGTTATGGAGTCTGCGAAGGCTGTGCAGGTATAAAAATGTATATGCAAATATCATGGGTTTTGATATTGTTGTTTTGAATGGATATACAAAAGGGAGGGGCCTCGGTGGCCGAGTGGTCTAAGTAATTACTACTGTAATCACTAGCCAGTCAACACTGAGGTTGTGAGTTCGAACCCCGCTCGTGCAGGTGCACTCGACTCCAATCTTAATTGACTAGCATTGTCAGTTTTCCTATCGAAGGTCGGTGGTTTTCTCAGGGCACTCCGGCTTCCTCCATCAATAAAACTGGCTGACACGAAATAGTCCAAAATAGGTGCATAAAAGTGGCGTTAGAACACAAAAAAAAAAATAATCAAAAATCAAATCGAACAAACGAAGGGAACGATGTCAACCGGGCTATGCTTATCATAAGTTAAAGACAGACTTATTGCATAACGGACAAATGAAAACTAAGCTAAAATCAAAAGTGATTCTTGTTAACTCTTTATACAATATAAAGTATCAGACGCGAGGCCATCATTTAGCATCCGCTAGTAAAGTACTTTGAAATTGCTTCAAGTCATTTAGGCATTCTGTATCAAAGTATAATCAATTGATCGATTAACAGGGTTATCTTAAATATTCTGAATTTGTTTTTTTTTGTTGCATTACCATTTTATGTTAGTCCATTAATAAAGATATCAAAACAGGGAAGATTAAAGTCTTTACAAAAACAGTTCAACCTCGGCGCTTGGATGTTTAGACAGTTGTCTATTGTTTTTAAAGACTTGGCTTTTGCTCTTTTTGGTATACATTAGTTATAACATTGGTTATTTGTGTCGAGGCAGTGCTAAAGTGTTTATACTTGGCATACACTATACATCAGAAATGTAAGTGAATACATTTATCCAAATGTAATCAGGCAACATTGACATCAATTTTCCAAAATATATCTGAAATTTAGATCTTCAGAGTAATTTTTAAAAGTGTGACCAAAAGAACATTCAAAACAAGCCAAAAAAAAACCAAAACAAACATACAAATATTGAAACGACTAAACCGGTAGAAACACTACATAGCAATACGAACGCAACCAAAATCTGATTATATTGTCAGGACCTGTTGTAGGTTAACAAATTCGTTCCACTTGTTTACCCGTTGTGTTGCGGGAAACTTTCATACTCGCCCAGTATTATTTATACAAATGACTTACCATTTATTATTTGATAAATATTTCACAGGAATCAATCCTTGTTTATCTTAAATTTACCTTCTATCCGTTCGATTGTCATCTTCATTAAGATGTCGATTCGTTTTGTCTTTTACAATCGCGATATGCTCTTCTGCTTTAAACAATCTATATAGATAATTATAAATATAAATAAAAATACGTCTATCAAAAAAAGTTATAGCACATTTAAGTAATATGATTCAAGACTGACATTTCAACGATATATATTTTATGTCAAAGTTAAGTCAAAACGTAAATATTTTAGCTTCTAACTGCAATTCATATTTTTAGAATTTTTCATTAGAATTAATATTAAAGCCTTGGTAAATAAAATAAGTATATATAAAGTTGATAAGAACGTCTGTTAATTTTTGGTCTAACGTCCAAAGAAAAAGTTACCAAATTACAAAGAGAACAATCAAACCCAAGACAAACAGACAATGCAAATTACAAAAACACAAATGACGACAAAAAACCCAAAAAAGTCCACGAAACACCAGAAACCTTCAGACTGTGCACATAAACTCCACAGTAAACTGGATGTGACCGAAGGTGGCCCTGAAGGTTAACCTGACCGTGTTTATGCTTTTGAGGTAAAGACAGTCAGTTTACTTTAAAGACTCGTTAAGAACGCATATTGATACTGGTGTTATTAAGTATTATGTTTTGGCAGTTTTTTTTTAATCAAATACTACCATTCTACGAACTGTATATGCATGTATAGTCAGATTGAATGATCAAAGACAGTGATGTCCTCTACAGTATGTATGCTTTTTCAACTAAAGTTTTCATATAGGCAAACAATATATTTGGTATGTTATTCAAGCAGACACTATCCTGTAGAAACTGTGAACTAAAAAATATGATAACAACAAGACAAAAAAAAACAGACTTTAAGAACATATGATTAATAAACTGTTGCATGTTGTTCATTATATTAACAAGATTTTTAAAATAACAGGTTGATATTTTATTTCACATCAAACTGTTAATAATGGATGTAGCTTTTACATTAGGTGGTTTTGTGTGTTGTTGTTATACATCGCATTACCACGCAATGACTATCAAACTGCGTTTATAAACGCCAAATGATCCGATATGGTGGTAATTCTACACAAATTGTACCAAGTTTTTGACCAAACATGTAACAAGGTAAAGACGAGCGGAATATTAGACGGACTAACATAATACAGCATAGACAAACGAAACAACAAATGGACACAGAAGAATTAAAAGAAAGAACAAATAGCAGACGGATGCAAAGAAAGACGGACGGATGCAAAGAATGACGGACGAATGCACATATCGAAACACATAATACCCTCTAATCTTTATGCCAGCCAAACATGCACACATTTAGTTTGCATTTTTTTTCAAGCTTACCTTTTCTTTGTTTCATCATATGTTTCTTGCAATGTAGTAAAGCGATTTTCTCTTTCGATAAGACTACAATGGAAAAAAAATCAATTCAGCAAATATTTAAATATAAGTTTATTCTTGAAAAATAACTCTGTACATTTGCATTAAAAACGACAGAAACACAGACAGAGCAGCAAAAAATAATGAATATCAAGGCCATAGTACGTTACATGTAGATGTTCAAAATTGTCATTTCCGACAATGTTATATTGACTGCTTGGAAACATTATTTCATATATCTAAATATCCATCAGTTATTATTCAAATTCGTCTTCATTGAGGATGTTAATTGATGTTCGAAACGTAATGGCCATTATTCTTTTCACATTTAAAGGACTTGTGGAATCTTTTCAAGTGTCGTTAGACATTTTTTGAGAAAACCATAAATTCCGTATCACATTACCCTTTTTGAGTTCAAACAATGCACCACCGATCGTTTTTTTTTTTATCTAACTTCCAAGGTGTATTAATAATTCATTATCGTTTTAAAGGGTTGCTATGTTTACCACTGATCGCAACGTAAACAATAGTCTCGGAGTATAGCATACATATATATATCAATTAATAATCACTTTTAATAAGCGTTTGATGAGTGATTTATTTACGAGATAAGAAGAACTTTCTTGAAAAAAGAACAAAAACATATTATTTACGGTTAACACAAGAATGTTGTCATATTGTAGTTGAATCTTTTTTACGGACTATCCTTTGATAAAACAACTGTAGACTAACAGGTTGATGCATTCGATGTTTGCGATTATTTAACGTTTAATCATAGTGAAATTATTTAACGCTATTAAACGAATAAAATTGAAAAGGCACATCATTTTCTAGTCGTAAAGGATAAGTTTCAAGGTCTTTTGTTTTTCTCAGAAGAAGAAGTTGAAGTTATCAATGTATCTTTGTTGCCTCTCTTATCATAGATGTTTTCGACTTAGTCTGAAAAACTATTTTGACATAATTTACATCTTAAATCCTGAACTGTTACGTATATTATTTGACAAAAAAGATTGGGTTGCGTAATATGTATTGAAATACGTAACTATATCAACAATTGTCTTACCTTTCTTTAAGTGTACTGATTTCTTTATTTAACTTATCAGTGGATTATTTATTTCTTGTTTTTAGGCTTGTTATCTCGTTTTCTTTTTCTTTTACTTTTTCTCTCACTTTTTCGTATGCTGTTGACTTTTGATCCAATTCTTCATGCAGATATCGCTTTTCATTTACAAGTGACTCATTTTCTTCCACAACCTTTCGCTTTCGTTCCATTTCTTTTTCAAATCTTAATACAAGAATAATGAGACAATCTTTATGATTTTAATATAAAATTTAGCTTTAGCGTACGGTAACCATGGTAACGAAATGAACATATTCTGATAGACTAGTGAAAGCAGTCAAAGGTTGTTCAAGACCATGGGCATATAAGTATGTCAAATCTTTTATCTAACTAACAAAATTTCTGAAAAAGCAGACGACTTTTTTATTAATTGCACATAAAACATAAACAATACAGTTTATATTCATATCTATTGATATTCAAAATGCACCTATATAAAGCATCTCATTTTATCACTTCCAGACTTTTGGCATCAATTGACATTGGAGGTTAAACTATCTTACCCCTTCTCTCTCGCTTGCAAAATATCTGATGCTTCGATTGCTCTCTGACAATTTCTTTCCTCAGTTTCGATAGTGTCTCGCAACGTCTTCTCTTCTTTTTGCCATGCATCTTCACTGCGTTTTATATGTGCATTTAGGTTCATCAAATCTATCTTTTGTGATTCGTTTTCCTTTTCGAGTTCCTTTATTTGCGATTCACACCTAAAAAAAATTAATTTTTTGATCGACATGATATTCAAAATGATAGTCATGATATATTTTGTAACATATGATTGATGAGAAATAATTAAGAATTTAGGTTCCAACGCTTTCTTGTTAAAATCATTGTGGCTGTTTTCAGGTTTTTTGTTTTATTTTCTAAAACACGAAGAACTATTTGATATTTAGAGAAAAACTGTGTTATTCAAATGAGCATGCTGTAGAGTATTTGGTTATATGTAATGACAATATTTCTGACGTATACATTTTATTGTTGTAAGAATTGTACACAGAAATTAAGTCAAACATTTCGATAAGCCTGCACACATTGTATTCATAATTACTCTAAATATCAGCACGACAATCATGCTATTGTGATATAGAGACAATACCGCCTGCAATGTGTCCAGCGTTCTAGACCACTCGGACACCTAGACTGAACTATAAATTCAGCTTTAGGTGGCCTAGTGTTACCTTCGATCGTCAATATAATCTAGAGTTGTAACACAGTAAATGATATATTAGACATGAAGTTGGTATTGATTGCAGATTAGCTTAATTATTTATCGTAAAGGATCGTAAGATACAGTTACATAAATTGTTATATGATAAGTACGTCTATACAAGTGACAACTCTACGACAGAGCCATCCATTTGATCACCAGTAAAGGTGATACACGGCTTAAAACACATATTATATTCATAATTACTCTAAATATCAGCATATCAATGTTAAATCTGCGAAATATATATAATAAATATTTTTTTATGACTTCCTTATATCATCTTTTTTATCTCACCTTTTTTCTTTCATTCGTAAATTCTTAATTTCATCTTGCGCATCTTGTTTATTTCTTTTTTCCTCCTTGATAGATGCCTTTAGTTGGCTTTCAGTTTTTTTCCAAACTAACTCATTGTGCTCCTTATCCTTACATAGTTCAGCAATTTTCTTCATCAACAATTCCATTTCGTTGATCATTTCATTTTTTTGTGATTTAAAACTGAAAGATGACAAAGATAACATCCATTTAGAAATACAATGAGCACGAACATTATTGTACATTTATCTTTTACCGTTGAATATAAATGTTAGCAAATGAATTTAGACCACAGAATGTAGATACAAAAATCAATAACTCAGATATTTCTGATATAATTGTGTAACCTAACTAACAGCACGTTTTGGTTCTTGTGAGTGTGTGAATATATACATTTGTATTCTGCACATGAACATGTAAATTTTGGAACTAAAATAACACTCTTTACAGTATTGAGTTGACCGCAAGGAAAGTATTACTTCTGAACAATAGTTCGAATACTGTGAAAGTACTTTAATTCGTGGGTATCAATTTTCGTGGTGAGAGCAAAAGTCACATGTTCGTGGGTTTTTAATTTCGTGGATTTTAGTTTTATAAAAAAAAAAGAGTGGAGAATTGAAGCCATTAGAAACGAAGATTACAAATTGTCTCGATTGAAGGAAATTGCAAAGTAAACATTTAAATTGTTGCACCCGTGTAGTGATGACACTAATTAACCTGAGATCGAGTGATCAACAGATTAGAGACCATCAAAGGTGTTAATTAGACCATAAACATGTCACTTAAAGAAATCAGTTACATAAACAAATGTTATAAATGTACATTGAATTGTAAAATTAATTCTTATCAAAAGCAAACCTAGCATGAAATTGTTATTTACCGTACATGCTGTAAAAGAATTATGAAGATATGAAATGAACACTTTATCATAGCATATAATCACCGGAAATCTGACTTTCATCGGTCAAAAATATTTTTTATGAAAATTAAACGATCAGAAGTTGTACAGTTCAGGTTTTTAAAGATTAAATGCGTATAATACTGCCTGCAGTTGTAGTTCATGGAGCATTTGCCCTATGACTACTATTATAGTAGTCTCAGATTTGCCGATATTCAATGTATTCTCTAGATCATATCGGTAGCCAAACCTACATGGGAATCTTTTCATGTCTTTATTTGGACAGTTGTTATATTTCGTTGGACACTTAAATTCGTGGATAAAGTCATCCACGAAAACCACGAAAATTGGTTCCCCACGAATAAAAGTACTTTCACAGTATTTACCATGTGATACTTCTTCTTTGTTGATTTGTTAATGCTATGGTTGACACGTTCTTCGGTTGTGTTATTTGGTTAGATGTACAATAATAAAAATGGATAGATTTAAAAGTAACACATTGAGATAATTTCTACTTAAATAAAATCTGTGTAATGTACCTAATGATTAGTTTCGTCTTCTCCTGGTGTTCTTTGTCCATCAATTGTCTGATGTTGTTATCATAAGTTAAATCTTGTTCCGTTCTCTTCGCCTCTAAAGCTGATATCTGAGATTTTAGGGTCTCCGAATATTCTCTTCTGGTTTCTGTTTCTGATTTTAGTCTGTTTTAAAGAATTAATTCTTCATTAAGATTAAGAACATAAAGACACTTAAAATGCAATAATTAATAAATAAATAGATTTCAATATCCTTCCTAATGCTGTATCATGATCCTCTAATTAGAGAGCAATGACTCATACGTTCGAAATATAACTTTAACATTATAATGGATACCGTTGAAGCATAAGCAGAACAAGAAAGGGATGTACTAGACACATGGGTTACTGTTATAAGTTTTTTTTATAAAACATCGAATCCACAAGTTAAAAAAACTGTGTAAAGATTTTACGTTAGACCATATTTAAAGACAAAGAAGCTGTAAAATTTCTGTTCTTTGTTAGCGATAAATATGTTGTTGTTCTTGCGAATAAATCCTCACATCGTATTATTTTTGTATGTAAATGCTATGACTACGAGTGTCTGGAACCAAAAATATGAATACATGAACATTTGGATAATTTCGCGTGCAAACATTGGTATTAAAATGCAATTCTGTCTAAAAAGGTTATTTTGATCTAAACACTGTCTGGAAAATATGAACGATGAATTGTTAAGTCATGCGCAGTTTATCAGTACATTTTTAATATTATCCAATGCGGTAAATTCAGTGCTTTTAGACATTTCGTTTGCAATATATTCAGTACTGATCAATTGGTTTTCGGGTAAGTCAGTATAACGATGACGTAAAACCAACTACTGAAAATATCTGGAATGTATGCATGCGAATTGTCTGAACTGTATTGAATTAACCACAGTAGATAAGTTAACAAAATAGACTGAAAGACTTAATACTTTATTTGCTCAATCTTTTAAGAGTTGTTCAGATCAAAATGACCAATTTAGGTCTATACTGATTTACCAGTGAGAAATGTATTTTTATTTGGGTCCTGGATGGCCTCATTCAATTGCTCAATGAGCAACAATTTCGAGGACCCACATTGTTTGAAATTGATACCTAAACTTCAAACATTTTCTGCATAAGAAAATGCCTATAACAAGTCAGACATATGACAGTTGTTATTCATTCGTTTGATGTGTTTGAGCTCTTGATTTTGCCTTTTAATTACAGACTTTCCGTTTTAAATTTTCGTCGGAGCTCGGTATTTTTGTTATTTTACTTTTCATAAAGCTCCGTACAAACAACGATATAATGCCAGCTCATCCGCATGTTTGATTGAGAAATGTTCCATACCTAATAAAAACTGTTTCCGCATTGAAAGATGGAAATACAGAAATAAACCCTTTTAAATGAGTCGAAGTTCTTTTATTGTTCGTGATTAAGATATTTCTAAAAAGAAGATATCTAAACTTGTTTTTCTGGTATTAAAATACATAACCAAATATATCATTAATGAAATAAGTACATTTTGCAAAATGAGAGGATCTAGATTTAAATCGGGGGTTTCGATCAAAACTGAGAAAAGAGAAAATGCTGGTTAGGACTTAAAACAGCAACTTATGTGTAGGATTCATGAAGAAAGTATGGCACTCTCCTTAAACGAGGCGTTTTAAACGACTTTATTTCGAACTGCTGCTAATCTATTTATTCCACACATTCAAAGGGACGACTCTTCTGGAGTGAGCGTAAAAGTACCAATCAAACTGAGACAATGGAATCGATTTAAATACTGGGTCGCTAGGAGTAGAACGGAGTGGAACGGAAACACTGACGATGACTTTAATCAGTATTGTTTCTTCCGTTGAGACTATGACATCAAAATAGATGTTTCAATAAAATACTAGAAGTATAATGTCTCGTGTACCATTACATGATTATTTTATGATACAACGACATTACAGAGGTCCATGAACAAAATATGTTGTTTACATTGTGACAATTGATGTCAAAGTATATTTTTGTCGAAGAATACAATGTATTATTTTTAAGCTGTTTACATTCAGTGATATATATACATATATCAATATATTCAGTCTAAATGGTCACGTGGTCTAGAGCGACGGACATAGTGCAAGCGGTGTTATTCCAATATCACGAATTCGAATCCCGGCTAGGGAATCACAAAATTTTGCTTCCGCAAATTTTCAGATTTAACATTGTTGTGTTGATATTTAGAGTATATATTGGGCCACATATACGACAACTAAACGAAAGACATTCTTCATTTCATATCCTCGGCTATTTAAAATATAGATTTCGTTAGTCGAGAAATGCCTTTACCTGTCAGCTTTATTTAGGATGCAACACAGTGCATGCTAAAACACTCATCAAGTATCCAAGGCTTCGAATTTTGTAAGGCAGATGCCAGTTTAGTCTACAAAAGCCTAATCAGTGATGCTTGAATAAAAAAGTCAAAAAGGCTAAATAAGAATTTTGTATATGTTGGAAACGAGCAGTTTTGTCTCGGGTAAAGGCTGATCCATAGCAGAATATTACTTACCAAGGACTAATGAACTATATATGTACATTGACTTTAATGTTTATTTTAAGACATTTTAAGCACATACGTTTAATAGATTCACTGTAGAATAACCTGCATTGAATTTTTATGATCCGTGGGTTTCCTGACGAAAGCTAGTCAACAAAAACCACTTCAGACGGATGAAGGTTAAAAGTGGTGGTTTCAATTTTTTTTACAGCACTAGTTCGTACCACTGTTGGTTGACTATCATTCCCTGGTGGTATCATCAGCTTAGTAGTCAGAATAGCTTCATATAATGCATCCTTGTTACTCACTTACAACGGGGGAATGAAGGGAAATTTTAATATACAACACTAAAAGACATTTAAAATTATTACATGTGTAACTTTTGTTTTTTTTATCAATTTATATCAAATTCTTCCCGAGAAAAAACTGAAGTGAACTCGTGAATATTACCTGCGAGCTTCCTCTTGAAAACTGTTGATATCATCATCCATTTGATCTACAACTGCATGACATTTCTGTAAACGTGTCATTTCATCCGATAAAATAGTATGCAGCTTATTGAATTGCACAGGTTTATTTATTCTTGTTTCTTTTTGCTTTCCAGGAGATGCAATAACGTCAGCCTGTCTGCTGATCCACTCAGGCTTGGCATGTTTTACTATTCTGTTTCCAAAAAAACAAAACAATATTTTTTTAATAACAATAAAGCAAAATGAAAAGAATTTGTTTGTTTCTTCCCCCATTTTGCTTAAATTCAAAGAAACGATTTGCAAAATAAACTTACTTTTCTTCTAAGTTTCCGAAGCCTGTGATTATTTTACATATTCCTTGTTCTATTTGGTTCAGACCTTCAGACAATCTGTAAAGAAATTAATCATTTCATTCATGTCAAACTTGTAATATCATGGATAATATAAAAAGTTATATTTAATTTTGCGTATAGTAGAAGAAAAACGGCGATCGCGATGTACTTCAGATTTGTTACCAAACAAAACCAACATTAAATACTCAGTCATCATCTGTTCTCCTTTAACATAACGTAAGAAGTTATCCTTAGCATGCACACATGAAAAGGTTAGTTAAAGACATTCATGAATTAGAGCAACTACTAGATAAAGAATAAAACTGACGAAAAAGTTATTTGTCTTTTTTTTACCCTTTAAACTACATATATGTAGATAAATTAATTGATTGTAGTGAACCAAAATCCCCCAGACACATCAATAACAACGTGCATCAAATGTCGACATTGCATTTATTGTTTTCGTCTAGTCTTTTAAGGAAGATGAAAATAGCTACATATTTTATATATTCTACAAAAGACAAATTTGTATATCAAAAACTTAAAAAAGAACGTACAGACCAATTAAATCAAAACAACGATTGCAGCTGTTACTTTTGTTAATTTTTTGTTTTTTGTTTTGTTTTCTACTTTGGTATTGTCATTTGCATAAATTTACTCCATGTATCACCTTAAGCATTATATGTAAAATTATAACGTTTCCTTTTCTGTATATTTGTTGATTGGTTTAAGAGAATAAATTATCTAGTACCTAATAAGTACACATCATTGCAGTACGCGTCGCTAAAGCGTTACTACCGGCAGGCTCGACATAATTTACTGCGGTACGTCGACATCGTCATCCTCTGTGAGTAATACTTTCATAAATATTTTTCAATGATTCCAAAAGTTCCAATATACTACCCATGGATGTGTATCACAGAGATGATAGGGACACATTTACTCGGATGTATTTCATTGTCAACGGTTTTATCACTTTTCTTGATTCATGTATCAAGTATGATTGACGTTAATGTACATTTCTTTTAAAACCGAATAGTAGTCAATTACGGAAGAATTCGGTTATTTAATAAATGCATGGAAAGGTTAGTTATTCTGTCTGAAATGTGTCTGAGATTTAAACTCACATTTGGGTTTCAATAATACCTTCCGATTCTTGTGTTTTTTTCTGAAATGTAAAAGTTAAACAGAACAATGAAATTATGTATACATTAATTTTGTATTTACATTGTATCATAGATCAAATTTATTTGTTCAGTGTATGTTCACTGGTGTTGATATGTCCTTTGATTGAGTTAAGCCATTTCAGTTGATATTTTATAGTGTGTCTTTCTATGTTGTGATGTTACACTATTGTTTCAGAAAAAGGGTGAATGTTTGGTACCATTAAAACGTTTAAACCCGCTGCAATTGTTTGCACCTGTCCTAAGTCAGGAATCTGATGTTCAGTAGTTGTCGTGTGTTGGTGTGGTTCATAAGTGTTTCTCGTTTCTCATTTTTTATATTGAACAGACCGTTGGTTTTCCCGTTTGAATGGTTTTACACTGTCTAGTAATTTTTTGGGCCTTTTATAGCTTGCTGTTCGGTGTGAGCCAAGGCTCCGTGTTGAAGACCGTACTTTGACCTATAATGGTTTACTTTTATAAATTTTGACTTGGATGGAGAGTTCTCTCATTGGCACTCATACCACATCTTCTTATATCTATTGAAAAAAGAGATAGCATATATGTTCAAAATGTACTGAATACAAGGCAAATACTATGTCTGAACAGTGTATAAGCCTTGAACAATTCAAATGTATTTATTTCAAAATCATGGTGAATGAACGGACTTTTAAGGATGAGTTAAACAAAATTGTCTAGAAAAGTAGTCCACCAAAAAACATTCGTGTGAAATTTTTATCATGAAATTATTTTGAAATTGTTCTTGCGTAACTCAACTTTCGTGCTACGTTTTCACTTTTCTTTTTATCTTAGTTTGTATTATGTATCATTCATTTTTTTGTTTAATTTTAGAATAACCAGGGGTCATTCTCCTCTTACAAAACCTAGTATAAAAACTCTTTTATTCACTTCTGAGGACATTGACGTTATGAGGTTAACACATGGGTGTGAACAATAAAAAAAAAAGTTAACACGACTATGAGTCAAGATTTTTGTCGAAAAAGTTGTTATACATTTCTCAAGATAAAAAAAAGTGAAAACGTAGCATAAAATCGAACAAACAAGATTTTGCATATTCATACAGTTCTTGTTGATCTTGTAATAATACTATTATTTATAGTATCTTTTGCAACAACTTTCAATAAAAAGCAAAATGTATCTTTTATTATCAATACATAATTAAACCTCATTCAAAATAATTCATTTGGTGTTTATATCAGCCATTTACGTCAACAAAGCACATATTGTTTAAATGCTAATCAATTCACCATTAGAATCGAGATAGCACATAATTGTCACCAAATATCAAGAGTGAACAAACGTTTTCAACACAATCATGACAATGGCCTTTTAAAAAGAATATCCTATTGAGATAAAAGACACTTTAATTATACAATTAAAACTTATCTGCCTGAGTAACTACATTTAGTTTTTATAATGTTAGTTTTAACAAAAAAGTTAATTGTTTTCTTTACTAATAAAATATCCTTAAAATTAATGTTAATTATACGGAAGTTATTTATTATAAACATATAAGAAAGTCATCCGTTTTGACTGGCGTTCATACAATCATAAACATATATTTCATTAAACTTGTATGACGGTCTCATACTGTGTGTAAGCAAATAACTGTAATACATGCAAAATGACAATTTCAAAATGCCGTTTCTTGACACTTGTCTATAGAGTTTGCGAGCACAGGTTTTTAATTTAAAGCGATCGTTTGGTTAGAATATACTGTCACAAACAATGTCAGTCATTTTTCATTTTGAGATTTCTTTTCGACATTTTTCAGCTCTTATGTGCGAAGATATGTTATTAAAGAGAATTGGAATAAACCAAACGAACAAATAAACATATAAGTAGAAAACGAACTGACAATGATATGGCAAAATAAAATTTAAGTCTTAAAGACAAACAACATTCTACAAAACGCAACACAGAAGGCTCAGCTCTGACCAACAAGAACACCACAGATAGCGTTATCAAGGTGCGAATTTTGCCAATTACCCCAATATGAACGTTTGTTGATAGAATTGGTTGGTAGATGGACCAGTCATATACATGTACCTATACGTCCATAATAAATGTTTTGAACGAAACAAAAGTCAACTGTTCTTTTATCGTTGTCATTTAAAATGTAAAACCGAAAATAGCTTTGTATAATATATTTACGCTTTCTGTGTTGAATTGTTCATTCATTCATTGAAAAAAAAAACAAATTTCAGACATATGTCGTGACGTTATTAATTTTAACTTATGTTTGTCATAGACATACTAATAGGTACTTGAAAACGTATATTACATAAGGGTTTGCACATCAAACATTTGTTATTATGAACTGTTAACATCTCTTTTTATGAATATCAAGAAAAGCTTTAAAAAAAGTATGACATCATAATTTCGGGTGTTCATAGGTGGATAAAAATAAATAATAATTCATTTGACTTTAGTCACAAAACTTGCTCTATCTTTTTTTTGTTTTCACTTCAACAGCACTGCACGTAGAAATACAAATACTTCATATTAAGATCTACCAATACGTAAGTTTTTATGTCAGTGCATCATTATCTTTATACTCTTCATTTTTCGTAGATAAGAACAACACAATATCACCTAGTTTATCTAATATAATAGCAGGGCTTAGATCAACAAGATAAGATACTGATTCGTCTCCAGGTCCATGAATTGTGAAAATTAATACTTTCATTAGACAAATTACCAACATTAACGTACTCGCGTCAATAACTGTACAGAAGTCCATGTGACCCTTAACAGTCTAACAGTTCATCAATTTCAAATGATAGTTTTGCATAAGAGCTGAACCTTTTTTTATCTTGTTATTGTTAAGATATAACCCGAGACTGATTTAAAAATGATTAGACATAACTTATTATTAATTGCAAAATTTGTCGGATAGGAAATTGATTAAAAGATCCGACTTAAGATGATGTTAGAGGTTGAAGCTATGTTAACTTAAGAATATGTCTTCACCCGTTGACACAAACCACAGGACGGTCTCATAAACAAAAACAAAAAAGAAAATAAGGGGTGTTCCAAGAGAATAAAATTGGTTTTGCAATATTGCAACTTTTCTGTATTATCGTTCAGAGAAAAATTTACTGTATATTGTTCGAAGCTGTGAGATATTTCTATCGTGTGTTAGAAATTAAAAACATCTAATACTATTTCAACTAATACGAAATTTTTATTTAGCTATTGATTGTAAAATTAATGCATTTTAAAATATATGTTCATTTGTGTAACTACTTTTTTTAATTGAGTTAAGCCATTCCAATTGATATGGTATAGTGTGTCTTTCTATGTTGTGATGTTACACTATTGTTTCAGATAAGGGAGAAGGTTTGGTACCATTAAAACGTTAAATCCCGCTGCAATTGTTTGCACCTGTCCTAAGTCAGGAATCTGATGTTCAGAAGTTGTCGTTTGTTGATGTGGTTCATAAGTGTTTCTTGTTTTTAATATAGATTAGACCGTTGGTTTTCCCGTTTGAATGGTTTTACACTAGTAAGTTTGTGAGGCCCTTATAACTTGCTGTTCGGTGTGAGCCAAGGCTCCGTGTTGAAGACCGTACTTTGACCTATAATGGTTTACTTTTATAAATTTTGACTTGGATGGAGAGTTGTCTCATTGGCACTCATACCACATCTTCTTATATCTATTGAAAAAAAAAAGAGATAACATATATGTTGAAAATGTACTGAAAACAAGGCAAATACTATGTCTGAATAGTGTATAAGCCTTGAACAATTCAAATGTATCTATTTCAAAATCATGGTGAATGAACGGACTTTTTATGATGAGTTAAAAAAAAAGATTGTCTAGAAAAAGTAGTCCACAAAAAAACATTCGTCTAAATTTTTTATCATGAAATTATTTTGAAATTGCTCTTGCGTAACTCAACTTTTGTGCTACGTTTTCACTTTTCTTTTTATCTCAGTTTGTATTATGTATCATGCATATTTTTGTTTAATTTAAGAATAACCAGGGGTCATTCTCCTCTTACAAAACCTAGAAAAAAAAACTCTTTTATTCACTTCTGAGGACATTGACGTTTTGAGGTTAACACATGGGTGTGAATTATAAAAAAAAAGTTAACACGACTATGAGTCAAGTTTTTTTTCGAAAAAGTTGTTATACATTTCTCAAGATAAAAAAAAAGTGTAAACGTAGCATAAAATCGAACAAGCAAGATTTTGAATATTCATACAGTTCTTGTTGATCTTGTAATAATACTATTATTTATAGTATCTTTTGCAACAACTTTCAATAAAAAGCAAAATGTATCTTTTATTATCAATACATAATTAAACCTTATTCAAAATAATTTATTTAGTGTTTATATCAGCCATTTACGTCAACAAAGCACATATTGTTTAAATGCTAATCAATTTACCATTAGATACGAGATAACACATAATTGTCACCAAATATCAAGAGTGAACAAACGTTTTCAACACAATCATGACAATGGCGTTTTAAAAAAAAATATCCTATTGAGATAAAAGACACTTTATTAATACAATTAAAACGTATCTGCCTGAGTAACTACATTTAGTTTTAATAATGTTAGTTTTAACAAAAAAGTTAAATGTTTTCTTTACTAATAAAATATCCTTAAAATTAATGTTAATTATACGGAAGATATTTATTATAAACATATAAGAAAGTCATCCGTTTTGACTGGCGTTCATACAATCATAAACATATATTTCATTAAACTTGTATGACCGTCTCATACTGTTTGTAAGCAAATAACTGTAATACATGCAAAATGACAATTTCAAAATGCCGTTTCTTGACACTTGTCTATAGAGTTTGCGAGCACAGGTTTTTAATTTAAAGCGATCGTTTGGTTAGAACATACTGTCACAAACAATGTCAGTCATTTTTCATTTTGAGATTTCTTTTCGACATTTTTCAGCTCTTATGTGCGAAGATATGTTATTAAAGAGAATTGGAATAAACCAAACGAACAAATAAACACATAAGTAGAAAACGAACTGACAATGATATGGCAAAATAAAATTTAAGTCTTAAAGACAAACAACATTCTACAAAACGCAACACAGAAGGCTCAGCTCTGACCAACAAGAACACGACAGATAGAGTAATCAAGGTGCGAATTTTGCCAATTACCCCAATATGAACGTTTGTTGATAGAATTGGTTGGTAGACGGACCAGTCATATACATGTACCTATACGTCCAAAATAAATGTTTTGAACGAAACAAAAGTCAACTGTTCTTTTGTCGTTGTCATTTAAAATGTAAAACCGAAAATAGCTTTGTATAATATATTTACGCTTTTTGTGTTGAATTGTTCATTCATATATTGAAAAAAAAAACAAATTTCAGACATATGTCGTTACGTTATTAATTTTAACTTATGTTTGTCATAGACATACTAATAGGTACTTGAAAACGTAGATTACATAAGGGTTTGCACATCAAACATTCGTTATTATGAACTGCTAACATCTCTTTTTATGAATATCAAGAAAAGCTTAAAAAAAGTATGACATCATAATTTCGGGTGTTCATAAGTGGATAAAAATCAATAATAATTCATTTGACTTTAGTCACAAAACTTGCTCTATCAT
Organism: Mytilus californianus; assembly: GCF_021869535.1. NCBI lineage: Eukaryota > Metazoa > Mollusca > Bivalvia > Mytilida > Mytilidae > Mytilus > Mytilus californianus. Next base: position 70,846,948 of record NW_026262745.1, read on the forward strand.
TTTTTGTTTTCACTTCAACAGCACTGCACGTAGAAATACAAATACTTCATATTAAGATCTACCAATACGTAAGTTTTTATGTCAGTGCATCATTATCTTTATACTCTTCATTTTTCGTAGATAAGAACAACACAATATCACCTAGTTTATCTAATATAATAGCAGGGCTTAGATCAACAAGATAAGATACTGATTCGTCTCCAGGTCCATTAATTGTGAAAATTAATACTTTCATTAGACAAATTACCAACATTAACGTACTTGCGTCAATAACTGTACAGAAGTCCATGTGACCCTTAACAGTCTAACAGTTCATCAATTTCAAATGATAGTTTTGCATAAGAGCTGAACCTTTTTTTATCTTGTTATTGTTAAGATATAACTCGAGACTGATTTAAAAATGATTAGACATAACTTATTATTAATTGCAAAATTTGTCGGATAGGAAATTGATTAAAAGATCCGACTTAAGATGATGTTAGAGGTTGAAGCTATGTTAGCTTAAGAATATGTCTTCAACCGTTGACACAAATCACAGGACGGTCTCATAAACAAAAACAAAAAGAAAATAAGGGGTGTTCCAAGAGAATAAAATTGGTTTGCAATATTGCAACTTTTCTGTATTATCGTTCAGAGAAAAATTAACTGTATATTGTTCGAAGCTGTGAGTATTTCTATCGTGTGTTAGAAATTAAAAACATCTAATACTATTTTAACTAATACGAAATTTTTATTTAGCTATTGATTGTAAAATTAATGCATTTTAAAATATATGTTCATTTGTGTTACTACATTTTTTGATTGAGTTAAGCCATTCCAATTGATATGGTATAGTGTGTCTTTCTATGTTGTGATGTTACACTATTGTTTCAGATAAGGGAGAAGGTTTGGTACCATTAAAACGTTTAATCCCGCTGCAATTGTTTGCACCTGTCCTAAGTCAGGAATCTGATGTTCAGTAGTTGTCGTTTGTTGATGTGGTTCATAAGTGTTTCTCGTTTTTAATATAGATTAGACCGTTGGTTTTCCCGTTTGAATGGTTTTACACTAGTAAGTTTGTGAGGCCCTTATAACTTGCTGTTCGGTGTGAGCCAAGGCTCCGTGTTGAAGACCGTACCTTGACCCATAATGGTTTACTTTTATAAATTGTGACTTGGATGGAGAGTTGTCTCATTGGCACTCATACCACATCTTCTTATATCTATTTTAGGGATATTGTTTTAATATTTATTATGTTCACATGTGCAATGCTTATTTCATCTTAGTTATCCGTTTTTTTTTTATACAATATATGTATTACAAAAAGAATAAAAATCGTACGCAATCGTTGATTTAAACATTCTTTTTAAAATGTGATGAAACGTATATTTTTCTGCAATGAAATTAAGATGTTTAAACGAGTATAAACTATGTCTATACCTGATTTGTCGTTGCCATCATATCATATATCCGACTGATAATAAATATTTGACAACTTTGATAAAAAAGGACTGAATACGTCTTTCGTACCTCCTGCTGATTATTTACTTGTTTCGGGTCAATATATTATCTCTTAAACTGTTAGGTGTTTCTATTTTTGTGGGATATTTAACAAAACTTCTTGTATGATTATATATTGATTGCGTAATTAGTGCATATCAAAAACATAGGATTTTAGGGTTAAATAATGTTTTGAAAAATACAATAGTTCATATAATCAAACGTGCCATAGTATTATTTATATTTACCAGAGTTCCTCGCTTTGTATATGTTTTAACTAGGGGGTCGCGGACTTTTTTCCTGTAAAATATATAGATATCATGCAATGAATTTCAATGAGTTGATATAGATTATGCAGCTGAAACTTAAGTTTCCTTATTGAGGAAACATTAAACATGTTAAACTTAAGAATTAGTTAAACTTTAATGAGATAATTGCTTTTCATAAAAATTTCTAAACTATCAAATATAAACAGCAGGTCATGTGTTTTTTTCTTTAAAAAATGAAAAAAACAAAGATTGTCCTATTAAATTCAATAATAATCTGCTTTTGGTTTTAAAGGATTTTGGATAGTTTAATCTTGCAAACTATATATATTTCTGTTGTTTATTGATTTAAACATAGTTAAAATTTCTAACCAAAAAAAAATCTTTTTGCAACAGGAGAAGAAGAGATGAACAGAGGAAGACACGTTAATATTGTAATTACAATGAACACAACCAGTTAAAAGACTATTTGACTACCGATGAAAATATTGTCAACAAGAAAATTCTGTAAAGGTGATCTAGTGTAATAAAACAAAAACTAGGAAAATGCATGCACTCAAACAGGAACGATATTAGGTATGTCGAAGGGTTAAGCGTCCGCTGCTTTATGTTCATACATAACAATCTATGCGAAACTCAGTCAAAATGCTACAATTTGGAATATGACATAATCGGGAAACATATCAAAATCGATTCTGATATCTTAAGATCTGAAGATCTAATACTGAATAAATATGTCTCTGGCGAAATGGGACATTGACATGTCAACATCGAGGAAAAGATAAAAAAATAGAATCAGACCTCCTAGTAACCATAGTATCATTAATAACAAGGCCACAGAGATAAATTAGATGCAAGAACCTACCGACATGTTGATTATGGATTGAAATGACAAAGTAAAAATAAAAAGCTCTGCAATATTCGTAGATTGCTTTTTGTCTTAGAAATACGTTGGCTTGAAGGGGTACACAATTATTATGCATAGAAATTTTGGGTATCAAGTCAAAATACGGAAGATTTTATCGTTTTTTATTTGTTATCAAAAGAGAGAAGGACTGATCTGGGATTTCTAAATTTGCTGTTGTTTTGTGAACGATGTAAGGGTATATGTGGTAAAATAGGTGACTTTAGATTAGAATTGACAGAGGAGAAGAGAATTGTTGGAAAACTGTAATAACATAGTTATAAATGAGGTATTTAATAAAGCAGGTTATAAGTCTCAACGACATTTGACAAAGCATCGTTTACAAAATTACCGATTTCTAAGGTAAATTAAAAAAGTAACGTCCCTCCAAAACAACTGCAAAAATCCAACGTTAAACTATATCAACTAACTAATAGAACACAACTCTCATATTCTTTGTTATACACAAATTTTTGAGAAAATGGTAGGTTAAATCGGGATTATTACCTAGATAAACTTCCCATTTGTTCGAATGTTGCAAGGTTGTTCCGAATCAGTTTTGTCCCAAACGAACGGTCACTGCACCATGAAGTACACACAAAAAAAAAAAAAAAAAAATAGCAAATACACTTTATATATTAACTTGTCTGAGGTTTTCGTATTGCCAGTAATGGTGACTTTTTGCATTATACACGAAATCAAGAGATATTACTTGATAGTGTATTATTATAGTGAATTTTATACGACTGTCATACAAGTGAGAGGTTTAGCTATCTCTAAAACCAGATATAATCCTTGATAATATCTCATTTTATATTTGATGAAGGACTTCTTCATTTAATTTCCTAGGAATTCGGTATTTTTTGTTATTCTACATTTTGATATCGACACACATGGCAAATCCCGCTTTAAAGTTTTTGTATAAATATGTAATATATTTAGCTTGCGCTTTATGGTAGAGTGCGACGTCATATGAATGTATTTCAAGACTCAGATTATGCATATATTCGTAATCTATAACTGGCATATTTGATTATTATATAAACATTTATTTCAATTTCATGTATTGTGTCGTTGATTTTGTAATGTTAATCGTATTCCAAAATAAACAAATGCAAGCAAACATTTCGTCGTACCGGATACAATAACTTGTTTGGTTCGGTTCTAAAAATATTCAGTGCATATTCTCCTTGTCTTAGTTATAACCTAAATCACTTGACAGTTAATATATTTATAAACAAACTAGAAATCCCCGACAGATTATTATGTGTAATAATATTGACTAGGACGAAGAGTTTACAACTCAAATTTTAATTTACCTTGTGTTGTCATTGTATAAAATATACCCAGTTTAAATTGATTTAGTAATAGTTTACACAAGACATTTAAGTCAACAAAACAGATATTTTTAACTGCTGCCTCATGTATCACGGATTACGATATATGACTAATAATCAATATTATCATTTTCGATTGCGAACAGAAAAGCTTTTGACAAAACTATGAACATGTCCTTTCAAAATAACTACCCTATTACAAAAAAAAAATCAGATTTAAAATACAATTTTAGCTTATTTTCTAAAATTGCATCATACAGATTGTAATGTAAGTATAATGTTATAATAAAGCTTTTTAAAATTTGTTTTCTTATTCAACTGTTATGTATTTGTCAACGATAATATGATATTCTAATAAATTTTGATAAAATTCAGTAGAAAGCCTTTCCTTTTGAACGCCGGTCCAATCTTTAGATGTTTTTTTCTCGATTTTTTTATGAAAGTCTCATATAATTTTTAGATAACTATCTAAATTATTTGCAAAATCTCATTCTTATACCGCAAATTCTTCATAGAGTGGATATTCACAAGTTGTCAATTGTAAGAGAGCACAAGATGCAAATCAACCCTCTCAAATAATGTGGGTTATTTTTCATGTTGTCGTTACCTTTCATACGTGTACATTTTTCTGATCAAAGACATAATATACTAATTTATCTGTCAAAGAGGCTCTTCAAAGTAATTGTCTTACATATGTTTATTAAATACCCTTCTGACTGTTTGCCAGACATTTTTTTTATGATTTTATGAAGCAATCAACCCCATAAATATAAATAATAGATATGAAATATGCAATATGTCTAACACATATAACGCATTATATACATATCGACTGTTATCGTGGCTATATCAGGTTTACACGCTTGCTTGCCCTTTTAGTTCAATGTCATATAATTCAAATGAATGAAATGTGTGCATTGGCAGGTTCCCATTTCGACATACGACTATTGAATAATAAAGAAAATATGACAATGGCAGTATTGAAAGAAAAAAAAGTCGTGTGAATCTTATAGTATTTCATAAACACGGTTGATAAAAATGGAGATAGCTGTGAATTTGATAATCAAATGAATGGTCTGTCTCATTTATTTATTGTTTTTGCTTTAACACGTTTAAGAAGGACATGCATATTAATTGAATATTTTGCTTGAACAATCAATACAATATTATGGTATACATGATAATGAGTTTTCTCGATAGTTGAGTATAAATAATTATTCATTAGTTTATAAAATAATACCCTAGTTTAATAACTTCAGCATGTTAATTCTCCAAACGAGGCGTACCTCGTTTCCTATTGGATATTTCGTTATATCTGAATGATCATGTATCTCCTATACATTGCTTAATATAACATTTGATTTGTAAAACTTGTACATTTAAGATAAGTTACATACATGTATACATAGCTTTTTTTTCTGTTATAACAATTCTGGAAGACATTTGATGCAAACACTTTGCTGACACTTAAAAATGTATATTCGATTAGAACTAAGACATCACTGTTTCAGACGTTCAAAAGGGAATGACATCAATTATAGCGTATTTGATTTTGTCATTCATGAATGCTTCATACTGTCTACATATCCCTATGACAAAGGCAGTGTCTGCGCGTCCCCACATGCGGGGACGCGTAGCCAAATTTGCCTTCATAGAATACGCGGACCCGCCTCCGGTTTTAAAATTTAATGTCATCAGATCGGGAAATAAAATGTGAAATAAACCCGCAAATTATCGCAATCAGTGAAAAAAAATTATTACTCACAGAGATTTTCAAGATTTGAAATGTCAAAATTTTTACTTTAAAAAAAAAGTTCAATGCCAATTTTATTTTTACTACGACCCTAATACGCTTTCGTAGAAACGACCCTGATTAGTTTTTGAATATTTTTCCTTTAACTATTGATTATAATTATTGATATTATGGAACATACGATATTTTTTTAGATGATAATCAAATTAAAAAGGCATTACAAACAAGTGAGAAAAACAGAAACAAAATAAGAACAGTTTAATATAAAAAAGAAGATGTGGTATGATTGCCAAATGAAACAACTCTCCACAAGAGACCAAATTACACAGATATTAACAACTATAAGTCACCATACGACCTTCTACAATGAGCAAACCCCATACCGCATTGTAAGCTATAAAAGGCCCCGAAATGACAAATGTAAATTCAAACGAGAAAACTAACGGCCTAATCTATGTACAAAAAATGAACGAAAAACCAATGTGTAACACATCAACAAAAGATAACCACTGAATTACAGGCTCCTGACTTTGGACAGGCACATATATACAGAATGTGGCGGGGTTAAACATGTTACCCGGATCCCAATCCTCCCGCTAACCTGGGACAGTGGTGTAACAGTACAACATAAGAACGAACTATAAAAATCAGTTGAAAAAGGCTTAACTCATCAGATGGATACAAATAGAAATACATCTAACAAAAACAGAGTTGACGTGGCCGGGTACTTGTTTATCCCAACAACAAACAGACATTAAGTATTGATCTGAGAGTACTCGCAGTTACTGACAGCTAGTTCAAAGCCACTAACAACTAATAAAAAAAATCATGCATCTAAGACTAAATTATCAATTAGTACACATCCAATATCAAATGGATTTTGTGTAAAGACGTCATAAACAGTCAGAGAAAAAACATGACCTGTTCAATGCCGAGATACAGGTCTCGACAGATTGTAGATCCATGAAGGTGTATATTTATATAACAATATATTTAGTTTGCTTTTAATTTACTGATAAAATTATCAATATTAATACCAATAAAAACAATATCCAATGATCTAATTACAGTGTTGAATTGGTAATCTTTTAGAATAAGTTTATTTAAAGGATCGATAAGTTTACCAGGATCGTTTCTAAATTTCCGGGCACGGTAAACAACATTTCCGTAAAAATGAGGATGTGCTATCCCGTTTGAAATAAGTTTTCTACAGGTACAACCAAACTTTAAAACCAAATCTTTATATCTATGGAAGAATTTAGGAAAGGTTTTAAGTAATTTGTGGTAACGAAATGCCTGCCTTGATAATTTACCAGTAATACATAGATACAACAGACACGGGCATCGCGAACAAGTTGTGAAATATAAACACCGTAAGATGGAGCCAAAGAAACATCTTCATCCAAAGAGAGAAAATTAACAATAGGGAACGAAAAATCGTCCCTTTTGTCGTAAATTGTAGTGTGGAGTTTCCCGTGTAAAACCGAAATATCTAAATCTAGGAAAGGACACTTATTACTTTTAAATTTGATTTATTTAAAGTAAGTTCCTTTGTGTAAGTTTAGCCAGTACATTTAGAAAATTCTTGATTATCAACGAAAAAATATCATCAAGATAGCGGTAAGTGTTGTTGAATTTATCAATTAAATGCAATTTAGACGGGTTTTTACTGAGTTTGGTCATAAACTGTGATTCTTAACAGTACAAAAACAAGTATGCTATTAAAGGCACAATTAGTGCCCGTTGGAATACCTACAACCTGTCGATAACCTTTGTTGCCAAAACGTACATAAATATTATAGATTAGGAGAAAATTAACAGCTTCAATCATATCATCACACCTCCAGTAAGTATATCTATCATATTTACCTTTCTCATTAGAGAAGAAGGCTTTAAATGAATTGCAGCAAATATATTTGCATTCAGATTTACCACACGACCATTTAATCAAATAGGAACACTTGTATTTGATAAGATTGTGTGGAAGTGTAGTGTAAAGAAAAAAAAAGTCAAAACTGTCAACAGAATCAAAAGGGCCATCAAATGCACGTTCTTAAGTTCTTAAAATAAATGATCATAAATATGAAAATATAATAGATTATCTATTCATATATATATATATAACACATTATTAATTCAAATACATTAATTCATCATACATAACACTTTTCATTTTAACCATATATGAACACCTGAAATATTTTATCATATTTCAGGTGCAACAGTAGAAGTAGCAAACGATAAATCCGGAGTTCTAAATGGATATATAACTATCAAATGCCTCTAGTTTTAGACATATGGAATTTTATCTTATTACTTTAAATTGTGTATACACTCAAATTTAATTTTTAGTCGTTTTAGATATTTTAAAATTTGTTTCTGTTTCGAATTTTATTAGAAAATAACTTTCACACTCAAGTTTTTTTTATCATTTATTTAATCAAATTCATTATATTTTTATTCTTTTAATGTGCATTCACATTTAATTTCTATTTTTCTAACTAATACATTAAATACAAATTAAAAAATATTATTAGCCATTCTGTTCACTGAATTCACAAAATCAGTAAATAACCGATAATTTTTGTGTATCTTTCACGTTTCATTCCCGACCATATGACAGTTTATTATAAAATCGGTTGCGGGTACGCGTAGCCTACCGTGGCCAATTTGGCTACGCGTCCCCATATGCAGGGACGCGCAGACACTGCCATTGACAAACCGAATATTTCACAATAGCTATATTCTCAGATCGACCCTTGAAATGTGGGAGATGATAAGCGATATGACCGTACCATTAGAACAACATGTATTAAGTAAATTATTTAATCAATGTTATTACTACGACCTTTCACCATTACCCTTGAAACCTTCACTTCGTGTGGATAAAACTTGCATTATCACATAATGGCATGACAATTGTTCAACTGGATTAGATTCAGATTGTGTTTTCATGTCACTGATTTTTACTTATTCCGAGTTAATACAAATGTGCATTATGATAGTACTTGTGCTGAGACCTAATTTGAGAATAACGTGATCATACTTTTGGTTGATTAGCATAGAAGTTGTGATGTTGCAATACTTGTTTACAGGATTTGTTAATGTAAGATACAACCATATGTGGGCTATAGAAGATATGGATTAGACAAAAAAATTAGGAATGAGTGCAAAATTGTTCGGATAGGGAAGTTAATGAAAGAGAAGCCTTAATATGATATTTGACGCTATGTAAACTAAAAGACACGACTTAAGCCGTTCAAACGAGGACCACTATGCTCTTTAGAACCTGTTCAAAGTTTATTATTGGTTATTAATTGAAGTTGAGTGTTAATGTATAAAAAAAGTCTTATCTATTATCGTTTGGATTATAATATGCATTTTGTGATTCCTCATTTATGAGGAAAATCTGGACAGAAGCATATTTTTTCATACTGTGAGTTTTCTTATTATTTGTTTGGGAAAAGAAATGAAGAACCTTTTTAATTAGTATGTATTGATTGCAAAATCGGTGCATTTAACACCAATTACACCAAAATGTGGTTAAATGAAATAGGGTACCCTGTATTTATCAAGCTTTTCAATAATAAAAGATCAATTGCTGAAATATCCCCTCTTAATTTTTGAGAACTATCTTTCTGCCCTGGCAATGATATCTTGGTGTAAATTAGATACATCCGTTAATGTCCTCAAGGTTATATGTAATACGTGTATTCAATGAACAGTTTGTCGATTACAAAGTAATCCCCCTTTTATTCAATTGAAAATGCGAATAGGATACAAAAATAACAATAACACTATAAATATTATGCGTCCGTTAATGTTAAACATCTTTCTTAAATATAGATTGAAAAGTGCACTAAAGTTCAACGAGGTTGAAATAATGAAATAGAATCTGCATACCTGATCTGTTGTTTCAATTCTTTCACTTGCTATATATTACGAGAAGACACATGATTGTTTTCTTGTTTCGGGTCGTAGTAAATTATCTTAAATGTTTAGTTATTCTTTTTTTTGTTGGAGTTTATATACATTATACTTTGTTTTAGCAAAGCAATAAAAAATATACCATTTGAGTCATTGGTACATATTCAAATATGTGTATTCTATTGTTTAAATATTTCTATAGTTCAAGTAATCTATGATTGCATGTTATTTTCTCATCTGATAAACAAACCTTTCATTTTCAAGAAATCTTATTTTGCCGCAACTTGTATATGGTAAAACTTTCCACATAAGACCAAATAAAATGACTTGCATTTGTTTCTAATTCATCGTAGCCATTCAGTGATTCAACCAAATGATTTTATAGTTGATGTCACATACTCAATACAAGAAAAATATTAATATGTTTCTTTATAATGATTGTGTATGTGATTCGGATAAGATACATTCCTGTTATACTATCATCAGCTGTAATATGGTCATGATGGTTGTTGTATTTTTTGTATGAGATATTAAAAAAAAACAACACTATTTCAACACCACGGTAGATAAGGTTGTCCTGCGAGAGAACGTTCTGTGCAGGTGATTTGGTCCTGACTGGTGCTGGTGATCATTGAAAATATGTAAACAAAGTCAAAAATGATGATTTTTGACGTTTTCTCGAATAAAAAAAGAAAGGATACCGTTGAGATTTTTTTTTTTTTTTGTTTCTTATGGGTTCATAGGCAAACAATTAAAAATGTGACCCTCTAAACTGTTTCATTAAGCGTAACACAAAAGTGTTCATATTAAGAAAATCTAGAACTGAAAAAATTAAACAAAAAAGATCTTGAGGTCCGCTTTTATATCCAAATCCACACGACAAAATTATTTTGTGAAAAACCTGTGAAATTTCTTTAAAATGTGCATTTTCTCAGTTTAGACATGTCCTGATTCTGTGCTGGTGGGTCCTGTCATTGTGTTGGTGGGTCCTGATACAGTGCTGGTGATTTTTGGTAAAAAGTTGGTCCTAATTCTAAAAAACGTTACAGAATCAAAAAATTGGGCAGATAATTGTATTCAATCGGATTTGTGACCCCTATTGTTACTTTTGTGCATCCATTTGGCTGTTTAATAAGCGTTTTCAAATAATCGTAACTTATATTACATAAAAGGGCAACATCTTCCGTCCAATATCAGATGTATACGAGGTTAGATGATCTAACTACTGCCAGTCTGAGGTCTCTAATTTCTTCCTTAATATATACATTGTCTGGATAAAAGAAACGACCTAGACTTGTTTTTCATGCATGACTATTAAAAACTTACTAGAAGGAACAAGATGTGAACAATTGCAAGTCAAAGTATGACCTGTAACATCGAGCAAAAACCATAACGAATACTAGCTATAAAAATTAAAACGATTAAAAAATGAAGACCTTCGGCCTGATTTAATACACAAATTTGAACAAAAATTCGTAAGGGTTCATCGGAACCTAGTGTCTCGCCTTTTTTTGCTGTTAATCGCAGGCCCAATAAAAAAAGGGGAAGAAAATATTAAAAATTTTCCTCTAGATCTCTGCCCCCGGCAACAGTATTTTTTTTTTTTTTGGTGGGGGGGGTCTAAAAATGGGCAACTACCTTATCGTAAACCGTCGAATATTACGTTCAGGCGTGTTTGAGTTGATTGTTTTGTCCTATAAACGTATAATATAAAAAAATGTATGATATATCTGGCTTTAGATTCGATTTTTTATATATATATATTTATTAAGGCTACATGTTAATATCATAACATTGAGAATTCACAGTATCAAAAAATGAAATAAATGGTGAAGTGAAATACCTTTGTTATGAGTCATTACTACTATACAGAGAAGGTGTGTTTGAAACACAAAAATTAAAAGCTTCGTGCCATTACAAATATTTAAGTAAAGGTGTATTTCTTACTGGTACTTTTTTTTGTTCAATCTTGTATCACTCATTTTTAATTAGAATTTAGAAATATGTTTTTAAATTTGTAATCATGAAATATATTTAATTAGTCTTGTAAGTTTTTATAATTTTAGTTCATTTATATGTTTAGGAGTTTAGTATGACGTCCATTTTCACTGAACTACTTACTTATTTTTGTAAAGGTCTGAATTCCGCCTCCGAGTGTGGGATTTTCTCGCTTTGTTGAAGACCCATTTATGGCCTTCGGCTGTTAAACAAAAAAGAAAAGTAGGACACATCGTTCACTAACTCTCCCTTAATTCTTTATCAAAAATCATTGACAACAGACTTTACTTTTGGATCTAAAAAATGCTCAACTTAAAAAAAAAAATATTTTTGTGTGTGTTATCTAGGTTATCTAGTTTCCATTCACTGACCAATTCTAGTCTGCCCTTCCATGAAATATTTAGATAATTTTTTTTAGTGTTTTATTGAACTTTCGAAAATTCGGGGGCAAGAAGGATTCCATTAACAGGTCAATAATTTTTTATTTTGCTCAAAACAGATAACAGTAAATTTAAAATATTGATAACCGATAACAGCAATTTAAATGATCTTAAATGACAAAACAGAAAACAGTGATTTCAAAAATCAAAAAACAGTTAGCAGGAGCAATTTTTTTCATAATAACAGTTCACAACAATGTCAATATTTAGAAAACAGATAACAGCTAATTAGTTAATAACAATTAATGGCACATATTTTTTTTCAAAATAACAGTTAACAAAAGTTTAAAAGTACAATTTAGAAGAAGTTAGTATGTTTCTTCACGATTTCAAGATAATTATATAACGTTGGTTGTTACAACTCATGCAACAAATGTTGATTGATAAGGTCCAAGATTTATCAGAAAATAAAAGATCATGAACACCAACATTGTACTAAACTCAAATACTTTTTCGTTCGTGTTCAAAAGTATGATTTTAACCTATGAAAGTGCTATTGAAAGGAACATAGTGAGAATTGTAGAATATTTACGGATTAAACTTAAAACAAGACGGCCCACTGCACTCTCAATCGGAATAAGGTAAGTCAATGTATGGCCTAATGTGCGACTAATGCAAATAATTCACCTTAACTGACAGAGAAAACAGACGGAAAGTTATCGGTCAGATAAACAAAATGATAGAAAATTATAGATGGAAAAGTGATTTATTTTGCATTTTTTGGAGTGACCTTGCACACAGACCATTCATTGCCCATTAACAATTTAAACAGATTTGACTTCTTAAGTCGAATAACATAAAAATGCGCTGATCGCAATGACATTAATATTAATAGACAATTATTAATTCAAAACATTCAGTATGAAATCAGACGATATTTGCACACTCCTTTACATTATCTATCAGATAGAAAAACATCCTTGTACCCATTGGTGGCCTTCGGCTGTTGTCTGCTCTATGGTCGGGTTGTTGTCTCTTTGACACATTCCCCATTTCTATTCTCAATTTTATTGTTACACATTATAAAAGCGTGACCGTTATACAAGCAGAGGCTTTTCCACAAATGGCACCTGTCGTGTTGCTCGTATTAGTACAAACCCGATAATACGGTATGTCACATTGGGGGAAGAGGGGATTGAATTGTAGTTACGACATAAGACAATATCCGCTATCATCTGTGAAACTTATATTCCATAACGGTCAACGAACTCGTATTGGCCTCCGTAAATTATACTAAGGAATGATTTCCACTTCACCAATTAGAAATCTTGGTTTCATAGTTCCCTAGCAACCCTCTATCAAGGAAAGCATGAAAGGAAATGTAAGCCCTTGAATATCGTATTTACTGGGAGATATGTACTCCGTGTGCAGACGCTGAAGGAATTTTGCTACATAGAAATGAAAATTTCACAATCTGGAAGCTGAATCATCTCTTTTGTCGTTTCCGACCGACCCTTATTGCCAGTTTCTAGATGTAAGTGAATATTTCAGGCAGACTTAACTTTATCTATTGTATCCGTCATATCAAGTTAGATGGGAAAGATACGTTCAACATAGTCATCAAATGTTGATTTTATTTAGTTAGAGAGCATCATCCATATTGTAGAAAGTAAAGTTAAAGGATACTGCTTACTTCTTTTCTGTTTTCCTAAGAAGTTCCTGCACGACGACAGTCTCATATGAATGAAGGATCAAGTCGGCACAGTTGGTTACCATGGGAATGCCGATTGTTTGTTAAAAAATCACGTATCACCAATCGTAACAAATGATATAAATCAAAAAAGAAATCAAACATCTTGATAATATCAGTATCAGAGAATGTTTTGTTTGTATCAGAGTGATGAAAGAAATCATTTATCCCTCACAAGAAAAGATACTTGTATTTACATTTTTTATTCTTTTATTATGAAACAAAACAGAGCCAGCTCTTTTCAATTTGTCTTTTAGTTTGGAATAACACATGAATAAGAAATACTTGTGTAAAGTGTAGAAAAGACAAAATGTTTTAGTTCTCTTCCAAGTTGAAAGAGTCTTAGATTGTATGTACTCTAAGATTTCTTTAGAATTTTTTTAGTTGCCACATCTGATTCCCGCCACCTCTAAAATAAGTACTAGTAGTTTGACACTAACAATGATGGCCGGCTTTGATTACTGATAAAATTGATGTTAATACTTTGAAAAGTGGTTTTCTGGAACACTTGGAAGACCCATCAATATATCGATGTTATGTAGTTAAGGTTCCCAATAGAGTGATGGAAGATCCAGTTTGTCATCTTTGGTTAAAATTCCAAAAAAAGCACAGAACAGAACAGATCGAATCTATGATTTTCCTGGATTTCCTCTTCGGTAAGTGTCATGGGGATATATATAGTTTCCAAGTGAATTGTCAATACCTAATTCATTATTCAAGCAGTTTATGTAATATGATTTACATGGATAATTGATGTTGTTTGGGGCTCTATCTCCGTGGAAAACAACATATTTCTCATTGAGGCAGGACAATTTTTTCCACCATTTCAGTCTTTAAAGCTTTATGTAGCATGGGTATTCATTGCTATTCATTATCTTATTTTTGATTTGACGACCACGACGGCCGTTGTTAATTTGAAAAAAAGTATCCATGTCTTCTTTCTCGCGTTTAGCCAATTGCTTTGCATTATCATGTAGTGTCAATTTCAATAGTTCTTCCCCCTTATTATGTTTGATAATTAGTGTGCAGTGAGAAGCTCTCTTTTATTAAGCCCGTGAATATGGTATGGGGGAGTATACATTAAAAATACGTCGACAAAACGTAGTATATATTGTGATATGTTCAAAAATATATTAAAAATGATAGGTCACTGAGCATTTTATGAAACTACAGGTGGTGACAAAATAACACATTTTTTATGGATTATACAGGAAAAAAACCCATTATGTGATTAGAAGCTAAACTAACTGATAGAATTGAATGATAAAATCTGAGAGGATAGCTTTTAGAAAATGCATTGAGAAAATCGAAAGAAAAGATATGGTTTCTGTACGTTTTTTCGACATAAGATATAAAACAGCTAAATTTCATGTAGAATCTTTCAGAACATACACTATTTCAGAGTTACCTCCCCTTCAAATGCCAATTTGAAAACATTCAAAAATCAAGCTTGTAAAAATATTAATATTTATAAGTTACAAATCTTATAAATCTATTCTTTTAAATTCAAATGCACATTAGTTATCTGCATTCCTCATCAAAGTTTTGCTTATTTGATTGAAAATCTGGACCTGTGGTTCTCTGTTGTTTACAATCCAAGATGGCGAAAAACACCCATACTATCCTAGGTGTGTATATGCCTGAGAGTAATGTAACAACCGAGATGATTAAACGGGTAAAGACAGGGCAATTGCTATGCCACTGCCAATACATGGGAAGTTAACAATTAGAACGTTGAAATCATTTCGTTTGTCATAGATTCTAGTTTGAAGTCGTTGTTCTGTGTCAATATCGAGCACAATATCTATACATGAAGCAAACCGTCTAGTTTCGATGATATTCTCAAACTCAATTGATATCGGATTAATGGAGGTTTTAGAGTGACTGGAAACCATCATCATCATGATCATATATGAGAATAAAATATAAGGACATTGAAAGGTGCTGTTCCTTTTTTTTAAGATTCTATGTAACGGATCAATATTGGCAATTCTTATTGGTAAAAAAGTACATGATTCACTGTTACAGTAGCTTAAACATATTGAAATATGATACATTTCAACTTTTATTGTTCGTACGTTGCCAAAGCGTAGTATATACTGTGATATGTCAAACGTAAATAGATAATAAAACTTTAGTTTTCTCAAGCTAAAAGTTGTGACAAAATGACACATTTTGTATGGATTATACAATAACAAGCATTCTTATGTGATTAGAAGCTAAACTAAATGATAGAATTGTAAAATAAAATACGAGAAGATAGCTTTTAGAAAATGCTTTGAGACTATCAAAAGAAAAGATAGGGTCACTGTACGTTTTTTTTTCGGCTAAAATATACAATGTCAAAATTGCAAGTAGATTCCGTCAAATAATGCACAATTGACGTTACCTCCCCTTTTATGCCATTTTATGCCGATGTAAAAATATTAAAAATCAAGCAAAAATGATCTACGCTTGAAAAAATATTAATATTCATAAGTTTAAATCTTATAAATGTGTTCTTTTAAATAAAAATTCACAATTTAGTTATCTGCATTCCTACATTGAATTTTGCTAAATTGATTGAAAATCTTGACCTTTGGTTATCTGTAATTTACAATCCAAGATGGAGAACGACACCCTACTATAATAATATGACGTTAAATTTACAACGAAATACAGATATAAATCAATGTATCATGTATCTTTTTATTTATATTGTACGTATCATTAATGTGGTTGATCTCAAAGAATACATGTGTCCTCTCCAACAAGGCCATTTAATTCCTTGATTTTTATGTTTGGTTTCACTATATAGGTAGGCCCCATTTAGATTCGACTGAGAACATTTGTAGTATCAGTACCCTGCCTTGCTATAATCTGCACAGTTTCCTTCCTTGTGGGTATCATTGTCCTCATCAGGAATAGAGAAAATTTTGTCATTATGGCGGTATAGGCAGTCTCCTGTAACAGACACACATAACATTGGATTGTATAATTCTCAACACAGTTTTTTTCAAAAGAGGGGTGAAAGATACCAGAGGGACAGTCAAACTCATAGATCAAAAATAAACTGACAACGCCATGGCTAACAAATAAAAAAACAAACAGATAGATAATAGTACACAAACCACTACATAGAAAACTAAAGACTAAGCAACACTAACCCCACCAAAAATTGTGGGTGATCTCAGGTACTCTGGAAGGGTAAGCAGATCCTGCTTCACATGTAGCACCCGTCGTGTTGCTCATGTTATTGCAAGTCCAGTAAATAGTCTTATTCGGTAGGTCACATTCGTGAAAACTTATAACATGCACATTTTAAATTTGACCTTCATATGTGTAAGCATTATACATTTGTATAGTTTTATTGCTTCATTATTTGCCGTTTTTTAATTAGTTGCATTATAAATACAATTTGTTTTGAAATATTTAAAGAGATTCTCCATATTTTACAATTTGAAACAAGGAAAAGAAAATAACATTTAGTTATCATGTAGTGATTGCATGGCGACTGAACGAAATACCACAACCTTATTAAATTCGATTATGATATTGATAACCAATCACCACTTCAACTTGTTGATAATGCAGACCTGCCATGTGGCATGTATCGTTCTTTTCTTTTGCATTTGTGTGTGTAAATTGTTGTCAAAATTAGCAATAGTTACTAAACAATTCAGGAAAACTAAATATGAATTCATTCGTTTGAGTACGAAAGCCTATTAGGGTCACAAAAAAAAATATTTATCGCGTAATTACGAGAAAACTATCGCGTAATTACGAGAAAACTATCGCGTAATTACGAGATAATTATCTCGTTATTACGAGATAACTATCGCGTAATAACGAGATAATAATTTTTTATCTCGTAATTACGACATAATCATCGCGTAATTTCGAGAAAACTATCGCGTAATTACGAGTTAAGATTTTTTTATCTCGTAATTACGAGATAATTATCGCGTTATTACGAAATAAAATTACATATATATATATTTTTGCGCCTGTCCCAAGTCAGGAGCCTCTAGCCTTTGTTAGTCTTGTATTATTTTTAATTTTAGTTTCTTGTGTACAATTTGGAGTTTAGTATGGCATTCATTATCACTGAACTAGTATATATATTTGTTTAGGGGCCAGCTGAAGGACGCCTCCGGGTGCGGGAATTTCTCGCTGCATTGAAGACCTGTTGGTGACCTTCTGCTGTTGTCTGTTCTATGGTCGGGTTGTTGTCTCTTTGACACATTCCCCATTTCCATTCTCAATTTTATATAGTCGTAAAAAGGTTGTTATAGAAAGTAAAAGATGTATTTTTTAATCGATTTGAATGAAATTTAAGTTCTTTTTTCATTAACTTTTTAGTTAGATAATTTATATTATTGGCCACTTATTAAAACATAAAAAAAGATTTTATAAATTAATTGCGTAAAAAGGAAGCGATGAATTAAGTCATATCCGTAAAACACCTCTAAAAAGCCTATATACTATAGCCGATTGACTACATCATGTGTTTGCGTGTCCAAATCTACAAGATTTTTAATATGTGCTCATAGACGTAAACACATAGTATACCATAGGCTCAAATGAGCTTGTCACCGGTGTCTGGATAAAACTATTACTATTGCAAAATAGAAAGTTTGTTTTAAGTTGGCACAAGAATTTCAGAGGAAGTAAAATACAACTGTCATTGGTTCCTGTTTAAACTAAGTCCTATCGAAGAGCACCAGGAAAAACAGAAGAAAAAGTTGAAAGTAGATCCCCTCATGACCAAGTGTTTTTAGAAAGGTTGCGAGTCTTACAAGCATTTAGGCGGGGGCAAGTATTCGAACTCTTATGTGTTCAATACGAAGAGATATAATAACTATTTTACTCTCTTTCTTGTTAGTTATAATTATAATATGCCCCCCCCCCCCCTTCCCTTCCCCTCCCTTCACCGAATGTTGTTTTTTTTTTTGGGTAAATTTCATTTATCTTTATCGCGAAAATAGTCAACAAAATACGAATTTCGTAAGAAATAAGAAGAAATATAACAATATTTTAGAAATTTATCAACATGTTGAGGGAGCCTTTGTAGTAACAAAAGAAGCTTTTTGCTTTGTTAAATGTATAAATGCTACAGCGCAAAGAGAACGGGTTATGAAAACTCCTTTATCTTTATCTTATATTACATTTTTGAATTAGCTTGTTATAGGGGACATTTACCCAATTTCGCTCTGTATATATCGTTTACAAAAAAGTCGATAAGATTATCAACTTTTTTATCCAAAAGCAAAGAGTTGTACCTCTTGTTAACATATTTTAAGGCACCAATTCAATATACTAGTAAAATTCAGTTGGTCGAATAAGTGCTAAACGACCTATTTGCAAATAAAAAGTGTCAGAATGGAAGAGGATTTATTATCATTACCAACGAGGAGGAGGGGGGTGCCTTGATTTTTGTCATTGACTACCTAAATATAAAAGTTCTTTGCATGAATAATTTGCAATATTTTTTATATAATTCCAATATACCGTTAATGTTTGTAAAAAAATGATTATCTCGTAATTACGCGATAATTATCTCGTAATTACGTGATAGTTATCTCGTAATTACGCGATAATTATCTCGAAATTACGAGATAAAAGACTTCTTTTCTCGTAATTACGCGATAGTTTTCTCGTAATTACGAGATAATTTTTTTTTTGTGACCCTAATAAGCTTTCGTATTTTATTTTTTTCAACACAAGTATTCCAGGTATCTAGTCATTAACTTTGAAACTTTTCAGAGACCGAATTGCTGAGACTAAAACCTCTAGGGATGAAAAATATTTTCACGTTTACAGATTTAATGAAGTACCTACCAGAATTTCCACTATAACCACTAATTGCCAGTTTGTATTTTGATTTTGCATCTCCAACAGAAAATTTCCTGTATAAAGCATATCTGGTTTCTCCGTCGAAATCCCCAAGGTGTATCCTCAATTCAGAGTTACCTTTGGAGGTTGAAACATGTATGTTGTCATTAACTACAAAATTAGTATGTTCAGATAAATTGCACATAACACAAGGGTTAAAGATTTCAATATATATAAATGATATGTGATCCCCATTCTCATTACTTATATTCTTCATGACACTTATAAAATAACATAGTGTATGGAGCAGTAAATGTATCTGCTTAGGTTAAACCTACCAAGCCAGTGTTCACCGTTAATATTACCAAACCCATGTTCATAGTCTTTCCATGTTTTATTGAAACTTGTCCTTCCGTTGAATCTTCTTTGAATAACCTGAAATATTAATAACATTTATTTATGTGTTGATACGCATTATTTTTGATATGTTCATAATTATAAAGTGTTTACGTGTACACATGTTTACAGAAATTTAAATTTTTCAAAAACATTTAGAATGTTCTACCTTCGGATTAGATTACCATTGTTGTATTTGATAAAATCTTTTATAAGTGTGGGTTCTCAGTAATCATTATTTTCATACTCTATTTTGCTTTACTAACTGTTCTATTCGT
Source organism: Mytilus californianus (assembly GCF_021869535.1). Classification (NCBI taxonomy): domain Eukaryota; kingdom Metazoa; phylum Mollusca; class Bivalvia; order Mytilida; family Mytilidae; genus Mytilus; species Mytilus californianus. The sequence goes on from NW_026262745.1 coordinate 70,867,230, forward strand.
GCAGCATTGAAGATACCATTGAAAACAAAACGCCCACCTGATGAGTTTATAAGCTACACTGTAAGTTAAACAGGAAATGTTTTGATATTTGTCACTGTTCGTCTATTTCTTGGAGGTCTGGGCTTTCTTGTGGTAAATTGATCTGTTTGACTCGTCAATACGTTGGTAAATGCTGTTAATCTTTTTGTATATATCTTATACTATAAGTCAGAAGAGAATTAGTTAAGAAACAAGATAAGCTAAAATTGTTGATTGTTTTTGGAGCCCCTTTTTGAGATATTTGTTTATTAAATAATTGCTGGAAAAGACTGACTTTTACCTTATATTTGCATTCATTTGGTATTTTTTGGGTCTCAAATCAAAAGAAAATATCTAGGATTTACTTTAAGTTTGGTAAATGACCTTTTACCAGCTACTGAAGTCTTATATGAAAAGAAAAATGGGTGTTATGGAGCAAACGTTTTACCCTGTATCTTAGGGAAAAGACAAGTAGTCATCTAACACAAAATCCTAAACCTCACCTAAGTACATCCTTACTAATGGATAGTATGACAATTGCCTCAAATTATTCATCTTTAATATACGAACAATGAAAGTATACATTCAGAATAAGAAACAATGAGTTTGTACTGTATACATTCTATACAAAATAACTTACTGTCCAAGCCTTCCCTTGGTTAATAAGCTTGCAATATACATCAAATGGTCTGGTTCCAACCGGATAGATCGTATATACTCCACTTTTACAATGTGCTGGATCTATATCTCCACAGTCTTTAGGCTTGATCACTAGAACATAAAGAACATGGAACAGGTTATGTAGTTTGGCAGTGCATTCTACATTTGTAATTAATTACGTATCCCTACAGATCCTAGATTACTGACGTTTTTATGACATCGTTTGAACAAAAATCAGCGATCTATAAAATTTCTCTCCAGGCTTTTCCCAATATAATAATGAAAAAGATGCAGGACAGCAGTTTGTCCTTTAATGATGAATAACGAAATTCAGTTTGAATTAACTCGCTTTGTGAAAAATCGATGTTATTTGAAGTTAACAAAACAGAGGAAAGTTTTATCATTTTAAGTATAAGAATTTTATTTATTTACTAAAGTTAAAAAAAAGAGAAGAATAGAAAGATTAATAAAGACGACGGATTTTTACAGTTCGAAAAAGATGAAAGATTTATTTTTCAAAAATTTATACTTTTTTATCATGTTTATCAAGACCATGTCAATTTCTTTGATAAATCAAAATCCAAACGTAATGTTCCAAAAATATATCAGCAAAACTTGTTTTAAAGTCTTCAAAGTTTTTTACAGCTTTCATTCTAATATCACATACAGTAATTTAAATAGTACGTCCATTGATTGGAAAAAGGCGTTACACGATCGATCCACATTAATGAATGGTGAATATAACTGTCTTTGAATTCTATGATATGATACTGTATGCCTAGTTTCAATAACTGTTTTTAAATTTGTTTGTACACTGCATTACTGTAACCATCCATTAACAAGATGCGATGCCACATAACACTTCTACATGTACATTGCCTATACCTTTATTAATAATTTTCCCAACATGGCAAAGCTAAACATGTAAAAATCATATGTCTTACCCGAACAACATTCATTGCTCATATTTGTTGGTCTATAGTGAAACCTTCCTGAGAAAAAAAAGAATACAAATTTCTGCCATGACGATAAAAAGTTACAGTGCGCAGGAAAGTCATGAAAGTCTTTATAGCTTACAATTTTTATGATATAAGTTCGATGTATCTATACATTTCTTTATATTTGGAGCAATATTACAATGTCTGTGCGAAAAAGTCAAAATAAATATTGTATATAAACTCATCATAGATACTTGCACGTATATATATTACTCAAGTTGATAGTTATTCTATGGTATCAAGCATATTGTCATTTTGTTCAAATATTTTTCCTTGATATATGTTTTGGGAATCATGTGTATTTTTTTTTTTTGGGGGGGGGGGGGGGGGGGGGCAATCTTTACATGCTTAACATATTTGATTTTAATAATGTAGAACAACATTCATAAAGGTGTCGGGACCTTTTCTAAATTTAATAATTTCCTTTTACACGGATAAATCTCAACTAAAAAATATAACTTTGCAAATGCATTAAATATAACAAAAATGAAAGAGATATTGTATAATTGCCAATGATGTAGCTCTCAAGTAGGGTTCATATGATGAGGATCAAAGCAATTATAAGTCACCGTACGGTCTTCAACATTGAGAAAACACACACTATATCATGTATATAGCAAGCTATTAACAGCTCCGACATATGTATGCAAACTTCGACCACACATTAAATAAAGTATAAATTCTGAAGTTTATGTGTTTGTTCTATAAAACAAGTAAAGTCTATTAAATGTGAAAGGTTGAGTTTCATAGAATTAAAGTTTTTAATAACTAGTTTGTATCATATACGAAACACCAAATCACATTTCAATGTTTCTTCCTCGGTGTTCATTATTTTTTTTATTTTACTTTTTGCATGAATAGAAAGTCACTGTTTCGACGTCTGTATTAAAAACGCCACATAATACCATAATAATATTTTTATAAAATCTGGTACTCTGTCAAACGTTCTTTTTTTAATCATAAGTATGTTTATCTAATATTCTAAACTTTACATTCACCTGAGAATGGCGATGGTTTTTGGTCATAAGATATTTTCCCTAATCTGTGACTTCATTGAGCTAGTCATGACAACAAAAGCTGTGATAAGGAATATTCTCGTAAAGATCATAATTTTGTCGATTAGACCTGTTACACGAACAATTTACCTACTGATACCAATACAAAAAATGTATACTGTATAGTTGTATTGATTTTGTAAACTGTAACACAATAATGTAACATTTGTGCGTCTGCGTGCTTCTCTGAATAATAATCTGTAACATGTTAACGTAATGCCCTGAAACTGAAAGACAGTTTTGTAACATTACGCTAAAGTTAGGTTGCCAGGGTTACATTTTATCATAAATTGTACATCTAACACTTATATAATAGTCTTATTGTACATTAAAATTATAATTAATCATCGATTGTACAGTCAACCATTGGTTTGTAAAATATTTTTTTGTACTCACAATTACATTTACAGTAGTTATTGTAGTTTGCGACTTTGTGTTTTGCATTTTTCAGTTTATCTACCATTTTATACACACATTAAAAATAGTTAACAGTAGTTAGAAAAAATGATAAATAGACACCAATAAAACAAAATACCTTCTGTGTGTGGCCAAGGACTGTTTTACCGTTTTAACAGAGATTTTGCAAGATATATTTACGATTCTATATATACCTCATCACATGCCTGGTATAAGTTCTAATAGGTTTGTGCTTCTTTCACAAGACATTTTCGATTCTATACTTCATTATATGTCCTTTTATACGTGTATTATTTTTTTCATTTCCCTAAAAAGCTCATGGAATGCAGTGTCTGCTCCAAAAAAAAACCCTTATTTAAGTATACATTGGTTCATGTGTTTGTGATGGTTCCTATGATTGATTAAGAATTCTGTATTTATGTGTTACTGTGCTATTTGTGTAAAAAAGGACATGTCATTGTTTGTTTTATATTTGATCGTCCTTCAGAAACTGTATTGTTTCATCATTGTACATGTATGTTTCCAAAATTAATACAATAGAGTGAGATGTCCATGTTAACAGTTTTATTTGTTGAATTGTTTAAGTGATACGATGAAATAAAGCAGTTTTTACAATTTAACTGCTAGTATCAGTAGTAAAAAAAATGCATATGAACTAAAAATACAGCTCAAATTCATGTTTGTGATGTCCGATGTGGTGTACACAAGTGTACACAAAGACGGTTACTTATATTCCAATATATATCATATCAAATACTCTACTGTGGATTCATTGTTGTTCGTTACATACCAATTTTTGTGGATTTCTTTGATACAGGCGAACCACAAAATTAAATTTTCAACCAATAACAAATTTTCTATACAGGCTTGTATGCAGACTTTGGCAAAACCACGAATTAAATATCAACGAATATGTAATTTTTCCTTGATCCACGTAAATAAGTACCCACGAAAATAAATGAATCCACAGTAACATTGATAGTACAAACACATTGTTTATTATTTATATCTTAATATAAAAATAAATCTTAAGTTTTAGTTACTTTTAAAAAATTAAGATCAACTTTTTGCTTTTCTCTAATGATACGTCATATTTGATATTTCTCTTTAAATTCTTGGTATGTTCATCTGATGACATAATCATATTATATCATAAGTTTACATGCTACATTGTACCGAATACCTTGCAATTCTAAAAAACAAAACTTAAAAATATTGTTTTTGTCATTTATTTGCAAGTTGAGACAGTTAAAGCAATTAATAAACTTACATGCACACAGCTTATAAGCAAATGTATGTATGCATAAAGAAACCATGCTATTTTTTTATTAATGCATTGGAATCACACATCTGCCAGGTACAACCACATGAAACAAAATAATTGATCAAACAACACTAAGAATAGAAAAAAATAGTGTGAAAGGTTGGAAACCTGTGTTAAAATCCAAAAGATCGAAACACTCTCCTTTGAGATACATGTTGTATACTTTTGACACAAGAAAAGGAAATATATTGAATGATATTATTAAATGTAATGTTAAAATCAACATTACTAATCATAAACAAACATGAAAATTTAAAAAAAACTTAACATAACGACTGTCGATAAGAAAGTGGTTACTTTCAAAATATCTTCTCGAACATCAAAATATTCACGTGACTTAATCATACAGTTTAAACTTTAACTTTTTTAATTCATGTGGTTTTCCGTTTTTCCTTTCAATAAATACTGTTATCATATACATGATATACTTAGAGTGATTAACTTATAATGTTTGCAGTATGATAATTACATTACATTTACTTGAATTCAATATTTTCCTAAATGGTTTTTAGAAACATTTATCACATGCTTCGACTTTTATCACATGCCTTTCCGTAACGTTATCGCGTGGCATTCCGGTGATAGTCGGCAAATTCCGGAAAATACACCTCAATGGTACGTTTTCAGTGAAAAAAAAAACAAAAACAACTAAAGAAGGGTACAAATCAATAATTACGAAACGGGAAAATGTATTTTGTAGAATGCAAACAAAAAACAAAAACAACAAACAAACAAATAATACAATAAATGCATTTTTAAAAGTTTAAAGCATAATTTGGAAAGTAACTTTATAAATGTTGACTTTTCCAAACAGTGTTCAGTATGTGTTGATGATTTTTTTTAATCGCCAACATAACAATATATCGTACTGTTGTTTTTCTCCACTGTTGCGGCATAATATAGAAAGATTTCCTATCGGATGTACTACATCCGACGTCCGTAAACTTATCACTTTTTGAACTTCTACTTGAGAACCACTTAAAAGGATACATATATTAAACTGTTATTCTTCTCCATTGTTAAAGCATATGATGAAAATATCATAACATGTCATTTGTCATAGCAGATGTATTATGAGCCCTCGGTCAACACCAGCCTTCGAACCTTCGGCTCTTAGGCTGATTCATTGTAATACATCTGATATAAAAAAATTGCCATTTAAAAAATCTGATAATATTAAACGCAAAATAGTTATCTAAGAATCTTGAGAGGATATCAATTCACATAGGTGCTCATTTGTTTTTAAATTGTCCTTTTTTTCTTTTGATTAATTTCGCTTTGATTAGAATTTGTCTAAGACGGAGAAAAATGAATTATATTTGCCTTTTACTAAAGTATTATCTAATTAAAGTATCACTCTATATAACGGGTTACTTTTAATGTTTTTAACATTTATTCCCCAATATGTCACTTTTTCATATTTGTTTAAAATGAAATTTTAAGTGAAAACTTATTAAAAAGCAGATCTAACAAATGCTATGATACACAAATATGTGTATTAGATTTCTATCAGACACGTAATTTGGTTTTAATTGAAAAGAACCGATGATTTCATTAAATTAAGAGGATATCCCCCAAGCTAAATATCACGTTTTATAATTTTGTACAAATTCTTAAATAAAAATGCCGGAAGTTTTATAGCGTTTAACCAAAAATACCGGACTGGTTATGTTTAATGTGTTTAAATCATAGTACTATGATCCTACTAAACTATTTTATTGACTTTTAGTTGTAAGGGTTATTTTATAGCACGAAGATCCGAAAACACTTGCATTCAGCTTTTTATTCTGCTAGTAAAACTGTAAAACATTAATTCCATGTTTCCTTACAATTTTGTTTATCTTTACCTTTGTATTATGTTATAGTAAGGCAGTTTTCAACTGCAGTGCGATGAATATATCTTGGGGCTCTTTATAGCTTGCTGTTCGATGTGAGATAATGTTCCATGTTAAAGGCCGTACGTTGACCTATAATTGTTAAATTTTTATACATTGTTCCTTGATGTACAGTTGTCGTATTTGCACTTATACCACTTGTACATCTTCTTGTGTATAATAAGTTTATTGTCGAACTACAGTTGATCATTACCTGAACTTCAACTTAAACAATGATATGTACAGAAGATAAATTTTGTTTTAACCAGCCAAATTATCGAAATGGGAGTAGATAACAAAAATCGACAGTGCAGGCCACAGCCTCTACCAACATATATCTTTATTTATATACCATGTATACCTTCTTGTACTTACACACTGACATATTGTCATAGGTGAAACGACCCAAATTAACAGGTTCGCCTATTGATCTATGTAGATTGTCAATCACTTTCTATTTGTCAAATACATAACGGATACATTTATTTAGATAAGACATCGACGTTTTTTTTCCAGCAAACTGAAGGCCTTTTAATACTTATGTCAGGTCACCAAATTAAAATACTAGTCGGAAAACAAACCTTAGAAACCACTGGTGATGCTACTTTATAAAGACAACAATGATATTAAACCCAACATACCGAAATTCTGTTTTTTATTCGCGGTAAAAATGAAATCAGCGGCAATTTAGGAAATCGTCTGTTTCTTAATATAGATCCAGAAATTAACATCTTTCTATCTCTTTAGCATATTATTTGTATCTTTTTTCTTATGTTTTCACAGAGAAACCATTAAATAACTACAGAAGTAAAGAAATATAATACGTAGATGTATCTCCAAGCTGAACGATCTTTAATTTTTTTTCAAACCTAGGTTTTTTTTTTCGATCTATGAGTTTCTTTCGCCCATTCTTTCGTACTTAATTACGAATGAAAGAGACTTTTTTATACAGTTTTTTTAACTAGTGGACTCAAATTATATTTCGTGGTATTGCCAAAATCTGCATACAACTCTATAAAAATTTGTAATTCGTTGAATATTTAATTTCGTGGTTCATCTTTACCCAAGAAATTCACGAAAATTGGTATCCCACGAATAATTATGAAACTAGAGTATACTGTAATTTAATTTGTTATTGTCTTGCCATTCTTTTTGGTTGTGGATATTTGATTTCGTGGTTTTCAAAACATCTGCATACAAGCCTATGAAAAATTGTTATTTATTGAATATTTTAATTCGTATTTCAACTATACCGACAAAATCCACGACAATTAGTATCTGACGAATAAGAATAAAACGACACTTTACCTAACCATTCTTATATTGATGTTTAGATGCCTTAGGTAAGCAAACAAAAATCGATGTCTTATTTGAATAAATGCATCCGTTTTTTGTTTGACAAATTAGAACGTGCTTGTCAACCTACACTCCTATTAAGGCGGACCTGTTCATTTATATGATTTAACCTATAGCAACATTGCAATATGTAACTAAGTACCAGAAGATATACAAATTAAAATGTATGTTAGAAGTGGTTGTTGATATCAATTGTATTTTTGTTTGTATTTTTCTCCCTTTCTCCTCATTTTGTTGGATATGAAAAATGTAACTCCAGTACACGTTTTGTTTTTCTTTTAAAGCTGGTTAAGGTTAACCTCAGCTGTAGTTCTACAATCACCTGAAAACACATTTAGCTGACTTGACAGTCATTAAACATGAAACGGGCTAATGATAGACGAGGTAAATGAAACATATTACAAATGAGTTCTTGTAAATGAAGTTAAAAGTGACTGTTGTGCAAAAAGGAGGACAGCTGAAGCCCGCCTCCAGGGTGCGGGATTTTCTCGCTGTGTTGAACACCCATTGATGGCCTTTGTCAGTTTTCTGCTCTTTGTTCGGTTTGTTCTCTTTTTGATACATTTCTCAATTTCATAAGTCATCTTGTTAGGGTACTAAGTATATCATTATCCGAGTTATTTAAAACATTAAAATAATTCCTCCTGTCTTTTCTGTCCTTGGACTCTCTTACAGTATAATTTTAGAAATGTATTCAAATCCGAAACCGGTATATTGAGTTGTAGGCGATATTCCTCTCGATTGTAAACAAAAATTTAATTTCAGATTTATTTGAATTAATTGTTTTGATATTCATTTACAATAGAATATAAACATTCTTAGTATTCTTCAATATTTTTCATCTCCTTTAAAATAAACGGTTGATTTAAAATTTTCAAATGTTCTTAAACACTCGCTTACCAATTTTATTATAAAAGAGGAAATTTTAGGAAACACACATTGAAAAAATGAATGTGACACTTTATCTAGATAGTATGTTGGAAAGAGGAAAAACCTATTTTTCCTTTGTTTTCTGTAGTCATGGATGGGTATCCTTTATAATTTGTTTTTCTATTAAAAGATCACTTAATCGAAAAATTTGCGAATGCAATCGTATTTTAAAAGATCGTTTCGAATATCAGTGAAGTATTTAAGACACAGACTGAAACAGATAATAAAACAATAAGAAAATGTGGTATGATTACCAATGAGACAACTTTCCACAAGAGACCAAATGACACAGACATGTACTACTATAGGTTACCGTACGCCTTCAACAATTATCAAACCTATACTGTATAGATAGCTTTTAAAGGCCCAGAAATGACAAATGTAAAACAAAATCAAACTAGAAAGCTAACGGCATAATTTATGTAGATATGTTTATTTGAAGATTTTAATGCACCCAACAATCGTCTTTCCATGAAGCGCTTTGGTGGCAGCGTACATTATATCTATGGACAAGTCTTCTGAAACCACATACTGTCTGACAATATTAGTGAATATCATTACTATTGGGAAATGTGACTCCTTCCTCATTAAACATATATCAAACCTGTAATTGACTTATCATTAAAGCGTTAATTCAGAGAAAAAAATATTGTATTTGAAGCTTGGCCTTTTAAAAGCATGGGTTTTACTATCGCAAATTGAGTTTAGCAAGCAAATTAGAACAGATATCTGCAAATGTAAAACCAAGTTTAACGAAGGCAAAACTTCAACTACAATACGATAACTTCTTTTTTAATGCCAAATAAAAAAATTCCATCATTTAGTATTATTTCATTTTGTGTAAAATATTAAAAAAAACAAAAAATCCACATTGCAATGGCGGGCTTCTTGTGTACCTCCGAATGTATTTATCCCTTATAGCATTCACTTCTGCCTTATTGTTTGGGTTCCACAGGAATGTTCCCGGGGTCATGGCACATGTCCTCTAAAATTGGAAAGAAAACATACAAAATGTTGAAACTATTTTTTGTAAGTAGCATAAACTTTGTATGAATTTATGATTGTTTTAAAAAATTTTTCGGTTATATTAAAACATACACTTTTTTAAAAGTTGTAATCATTATATATACATGATATACATGATATAATCTAGAACTTGAAGTAATTCATATACATGCTTTATGCGTTACAAATGTATTTAAGATTTTATTGTTAAATTATTGGTTATCATCAACAGGATCAATGCTCGCACGATACGGTTTGCATTAACAAAACGTATGTCAACGTTCGTAATATTTTCTGTCATTATGTTGTTTCCAACTTGTTACTAAATAAACTAAATTAAAACAAATGCGTCTATCTTATATATCCTAGTGATTTTAAGATTAAGGATACTATCAAAACTACGAAGTAGATATACTTTCACGAGTTCAAACATAAGTCTTTGATATATAAACGCGATAATTTCAGCTTCCAAATTATCAATATTCCTCGTCTTAGAAGTATGATACTATTTTGTCAATCGTCAAGCATTCACATATTCCATTGATTCGTTGCTCTCGTGCATGTTCATGCTTTACGGACTGTTTAAGCTTGATATGTTTCTCACACACTAACTGTTCCAATAGGTTTAAATAAAAGCTACTAAAGTAGCCACTTCATACGTTTTTACAGTCACTTTGACGTATTTGTCGATTATTATCATATGTTTAGATCTGTAACACACAGTCAAATCTGTTATGTTACCAATTGTATCCGATTCATAATTTTGACAATTTCACTCTGTACAGCATTCCATGGGGGTTATATATTCATAACTGGAGACGTATTGTCGATGCACCCGCTCTCGTGCAAGGTAACGAGTTTAAATTGAGGCCATATTCAACCTTACTCACCATAGCTTCATCCCAGGACTTCTTGGTATTGTCACCACTATACTGGTAACAATTAGGACTAGCATTTTCGTCAGTAAGCATCATATTCCCAGGAGGACAATTTGTTGAAACACATGATGCTATAAATATGACAAAATTGTATTACGAAGTATTCAAACGATACCAAACTCAAAAGAAAATCTTAATCGAGATGTACCTTAGCAAATGGCAAAATCAAAAACCTTAAACACATCACACGAATGGTAAACAACTGTCATATTTCTTACTTGGTACATGTATTTCCTTAAGTTTAAAATGGTGTATTAAACCTGGTTTTATAGCAACCCAACCTCTCACTTGTAGGACAGACACATCAAATTATGGTTCGAAGTATTCAAGCAATACGAAACATACAGGAGCATGATGAAGATAGAGCGAAATCTTAGAATTTTCTGACTTTATCACAATTGCCTTTGATTTTTTAACGGCACAAAAGAGACGAAAGATATCAAAGGGACGTAAAAACCTAGAAAAGTGGAAAATAAGCAGACAACGACATGGCTAAAATAGAAAAAGACACAACTCAGAATACAAATGATTACAGAGAAAACTAAAGGCTGATCAGCACGATCCAAACCAAAAACAGAGGGTGATTTTAGGTGACAAGAAGTTTAAATCATCATTGATTCAACTTTCTTTTCTTACATAGTTCTTAATTAACCCCGTACGCGTGCTCATTTTCTATCTATCAATTCATATCTTTCTGTGTTTGCATTAAGGCATTATTACGAAATGGGAATAAAAGGACACGGTTATGTTGGGTACATGTGTAAATGAGAACATAATCAACGACAAAAATAGCCAAATTATGTTGCTTATACTTCGTTTGGGGTGTCCTGGTGTGCTGTCGTAAACTTAAGGGAAGTGTCCGTTGTATACAGCAGTTTAAATGTTGTAATGTTCTTTAATAATATTATTATTTATGCATTTCTCTGTGCTGATTGTTCTTGTAGTTGTTTATTCTGTATTCCTGTCACGTAGTGTTGTAGTTTTAAGCGGTATTTTTAACATTACCATATCAGCTGAATGTTTGGCTAGCCATCCAACCATGTTCAACCCACCATTTTGTCTTTAAATGTCCTGTTACAAGTCAGGAATATAGTAGTTGTTATCAAGTAGTCCGTTTTATTGTATTGTTGGCGTTTGATTTTAGTGCAGTTCAGTGTTTCTGTTGTTTCGTTGTTTTCCTCTTATACTTGATGTGTTTCCCTCGGTTTTAGTTTGTAACTCTGATTTGTTTTCGCTTAAACGATTTATGAATATTGAAGAGCGGTATACTATTGTTGAATTTATATAGCATAGATATGAACAATTTTACGTTAAATTTGTTTATGCATTGAATTGTTTAAAATGCATATTCTATCGCCAGTATTTCTTCCAACTCGCCCCTCTCTTTTTTATCCATAAGAAAAATGGCTGTATTTTTTAAAAAGGTAATATTCATTTTTATCTCAACCTTCTGTTGGGCTGTAATGATCCTTTGACAATATTTTGTGTTTTTATTTTATTCTTTAAAAGAATCCCATGGTCTTGTGTGGACGGGATGCACGTCTGACGTATTGAATTTTAAGCCTAGTACCTTTTGTTAGCTATTATTCGTGTGTTTCTTTGTCCTATATGTTCTCCCATTTATTTGTATTGTGGTCCTGTCATCTGATGTTGTCGTTTTGGTGTTGTGTTTGACGTTGCCATAAAAGCGGGAGGTTTGGCATGCCACAAAACCAGGTTCAACCCACCATTTTTTTCTTAAAATGTCCTGTACCAAGTCAGGAAAATGGCCATTGTTATATCATAGTTCGTTTCTGTGTGTGTTACATTTTAATGTTGTGTTTTTGTTGTGTCGTTGTTCTCCTCTTATATTTGATGCGTTTCCCTCAGTTTTAGTTTGTAACCCGGATTTGCTTTTATCTCTATCGATTTATGAGTTTTCGAACAGCGGTATACTACTGTTGCCTTTATTCATGCGTGATGTAGACAAGGATGTAAGGTCATACTTAACCCGAAATTAGTCTCAGCAAAAGCATACTTTTTTTTTAAATGTATCCTTTATATATAAACTATAAGGGAATAAAAGAATACCCACTACATTAACATTTAAGCAATATATGTTATAAATAACATTTAAAATTTACACCATGGCATTATTAAGTTATATTTGAACGCAAGGAAATTAAGAAATAGGTAATCCGATCTTTGAATTTAAGTACAATATTTTTTTCTGATTCAATAGTTGGTTTTGGAGACGAAAATGTTGAGGGGATGGTTGTTAAAAGTATAGATGGTTTTCCAATTGACAGTTATACCACATCTCCTTATTATTTTTTAAACTGTCAAATACAAAGTGTATAGCCTATAGACATTCGTTCACAGAATATCAACAAACAAATGCTGTATCGGTATTTGTTCTTGGACCTTTCTTTTAAGATATTTGAGCACAATTGTTTAATAAGATTATTGAATGTTTCTGAATCTTAAATATTTTAACCAGCATGAGATATTTTTTATAACACATAAAGTTTTACCATACGATAATCGAAACGCTCTACGACACACATTTCATACGATGATCGAATCATGTACGGACGAAGATGTTACGTTAGATGAGCACTACTTTTATATGGTTATGAAACAATAAATTTACAGGTAGACAATTGTTCAAAAAAGGAGCAAGTTACAAAAGGGATTATTGCGCTCATAAGTCAAAAACAAACTGACAATGAAAATCCTAGTGTTTCCATTAAGGGGAGGCAGATATACACATACAAATGTATTGGCAACATATCTGATTGACAATGTGCTTATGCCATCTGTAGCAAAGTTAATTAATGTAGTTGATAGACGCACTGAAAAATTGTTGCCTTATGATTCATAGTCAGATGTACATATATATAGCACTGATGGACAAACTAATACTACGTTTATTTAGTTTACGGCCGTGGTAATATTATGGTTACAAAAAAGGAATAACGAAACGTCTTCATATCTCAACATCAACTTAAAGATAGATGAAGGGGTTGTCAACAATACTTACTATTTGTTGCTGGTGGGGCTACCGCTGGAGGACAAGTTACGATTGCCGGAGGTACACTTGTCGTTGTACTAGCACTCATCATTCCCACCATAACCATTTTTGGAACAATACATAAAAGTGGAAGGAATGGAAAAACTGGTCCTAAACCAATCCCTGTACCAGTTCCTGTAGTGGATTTAGAAAAAGTTTAAAGATGAGTAAATATAAGGATGTTCGCTACTCTGTTTTAAAATAACAAGCTTTTAAAAAGACTGTTATACATTGATAGTTTATAAATAAAGGAATTTGTTTTTTAAATATAAGTCATTGAAAATTTGGCGGGAAATAATTCTCTATATACTTTTCATATATTTAACATTGGCACCCTTTTTCCTTAAAAAATTACGAAAAAATAACAAGGATTTTATAGCATTTTAAAACAGGGCTTTTTAAACTACTAGTATCTGTTATAAAATTATGAAAAGAAAAGTAGGAGTGGAGAAGCTTTTTCAATGGAACTATATGGATAAAATCAGAGGATTTCGAATATCTGGCAAACATTCAAAAACAAGAGGAGCGAACATTCTTAATGTAAATAACTATTTGTTATTAAATTGTTCTTTCCAGACCAGATGAAAAAGTTCAATCATAAGATTTAATGAAGTAAAATAACAAAAATACCAAACTCCGAGTTGAGGCGAATCTGTATAACATTTTGCATTTGCATAATGTGTCTCCCCGTTATCACAGATGATTTATTTCAATCGTACAGTGACTACTTTTAAGTTTATTTCAAACTTCATCATAAATAAAGGCAACTGTAGTATACCGCTGTTTAAAAGTCATAAATCGATTGAGAGAAAACAAATCCGGGTCACAAACGTAAACCGCGGAAAACACATCAACTATAAGATAGTTATAAACAAAGGAACAACGGGAACACTGAAGTGCAACAAAAACAAACGCCAATATACATAGCAACGAACTATATGATAACAGCTGCCATATTCCTGATTTTGTACAGTACATTTTAAGAAAAAATGGTGGGTTGAACCTGGTTTTATGGCTAGCCAAACATAAGTTGTTTATTTTTTAGTTATTTTAATTTGTCTTGTGATCAGCAGTCAAGTAAAAACAAATTGTTCAGATTTTACGGTTTGTTTAAAACATCGAATGCGTTTACTGGTAATATTGCAACGACCAAAACTGCTGTGTTCATTTTGGATCTTACATTTCTGATAATAAAGAGGATCTATTTATTCATCCGGGAATAATTGATATATATGTATAAGGATGTAATTCAAAATGTACTCAGGATATACACTAGACATAAAGCAGAATTACTAAAAAATGTAAATTACTTTCAATTCTCTATCAAAAAAATCAAACAAAGTTTACTATCTTTTTCTAAATTTTGTCTTTTTAATTGCAAAGCATTTCTGCATCACAAAATGAAAAACATATTTCTATCAGACATTGGTAGTCTGTAAGCTGAGATCTTTGATAAAGAGAAATATTAATTCATTAAATGAATAAAAGTAGGACATAGCTTTATTTCTTTGATTACATTTCTCATATGAAGTCGTACATTGTCACTATGTCCCAGGAAGATAAACTAATATGTTTGTGATTTTACGTTACATGAACATTTACGTATTACATTTACAAAAAGATATTTCGATTGTGCATAAGATTCGTATAAAATTTTCTTATTTTTCAGAAGGTATCGTATAAATCATTTAAAGTTACAGCCAGTCCAATGGTTGGCTTGGTTGAGAATCTGGGTTTTTTTTTATAAAGAAAACACTATTTATTCATGCTAGTGTAAATCCGATAAAACACCATTTTCCAACAATAATATATATCTCTTGCTTTAATGTCAAACGTGTAATAACACTCTACATACTCAATGTAAAATGTGTTATAATTGGAACTCAATGTAAAACTTTTTTCATGCAAAAAAAAGACCAATTAACCGTTGTCCATTTCAAATTCATATGTTGATTACATTACAACATGTACAATTCATTATCGTAATTACAAACATAAATGGGATGCGTTATCAATATTGTTTCATGATATAAAACCAGAGACTAGGGATACATGATCGATGTTGTTGTATGATATAATCCCAGACACTCGAGATGCGTTATCCAAGTTGTCATATAAGCTAAAATCAGAGAGTTGGAATGCATTATCCAAGTTGTCATATAAGCTTAAAACAGAGAGTTGGAGTGCGTTATCAAAGTTGTCGTATAAGCTCAAACAAAAGAGTTGGAATGCGTTATCAATGTTGTCGTATAAGCTAAAACATGAGTATTGGAATGCATGATCCAAGTTGTCATATAAACTAAAACTAGAGAGTTGGAATGCAATATCAATGTTGTCGTATAAGCTAAAACCAGACCGTTGAAATGTGTTATCAATGTTGTCGTATAAGCTAAAACCGGGGAGTTGGATTGCGTTATCAATGTTGTCGTATAAGCTAAAATCGGACAATTGGAATGCGTTATCAAAGTTGTCGTATAAGCTAAAACCGGAGAGTTGGAATGCGTTATCGATGTTGTGATATAAGATCAAACCAGAGTATTGGAATGCGTTATCAATATTGTCGTATACGCTTAAACCAGACCATTGGAATGCGTTTTAAATGTTGTCGTATAAGCTTAAACCAGACCATTGGAATGAGTTATCAATGTTGTCGTATAAGCTGAAACCAGAGCATTGGAATGCGTTATCAATGTTGTCAAATAAGCTAAAACAAGAGAGCACCCGTAGGCGGTTTTCAGCTGGCCGCTGAACTATACTGTATACTAGTTCAGCGAATTGGACGCCACACTAAATTCCAAAACATATAAAAGAACCAATATTTAAAACAGTATACAGGACTAACAAAGACTAGTTGCTCCTGATTGGGAGAGGCGCAAACATGGCGGGAATAAACACATTTTGTAAGATCTCAACCCTCTTAGTATACCTAAAAAAACGAGGACACAGCAAAACACACAGTAAAACTCGTTTAACTAAAATCCGACTCAGTGTTAGAATAAGTAATAAAAGAAACTAAGAAAAATTATATTGATCAATATAAATTAACACTTGACTACTGACGTTACTGCCATGCAGATTCCAGACCTCAATTAAACTGATCGGAAGATTATGATTTTATCATAATTATCAAAATCATCCGAAATCCCTACCGTTAGAAATTTAGTATCATGTCATCATAAATCATACGAGAAGAACATAACCCGTATCATGCCAAAAACTGGTTTTAGAATAAATGTATACTTTATGCAATGATCCCTTGAGTGAATCACTATCTATTTTTTAAAATGCCACCTTTAATGACTTGACCACAGTATCGTAGATATATCCCTTGTGATGAAGTATGTTTACAGGATTTGTTTTTAGATTTTGAGGTGAATGACGAAATGTGTATGCCTTGTATATAATATTACCATAAAATGTGGGATGTAGAATATCTGATCGTATAAGATGTCTGAACGTTGATTTATATGTCCTTATACCGATGACAAAATTATATTAAAAACTTTGACAAGTTTGTGATATCGAAAACCCTAGTCTAATAATAAAGAATTACAATAAACACAAAATAAAATTCGATTTAGGTTCAGTTATTTCATTCATTACTATAGATACGTTTCATAATTGTTTATTCTTTGACGGAAAAGGTAAAATAGAAAAATTCCGAACCCCAAAAAAATTCAAAAAGGAAAGTCATTTATCAAATGACAAAATCAAAAGCTCAAAACCATCACAGTGACGCAAAACAACTGTCATATTCCTGACTTAGTACAGACATTTCTTATGTAGAAAATGGTTGGATTAGACCGTGTTTTAAAGCTAACCAAATCGCTCACTTGTATGACAGCCGCTTAGAAGGAAAACATTCACTGACAGCATAGAACCTTTTGCGCGACAGAGGTCTTTTGATTTTTATGTATGAGAGACGTGTAAGATGAGCCAATGTTAAACGGATGAAAGATCTAAAGAAAATCATTTCAAAATAATAAATGCCTTATATCTAAAACACAAGGACACAGATCTATCTTTTTTTGTTGCTTTTTTTAGTTCCGTTATTTGTATACTATCAATCTACAACAGTCTTTTAAGAAGCTTGATATTTTGTAATAGAGTAGCGACATCCTTAACTATCCAATGATATACTTAAGAAATGATTTCGTGTTATTCGAATTTTGTCCTGAGCGTTAGCGAGGAACAAAATAACAATTATCACGACCCAGGCCATATGTAGATTTACAACAAATCTATGGCTTATATTAATCATTTCGATTCTAATAGGACAAATTCGGTCATTAAAAAAACTGAAGCAAGGGTGGGTATTTCGTGTATGTGGCTGTTCTTTTTTACCCCCTGTTAAATAAAGATAAACACTTCTAATAAATCTATAGCTTACATGAATTATTTCTTTAATAACAGCTACTAAAATGTGTTTAATTCTTTTAATTATCAACCCAACATTTGCCAGTTTTTATTTTATTAAATTATCGTAAGCTACCGCCAAATCCACAGTTGACATTTCATAACTAAAGAGCCGCCATGTTGACTTGCTGAAATCAGTAAATGTAGGTATGATGCAATTAAATGGAAAATGAAACAACACCTACCTCAAAATTCCACTTAAATGCAATATTTTTAAAATTTGGACAGTTAACTCAACGGAAAACCTTCAGCTTTGGCGTTTTCTTTCGTATGACGTTATGTTATTAAATGACGTCAATGCGCCAAATACATTTATGGAATTTCGCAGAATTTTATTTCCTTTTGATTTTGTACATTTTTACGAGATCTAATGCATTCATTCGTTTGTTATGCATCAGAATAAGAAAAAAGGTTCTGTATTTTTTTTCAATTGCAATTTTTAAATAGCGAAATCGGCACAGCGTTTGCACATAGGTTACGATACATGTGGATTTACGTGGGAGGTATATTGTAACAGCCATTATTATAGACATCTCTGAGTCTGCGCTAAGTATAGATATATCGAGAATTTTATCACTGTGTTGTTTACAAAAAGATGCACGTCATATTAGAGTTAAAAACAGAACATAATTTTACTAAGCGTACTTGCACTAACACCTAACTGGTGTTCTTTGAATGCGTGTGTGTGTTTTTTTTTCAATATTTATTATAAATAAAGGCAACAGTAGTATACCGCTGTTCGAAACTCATAACGCGATAGAGACAAAAACAAATCCGGGTTACAAACTAAAACTGAGGGAAACGCATCGAATATAAGAGGAGAACAACGACACAACAAACACACAACATTAAAATGTAACACACACAGAAACGAACTATAATATAACAATGGCCATTTTCCTGACTTGGTACAGGACATTTTAAGAAAAAAATGGTGGGTTGAACCTGGTTTTGTGGCATGCCAAACCTCCCGCTTTTATGGCAACGTCAAACACAACACCAAAACGACAACATCACATGACAGGACCACAATACAAATAAATTGGAGAACATATAGGACAAAGAAACACACGAATAACAGCTAACAAAGGGTACTAGGCTCAAAATTCAATACGCCAGACGTGCGTCTCGTCCACACAAGACCAACCAGCGACGTTTAGATGAAAAAAATTGTTGAGAGCCAAAACAAGTACAAAGCTGAAGAGCACCGAGGACCAAAACTTTCAAAAAAATGCGCCCAACACGGCCAGGGTTTTCTGCTTGGGACAAGAACATCCCTATTATTTAGAATAATTTATAATTTTGCAAACAGTAAATTTTATAAAATGACTATATAGCAGATATACAATGAAAAAACCGAAGTGCGGACTAACTACAGAATAAAAACGGATACATTACATAAAACAACTTAATCCAACACATAAAAATGTTGTTTATCCTTTATCATGATGAATGAGTTTCTATTTCAAATTCCGTATTCGCTCAAGTTTCAGGGTTTTAACACTGGCTCGACCAATTGTTCATTGTTTGGATGATATATTTTGGTCAGATTAGAATCAAATACTAATCAGATATAGTGTTATGCCTATCACTGCATATGTCTTATCAACTTATTTTAAAGCAGCAACACGACGGGTATTACACGATGAAAGCGACCTGTTTACCCACGAGGGGCACTACAACCTCGGTTTTTGAAAGGGATATGTGCTGCTCAGTCTTTACTTCAGTTTACTTTAAGTTGTATCTGAGTGCTCTTGTTCATCTCTTGGTCGTTTTGTTGTTTGTTGTTGTTTTTTTTTTATGACCAAGGCAATGACGATTTGTTATCGGCTAAAAAAGAAAAAAAAACAGCCATACAATAGTACACAAAACAGAAATAGAAAATAAAGACTGCACAATACGAACCCCAGCAAAAACTGGGGTGACATCAGGGGATCCGGTAGGGTAAGCAGATCCTGCTCTACATGTGGCACTCGTCTATTATATTTCGGTATCTTTCGCCTCTCTTGTACAGTATTCTTATAATGTTAAATCAAAATGGTTGCAAACTTAACCATAAAAAACATCAGTCCTTCATTTTAATCGATCTCTCCTACTTAAGACGTTTTGATTTTTTTACACACTAAAACTTCGTCAGGAATGCAAAAATTTGATTAATACCTTTTGGCTGTGGTGACAAATCAACAGTCAGCTTAATTTTGTTGAGAAAGTTTTTCTATGTATTCGGGCGTTAATGTATACGTATCCATCGTAGATCGAATATAACAACTGAATTATTCGAGTTAGTTGCAAACAATTTATGTATCATCGATCATGTAACTTCCGATTGTGAACTAGATGGGATACATAATTAGCAGTACTTTACATACGTGTTATTGCAAGTCAAAGAGGTTTGCATGCTACCTTTTCTTTGTTTAAAATTTCCCCCTAATATATACTGTATGTCGTAAATATAAATGTGTTTAAAAAATAGTAAAATTAATAAAAAATACCGAACTCCAAGGAACATTCAAAACTGAAAGTCCTTTATGAAATTGCAAAATCAAAAGCTCAAACACATCAAACGAATGGATAACAACGGTCATATTCCTGACTTGGTACAGACATTTCCTTATGTACAAAATTGTGGATTAGATCTGGTTTTATAGCCAGCTAAACCTCTCACTTGATAATTTTTAGGGAGTTTTCTGAATGAACATGTAAGCTGGTAATTAATGTGAAATGATAATACTTTGTGTAATATCAAACAAATTAGCAAGCTGCTCATATTGATGAAGTATACAGCAATTAGCTTAGCATAAGTGAAGATCACAAATGGCACTTTTAACCAAAAAATCGTTAAGCATAATTATCACAGAAAATCAATCTGTTTATTGATTTTATCTTGTAATTTAATAGCAAGCTATTTTAGCATATTGTGTTTTCGGGCAGAAGTATAGAGTTTTTTTTTTTAGATATATGGATATTATAAGTGCAAAACCAAGGCCCCTGGAATTGCAAAAAAAAACTGATCAGTCAAAACACCTCAAATGATATGAGTTTTATAAATTAATTAATAATTTTATCAGAAAATCTAGAGAATTTGAACAAAAAAGCTAGGCAAGCACTAAAAATGAAAAAAAAACACATCAGAATTAAGTTTTTGAAACTGTGACCGATATTATTTCTTAAACATTTGAATTTTTAAAACCAAAAAATCAGCTTGATAATAGTGCTCCGGTAAAGAAATTATGAACTAGTGTTCGAAACGTTTTTGTAATATCGTAATATAACTTGCATGGCTTATGGTATATATTTCAATGTTTAATTGTCCAAAATTATTTATTTTCCCAGTAATTCACCCAAATAGGATATCAAAAGCGTACAGGTGCATGAAAAGTTAAGGCAGAACCAAACACCATGACTAAAATTGATTTGGCTCGTTAAATTATCATAAAACTTTGAAAAAGGATTAACTTTGACCTTTTTTTCTGGGGAAAGACATCATTGGATAAATATCAGTTTGACAAACACTAATTTGATCATTGATTAACCTTATATTATCTTAACAATAGAACGTGATTAAAACATTAAGCTGATTTTTTCAGAGTTATCCCCCTTTACTGTTATGTACCACATTAAATGCAGTATCAAAATACCAAAGTGTTTGGAAAATGTTAAATAGTGGAACTACAAAGTTACACGATACCGTTTAAATTTTGTTATCACAACATTACATGTACTCCGCAAAAAGCAATATTAATCGGTTGTTATTCTTTTTGTATATGACTGACGTCATTTGAGTGGTCTACTTTAACATTGTGACCTCGCACCAATTCATAAAAAAATATTCCTAGACAGATTTTAGCTTCTAGAAATTAATACGAGTTACAATACGTTTAATATTTGGTAGATATTCGATAAAATCGACTAAACTAAGATGGCGTCTGTTTGTTTTTCAAAGCGATGACTTCAATTTACCAATTCAAAGCCGTGGTTCAATAGCTTCATCGGAAGCACAAACACTCTTTCAGGGAAATAATGATAGGAAATGCAAGCTATAAAATATCGTTTTAGCAAGTAGATATATACTATTTTGAGCATGCTCTACTGGGATGATTGTAGATAGTTTGAAATAATTCAAGTATTTTTTTATGAATTTTATCTTATGAGAATATTTAAAAGCGTGGACATTCTACACCCTTTGTAGACATTCATTAGAATATAAGATTATACTATAATATACTGACATTGATAGGAGTTATATTGTTTTAAAGAGATTTGTTTATCAATGCCAAATCTACCTCCAGCGGCGAAACTGTTCTCAATTACAAAAAAATCTTGCTGTTCTTCTGGATGAATGGTTCTGAATACTACGCATACACAGTGTGGAAGGAAAACCACGATCAATACTATGAAAAATAGCTGAAATGAGCAAATACCGGTATTTGATAACCAAAATTGTTTTATTTGATCTCAGATATGATATTCTCATTGATAAAGGTTACGAACGAACATCTTATGACATGTCAAACTTCGTTCCGGAACCACTTGTCTACCTTAGTTCATTTGCGGAGAGTTGCCGGAAGATTTTCGTGACCTTAATGACTCGGACGCTTAAAAGAGAAATAATACTTGTAATAAATGGCATATCACGTCTGCGTCTGATCAATAATGTTAGACTATTCGGTTCGCTGTATGCAGAAAATTGTTCTATTTACTATTATTCGTTGAATACTAATTTTTGTGGATTTCGTTGGTACAGGTGAACCTCGAAACTAAATGTTCAGCAAATTTCAAATTTCCTATAGGATTGTCTGTAGACTTCGACAAAACCACGAAATTAAATATTCTCAAACATTTAAATTTAATTTAATCCACAAAAATTGGTACCCACGAAAATAAATGAATCCCCAGTAGAAGTTATTCTTACTTTATATGAAAATTCAAAATAGCAAACTATTATTGACTATGTCTGAGATACCAATAATGCATCACAAAATCGCGAAAAAAGAATAAGACACAAAACAAAAACCGACGAAACGTAAAAGCACACTCAACAATTCGCTGCAGAGAAAACTAAATAATTATATAGTAATGCATGTTTGAAAAAAGAAGGTAAAATCAACAAAAAATTAGTTCTAGCGTTTTTCTCAATATTATTTTCTATCATTTGTCTGTTTTCATATGTATCCAAAAGTCTTAGGTTTGCAGGAAACCATTGATATCATATTCGAATACATGACAAGACACAATAAACTGACATAGAGTTCAAGAAACCGGCTTTGATGATATACATATTTCAACACATATTTCAACTGACTACTTGTAAATGAATTAATAGTGACCGTTGTACAAAAAAACTATGTAGACTATGTCATCCTTTCAGTGCAATGAGTCTGTGTACAGCCTACTTTAAAACAAAACAGTTGAAAAAAGAAATATGAGTACAGTTGTAAAGAAAACATAAAATCCACGTTTAAGGTGGTACAAAACACTACAGGGAGATAACTCTGTACAAATCAGCGGAACGTTTTAATCACGTTATGTTGTAAAAGAAATATAAAGCGTTCAATGATCAAAATTAGTGTTTATCAAACTGCTATATAACCAATGATTTTTTTTCTGATAAAGTGGTTGGTTCAAATTTTTTGAAATTTTTATATTAAATTTTTTTGTCAAAGGGTCAAAGTTAATATTTTGTCAAAATTTTATAAACATTAAACGAGCCAAATAAATTATAGTTAAGGTGTTTGATACCACCTTAACAGTTAGACTAGCAGAATACAAAACCAAATGGCAAGCCGTTGTGGATCTTCTTGCTATAAATCAAAACACAAACAACTGCAAGGTCAATAAGCGATTAAATAAGGATCCGAGTACTAAGCTTTAAACACATTAGGATGAACCAGCCCCGTGATTTGCCGCTGGACGCTCTGAACCCTTAAACATTTTTTTTTTGAAACTTGTAAAAATTCGAAACCGTGATATTGAGGTATGGGCGATAATTGTCTCAATTTTAATAAACCCTCGGAAATCTTTTATTTCGGATAAAACCGAATCGATTATTTTGATATTATCTTTTTTCTTAAGTTTGCATTTTACCAGATTTTAGATCTCCTTTTTAATACACGCAATTTTAACCGTTTTTCAAATTTACTTAAATTTCGCTTAACAATCTCATGTAAAAACAGAGGAAATGTTCGGGAACAAAGGTTTAGAAAATAAGATTGACACTTATATTAGATAAAACGTTGGAAAGAGGCAGAAATAAAGTCTCACAAGAATAAAGTTTAACCATGAAACCTTAACATAAGTAATCTATCAAAACCACACCCCTTCCCTTCTCTTCATCGTAGACATACGTCAAGCAAATCAAAAATTAATTAAAAGCTTAAAACGGACAAATAAGTTCCTTTATGTAATGGTAACGCCTCAGGTATCGTATATAACTAATTTGCGTTTAATAATTGATATGTATGCGTTGCAAGGAAAAAAGGAAAACCATTCGTAATGAAGATGAATTTGAATAGTATGATTTAATCACGTGATATATTTTCATGTTCGGGAATATATTTGAAAGTAATCACTTTCTAACCAACAGTCGTAGTGTTAAATTTGATATTACATATTAGGATATAACGTTTTCTTTATTATTTATATGTGTGTCTATGATCAGTAACGTTGATTTGAACACGTATATTTATCAGTATCTTTTAATATATTTTCTTTTTTATAATAATCAAAGTATTCCTTCTGAGATGTTCCATCGAGCATTGGAAATTTGACAAAGGTTTCAACTATTTTATTTTATAAATTTTTTTTTGCTTTCAATGCAGTTTGACCGAATCAATTCATTGCATGTGGCTGTACCTGTTCATTTATTACTAGGATTTAAAGAGAAATATTATGTACATGTATGAAGTATACTTACTGAAAAGCCAAAATAAACATAATTCCACGATTATTAAAAGTAAATCAAAACTTTCATTAATATGGGATAATATTATTATTAAAGTTATAGGAATACCTCATTTCATCACTAAAACAATCTTTGGAAAATTGAGGGAGCATTTTTTGAAATAAAACAGGAATGTGTTTTTTTGTTTTTGTTTTTTTTTTTAAACAAATGTGTAGGGTTCTATTTCATTTGAAAAACAATATCACTATAATTAATTGTGACGTCAAAGGGTTCATATATATGTTATGATAACAGAAAAAAGTTGCACAATAGTAAAATAATACTTTACTATAGTAACCACTGATAGAATAACTAAGATATTAATGTATGTTTTTAAAAGGAGAATAACCCCTTTTTCCCTTGGCAGATTGCGCGTAGGCATAATAACTGTTTGGGTATATGCGCGTATGCAAAATAACTGTTCAGGAATATGCACGTAGGAAAAATAACTGTTCGGGAATATCCGCGTACATTTGCATGTCAAAACAACAACTATTCACGTCATATTGTTGGTTGACGTCTTGAAAATATGGCGTCCGCCTTCAGATTTAGCTCAAGATTTATTAACAATAATTATATCCAAAAAATTTAGAATGCAAATGGGGAATGTGTCAAAGAGACAACAACCCGTCCAAAGAGCAGAAAACTGAACCATGTATTAAGTTCAGTATAAAAATACAGTTATGTCCTTCGCGAAAAGTAATATTCAAAATTATTAACTCTCGAAAAGGCACTTTTTACTTGGTTCTACGTACCTCGAGGAAAAAAGCATTTCGTCGATTTAATAATTTGGGCTATTAACTATTTAGGACGGTCATAATTGTATAAGATCAAATCTTGTTTATACTCCTGACAAAATTTATGACTTAAAAAAATATCTAATCAATCAATTTCTACACAGACAAAACATTATATCCATTAGAATGTTTAACAGAAGAGTATATTTTTACTATGTAGTGTAATGTTGGGTTATTATCTTAACGACGTATATCCTATACCTCAAAAACAACAAATCAGTTTGAAATACTCAAGACATTAGCTAGTTAAAAAAAAAGAATTTGATGCGATATACCATTCCGACAAAAGATATTATTTCAGTTCTTTATTTGATTTATATTTCAGACCAATCAATCGACGGTTTTATTTTTAGCATCCATCTCCCAGTTGATACTATATACCAGCACTTGCTTTTTTCTGTCATATTTTCCTACTTATATCTTAACGAAATTCATTGAAACATTTGTTTCGAAACTATACAAGTGACATCACTTTATCCAACGATTTACGGACGCAATTATAGTTTGAAAAAGTAAAATAACAAATATACCAAACTCAAAAGGGAAATTCAAACAGAAAGTCCTTTATAAAATGGTAAAAACAAATGACATATTCCCGACTTGGTACAGGCATTTCCTTATGTAGAAAATGATAGATTAAACCTGATTTTATAGCTGGCTAAATCTCTCACTTGTAAAACAATCGCATAGAATTCCATTATCTTGACAACAATGTGTGAGCAAAACAAACAGACATAATACGTAAAAATGTCAAAATTTTATTGATCCTTATGGAATACCAGTGAATTAATACTAAAACAGATAAATCAGCTGAAAGATTTTACTAAGATGTCAGCGTACACTCTCGCTATGGACAAATAGTCTGAAATACACAAAATTATAAATTTTAATCCTTATATTTCACAAAGAAATAGAATTAAAAATATTTAAACCAAAAATTAATATAAAATTGTCCTATTTAACTCACATGGTTAGAAATATTCAATATGGCAATCAATTATTCATATTAAAAATGTTCTTATCTAATTTAGCATGCCACTGTACAATACGTTTTTCGAGAACAAAAAATGATTGTTAATTATATTCATTAGCTGCATTAGTGACACATTCAGTCAAACGAAAACGACAAGATTACCTTAACGAGTCATAATCCTATACATAAGAAGGCTTTATACAAGGATAGCGGACGATTCAATTTATCTATGCAATCGATGATTTTCGAAAATCGTATATCTTTATGTAATACTGTTTTTCTTATAAGGAAAATAATATTTTCGAGAATATGACAGTTGTTTTCCATTTGTTTGATGTGTTTGAGCTTTTGATTGTGCCATTTGTTAAAGGACTTTCTGTTTTGAATTTTCCTTAGAGTTCGGTATTTTTGTTGTTTTACTTTTTGGTATCATTAAAATCAAACAATATGTTATTTTATAATATGACAACATCATGATATATCATACTTACTCTTGGAAATTCGCAAACGTATAGGGCGGCAAAAGAACAAAAGTTGTCTCCCCATAGCCATATTCTAGGTTCAACGTCAAGTCCTAGTATTCCTAAGCAGCTATCATTTTCGTCAGACATAATCGCTACAAAATAACTATTCTACAATACAACTGTAATAATATAATGACATTGGCTAATTAGAAAAAAAAATGAAACAAAACTCAAAGACGTAAATTGCTGTTTTGAAAGACGTTGTGTCACAACACTCAAATAAACAGTACAGCCATACGATCGAAATGAATTGGGGTGCATTTAACAATATGTAAAAGCAATTAAAGATGTCGATGTATCAGTTCATAAGGAGTTACACTGGGCTCGAGTATGAACCTTCTTTTTTCTTTTCCAATTTTCTGATGCCTTTTTTTTTTTTTTAACTATTCTTAGATATTTTCTTGTTTTTATCTATACGAAAGATTAATAACTGTAGTTTATATATGCTCCTTTATTTTTTTTCTTTTTTATATTTTCTTAATGACATTAAAGATCAAAAGTTATTCATGTTGATATATCGTACTTCTGCTCGCCTCCAGCACATTTACATAATTATGTAAGCACCATATTTTATTAAATCATACAAATAAGGACATATAGTGTCATACCTCGGTCGCTATAGTTTCTTTAAGTCTATGTCTATAACTTTTGAGCTTGTATATCAGAACAGGGGAAATCTTTCGAACTTATTCATTTTATTGAACTTCATGATTTTAAGCATTACAAATTATCAACAGGAACAAAAAGGTAAGTCTATTTTATAGTTACTCATGGTCTTTGTACGAAGAATAATAGCAGATCGTTTCAAACGTTTAAGCAAATGGAGAGCTGATAAAACTAAAGAAATTTAAAGAAAAGTCAAAGAAAGAATATGCAAAATTTACAGCCATATGGTTGCAATGACAAAATTGATGGTATAGGTATTCTATCTAGTCTTTCCTGTAGCTCGGTGAATGTGATGAATATTTTCAACTCTACTCCTCGACGTAGACGCAGTCATAGTCATCGTCATTTTGCATCACCTACTTTGCATGATGTCTCTATTAATGACTTGCTGCCATTTATACAAAAGCCGTTAGGTATTCATCAAATTCGCAAGAAACTTTATTCATTACCCTTTTCAAAACTTCATTCTCTGTTCAATGTATATTTGAAAACCACTGTTACAAACCCTCATTCAAACAAATACAAACTTACAGCTATCCTTTCGGATATTGCAAGTCACAGACTTTTCAAACCAGTTCGCATTGGAAAAGATGAAAAAGAGAAGATATCTTTTCTTAAACTTTCCTTTGCCAACAAAGGTCTCGATGGCGTCAACTTAGGCAATATCCTTCATCATAAATTAGTTCAGTCGAAAATACCTCCTTATTTTAAAGATCAGTCTGTACCAATAATTTCTTATACCTATACCAAACCAATTACAACTAAAATTTTCAATTATAAACACGTTTTGCAGGATCTCAACATTGACGACTTCAAGTCTAAACCTCCTGATTGCACCTGTGCTAGTTCCCAATTCACATATTAACCGGCTGGCCACGTTATTACCGGAGACCTCAACATTGTCAATAACACTTCCCTGTTAAATTTGTTATCCAAAGGTCCGAAATATCGTGAGCCTAAATCCATCAATTGGAAATACAACTTCAAAATACTGATGGATTCAGTCGATGATTATGCCAGGCTATGGGCTAAACGCGAGAAAGAAGACGTAGATACTCTTTCCGAATGGATTAGAGCTGTGAGGTCGTTGATACAATTCCGAATTAAGAAACTAAATGGGCCTATCAATACCCACGCTATGTCAATTTTTAAAGACCCAAATGTTGCAAAACACTTGTCCTACCTCCATGACAAACATGTTGTTGTCCCCGCAGATAAATCCCAAACAACATCGTTTTTGTGTGTAAATATCATTACATAAACTGCTTGATAAATGAATTAGGTATTGACATTTCACTTGGAAACTCAAAATATACCCTCACGATACTTACCAAAGAGGAAATCCTTGATAATCATAGGTCTGTTATATGTTCCTTTGGAATTGCAACCAAAGATAAAGAACTGGATCTTCCATCACTGTATTGGATACCTAAACTACATAAGTGTCCTTACAAACAACGGTATATTGCTGGGTCTTCCAAGTGCTCCACGAAACCGCTTTCTAAATTATTAACATCTATTTTATCAGCAATCAAAACCGGGCTCCAAAGTTATTGTGCAACTGCCTATTCTAGAGGTGGCGTGAATCAGATGTGGATACTTAAAAATTCCAAAGATCTTTAAGAGTACATACAATCTAAGACTCTCTCATCTTGCAATAGTATTAAAACATTTGACTTTTCTACACTTTACACAAGTATTCCCCATTCCGAACTAAAAGACAAATTGAAAGAGTTGGTATTACTTTGTTTCATTAAAAAGTATGGCGAACGTAGATACAAGTATCATGTCTTGGGGAGGGATAAATCCTACTTTGTAAAGAATTACTCTGATTCAAACAAAAAATTCTCTGAAACAGACATTATCAAGATGCTTGATTTCTTGATTGACAACATATTTGTTACGTTTGGAGGACGTGTTTTTCAACAGACTGTCGGAATTCCAATGGGAACCAATTGTGCCCCTCTTCTTTCCGACTTGTTTCTTTATTATTACGAGGCTGACTTCATACAGGAACTTCTTAGGAAGAAAGATAAGAAGTTAGCAATATCCTTTAACTTTACGTTCCGCTATATAGATGATGTTCTCTCACTGAATAATACAAAATTTGGTGACTATGTTGAACGAATCTATCCCATCGAACTAGAGATAAAGGATACTACAGATACAGATAAGTCAGCCTCATATCTTGACTTACATCTAGAAACTGACAATGAGGGTCGGTTGAAAACAAAACCTTACGACAAAAGAGATGATTTCAGCTTCCCAATTGTGAACTTTCCATTTCTATGTAGCAACATTCCAGCAGCGCCTGCATACGGAGTATATATCTCCAACTTTATACGATATTCCCGGGCTTGTATTTCCTATCAAGATGTCCTTGATAGAGGATTGCTGCTCACAAGGAAGCTATTAAACCAAGAGTTCCAAATGGTGAAGTTGAAATCATCCCTTCGTAAATTTTACGGACGCCATCACGAGTTGGTTGACCTTTATTGAATAACCGTTTCACAGATGATATCGGATATGTTCCTTATGTCGTAACTACAATACCCTTCCCTTTTCACGAATGTGACCTACCGAATTAGACTTTTTACCGGATTTGTAATAACATAAGTAACACGACGGGTGCCACATGTGGAGCAGGATCTGCTTACCCTACCGGAGCACCTGAGATCACCCCCAGTTTTTTGGTGGGGTTCGTGTTGCTTAGTCTTTAGTTTTCTATGTTGTGTCTTCTGTACTATTATTTGTCTGTTTGTCTTTTTATTTATAGCCATGGCGTTGTCAGTTTATTTTCAATCTATGAGTTTGACTGTCCCTCTGGTATCTTTCGTTCCTCTTTTACAGCATATAGAGGTATCAAATACTTAGTTATGTTGAAATACTTCATATCGGTAAAATACCTACAAATGTTATTTGTTTTCATCCTCAGCGGTATCGTGTACTCAATATAACTACTTAATATAACTATTCGATTTAAAAGATTTAGCAGTATGATCTTGAAGTTAAATAATTATAAAAAATATCCAGTTGTCTTTAAATCCATGTAAAAATTAATCGGAAAAAATAGACTCTACTAAACACTACACAATTCAAAGGTGATAATGTCTGTATCAAAGTTCTATTTTTCTGTTCAAGTATTTCTAGAAGTAAAAGTACCCTTGTGAATGTCTTTTTAGCCTTAGACTGTACCTCATCTTTGGAATTTTTGTTATTTTAATATGTTGTCAGAGAAGAATTTTTAAAAAGTAAAAAGAGGTATTAACTTGACTTTGCGGTTTTGTATCATTTTTTGGAGAATTGTGATCTCTTTTATACTCGGGGTGAGTGAAAGCAATCCATATTGTACAGACACGTGTTTAGTGTTTTAGACCTTTAAATGATCGTTGATGTTCTTGAGTTCTTTCAATACTGCTTCATTGTTGTATTTCCAGCAATTCTTCATACCTTTATACAAAACGCATTGTTTCTTACTTTAACTCATCATAGTTACCAAGATTTAAATTGTGTACACAAGAAGAGATAATGTTAAGATTACTCTGCGGTAAATGAACATAAGTATGTGAATAGCAAATTTGTATAGATTTACTCATTTCAATGTTAATTTATGAGAAGAGTTGCATAATTAACTGAAGAGTTAAAGTTACCTATCATGCCAAATGGTTGACGATTCGTCATCATATCTAATGGAAATCCACTTTTGTCTATATCAAATACAAACGTTCCATCGTTGGCTTTTCTGCCACCAGTCCACATACATTCTTGGAATGCTAAAACGATGGAATTGTAATAAATTACTTGAATGTGTAACATATATCGAGGTTAATTAAAAATAATCCTGGCGATGGTAAAAAAAATAGAATGTGAGTATAAAGATTCCAAATCGAAAAATGTTAACTAGTGTATCACAAGATTTGTTGAAAGAATAAAAAAAAATATATGTATGGATAACGTACATAATCAAATATGGAGAAATATAAATACATATAGATTGTCTGCTTATTGACGCATGCATACAATTTCCTTCGTACTCTACTAAAGCTCGTTTCTCGAATTCGTAGACGCTAGAAATACCGAAAACGGTTTTTCTTACATTAAAGGTGGATGAATTTGGCCGAACAATAAAATCGTATATATTTAAGGAATGACTGTAAAAATTTTTCTGTCTATGAAGAAATAACCTAAAAAAAATGTGGTGCACACTAAATAACCCGCGTAGCGTGTTATTTAAAAGTGTGCACCACATTTTTTATGTTATTTCGAAGAGACAAAAAAAATATTACAGTCATTCCTTATAATTTAATTCTAAAATCCGTTTTTAAGGAGTAAATTTTGAAACAAAACGTTGGTGACGTCACGGTTACATGACAAAATTATGTCTATGAGCTGATAGACAAAACACTTTCAGCCAATTAGAAGACGTGTTACATCCAAAATTAGATTATTCAGAGTTAAATTATTCGTAGCGTTTGATTGTTTAAATCAAATCAGCGGCAAATGCAAAACAAATGATAACGGAAGGAAATTTTACATAATAATATAAAAAAAGAATAGAACGAATGGTAAATATAACTAGGGGTTGCATAATGGAAAAGCAAATCTAGTCCTTTTACTATTAACTGGGGTCAATTTATGTAACGTGTTTATATAACCGAGGAAAAGTGACGTTCGTGAACTTTTTACAAGAAATCGAAAAAGGCTAAATACGAACATGGATATTGTTTTGAATTATAGATTGTTTTATTTCAACCAGATAGCAATTAATGGGCGAAGAACTGTCTTTTGATACTCGTCAACTTCAAAGAATCAATTATTGCTTTTAAGGAGTTTCGGATAGAGGAACTTATGAAATTGATACTATACAAGATTAGACAATAATAGTGGATTGTTTACCTAAGTTGTCGTTTCATGTGAGTAATTTCTAAAACCGTTAATGTTATTTCTTGGTCGATACATCTGCTGGTAGACTGTCAGTCCCCGAAAGTATCGCCAGCCCAGTAGCCAGTATATCGGTATGGAAATATAGATATTGTGTCATCAAATTTGCTGTTATAATGATTTTTAAATTAATTGAAATGAAGGGGTATGCAAAGCACTGATTTCTTGCCCGGCATTGACTATATTTACGCTCTTTTATGTCTATAAACTCCTCTTTTTTTACGTTTTTAATTTTCAAATATTTTGACCTTGAGCCAAACTGAAGAGTTAATAATTGTCCAAAGGCGCATTGGTGCATAAAATTGTAACCGTTAATGTTATAACTACCACTGGGTCGATACCTCTGCTGGTGGACTGTTAATCCCCTAAGTTATCACATGCTCAGTAGCCAGTACTTCGGTACTGGCATGAGAATACGGATAAAATGTTATTAAAACTTGCTGCTAAAGAATTTGGAACATTATTTTAAATCAAGGAATATATCTCCCTCGTGAAAAGCTCAAATTTCCTATCCCAGCTTTGCCTATACTTTTTTGTTATTTGAAGTCTAGAAGCTCTTAATGTATTTTTAGTTGTTAATTTTCAAATATTTGTGCCTCGAGCTTAACTGGAGAGACATTTATTGTCGAAATGCACATTATTGGTACAGAAAATTGATACCGTTAATGTTGTTTAGACCAGATGGCAAGTGTCTCCTTTGACAAGCATGTTGCACTAGACTCAACTGGATGTGCCGGTAAATATGATGCATACAGATATAGCTGCAAACATTAATAAAGCACAGACGCTTACGTTCTCCCTCTTAAAATGCTATCTTTGAAAGATATCCTTAAAATAAAAGATTAGATAAAAGAAAGGTTTTTTTTTTTAATTAAGTAGAACAAATGACGCAGAAGTCAACAAATAAAGGTCATCGGACGGCTTCAACAATGAGAGCAACCCATTTATCACAGCAAGCTTTAAAAGGTATCACAAGAACTAAATGTAAACCAATTCAAACGTGAAAACTAACGGTCTGAATAGGTATCAAAATAATAAACAAAAATCGAATATACTATAAAGCAACAAACAACAACCTCTGACGTACAGGCTCTTATTATATATTTAAATATCCGTTTTCTAGTTCGATGCTCGTGATTATCGTAACTGCTTCTTTAGAACTGTTCCTCCTAAAAAAAAATTATGACGGCTTTTTCTACTATAGAACAGATTTGAATAGTTCTACCCTGAAACTGATTCGGAAAGTTCTACCATAGAACTGGTTAGAACAGTTCGTCTCTAGAAAATAATTTGCAATGTGTACCCTATTCTGGTGGACGGTAATTATCCGAGGGTATCACCAACCTAGTAATAAGTACCCCTGTCCTTGGATGAAAATTTGGAAATCTTTTAATTGCAGTTTACTGATATAAAATTTTGAATTTATTTAAAATAATATATATAGATGCTTTAGAAGCAGAGCTCTGATTGCTTGCTCGGATTTGGTTGTATTTTTGGGGTTTATTAGCTCTTGACTTTTTGAATGAGCTTTGAATTTCCAAATATTTTGGCCTCTAGCATCACTGAAAAGATATTTATCATGGTGCATTTGGTGCAATAAAGGTTGAATCGTTATTCTTGTGACTACCTTAGAACACATTTAGAATGTTTATATCAAATTAGAACAGGTTTACATTTTTGACAGTTATACCCTAGACCAGTAGATTAGAAATATATTAGAGATGTTCTAGACTAGAAATATTCTATACTAGAATTGCTTTACACTTGAACCGATCCAAATTGAATTATGTTGTTCCATATTAATCTAAAAAAACATGTCATACGGCAGCCATCAATCTGAAAAAACGATCTTCATTACTTTTCTCATTTACATCGATAAAGAAGGTAAAAAACTCATCAAAGATACAAGGATTATAATTGTATTCGCCAGACGCTCGTTTCGTCTAGACTCATCATGTGGCGCTCAAATAAGAACAGTTGACGCACCAAATCGATTACGAACTTGTAGAGCTTTACAAACATAAAACCACGAATAGCTTATCAACTCCTAACTTACGAATAGACAATTTATTTATCACGGCATTAGCTTCTACTTCAGTGTTTGGATTCCACAGGAAGGCTCCCGGGGTCATGGCACAAGTCCTCTGAAATTAAAAAAGAAGACATACATGTTTTTTTTTATATTTTATTTATTCAACGTATAATCATTAAAGAACGACTTTTCTTTTCATTATATGAAACATTATTATTAGATTTTTTAGTCAACAAACATTATAATTTGAGATTTGAACGACGTTTTATATGCTTTAGAATTGTAATGAATTTGTGAATGTTATTTTGAAGGTATCATTTTACAGTTATGCTCAGACAATTCGTTTTTCTCATGAGAAATTATCTTCTTGTTCTCAATTAATAGTTTTAATATGTTTATGTTTCTGTCTCATCAACACATGCACCAAATATATCCTCACTTTCCTACTGCAAATACTGGCGTCTATGTTTAAGTAATTTTAGTAGTTCTGCGCCATATAGGGTTTTGGTAGACAAGGTACTCGTTGTTGCAAAGTGCAATCATAGATTCTGAAACGTTTCATATTGGAAAAGCCATAGCTTATGGATTTTTTTATTTTTACTTTTTTTGGGGGGGAGGGGCGATTATATGAGATTATTGAGGTGTAAACAGGGCAGAAGGATTTTCAAAATGAATATTCTGATTTTTTTACAAACTCCAGACCTGATGGGAATCGATAGTTTGTTCAAGAAAATACAGGTAAAGCAATTAGCAAGACTAGCAATAGGTCAAAATTAGAAATCTGCCCGCCAAAAAATTTCCGGTCGCGATGAAAGTTAAATGTTCGTCAGAACCATGTTCATTTTTTTCATCAAGATGATTATAAATGAACCAGAGATCACTATGTTAAAAATGTTTATAAGCTTTACCTAAAATTCTTGAAAGAGCAAGATAAAAATTTAAAATTTAAATACAGCAATGCAAATCCTTACAGTGATATTCAACAAAATTGATGAGGCAAAAGCAAAGACCTTATAGTTACATGTTTAGTTTTCTCTTTCTTTTATTAGTAAAAGCTAATAAGTTGTCTTTGTAAAGGCAAATAGTAAGCTTTGAGGCATGCCATGTAGTAAAAAGTACATGTTTCAAAATTGTTTAATAAGGAGATGTTCTATGATTGCCAATGAAACAACTATCCACCAAAGTTCAACTGAAGTGAACGTAAGCAATTATGGGCAACCGTACAGCCTTCAACAATGAGGAAAACCTATACCATAAAGTCGGCTATGAAAGTCCCCGACATTAAAAACAATTCAATTGAGAAAATTAAAGGCCTAATGTATACAAAAACAATTTACGAAAAAGGAAATATGACAGACATGAACCGACAAAAACAACTGAACTACAGGCTCGTCACTTGGAACAAGCACATAAAGAGTGTTGGGGGGTTAACATGTTTTGTGAGCGTTCAACCCTCCCCTAACCTGGGACAGTTGTGCTACAGTCCAACATAAAGAAAGAGTTCCTTTTTCAAAAGGTTTTTATTCGTACGATGATTGAATGTATAATATGCCACATAGTTATTCAAAAGAAGAGTAAAGTATTGATAATTGCACACTACGCCAATAATAACTAGTTGCACTCAGCAAGTCTATATGCGATTAAATTCTATCAATTTTAAAATTATGGCATTTAGAAAAAAAAAGTGTATGAATATATATGCCATATTATGGCTAAACATGTAAACATGAAAAAATAAAATGAGTTTTTGTCATTCATTGTAGCTTAATTAAATAAACAGACATTTGAATAACTGACGAATAATTAGAAACTAAGACTATATGCAAATAGACTTGTTTAATCAACATATGAGTGAAATTTTTTTCAAAACTAGTGAAGACATCTTAGGTTATAAAAATAAAGAAAGAAAGGAATGGATATCTGGAAAAACCTGGGATTATTATTATGGAAAGAAAAGCATTGAAATAAAAAACTAACCAAGCAACAGGAGAATAACAAGAGGGAATGAAAGAGCTGTATAATAGTAAAGAAAAAGAAGTGAAAAAGAATGCAAAGTCAGACAAAAAGGCATACATAAATAATATTGCAGAAGAGGCTGAAAAAGCATCTAAAGTTGGAGATGTGAGAAAGTTATACAACACCCCGAAACAACTTAGTGGCAGGGTAAATACCACCAGTACTTACATCAAAGATAAAGATGGTCAGACAATATGCAAATTTGAGAAACAATTGAAAAGATGGAAAGAGCATTTTGAACAGGTGTTAAATAGACCTGAACCAGGAATCTCAGTTGACAGGTTAGAGGAAGCTCCACCACCAATAGAAATAGAAATGGGACCCATAACAGATGATGAGATCAAAGCAGCCATTAAGAAACTTAAAAACAACAAGGCGCCTGGGGCAGATGGCATACCAGCAGAAGTACTAAAAGCAGACATAAATCTCAATGTGAATATCCTACGTGATTAACTGAATGAAATATGGGGAAAAGAAATACTACTTACTTAGTGGAAAGATAGTATCATCATAAAACTACCAAAGAAAGGCAACCTTACAGATTGTAACAACTGGCATGGAATTACTTTACTATCAGTGTCTGGAAAGATACTTTGTAGAATAATTCTAGAACGAATCAAACACAAAACCGATTCTATTCTACGGGAAGAACGAAGTGGATTTAGAACAAACCGTGCATGTATAGATAACATCCTCATACTAAGAAATATTATAGAACAAGCACTAGAATGGAGATCACCTATATATATATAAATTATGTGGATTTCGAAAAGCATTTGATAGCGCCCATAGAAAGTCACTTTGGTACATCATGAGTATGTATGGAATTCCACAGAAAATAATTAACATCATTATGGAAATGTATGATGGTTTTAGATGTGCAGTCAGACATGATGGAAAACTATCAGACTGGTTTTTAATAATATCTGGGGTAAGACAGGGACAATTAATATCTCCTTTTCTCTTTATATTGGTGGTTGACTGGGTAATGAAGTAGGCAACAACTGAAAATCATGGTATACAGTGGGGACTAACAACATTTTTGGAGGACATGGACTTTGCTGATGATATCAGCCTCTTTTCTCATACACATGAACACATGCAGAAAAAGACAGATAAAGTTACATCAGAGGCAGCGAAAGTAGGACTGGTGATAAATGATTAGAAAACTAAGGTGAGGAAGATAGCTACAAAGAACAAAAACGCAATAACAGTGAACGGAAAAGAACTGGAACAAGTAAATTCATTCAACTATCTTGGTAGTAGAGTCAATGCAGAAGGAAATATTGAAGAAGAAGTCAACATCCGTATTGGCAAAGCAGCTGCTGCATTCAAGAACCTGAACAACATATGGAAAAACAATAAAATTTCTAGAAAGACAAAGATTAGATTGTATGTGAGCAATGTTAGATCAGTTCTGCTGTACGGTTCAGAAACATGGAAAACAACTAAAAAAGTCGAAAGTCGAATTAGAGGATTCGAAGGACGCTGTTTGAGACGAACTATTAACATCAGATGGCCAAATGTAATTTCAAACAGTGAATTATCAGAAAGAACAGGTGTGAAGAATATAGTGAATGAGATCATGAGAAGGCGGTGAAAATATATTGGACATATATTGCGAATGGATAACAACCGGCATGTGAAAAAGGTGCTGACATGGACACCACAAGGCACATGGAGAAGGGATATAGCAGTAGAGATAAAAAGACATGGTTACACCTGGAATCAGATAGAGAAAATCGCAAAAGATAGAACGAGTTGGAGGTCCCTTGTTGATGCCTTATTTGTTCAAGACCATGAAGAGGATTAAGTAAGTAAGTAATCAAATATGATTGGCGTACTGGAAAACTAAATGTGACCGTGTTATTTGTTGTTGTTTAAAATGCACAATTGGTGTTCATATAATAGAAACAATGTACCATTCTTGTCTAAAATTACGTCAGTATTTGTAAGATCAGTATATCAAGCTCACTTTTATGGCAAATAGTCTTTAAAGGAAAGTTTTTTTTTTACACTGTATTCATCATCCTCGCTTTGTTACTCAGCAACGTCTAGAATTAACTTTATAGGGGTTATATTCTGTGAGTACATTCGTTTTATGATCACCATCATGAATTCATTGACATATACGATATGTTCTAGATCTTAGGAACTTTTAATTCTACTGTATGTTGCCTACAATTTAATCAAAATTAGTTATCCGTACTTGCACCGCGCGATATTTAAACAACCGAAGGAATATGAGGAGCAAGTAAGGATAACTAATTTCAATAAGATTGTATTGCCTATTCTCGATTGTGAAATTTTGATTTAATGTAAATTTGAAGGCCCGGTGATCCATGCATAGATGGAGACACTTAATCAACCGATGCACCCGGTCTCTCTAATTTAGAAATCAATCAAATTTGATTTGTCACCATGCATTTTCTTCTTAATCCATGTATGAGATATTAACATCAGTAAACTACCGTTTTCTATATTTACAACTTGTGCTATGACTTGTCTGAACAAAGTGAAACAAGTAAGAATGTAATGAGAAAAAACAATTAAGGAAAAGTATTGGCTACAAATCAACGCAATCATGGACTTTATATTGATAGTTGAAATTGGTCTGATATTAATGAAATACAAGGTAATTAATTAAAATAGATGCACTAGTAACACTACTCACCATAGCATCATCCCAGGATTGCAAGTTATTGCCCCCACCATACAGGTAACAATTAGTACTAGCAGTTTGGTCATCTAGCAACCTGTACCCATGAGGACAATTTGGTGTAACACATGGTGCTATAAATATGACAAAATAGTAGTTTGAAATGATCAGAACAGTACGAAAAAAAAAATGAAGGTAAAGTGTTGACGTAAAACACAATTAGGTCAAGATGAAATGTCCCTTGAATTCATTAAGCGACGTATTATGTCGTACATATTACCGGATTTGTAATAACATAAGCAACACGACGGGTGCCACATGTGGAGCAGGATCTGCTTACCCTTCCGGAGCACCTGAGATCACCCCCAGTTTTTGGTGGGGTTCGTGTTGCTTAGTCTTTGATTTTCTATGTTGTGTCATCTGTACTATTATTTGTCTGTTTGTCTTTTTATTTTTGGCCATGGCGTTGTCGGTTTGTTTTCGATCTATGAGTTTGACTGTCCCTCTGGTATCTTTCGTCCCTCTTTTTGAACTTGATTTATTTTTTATATAAAATGTACCATTGACTTTAAGAGAGCATTTAGTTTAACAGTACATTGATTTTTTATTTACTTTGATTTCTTTATATCCTAGGTTTTCCTTTTCTTGATTCCGATTGGTTACTCTGTGAACTCGTTTGATAATGAGGCACTATTTTTTAATTTCATTGCAGAAATTAGGAACACAAACACTTTTTGTGCGAAATGTATTTATATTATGTAATCACATTTTTTCGCTTAGCGCCCTGTTGTATAGGGATGACACTGTGTTACTTTCTAGTACCGCTAACGGACTACAATCACAACTTGATGTACTTTAAAAATGGTCAAAAAATGGTCAAAAAATGGGAGTTGAATGTGACCATTGATAAGATTAAGATCTCACACGTTGAAAAAGAATCACTGGCGCCGTGATACTATGGTTTCATTTGATGACACATATCTATATCGATATCTGAGATTTACATTGGGTGACACATTTGATTATTCTATTGGTGTAAAAGAACTGGTAACAACTGGTAGCCTTGCTTATGGATCACTGGTATCTTATTGTTGCACACTGGATGGCATGGGCTATGACACATACACCAAACTCTTCAACTGTACCGTAACTCCAATTACAGAGTATGCTTTCGGGGTATTGGATTCAAAACCCGTCAATGGACTTGATAAATTGCAAAAATTGAGCAATTCGTTCGTTTCTGTGCGTTGGTGAATTCACATCTATTCCAGCTATTACAGGTGGAGTGGGATGGATTTCACCGGCAGTTCGATTTCAATGTCTGATAGTAAATCGCTGGTGTCGCTTGGTAAGCATGATCAGGAAGAGAACACTGCGACGAATCTTTCGATAGGATTACCGCTTTTCGGTCAACAATCTTTGAGCTGTTTCTTGCTCTTTGGTCGGGTTATTGTCTCTTTGACACATTCCCCATTTTCATTCTCTACTCTAATCGTGACACTAAGAGTATCAATGTGAGATATCTCATGAAAGATTGTGGACTTTAAAACTTATTCAACACTTAGTGCTGATGGACTTAGTGAAATATTGTTCTTATCGTTAATGACCCGCGTTTGCGGAAACACCAGTCTAAATGGTCAGAGAGTCTAGAGGAAATGTCAAAAATTCGAACTTATAAACACTTGGATTTCTTCTACACTGTGAACATAACCGTATGTACAAATGAACGATCGATGATTGCTCAACTGAGATGCGGAGTGTTCCTGCTCGAAATTAATAAGGGATGCCATCGAGAAATTTCTGCAGAATGACGCTTTTGTTAAATATGCAAGTCAGGCTCTGTTGAATATGAAACTTATTTCGTAATCCACTGCTGAACATATGTAACACAGCGATTTACAATGTTATCAGACCAAATATAACTATGACCTTACAAATCTATCCGATGTGGACAAAACTTTTCTCAGTACAGTGATAGAAGTAAATGCC
Source organism: Mytilus californianus (assembly GCF_021869535.1). Lineage (NCBI taxonomy): Eukaryota > Metazoa > Mollusca > Bivalvia > Mytilida > Mytilidae > Mytilus > Mytilus californianus. The sequence continues at coordinate 70,908,810 of NW_026262745.1, forward strand.
AAGTTCGTTAATGATACTTTTCGTACCAAAAATTTATCTGTAACTTAATAACCAACTTTTTGCACAAATGACATAAAAAACTTTCTTTGAAAAATTAATGTTTAATATTCTTAAAACAAAGTGCATCATAAGATATAAATTTTGGTACATATTCTTTTTTATTTTGTTGTAAAACGGATTTTTTTTTCTGGGATATTTCATAATGAAGTAAACTGTTGAGATAACTTGTATATGACTTTATTGGTATGAAGAGAATTAGTCTCATCGTTCTTAGTATGTATGCATAGTGTCTTATTGTTTTTTTTTATATAATGCTGGGTACTTATTTGAGATTGCCGTACTCAGAGTAATTGTTTCGCCCAAACTGATGAGTCGACATGTCTTTCATTTAGAAACGTAAATTTTTTTTTGCATTGTCCATATAAGATAAGGAGTTGTGGTATGATTACCAACTAGCCAATTATCAACCAGTGATCAAATAATGTAAACATATCTCCCAGTTGATACGATATTTCAGGGCTTGTATTCCCTTTCATGATTTCCTTGATAAAAGGTTGCTGCTCACAAGGAAGTTATTAAACTAAGAGTTCCAAGTGGTGAAGTTGAAATAATCCTTTCGTAAATTTTACGGATGCCATCATGCGTTTGTTGACCGTTATGAAATATCTGTTTCACAGATGACGACGGATATGTTTCTATTATCGTATCTACAATCCCGTCGCCTTTTCTCCGAATGTGACTTACAGAATTAGACTTATCACCGGGTTTGCACTTACATGAGCAACACGACGGGTGCCACATGTGGAGCAAGATCTGCTTACCCTTCCTGAGCACCTGACATCACCCCCGGTTTTTTTTTTATGTTTTTTTGTTGCTCAGTCTTTAGTTTTCTATGTTGTATTGTGTGTATTAATGTTTGTCTGTTGGTCTTTGTCTTTTTTAATCATGACTTTGTTAGTTTTGTTTTCGACTTTTCGAGTTTGAATATTCCTTTGGTATCTTTCGCCTCTCTTTTAACAACTATATATATCACCGAACTGTCTACAACAATGAGCGCAATCCATACTGTAGAGCAAGCTATGAAAGGCTCCGACATAGAAAAAAAAAACATTAAACAGTTCAAACGGGAAATTCAACGGCCGGATGTATGTACAAAACAGCAATCAAGAAACAAATACGAATTTCCGCACGACAATTGAACGAAAATGTTAACTTTCTTTTCATGAAATAATATTTAATAGTATTCGTTTATTCTTAACTGCAATGAAGATTAGCGAAAGGTCTTACGACATAATCAAACAAATAACAATTGTATCAAATCAGGAATATGACAGTTGTTTCCCATTCGTTTGATGTGTTTGAGCTTTTCATTTTGCCATTTGATAAAAGACTTTCCGTTTTGAATTTTGTTTGGAGATCCGTATTTTTGCAATATTTTTTTTTTCTTTTTACATGAAGACAAACACATAAAGAAACGATCGTTGTCATTTGTTAATTCAAACTTTCGACCTCAAATAGACTTTCAAGTCCCTCCCAAGCGCACTTGCGAAATGATATACAATATACATACAATACTATCACCCGTTGAAACTTTATCAGCATCAATGATTATATACATATCGTATAATGATAAACTCATCACAGGTACCAGGATTAAAATGTGATACGCCAGACGCGCGTTTCGTTTTACTGTTCCTGCTAATATGCACATGAAAATTGCATACATATTTTGTTTTGTACAATATTTCACATCCTCCTCCTCGACACCCTTTAAAACCAAACTCAGTTATGGGGGCAGAGATCTCTTGAATGCAATAAACTCTCACACAATTCTTTACCAACTGTTAAGATCATTTTAAAGAAAGGTATGCATTGCCGTTCCTAACGAAAATTCATTTTGGTTAAGGGTGTACGTCGATGTAACATTTCTAATAAAAACAGATTTATTGATTATTGGTGCTTAACCTCACTTCCTGTATTCTTTGTTATCATCTTTTTACTAAAACGCCTGTAGGTTTGAAAGTGCTATCCAATTTGAATTGATTGATTGAGGATCGCTAAACGTCCGATGGTTGACCTATAGTGTGACTCCCTCGTGGTTAATCAAGTTCGTTATACACTCCCGTAGTAGTAGCATGCATCTTCAACAAACTAACAATTCATAACATTGGTTGGACTAGAAACGCGATCATTGGATGCGACGTTCTTTTTACAAGAACGAGGCTGACCATTCATACATCCCTCACATCTAAACGGATGCCCACTGTAGCACGAATTTTAATGCTAGACTTGAAAAGTTTAGGGATGACTCTATTTTATATCCTTCTTATCCACGAGGAAATACAGGGGAAAACATCTTATTTTAAAATAATTCTCCATTAACTCGAGCTTCCATTTCATTTTGACGCTCAAATAAATAAAAACATAAGAAGAATATCCAATGTGTCTTACATGCAGGTTAACATTGCCTGATAAAGGTTGTTTGAAAATAAAGTTATACGCGTAAAGAAATACTTTCAGGAGGTTTTTTTTGTAGTTGAAACCCGAATTAATTCTTTCTGATCACATGTACTTAAATTTTAATTCTTGAAACTACTTCGAATAGAACATTCTAATGATTTCGATCTTCATACTTTTGAGCTTTTTACAGCTCACTATACGATTCTTAATCCCAACTAGTTTAATTTTTGAGAGATATTTACACAGTTCCGGCTTTCTCGGAGGGAATCGGTATTCTAGGTTTGAGCCCACAATTTCAATTGAAATATTTACTTGCAAATTTTCATACCTGTTTGAAAAAAACTAAATGTACAGTATTAAATTTTGTTTAATTCAAATTAATATTTAAAAAAATATATCGAAATTACGCATTTTCGCAATCAATATGAAACAAAATGAATTATAGCAAAGCATGCGATTTTTTTTTTCATTGAAAATAGAAATGTGTATTTTTTCAAGCAAGTAGTTACTTTCAAAATTAAATGATGGATATTTTTTCTGATATTGCAATTGATATTTTGTAATCTTCTTTTTCTATATATCCGTCGCTCTATTGATTTGTGCTGATAACGCGTATCAAGATAAATATTTCTTTAAATAGAATTAAGGAAAAGAAACAAAAGCATTTAACAATCGATAAACATAACGCTAAATAGAATTGAGAATGAAAACGGGATATGTGTCAAAGACACAACAACCCGAAAAAAGAGCTAAAAACGCTGAACAATGCCGTTTTTCAATCATATAAATTGAACGCTAAACGATATCAAATACCAGCTGACATACGATGAACGAAAGATGTCCTGGCGCTGACCAAACAATGTACAAAACGATACCCAAATGGTTAACGGATGATGCCCTAGTGCAATACGACCCATACCTGAACGATGTGCGGCGTACCGCACTCGAATGAAAAACTTGTTTTTCCCCCGTTACCTGGATTGTATATGCATGAGTAAACATAATTTTTTTAACAGTTTTAAAACAGTAGATTCACACTAAGGAGGCAATAGTTATGTTTGCTTTTTCTGAAATGTTAGTGTTAAAATGAGACAGGTATACAGATATCGACAACGTTTCTGATTGACAGTTTAATCATTCCATCTATAGTAAAGTTATGTGATGTTGTTGATAGATAAGAACAAATGTCAGGTTTATATAGAGAGTTGATAAAACAATACTACATTTAGATCACTTATGTGCTGATCTTGGGGTTAATATTGAAGACCAACGACTATTTTCATTTCTAAACATCAACTTTAGATAAAAGTGTTGTCATCAATACTTACTAGCTGCTGGTTGGGCTTGTGTTGTAGTAGAGGTCGTTGTACTAGTAGCCATCGTTCCCATCATTTCATTTGTTACCATATCAATCATAGGTACCATTGTTACCATATCCATCATAGGTACCATTGTTATCATTATTAAAAAAAGCATAGAAAGGAATGGAAAACTTTCTCCTAAACCGATTCCTGTATCAGTTCCTGAAATGAATTTACAAAATAAGAATTGTTGCCTCTTGCCTATTCGTGTAAATGTTTTCATTGACCCAATAATAGGGGTGTTCCTAAGGTAGGAATCCTATACATAAGAGTGAAAAGAAGATGAATACTAAGTTAAGGTATTTTATAAAACTACTAATAATAGTAAGACAGACATGACTCTCACAAAAATAACAGAAAGTCCAATCCTAAGATTGTCTATCCGTTTAGCTGGATAGGACCACATTTTGCATTTCGAAGGCGTCTTTCACCATTATCACGGATGATACATTTCGATAGTGCAGTGCCAAGTTTATTTAGTTTTTATGAAGTTTTTATATTTTCAAAAACGTGACTGCTGATCACAAAAAAGAAATCAAAATAGTTGAAAAAACACACGTATTATGTATTTTAATATGAAGTTTCAAATTTACATTTAAATACATAATAAGTGTGTTGTTTCAACTATTTTGAACTCTTTTTTTGTGATCAGCAGTCACGTTTGTTAAAATATCATTCAAGATTCACGGTTTACTAACAATATCGTATGTTTTTACTGATACATGTAGATTACAACGACCGAATGTAAACGTTTGTCTTCATTGAGATTTTAAACTCCTGGTAAAGTTTGGAATTTTTTTTCTACTTGATCAATTTAGCAGGAATTCACAATTTGTGCGAGAAATTTGCTGGACATCAGAAGGAGATATTAAGAAATCAAAATTACGGAATTTGTTTCAATTATTTGATATGTAACAACATTTCAGTTTGTCTTCGACTCATGATTTTAAATGTCTTTTTGTTATCTTTCGCCTCTTTTTTACTTTCTTTTGAGAAGTTTCGTCTTTGAAATTACAAAAGAATTGCAGAGCATGTCTTCGATGCGGAAAAACATATAGAGGCTGTCATACTTTCATTGGATAATTTATTATTTGTCAGTTATCTAAAAGGTATGAAGGCACCACTGGAAGAGGAGTAAAACATATTGTGTTCCGTTCAGGAAAAACCAAGAAGTAACAATGTGCCGGCAAGAAAACTTAATTAGGTTTTTAATGTTATGTGTATGATAATTAGGTGGTTTGTAGAAAACTACATAATCCAATGATAAGGACATTCTAAAAAAGACAATTTTTTATTAATATTCTAAAAAAACATATTAAATTTGCATTATGACACACAAATAGAAAATACAAATTCTCTTACTTTATTCGAATGTATTAAATACTGCGGAAAATGAAAAGTTTTGCTATATTTAAAAGGCATGTTCTTTTTATTTTTACCTTAGACGTTCTTCAGGAATTCTAAAATTATAACAGTTACTCATGAAGCAAGAAGAAATTTCCTTATGTTATTGATGAAATCAATTTGTTGGTAAAATAAGAAAGTTTTGCTAACTATGACTATACTTCAGTTATTTGAGAATTTATAAAACCTTTATCGTTTATCATATAGCAAGCTGAAATTCCCTTACTTTGTTGAACATAACTGACCGAAAGCGAAAATGAATAACTTGCTACCTGTGATTGTGCTGTCTATAGTTTTACATAACTGTTCTACAGAAGTAGTAAATAAACTATCGTGACTCACATAGCAATTTGGAATTTCCTTATTAATAGAGTTTTATACAATATGAAAAATGCATTGTCTGACAGAAAAAAAATATATCCGAAATCGTATATAACTGAGTTTACCTAATTACCTCATTTCCATTTATGGAGAAAACTATAAACCAGTTAAAGACAACTTTTGTGCAGATACATTATACATACACAGGCTCTGTTAGAATGTTGTTTTACGGGAATGGTGAGTTTACAATGGGAAAATTGGAATTATCTTTTTTTGTCGTAAACTTTATTTCTTCTTTGTCTTTGTCAATTTCTAGTCATTCACAAGTTATCAGACAGCTTCTTCGTCATTTGGTCTCTTTTGATGATATGTCTCATCGGCAATAAAACCACATCTTCCTATTTTTATATTAACAGTATTTGTGGTATCCTACATGTCATGGAATTGTGATAAATGCAGTAAAAATAGTCAGAAAACTTTGAATGAATCAGTAAATATTTCTGCCGATTTGTAAGTAACTTGGACCAATTCATAAAGTTTTCTTATGTAAAGACTGATCTCTGCTTATACCCTCAATACGAGTTACTGTAGGTTTATATCATCACAAAAAAGGGGAAAATTTGGGTTTGTTTTTTCACAGTCAAGAAGATGCATTAAGTCATTGAATGGGATCAGTTGAAATATGAAAGTTTTTATTGTTTAGTCATTATATAATTTGTTAATGATTAAATTAAGTTACTGAGTATTGTTTTACTTTTCCTAATTTATAATAAAAAAAAAAATACACACATTGCACTTTAAGGATGTTCGCTACTCTTGTTTTTTACTTTTTGTCAGATATTCGGCATCATCTAGTTTTATCCATGTTAGTGCCAATAAAAATTTTCCTCGCAAACGCTTACTTTTCTTTTCATAATTTTATTACATATTGTTTAAAAAAGCCGTTTTTGAAAATCTTTTATAATCCTTGTTATTTTTTAAAAAGTTTTTGAAAGAAAAAAGGTGCCAATTTTAAATATAAAAAAATCTAGAGAGAAACGGTTCCCGCCGAATTTTCAATGGCTTATATCTCGGAAACAAGCACACGGACCCTTAATTTTGTTTCTGCTTATTTAGTTCCTTCATTCATATACTTTCAATTTATACCAGTCTTTTAAAAAGCTTGTTATTTTTAAACAGAGTAGCGAACATCCTTATATTCGGCAATAAGTCACATTCGGTCATGTCACAATCGACTAAGAGCACGAAATAGTTGTTACGACAATTGGGATATATCTGTGGTTATCTGTGACACAGATATTCGATAACAGTCGACCAATTTGTGATGGCTTCCTTAAATGTTCCAAACTTCAACTAACCTCTTGGAAGCCTTAGTTGCATAGCGTCCCTGTAAAAAGCAACCCTTAACCAAGGATGTATGTTAGGAAACGCAAGCACTGGATCGTATCAACTAAGCGATAAATACTTCATGCGCAGGCGCAACTAGAATAGTTGTAAATTGTTTGAAATAATTCAAGTATTTTTTTATGAAGTTATTCATAAAAAAGTATAAAGAGGCGTGTACATACTACACCCTCTGGTGAACATTCGTTATAATATAAGAACATGTTATAATTAAAAATACTGGCATTGATAGAAGTTATACACTTTCAAAGACATTTGTTTATTAGTTACTAATTTACCTCTGGCGGCAAATCTGTCTTCTTTTACAAAAAAATCTTTCTGGTCTTCTCCTGGATCTTCCACTATCACAACCTGTACGGGTTGCTGAGGGGGTTGGAATACTACACATATACATTGTGGAAGGGAAACGACGATCAATACTGTGAGAATCAGCTGAAAATGACAAAACATATTTTTTTGATAATGCTATTGACAAAATATTGAATAGTTGTACAAATATTCATTTGATATCAGAAATTAAATCTACTTGGCGTAGGTTACGATATTCATATGACAAGTCAAACGATTCCGTTCCGGTGCTACGTTTCCTTCCTTACTTTTTCGCAGAAAGATTCCGGTGAAGTTACATGCATGTACATATTACCCAAATGACGTAAACGCTTGATAAAGAAATAACACTTGTAATTGATGACAAATTACGCCTACAACTAATCGATAATATAAAACTCATTAGTTTGCCTTGTGCAGAAAACCGTCCCTCCTCTGATTTCAAGGTAAATTGTGAATCAAAACGTCTAAAGGATAATGAATATTAACTTGACTAACTTTATAAAACTGTAAAAAAACATGTAACTACTGTACGTGACAAGGAAACTAGTAGACTAGAAGAAAAAACACGACGAAATGTAAAAACACATTAACCCAAAACACCGCACATAAAACTACAGAGTGAGTAATGCATGTCTCAAACAGTGCTAATAATGTACGTAAAAATATATTTTTAGAGATTTTCTTAATATCAATTTCCTGGTAGTAATATATATAATCTGATCACGTACATTTACTTAAAATTTAAAAAAGATCAAGTTAGATAATCTCATTTCATTTTGGAATTCAATGACGTATATGCATGCTGCGAAAAAATGTATTCCACAATGTTTAGGACGCAAACGTATCTGTATATGATTAATAGATGTTGATTCGTTCGCTCCAATACAAATATCCACTTCATTCCCGAAATACATATAAAATGTGAACACCTGATAAAGATGATTGCAAATAAACAAACAAATCCTCATAAATTTACCAAAGTGGGTAAGGGCAGAACTCACAGTTCTATGACATATGTTACTGGATGGAGTAAGATATGGTATCTGTTACATTCTTCACATCAAACAATCTTCATACAATAGACATATGAATTAGAGTATTCCGTCCAAAACAACTTTCCATATAGAAATAAGGAGATGTGGTAGGATTGCAAGTGACACAACCTGTTTCATGTTAAAATGATGAAGATAAAACAAACATATAGGTCACCTAAAAGCCGTCAACAATGAGAAAAATCCTAATCGTATAGTCAGTTAAAAAAGGTCCCAACATAACATGTTAAAGTATACAAACAAAAATACTAAAGGCTTAATTTACACAATACAATTTATGAAAAACAACTGAGACGGAAATGAACCAATGGCAACAACTGAACTACTGGCTCCTAAACTTGGTCAGGCAAATAAAGAATGCTGTGGTGTTACGGGCAACCCTATCCTTACACTTCAAACCAGTCAAAGTCTGAAATTGGCAGTATTTGCACTCAACTTTACTGATTCTTACTTGACCAATCTGAATATGTATGAATTTTACTGAAAATTACTTGACCTCTATTTTAACAATACTTGACCTTAATATAGACAGTATAACAGTCTGAACAAAGACTCGACCAGACTGAAACAGTCTTAACCCATTTGATACCTGAACTTAACTTATTATTATCCTGATTTTAATGTCTGAACAAGATTCGACATAAGGTTTGAACTACACTTGATCAATTCTTAATCATAGCCGACCTGTTTAATACATTTCTATTTTACATCAATCTTGATTTTATAATTTACTATAAGTTATTCAACTATGGAACACTTTTTTTTGCTTCCTTTCCAGTTTCAAACAAAACAAATTATAATTAACATTTATCATATTGATTGTAACTACAAAAAAGAAATTCAGTATCATATACTTCTAAATAAATAATTATATTGTGCATAATGTTACACCATAAATACAAGCATATTTTATGGCTATAATTCAAACTATTATAACAACTGTATTAAATTAATGTAAGATTTATAAAGTATGTATTTTTCCTCGAATTTACACTTAATAAGATTACTTCATACACATTCTGAACAGAACACTCATTAAAAAAAATATATCGCTATACAAATAAATATATGATTTTTAAAATGATTATTTAAGGTGTAAAATTGGTACAATATTGTTTATAAACAAGGAAATTATCCAATGAAATATGTTTTTCCTGAGTTGTTAACTGTATTGAATATGAAGTCATCAAGTCATAAAACAGGTGCTATAACATTGTCACCTACTGATGAATCGAAATATAAAATACAAATGGGAATAAGATAGGAAAATACTGGTGACATTTTAAAGAATCTGAAACAAGAATTTCAAAATCCTCAAACACAAATAAAATAGGCTGTTACAATCTTCATGAATACTCAAAGTTTAAAACATTTTGAAAAGCAATAAGAGGTTCAACATGATGCTATTCTTATCATAAAATAGAATTAAAATAAAATATTTGTTATTTGATTTCGTTTAAGTTTGCCAAATAGAATAAATCATAAAAGTAATGTGTCAGGTAAATGATACTAATACAATAAGATATGAAGTATTGGAAAGTAAGACAAAACATGAAAAACACTTGAAATTTTTTTATTTTACCTTAGTTATTTCATTGTGGAATTTCAACAGTAGTAAAACATTTATTTTGTCAAGACTTCAGGCAAATTACAATTTTGAATGATCTGATAAATTCCATTGTCCCCGTGTTTTGAATTAAACAATTCTTGAAGTTTCAACAAATATATCAAGTAATTTTGTTTTATCCTTAGTCCTTGAAAAATGTATTCCAACTCAAAAACATGTTGATATATAGTTTAATAATTTTTGATAGTAAAAAATAATTTTAAGATTTACAAAGTTCACTTTTACAAGGATTTCTCAATATACAAATCCTTGACTTTTATAATACTTCAACAATCGTAAAATGTATTAGTTAATTATAGAATAATTTCAGTTTCCAATATTTTTTTTTTTATTTTTATAATTCAAAGGTCGCCTTGTGTATCACATATGTATCTTTAGAATAGTAAAATTGAGAATGGAAATGGGGAATGTGTCAAAGAGACAACAACCCGACCAAAGAGCAGAAAACTGCCGAAGGCCACCAAAGGGTCTTCAACTCAGCGAGAAATTCCGCACCCGGAGGCGGGCTTCAGCTGGCCCCTAATCAAAAATGTGTACAAGTTAAGTGAAATTGGGCGTCATACTTTACTCCAAAACATATAAATGAACTAAAATTAAAAATCATACAAGACTTACAAAGGCCAAGAGCTCCTGACTTAGGACAGGCGCAAAAATGCGGCGGGATTAAACATGTTTTGTGAGAGTACAAATATGAAACATCAATGTAACAATGAGCAGATTTGGTATGATAACCAATGATACAACTCTCCGCCAGAGTTCAAATGAAGTGGATGTAAGCAATTATAGATCATGGTAAGGAATTAAACAATGAAAAAAACCTTACAGTATAGTCGACAATAAACGAACCCGACATGTAAGAGTTGAAAATTTCAAACGAGAAAACTAACGGCCTAATTTATAATAAAACAATCCCCCCCCCCCCCCCCCCCCCAAAAAAAACAAAACAAATATGACAGATACAAACCAACGACAACTACTTTACCACAGGTTCCTGACTTAGGACAGGCACATACAGAATGTGGCGAGGTTAAACATGTTTGTGTGCGCCTTACCCTCTCCAAACATGGGACAGTGGTGTAACACCATAATGTTAGAATAATAGTAAAAAAACAACTGTTACAATTGGATTAAATCGGTAGATTGGTACGGGGAACAAAAATAACTAACATAAAAACAATTGACATTAGGCACCGAAATTAGAGTATTCTCAGTTACTTAAAGATAGTAGAAAGCCAATAACAACTAACAGATGAATCATGTTCTTCAAGACTAAAGTTTCAACCAGTACACATCTAGCTAATTTGGTTATTTTTTTCAAAAAACAACATCAATATCAGTACCGATAAAATCAATATTATAAGATTATAATACTGTGGTAAATTAATAGTCAAGGGGTCTCGGTGGCTGAGTGGTCTAAGTAGTCAGACTACTGTATCACTAGCCTGTCAAAACTGGGGGGTGTGAGTTCAAATCTCGTACGTGGCAGGTGCGTTTGACTCAAATGTAAATTGTCAAGGATTGTCAGTTTTCCCACCAAAGATCAATGGTTCTCTCCGGGCATGCCGGCTTACTCCACCAATTAAAACTGACCATCACGAAATAGCACAATGGTGCTGAAAGTGACGTTAAACATCAACCAATCAATCAATAAATTAAAAATCATTAAAAAATAAATTCATTCAACGGATCAAAAAGTTAATATGATTGATTGATTGATTGTTGGTTGTTTTACGCCGCATTAGTTAATATGGATAGTGTCTAAATGTATGGGCTTTATAAACAACATCACTTTTAAAAAATAGGATGTAGTTTCCCGTTTTTTTTTATTAGAACTCTACAGATACAGCCAAACTTGCTAACGAAATATTGTTATCTATGAAAGAATATGGTTCAGGGTTTCTTTAATTTGTGGTAACGTACTTCCTTACATTATAGTTTACCAGTTATACATGAATTGTGTTCATTGGAATCTAAAATGCAACTACAGATACAGGTACAGAGAACAAGTTGTGAAAATACACACCGTTAGGAGGAGCAAAAGGAACATATCAGTCCAAACATGGAACGTCAATAATCGGGATGTTCACATGTAATAGTAAATTACATGGTCACCTGGTTGACCACTTGTTAATTAATCCAGCTTGTATCATTATTCAACTCTATTGGAATATATGTCTATATGGTTTATTATCTTCAATAAACATGAGTTGCTATTTTTTTATATATAGATATGTATATATGTGTAACACCTTTGCTGTGACTGACTATTTTAATAAAATGTTTATATCTTTAGGCACAAATTAGAGATAAAATAAATAAAATTAAGGGGTGTCTAAATTATTTACAAGCGAAAACAAAGAAGTTAATGTAATGTATACATTTGCATTGACGATTTGACTTTTAAGGCTTTAAAGATGACAAAAAAACATTTTCAGCATATATCAAACATTTAAATGACTAAAAATCTAATTGAAAAAGTTCTTGATTTAATTTAGTTTAGCTTAAAGGGGGTACATAACACTACGACATATATTTAAAATTTGGACAAAACATCAACTTTGACCTGTTGACAAAAATATAAAGATTTCAAGAAATTTGAATCACACAATTTACAGGAATAATTTCATTAGATATAGAGCAGTTTGACAAACACTAATTTCAATCGTGAGAAGCTTGATTTATCTTACCTAATAGTATGTGATTTAAACATTCAACTGATTTTTAAAGAGTTCACTCCCTTGTGTGTTCTGATCCACCTTCAATTTGGATCATTAGTATTACGCAGTTAGTTTCTGATAACATGTGGTTCCATAAGATAAATGAATCTGACAAAACTGATATTAGTAGTATGAATGGATATGAATTTGAAAAATCGAAATAAATCTCACATATTTTTTATATGAAAAATGAGAAAAACACTTCATAGATAGACATAAATGTTTACAAAGGTTTGTCATTACCCATTACATCAATCTGAAACAAATTAATAATAGATAATGCTTCAGACTTGGTCGAGTATGGTTAAGATTTAAGTGGAGTATAGTTCAGACTTACAATAACGTTTTGATCCCACAGTGAAATTTTGACAAAGATTTGCGTACATGCTATTTTTCACCTACAAAATTCAAATATGCAATAAAAATTTACCTTCATGTGCTATTTTTAGAGGTAAATGAGGTCGAAATTTTAGACATTTCCTCCAAATTTCGGTTTTCTGGACATATCTATCCTTTGGACAGACATACCCAACATATTTGTTTTAAAAGGAAAACACAAGCTAATTTTTGTTAAAATATTTGTAATATCTTCTTTGCATAAATATGCTTCGAATGTATGAAACAATTCTTTTGATATAATTAATTTAATTAAATTTTGATGATTTTAGAAAAAACAAACGGCATTTCTTACTGTATATTTATCCAATTTGAAAACAATCCATCGGTGATTTGTTTGTGAAAATTGGTACAAATAATCGTCATACATAATGTAGCAAAATTTCAATTTTAAAAAGAGGGGTCCATGTACTCGTTTTCAAGCTGTTGATTGAACAATGCAATTTTTCCCAATGTGTCATAGTTGACGTCGCAAAAAATAATAGTTTAAGTTAGCAACGTCATTTTCTCCCCTGTAACTGTATCATATGCCCCGTAAGCCGATTATGGTTCAAATTGTTTCCAATTAATAACAACTCTAATAAAGGTCAAGATTTTAGTTCCGACTGTTAAGCGTGGTTTAGACTACAATGGTCGATTTAAAATCAGTACAGTCGAGTTCAGATACTGTCTATTTCAGACTTTCGATGGTTATAAGGGTAAACATTGGGGCAGTCGTGTTACAGTACAGCATAAGACCTAAACAAAAAATCAGTTTAAAAAATATCCATACAAGTATAAATAAAATAAAAATTACACTGTAAATACATCTTGCGTCCGAATCACACCTCTGGAATTGCCTGCACCATAAGCGCCTAATATATATATATATCCAAGACCATTCCATTTCACCAAATATTTTTTGTTTATGTATTATACTCGAATTTTATTGATCGGAAGTAGGTCTTTAAGTTGCTGTTCAATGTTCTAAATGTCAATATGCTTTTAGATTAAACATACAATATGATTATGAATTATGTCCATTTATCAATTAAAAAAATGAAAAATAGGGAAAAAACAAACATCTTTTGGAATTCTACTTCTTGACCAATAAGCATCATCTGTCCAGATTTGTGATTTCCCCATCAATGTTTGAAAAAGTCAGCGATTGGTTAATTCGTGCTCTTAAAGCTTAACATCCGTTTTGGTTCGGATTTTTTTTTGTTCCTTTTTGTTTTTGTATCTACTAAGGATGTTCGCTACTCTGTTTCAAAAATAACAAGCTTTTTAAAAGACTATTATAAAATGATAGTACTAAATAATACTGCCGACAAAGAAGAAAAAATGAAAGGTCTGTTTCCTTGGTATTGAAATGTAAGCAATTTAAAATTTGGCGGAAAACAAATCTCTCTATATTTTTCTTACATTCAACATTGGTACCTATTTTCTTTCTCTCTTTCTTAACAACTGGTATAGTAAAAGTCAAGATTTTAGTTCCGACTGTTCAGCGTGTTTTAGACTACAGTCGAGTAATATCAACTAAAAATCAGACAGTCCCAGAATGGTAGATTTAAAATCAGTAGAGTCGAGCACAGATACTGCCCATTTCAGACTTTCACTGGTTATAAGTGTATAAATTTGGACAGTCGCGTTACAGTACAACATAAGACCTAATTTTAAAAATCAGTTGCAAATGATTTAATTCAATAGCTCGGTACGAAGCACACACAAAAGCATATATCATAAAAACAATAGAAACAAAGCACGGATAAAAAGAGAACTCGCAGTTACAGAAAGCTAGTTGAAAGCCAATTACTATATATAGTGCAAAATAAACACCACAGGCAGACAACTTTGATATTCAATGAAAATCTATATATGCATATACATGAATTACTTAAAACGGTTAAGGAATTTCGACTTATTATAAGTTTGATTTTAAATCTTTCATTTTATTCGGTAGGGGTATTAACATGTAATTAACATTCATTAAAACAATTTATGGTCATTTTTCTTAATAAAAATTAAAGAATTGACAATTAAAATAAGTACTTCATAAGAAATACACCTTGTCATTTGAAATCAAAGTCTTTGTAAGAATGTGATCAGTCGACAACGAAATCAATGCAGTAATATTTACCTTATAATTGTGAGCCATCCTGTTCTCTTTTAAGCTTATTTTTGAAATGGTATGTTTAGTATATGTAATGTGTAGTTTAATTTGTTGTATTACAGATTTTTATATTTTGAACGTAAATGATCGATGTCTTATTTGGAAAAATGCATTCGTTATTTGTTTCAGAAATTCGTACGTGCTTGTCACCTTACATATATCTCTAGGCGAACCAGTTCATTTCGATCATTCTACCTATGCCAACATTTTAGACTATTTAGAATAATCCGATAGAGAATAAGAATTATCATATTTTTGACACAGTCAAATAATTTGTTAAATACTGAAAATTTAAATATTAAAAAAATCTCTATTCACCGTTTATAGATACGTTTGTTTAATATCATTTCCGTTACCCGAAAAAAAAAAACACTTTAACTATACGCTAATTTCTGATGTCATTTAAGCATTTGTAAGTGTTCAGTGGATAAATCATATGTCCTATTCCTTGAACTGACAAGATCATTGTGCCCTATTGATATTTTCGAGCATTGGTCTGTTTTCACATGCATATTACAGAAATATCTTATTTTAATCATGTATGTCATTTATCGAATGAAACTAACTCTTTATTAATTTAGAGTTTTTTTTTAATAGAAATAATTACACCATAACTAATACAATTTTATATTAATATTCTTGTAATGGTTAGAAAAAACATCAAATAACACCATCACAAACTTAATCCCCATTTCATATTGTATTTTAAGAAATTTACCTGTGACGTCACTTTTTGTGGCGTTGATACATTCATGTGACGCATAGTTCATTATTCTATTGTGCTGTATTTGTGTTCTGTCGTAAATAAATTTTAGGTGTTCGTTGTTATTCTTTGGTTTACATGTTGAAATGGACTATTATATTATTTATTTATGTATTTCTCTGTCCTGAATGTTCTTGCATTTATTTGTACTTTATTCCTGTCACGTAATTGTCATTTGAGCGGTATTTTTAACATTGTTATAAAAGCGGGAGGTTTGGCTAGCCATAAAACCAGGTTCAACCCACCATTGTTTTGTAAATGTCCTGTACCAAGTCAGGAATATGGCAATTGTTATCACATAAATAATTCAAAATTTGGTGACTATGTTGAACGCATCTATCCCATCGAACTAGAGAAAAAGGATACAACAGATACAATTAAGTCTACCTCATATCTTGACTTACATCTATAAATTGACAATGAGGGTCGGTTAAAAACAAAACTTTACGACAAAAGAGATGATTTCAGCTTCCCAATTGTGAATTTTCCATTTCTATGTAGCAACATTCCAGCAGCGCCTGCATACGGAGTATATATCTCCCAATTGATACGATATTCTCGGGCTTGTATTTCCTATCATGATTTCCTTGATAGAGGGTTGCTGCTCACAAGGAAGCTATTAAACCAAGAGTTCCAAATGATGAAGTTGAAATCATCCTTTCGTAAATTTTACGGACGCCATCACGAGTTGGTTGACCGTTATGGAGTATCCGTTTCACAGATGATAGCGGATATGTTCCAACTATCGTAACTACAATCCCGTCCCCTTTTCACGAATGTGACCTACCGAATTAGACTATTTACCGGGTTTGTACTTACATGAGCAACACGACGGGTGCAACATGTGGAGCAGGATCTGCTTACCCTTCCGGAGCACCTGCAATCACTACCAGTTTTTGGTGGAGTTCGTGTTGCTTAGTCTTAGTTTTCTATGTTGTGTTTTGTGTAATATTGTTTGTCTGTTTGTCTTTCAATCTTTTAGCCATGGCGTTGTCAGTTTATTTTCGATTTATGAGTTTGAATGTCCCTCTGGTATTTATATTCCACCCCTCTTTTTCAATAACCGATGAAATAAAGGCTCTTGTCTTGTGAGAGGCTGATAAAAAAAAATGTATCGAACTCTCAACCTTCCTCCTAATCGGGGACAGTTGTGTAACAATATTTCATAAGAATATTACGTGCTTTAGATTGGTCTCAAATCCGTTGGCAGTTGTGACGTTACGATTATATAAAATATACTTCCACACAATCTTATACTTTTCTTATTTGAATAATAGGTCTTTCGAAAAAAATGTTTGCAAATGTATATGCTGCAACTCATAGATGGCCTTCTTTTGTAACGATAACGCACAAAGATTAGATAAACTTACTGCAATTGTGATAAGAGGGTTAAAGCTGGAGATGTTAACTTTGACATTATGTATGTCATTTCAACAATAACAATACCACTATGTTGTAGGTATTACTATGGGTACTGATTGCGACTTTTTGACAGCAGACTGGTGCCTTTATTGTTATTCATCACAGTGTATGTCCACGTCGAGTTAGAATTTGTTTACATTCTATGTAATTGATTAATCAACCTGGATCTACCATTTCTTTGATTAAATAGATAATCAAGAGTTCTCAATATACTGCAGTTTTTAACCCAAGGAAAATGACATTAATTTTATCTTCTGAAAAAATTAAAATAACAAAAATACCGAACTCCGAGGAAAATTCAAAACGGAAAGTCCGTAATCAAATGGCAAAATCAAAAGCTCAATCACATCAAACGAATGGATAACAACTGTCATGTTCCTGACTTGGTACAGACATTTTTGTATGTAGAAAATGGTGGATTAAACCTGGTTTAATGTATAAATAGCAAAATTTGTTTTTTTCGAGACGACAGGCGAAAGATATCAAACATTGTCAAATGGATATTATCAATTTTATCTCTTTTATTTCTTATTATATTTTATATAAATGAAATACTTGTTAATTTGCATGTCATTTCAATCAGTACTACATGGAAATATTATAGTAACATGAGGAAGTTTTGCGGTGACTGATTACATTACATGATTTTAACATTTTCTCACCGATAGACCACTTTATACAAAATTTGCGAAATTTTTTATTTTTGTCGAGATAACATGGTCTCGTCTAAAGATATTTTGTGGTTGATTCCCTTTTGGTTAAATTTCCCTTGGTAATTGCCAGTATCTTATGGTAATGGCTTAATTTCTATTTCTTGCATGAAGAGATATTTCTCGTATTACAATGCACATAGTGTAATATGAAAAAATGATACGAAAAATGCGTTTATTTGATTGGCTTATCCAGCTTCTTTAGACGATATCACGACATTTCCATTGGCTATCATCGGTCAATGATGACACTTGGAGGTGACGAATATGTAAATTTCGTCCCTGGCAAAGGAAATATGGAATTTTTTCAATAATATACAAAACACTCACACTTTTCACCTGCACACATTCTTTTTGTCGAATCTTAATACATTTTGAAGCGTACGAAAAGATTAAAAATGTCTTATGCTAAAGCTTCACGCCAGAACAGGATACGTTTTTTTTTATTAAACACTATGAGAATAAAATTGGCTATCGTGAGAATGTGATATCGATAGATATCAACTATCGTTATTTAATTTGAATAGTACACTTGTTATGAAACCTATAGTTAATTTATGTCACTCCGAAGTTGGACAAGAGAGTAAAACCATTGCGTTCCTCTCAAAAGGGAAAAGAAGATAAACAGGGATAATAAAAAAAATATAGACGACAGACAAACAGTATCTTCTGAAATGATATTTAATATATAGAATAACCGGTTATATCATTATATAATAATATGTATTATAATATAAAGAGAGATGGAAGATCCAGAGGGCCCAGTCAAAGGTCATCAGTCGAATATAACAGACAACGCTATGGGGGAAAGGGGGAGGGGAGATGGGGGACGGAAGACAAACAATTTCACAAAATACTACATAGAAGACTTCTCCTACTCCATATGTGACACCCGTTATGGTGCTCATGATAAGGTCACATTTGGTTGAATAATGCTTTAATACCTATTGAATATCAGATGTGTAGAATTTCTGCAGGCAAAATAACGTTACTTTTACTTTACAATTCATACGAATGGCAGTCAACTGTACCATCTCAGAATTCAAAGCATATATAAAGAAAATAGAAATTGAGAAATAAATATCTCCATTCAATACATACATTGTTTAAGTTTTGATAAGGATCACCTAGACGTGACTTTGATACAGAATTGAGTTTCAAACAGGATTCTTTTAAAGGATTAAGCCATTCTAATAAAGTCTTATATCAATATAATACACGGATGCTAGACTAGTAAATCATTTCTAAGAGACTCTACCTAGTAGTGTTACACTTGCATATCATTTCGTAGTTCAATATAATGGCAGTATACAGTTGCCAGTAACAGCATCAGTCAAGGCCCACTTACAGATATACAAACAACATGCTAACGGACACAAAACAAAACACTCACACAGGGTTCGCAAATATGTATCAGAAGACATTTATACTATTATACTGAATATCATGTGTCTGTATTAAGATCAAGTTACAATTAAACTATTGCTACATATTATATCAATAGATTATCTTGATTCTTATCCTCTGTCTCTTTTACAGCTTATACTATACAAATGACAGATACAATCATGGTGTCTGCTGGAACAGCTCTATCTAAAATAAAAGAACATAATGTATTTCTCTGAAAATGACGCCTATGTATGAGATGTTTGGAACCAGGATTAAATTTGCATAAAACCTCGGAATTAGTTTGAACGATTTTTCTACGTAGAAGTACATATCTGCATCATCGTGAAAACCCAAACCAAACACATGTTACACCCCAGTTCTATTGTTATACTTCATAGTTTCTATTTCTGAAACAAGTGTAAATTGAATAGATCTATTGTTACGAATAACAATGGATTTTGACCACAGGGTGTGACGAGCGGGGTTTCTGGAAACCCCTGCTTCTACATCCCGCAAACAAAGTCCATTGTTATTCGTAACAATAGAAATTGATTATGAACATAAGAAATTACTAATAGTGTTCACTACAAATTGTTTCATGATATTACACATTTTAGGAAATTCCAATAAGCATCTATATGGAATACAAAAATAATTCTTTAAATAATTTTTTGCTTGAAGGTAATTTGTTTTATCCCAGTCATATATCTCTATTCTAAAGCATTGATCTTTAAAAAAAAACTCCCGGACCCCCCTCCCTCGGTTACCCAGTGGCCGATCCGGGGTTGGGGGTTCCGCTGGTTGGACCCGACTTATATTTAAAAAATCAAAGCATTTGAATGGTTGGACCCCACCCCCCCTTTTTTTCTCTTGAGTTGGGAACCCCAGGCTGGATCAGCCCCTGCATGATTGCCCCTCAGAAAAGGGAGTTCCTCAATTTTAAATATTGTATGTTGAGCGTGTCTTGTAGTCGGGTTTCAAATGCAGACACACCTATTCCTTAGTATGTTCGAATATGAATGTTTGTTTATTCTCGAGATGAAGGAATGGGGCTTTTGTTTTATAATAAAATCGTAAGATATAAAATACAGTTATGATTACCTTTATTAGACTGATACAGATAAGTACTTTGGGTTATAATATTGCCTTTATCTTTAGTCTCTTCTACCAAATCCAACGCTTGCCACAAAATACCCGTCCATATTGACAACTGTATACCAGGAGCATGATGTATTTTTATGTTTGTAATAAGAATACACGAAACAGTCAACCTTGACCTACTGATCCATATTAGCACATGGATTTAACGGGAATATGCAAAACAACTTTGACATTTGTAAAATATACTCACTTGTCAAAGTTTGAACGAAGATAACCAAAGAGAGGTTACTAGTGGGGTTTCATGTAACAAAAAAATATTCTTATAAATCATGATTTGATATTATCAATAAATATGCTATCTTTTTTTTTTTTTTTTTTTTTATTTAATAATCAATGTTAACAAATATAGGGTTTAGAATGGGGTGTAAGTTAGTTATACAACTCGGGATACGGTGTGTCTGGATAAGAAACCCTTCCGGCCTCCGGCCGACGGGGTTTCTTATCCAGACACACCTATCCCTTGGTGTAAAACTATTACAGAATTTATTTTTACTATAGTTTCCTAAAGAAATACTTAAAACTTTTAAACAAAATACGCACATCGATTAGATACATCATATGTCATGTATAAGTATATATAGCAACATTAAACAGCCGAAGAAGGATACCAAATGTTGTAATCATAAGTCAACGAAGACGGATAGACAACACCATGATCCAAATCAAACAAAATAAACAGACAAGGCGGATTTAACAAAACAATGCATAAAACACTAATGATTTAGCAACACAAATCTAAAAACATACACAGGGAATAAACTTCATGAAGGTCACCAATTAAAAGTTCCACTAGGGGCATTAGTTTTGTTTGTCATGATCTGTAAACGTCCTGTTATATATAGCACTTTTGGAGTAGTAAAAGCGTAAAAAAGAACGGGACTATGGCTACAACAGCTAATACAAAAGATACCAGAGGGACATTTAAACTCATAAATAGAAAATAAACTGACAACGTCATGGCTTAAAAAGAAAAACAGAAAAACAGACAAACAATAGTACACAAAACACAACATAGAAAACTAAAGACTAAGCAACAAGAACCCAACCAAAAGCTGGGGGTGATCTCATGTGCTCCGGAAGGGTAAGCAGATCCTGTTCCACATGTGGCACCCGTCATGTTACTCATGTTAGCACAAACCCCGTAACATGTCTAATTCTGTAGGTCACATTCGTGAAAAGGGGACGGGATTGTAGTTACGATAGTAGGAACATATCCGCTATCATCTGTGAAACGGATATTCCATAACGATCAACCAACTCGTGATGGCGTCAGTAAAATTAACGAAGAGATGATTTTAATTTCACCATTTGGAATTATTGGTTTATTAGCTTCCTTATGAGAAGCAACTCTCTATCAAGGAAATCGTGATAGGAAATACAAGCCCGGGAGTAACGTATCAATTGGGGGATATATACTCCTTATGCAGGCGCTGCTGGAATGTTGCTACATAGAAATAGAAAGTTTACAATAGGGAAGCTGAAATCATCTTTTTTGTCGTAAAGTTTTGTTTTCAACCGACTCTCAATGTAAATTTCCAGATGTAAGTCAAGTTATGAGGCAGACTTAACTGTAAATGTTGTATCCTTTATGTTTTCGATCTGTGAGTTTGACTGTCCCTCTGGTATCTTTCGTCCCGGACCCCCCTCCCTCGGTTACCCAGTGGCCGATCCGGGGTTGGGGGTTCCGCGGGTTGGACCCGACTTATATTTAAAAAATCAATGCATTTGAATGGTTGGACCCCCCCCCCTTTTTTCTCTTGAGTTGGGAACCCCAGGCTGGATCAGCCCCTGCATGATTGCCCCTCAGAAAAGGGAGTTCCTCAATTTTAAATATTGTATGTTGAGCGTGTCTTGTAGTCGGGTTTCTAATGCAGACATACCTATTCCTTAGTATGTTCGAATATGAATGTTTGTTTATTCTCGAGATGAGGGAGGGGGGCTTTTGTTTTATGATAAAATCGTAAGATATAAAATACAGTTATGATTACCTTTATTAGACTGATACAGGTAAGTACTTTGGGTTATAATATTGCCTTTATCTTTAGTCTCTTCTACCAAATCCAACGCTTGCCACAAAATACCCGTCCATATTGACAACTGTATACCAGGAGCATGATGTATTTTTATGTTTGTAATAAGAATACACGAAACAGTCAACCTTGACCTGCTGATCCATATTGGCACATGGATTTAACGGGAATATGCAAAACAACTTTGACATTTGTAAAATATACTCACTTGTCAAAGTTTGAACGAAGATAACCAAAGAGAGGTTACTAGTGGGGTTTCATGTAACAAAAAAAATATACTTATAAATCATGGTTTG
The DNA here is from genome assembly GCF_021869535.1 of Mytilus californianus. Classification (NCBI taxonomy): domain Eukaryota; kingdom Metazoa; phylum Mollusca; class Bivalvia; order Mytilida; family Mytilidae; genus Mytilus; species Mytilus californianus. The sequence continues at coordinate 70,931,805 of NW_026262745.1, forward strand.
ATATTATCAATAAATATGCTATCTTTTTTTGTTTTTTTTTTTTATTTAATAATCAATGTTAACAAATATAGGGTTTAGAATGGGTTGTAAGTTAGTTATACAACTCGGGATACGATGTGTCTGGATAAGAAACCCTTCCGGCCTCCGGCCGACGGGGTTTCTTATCCAGACACACCTATCCCTCGGTGTAAAACTATTACAGAATTTATTTTTACTATAGTTTCCTAAAGAAATACTTAAAACTTTTAAACAAAATACGCACATCGATTAGATACATCATATGTCATGTATATGTATATATAGCAACATTAAACACCGAAGAAGGATACCAAATGTTGTAATCATAAGTCAACGAAGACGGATAGACAACACCATGATCCAAATCAAACAAAATAAACAGACAAGGCGGATTTAACAAAACACTGCATAAAACACTAATGATTTAGCAACACAAATCTAAAAACATACACAGGGAATAAACTTCACGAAGGTCACCAATTAAAAGTTCCACTAGGGGCATTAGTTTTGTTTGTCATGATCTGTAAACGTCCTGTTATATATAGCACTTTTGGAGTAGTAAAAGCGTAAAAAAGAACGGGACTATGGCTACAACAGCTAATACAAGAGATACCAGAGGGACATTTAAACTCATAAATAGAAAATAAACTGACAACGTCATGGCTTAAAAAGAAAAAAAGAAAAACAGACAAACAATAGTACACAAAACACAACATAGAAAACTAAAGACTAAGCAACAAGAACCCCATCAAAAGCTGGGGGTGATCTCATGTGCTCCGGAAGGGTAAGCAGATCCTGTTCCACATGTGGCACCCGTCATGTTACTCATGTTAGCACAAACCCCGTAACATGTCTAATTCTGTAGGTCACATTCGTGAAAAGGGGACGGGATTGTAGTTACGATAGTAGGAACATATCCGCTATCATCTGTGAAACGGATATTCCATAACGATCAACCAACTCGTGATGGCGTCAGTAAAATTAACGAAGAGATGATTTTAATTTCACCATTTGGAATTCTTGGTTTATTAGCTTCCTTATGAGAAGCAACCCTCTATCAAGGAAATCGTGATAGGAAATACAAGCCCGGGAGTAACGTATCAATTGGGGGATAGATACTCCTTATGCAGGCGCTGCTGGAATGTTGCTACATAGAAATGGAAAGTTTACAATAGGGAAGCTGAAATCATCTTTTTTGTCGTAAAGTTTTGTTTTCAACCGACTCTCAATGTCAATTTCCAGATGTAAGTCAAGTTATGAGGCAGACTTAACTGTATATGTTGTATCCTTTATGTTTTCGATCTGTGAGTTTGACTGTCCCTCTGGTATCTTTCGTCCCGGACCCCCCTCCCTCGGTTACCCAGTGGCCGATCCGGGGTTGGGGGTTCCGCGGGTTGCACCCGACTTATATTTAAAAAATCAATGCATTTGAATGGTTGGACCACCCCTCCCCTTTTTTCTCTTGAGTTGGGAACCCCAGGCTGGATCAGCCCCTGCATGATTGCCCCTCAAAAAAGGGAGTTCCTCAATTTTAAATATTGTATGTTGAGCGTGTCTTGTAGTCGGGTTTCTAATGCAGACACACCTATTCCTTAGTATGTTCGAATATGAATGTTTGTTTATTCTCGAGATGAGGGAGGGGGGCTTTTGTTTTATGATAAAATCGTAAGATATAAAATACAGTTATGATTACCTTTATTAGACTGATACAGGTAAGTACTTTGGGTTATAATATTGCCTTTATCTATAGTCTCTTCTACCAAATCCAACGCTTGCCACAAAATACCCGTCCATATTGACAACTGTATACCAGGAGCATGATGTATTTTTATGTTTGTAATAAGAATACACGAAACAGTCAACCTTGACCTGCTGATCCATATTAGCACATGGATTTAACGGGAATATGCAAAACAACTTTGACATTTGTAAAATATACTCACTTGTCAAAGTTTGAACGAAGATAACCAAAGAGAGGTTACTAGTGGGGTTTCATGTAACAAAAAAAATATTCTTATAAATCATGGTTTGATATTATCAATAAATATGCTATCTTTTTTTGTTTTTTTTTTATTTAATAATCAATGTTAACAAATATAGGGTTTAGAATGGGGTGTAAGTTAGTTATACAGCTCGGGATACGATGTGTCTGGATATGAAACCCTTCCGGCCTCCGGCCGACGGGGTTTCTTATCCAGACACACCTATCCCTCGGTGTAAAACTATTACAGAATTTATTTTGACTATAGTTTCCTAAAGAAATACTTAAAACTTTTAAACAAAATACGCACATCGATTAGATACATCATATGTCATGTATATGTATATATAGCAACATTAAACACCGAAGAAGGATACCAAATGTTGTAATCATAAGTCAACGAAGACGGATAGACAACACCATGATCCAAATCAAACAAAATAAACAGACAAGGCGGATTTAACAAAACACTGCATAAAACACTAATGATTTAGCAACACAAATCTAAAAACATACACAGGGAATTAACTTCATGAAGGTCACCAATTAAAAGTTCCACTAGGGGCATTAGTTTTGTTTGTCATGATCTGTAAACGTCCTGTTATATATAGCACTTTTGGAGTAGTAAAAGCGTAAAAAAGAACGGGACTATGCATACAACAGCTAATACAAAAGATACCAGAGGGACATTTAAACTCATAAATAGAAAATAAACTGACAACGTCATGGCTTAAAAAGAAAAAAAGAAAAACAGACAAACAATAGTATACAAAACACAACATAGAAAACTAAAGACTAAGCAACAAGAACCCCACCAAAAGCTGGGGGTGATCTCATGTGCTCCGGAAGGGTAAGCAGATCCTGTTCCACATGTGGCACCCGTCATGTTACTCATGTTAGCACAAACCCCGTAACATGTCTAATTCTGTAGGTCACATTCGTGAAAAGGGGACGGGATTGTAGTTACGATAGTAGGAACATATCCGCTATCATCTGTGAAACGGATATTCCATAACGATCAACCAACTCGTGATGGCGTCAGTAAAATTAGCGAAGAGATGATTTTAATTTCACCATTTGGAATTCTTGGTTTATTAGCTTCCTTATGAGAAGCAACCCTCTATCAAGGAAATCGTGATAGGAAATACAAGCCCGGGAGTAACGTATCAATTGGGGGATATATACTCCTTATGCAGGCGCTGCTGGAATGTTGCTACATAGAAATGGAAAGTTTACAATAGGGAAGCTGAAATCATCTTTTTTGTCGTAAAGTTTTGTTTTCAACCGACTCTCAATGTCAATTTCCAGATGTAAGTCAAGTTATGAGGCAGACTTAACTGTATATGTTGTATCCTTTATGTTTTCGATCTGTGAGTTTGACTGTCCCTCTGGTATCTTTCGTCCCTCTTTTATCTCAAGTTCGATGAGATAGATGCGTTCAACATGGTCACCAAATTTTGAATTATTTAGTTAGAGAACATCATCTATATAGCGGAAAGTAAAGTTTAAGGATACTGCTAACTTCTTTTCTTTCTTCCTTAGAAGTTCTTGTATGACGTCAGCGTCATAAGAATAGAGGAACAAGTCGGCAAGATAACACACTAATTAAAATATGTACAGTCAAATCATGATTAGGTTCATTTAACGCTGACGAGTCAATTTCTAGAGTAAGTCATGATACCCAGCAGACCTTATCGGGTGCTTTATTTCAAAACTTATAGTAAATATAAAAAAAATCAATTTTGGATGAAACACGTCTTCTGATTGGCTGAAAGTTGTTTGTCTATCAACTCATAGACGTAATTTTGTCTTGTGACCGTAACGTCATCAACGTTTTTTCATGAATTACTCCTTAAAAATGAAATTTAGAATAAATAAAAAAGAGGTTTCGTGGTGCATTTAGGTGACCAAGTAATATAAAATTTATTGCACGTATCCTTATGTACTTAGAGTATCTTGTAGAATGAAGAACATAAAAATAAAGAGATGTGGTATGATTAACAATGAGACTATCCATCAAAGTTCTAATGAAGTGGATGCAAGCAAGTATAGGCAACTGTATGGCCTTCAACAATAGGAAACACCAAACCGTATGGTCGGCTTATTATTTTTTATATATTAGATTAGCTTTGGTTGAATTTTAGACAAAACAAATAAATCTAGGCAGTCAAAAAAATACTCGTTATTAAATACAATAGTTAACTGTTGTTTAAATTTTATAAATCGGTAGGAAAGACCAATAATTACCTATTGACCTACCTAATTAGACTTATCACCGGGTTTGTTTTTATATGAACAACACGACGGGTGTCACATGTGAAGCAGGATCTCCTCACCCTTCTAGAACCCCTTAGATTATCCACGGTTTTGAAGGGGTTCGTGTTGCTCAGTCTTTGGTTTACTATGTTGTGATGTGTATAGTTTTGTATGTCTTTTTTCTATTTTTGTCATGGCTTTGTCAGTTTTATTTCGACCTATGAATTTGAATGTCTCTTTGGTATCTTTCACCTCTCTTCTACTATGTGCATCCACTCAAGTCAACATTGGCACAATCGGGAAGAGAACACGGTCGGTAAAATTCAAGAGGATCTTATGTTTCTTGTATTTTAAGATTAAGACTACTCAAACATGTCGATAGTGGGTTGAGACATGTACATATCTTGTCGGTCAAGCAATTTGTGATCGATTGATCGATTGTTATTTGTTTTATCTCAAGTGGCAAATACGTCATGCATTTTCCAGTTTTCAAGACGAGAAAAAATAAAATAAGTAATACAAAATGTAGATCCTGCAATAATGATTGACCGAGATGAATGACGGGAAATTTGGAATGCCAATTGAAAACAGTTAGAAAAGGATATGAATAGAAGTTTAGCCTTAAAACATACCCCTTGAAGAGTTGTTTCAAGTAACTTTAACGTGACTTTTGATCTGACGTTCAGGAATGGTGATAATTTGTTTTGAAAAAGGACATAAGAGCTAAATACAGATAATATATCGCAAACTATTGTGCATTAGTATGTAGTGTTAGACAATATTTTACGCAAACTTTAAATATAAACAAGCCATGAAAAAGTAATTCAGCATAATCAGTATTACCAATGATCAATACCATGAATACTGACTGTTGAATGATAAACTTAAAAAAATGGGCAGATACTTTGATCTCCAAACTGTAAATTGTTTTGGATGTTCCTACAAGTAGGTAATTTAGAAGTAATTTGCATAATAGTTGGTAAGGTTGGGTTTTTTTTATAGAATATATGCTCAACAAACTAATGTGGTTTGAAATTTGAATTCAAGCTTACCATTTGTCCAGTTTCTAGGTGTGAAGTTTTGGTGTACAGAAAAAGTGGATTTGCTCCTTGCTTTTCCCATGTACAATAAGGGGTTCGGTCAATACCAACGAACCATCCATCATCTATTGGACATCCGTAATAACTTTTATTTACATAAAACTTGCGCCGTGAATTTCTGAAGAAATAACTAGATATTAGCAGTACCACATTAGGAATGAATGTATGCCTCATATGATATTAATTTTCAGACAATCAAAGTTGATATGATGTACAATAAGATATATGATATGGTATAATATATAGTATGATTTTTACATAAAAAAAACTTTCCAAAAACATGATATACAGTTAATGATGGGTATTTCGAGTTTGAAGTTTAAGAAATAAATGCAGAGCAAGGAAGAATTATCGTTTCAAATATAAAACCCAAAGCAACGTTCCTGTGTAAATTTTCCAAACATTTCTTTGTCCATTTAGAAATTGTACCACTCAGAAATATACCTCATTTTTAAACTTCGAAATGAGAATATAACTACTGTCTTGACAAAAAAGTTGTTTGTCGATTGCATGTGTAATGTAACCCGCTCATTTTTCGCTTTTGATCATGTTAACAATATACCTTTAATTCTCATTAATACTTTAATTATAATCTTTTTGCTCCGTTCTCCTTTAAACTAATCTGAGACCACACGTCGGTTCAACTACTTGTTTTGTTATCTTCAACAGTCATTTATTATTCATAATTGTATTATGTGTAATTTACTTTATTTTCAATTTACTCCTGTTTTTATACTATATACAAAATAAGTTTTAGTCATTAAAAAATAAACTATTAGTGCATAAGTTACCACAACACGACGGGTGTCTGTTTGTCTTTTTATTTTTGGCCATGGCGTTATCAGTTTGTTTTCGATCTATGAGTTTAACTGTCCCTCTGGTATCTTTCGTCCCTCTTTTACCCAGTAATGGAAAAGAAGTTAAATGTATTGCATGATTCAAAGTCATTAAAACTACTGTCCGCTAGCTTTGCTTTACTAAACCAGTTCATCTTATCTGTATGTCTGCCGTTCAAGGTCATCCATGCAACAACGTGTTTATTCTTGAAAAAATCAATTTTCACCTGTGAACATCAAAATTAATAAATGTATGAGTAAAAACCGATGTTTAGTCCTACGTCAGAGTAAAATATTTTTTTCTATCGTGTATACAAATTATTGTTTACCTAACTTTGCCACTGTTGTGACGATAGATGATTATTTAAAACACTATAAGAGAAAGTTTTCTATAAAAGTGTGCTTCGGATTTAAACAAAAACAATATTAAATGCAAGGTACAAGCCTAAGACTTCGTTTTAGTTATTTGTTGTCTTTTTTGTTCAATATTTTCTATAGATATAGAACTGGAACAACTTTCTTCAGAAATTGTTGAAATAAAAGTGTATCAGTTATATCTGTTATCAAATTATCGTATTTTCTTTTATCAAATACAAGTTACCGTCTTTATATTTGCAGTATTTCAATTATCGATGATTTTATTTCTAAGATGGCGGCTAGTGCCCTGAGTAACGAACGATGTTGGTAGATCGTTACACAAAGTTTGGTTTTTCAAGGTTACAAAAACGGGCTTCCCATTTCCAGAAAATGATATAAACACAGGAAACCAAACTAAAATGTAAAAGTTTTTATTTCACATCTCATATTAGTTAAAAAAAATTGCATGATAAAAATGTTTAAGAAGGACATTTCAACAATGATGTGATCTTAATAAATAATAATAAAAATCCATTTCATAAACACCAAAATTAGACGCTCGTTTCGTCTACAAAGAATTCATCAGTGACATTCGAATAAAAAAAGTTCAAAAGTCGGGAATAAGGTACGCAGTTGATTAGCATTAAATACCCGAAATTCAGAAAGGTATTACCAAACACAGCTAAGGTAATCTATTCCTGGAGTAGAAGATCATTAGCATTTCGAAAACTTTTGTATACAGTTAATTCAGAATTATGACCATATATATGACAATTCATGTCGACACAGAAGTGCTGACGACTAGGCTGGTGGTACCTTCGGGGAGGACACATCCACTTCTAAAGCAGAACTATTTCATTGCTCCATCGAGAAATTTGTTCTCATCAGCCATACTGTTCAGAATTGTATAATGTTTATAAAAACTGGTTAACGGTAACCCATCGCTTCAAGCATACCAGTCATAATTGCTTCATCGCCTAATTGAATTACTCAAAAGTGTTTTTGTCTTTGTTTTGAATGCAGTATTAGATATAACATATTGAATTACTTAATAACGACGGAGAAGTCTAAGTATTTTGTCAATCAGGTTATTGAAATGAATACAATTGAGAATGGAAATGGAGAATGTGTCAAAAAGACAACAACCCGACCAAGAGCAGAAAACAGCTGAAGTCCACGAATGGGTCTTCAACACAGCGAGAAAATCCTGCACCCGAAGGCGACATCCACCTGGCCCATAAACAAAAATGTGTACTAGTTCAGTGCAAAACATATAAATGAACTAAAATTGAAAATCATACAAGTCTAACAAAGGCCAGAGGCTCCTGACTTGAGATAGGCGCTAAAATGCGGCGGGGTTAAACATGTTTAATGAGATCTCAACCCTCCCCCTATACCTCTAGCCAATGAAGAAAAAACAAACACACAGCAATACGCACAGTAAAACTCTGTTTAATACACATGATGTAACTCGCGACAACGGATGACTCGAACATCTGATGAGTTGAATAGTTTTGTTCGGTCCCTTTGACTTTAACTTATCGAGGTCGACTATACATATTATTATCAAATCAACTTATCCATTGGAATGCATTCTAAATTAACATATTTGTTAAATTTTCTACGGGCGAATTTAAATGCTGCATTAAACTACTAGTGTTGAAAAGTTCGTACCTTGTGTTGTTCTAACACTTTCTTTATCAATAAACATAACCAGAAATAAGATAAACATGGTCATTTCAGCTTTCAGTTCCATACTATATTATTAAAGAAAAGCATGTTTAAAATAGATGCATAATGCATTTATATGCAAATTTACAAAATAAATTACATGATTACTAAACAAAGAGTTAAAATATTGTTGTTGGCTTTTTATTTTTCCTTTTTTTTTTTTTACATTATCGGTTACATCAAGTTATAAATCTACATGACAAAAAAAAGGTTTTTAGCAGTATTTGACAGACATTTATATGCAAATTTACAAAATAAATTACATGATTACTAAACAAAGAGTTAAAATATTGTTGTTGGCTTTTTATTTTTCCTTTTTTTTTTACATTATCGGTTACATCAAGTTATAAATCTACATGACAAAAAAAAAGGTTTTTAGCAGTAGTTGACAGACAAAAAATGAATAAGCCACCGTTTTTAAAGCGGACATAATTTGAAAATATACTTTGTTTTTGTTGATATCGTCAATCATTCTTAGATTTATATCTGATTAAACGTTTAAAATTGTTATAATGTTCACTTACATTCAATAAACTTCAGTTGATCACTAGAAAAGTTGTGGATGGCAACGACGCAATACCTTTATTTGTTTTAACGTGTAATTGACAACATCCATCCTTTCCTGTTATAGATTTTAAAAAATAATCGTAGATGTGGTTTCGGTGTTTTTCCGAATGTTAAGCTTAAGGCTGTTTTTAGTATTATAATTGGATTGTTGACTGAATTTATCAGTGTCATTCTTAACATTTCCGTCTTGTTCATAGAGTATTTAAACTATATAAAAATTTTAAAAAAGACATGCAATCCTTTTATACAAAGATAATATTTTTACCAATTCCCTTCTCTTTATTCCCTTTTAAGTAGGTATTGGTCAATCCGTCATTTTTTTGTTCAGTTGTTTGATAGTCTCGTTCTCGATATGTCATAGTATTCTTACTTGAGTTTATGTTTCTTTTCGCTTGGTCTGATGTTCTTGCCGTTTTGGTAATTCCCATATACGTAGAAACTGTACTCTGACTAGGATTTTGCCTTCCTCTACATCTGCAACTGAAAGTGAAGCATTTCATATTTGTCTTTGATTATTCTTAACTTTGAAGTTAGGTACTCATTTTTGTGCAGTTATGCACATATATCATGTAAAGTTAATTATTGTGTACGATGTCTACATTATAGTCTTTAACTTAAGTTTTTATTAGATTCTAATACATTCAGTTGCGTGTTTTTGTCAATTACACGTTAAAACAAATAAAGGTATTGCGTCGTTGCCATCCACAACTTTTCTAGTGATCAACTGAAGTTTATTGAATGTAAGTGTACATTTTAAATATTTCAAACGTTTAATCAAATATACATCTAAGAATGTTTGACTTTTTGTGTTGATGTTTTTATCTTGTACGTGTAATGAATAGATTCACGAAATCTATATACTTAAAGGTCTAATTGATCAATCTGATTTATCTTTTTTTTTTTTTAGTTGAAAAATCCTACCGCTCATTGTTAAGTTAGCAGCCGTTAATAATTTTGTAAAAATTCAAATGTTATGTGAAGAAGTTGATTTCGATATCCTGCTAAGCCAAAAGGTTTTGAATTACCCGGACATGTAATAAGTTCATAAGCCACTGCTGGTGGAGTTTTAATTCCCCGAGGGTATCACCAGCCCAGTAGTCAGCACTTCTGTGCTGACATGAATTATCATTGATATGGTCATATTTATTTAATTGACTGTTTACAAAACTTCTTTATTTTTGAAATGATAAGGTTTTTCTACCTCAGGAATATATTACCTTAGCTGTATTTGGCAAAACTTTTAGAAATTTTGGTCCTCAATGCTCTTTAACTTCGTACTTTTTTTGGCCTTTTTAACTTTTTTGGATTCGAGCGTCACTGGTGAGTCTTTTGTAGACGAAACGCGCGTCTGCCGTAAACACAAAATGTATTCCTGGTATCTATGATGAGTTTATTTTCAACCTCTATTGCTTACATGATATGTAGCTGTAAAGTTTCGATTATTTATTTAAGCTTCCACTAAACTCTTTTTTCTAATAATCTAAAGTAAAAATACATTAGTTTTTCTCCAAGTTCGAGCAATGGCAATCTGCCCCCAAACAGAACGGGTTTTTTTATGTTATTGATTTAGCAAAACCTGCTGAAAATGTTTTCTTTGATTTCAGGATAAGCAGAGGACTGTTCATTTCACATCCATCTGTGTTTTTCTTCTTTTTTTTTGTGGTGTGTATCTGGTTGGAATTTTCTTAAAAACATGAAGTTTTATGATTTTATCAATCGTGTATTCTATCATATTATTATTGTGTAGATTCTAACTAATTTGATTTGTTCAGAAAGAGTCGCCTTTCAAAAATATTTGCAAAAGTAGACTGAAAACAGTAGATAGAAAAGTGATATTGCAGGGTTCTTTTTAGAATAGCTGACACAATCGAAGCAACCAATAAAACGAATTGGTGCACCACTTCTGGCTTATTGGCGATAATAATATAGCAATTGTAGCATTTTAATGAGGTCGATACGAGGATATATCGACATCAAGCATAGGCTATATTTGTATGTAAGGAATTTTGGGTCTTCAATGCTCTTCAACTTCTTACTTTACATTTTTGATTCGAGCGTCATTAATGAAGAAACGCACGTTTGGCGTACACAAAATTGCAATCCTGGTATCTCTGATGAGTTAATTTACAAGCACTGGGTCGTAAATGCAACTGCTGGTGGAGTTTTTCTTCCTGATGGTATCACCAGCCTAGTAGTCAGCACTTCTGTGTTGACCAGAATTATCATTAATATAAATTAACATGTTTAGAAAACTTTGATTGTTTCCAAATACTAAAAAAAAATTCTACCCACGGAATAAATTACCTTAGATGTATTTGGCAAAATTTGGGGCCCTCAATGCTCTTCAACTTCGCATTTCATTTGGCCTTTATAATGTTTTTGATTCGAGCGTCAATGATGAGTCTCTTGTAGACAAAACGCGCGTCTGGCGTACAAAATTTAAATCCTGGTATCTTTGATGAGTTTATTGTATTTTGTCGAACAATTTTAATCATACTGGAAAATACATCATCAAGTTATTCAATAAAATCAATAACTTCAAGAAATCTACACAACTTCATAGCAAACAAAATTGATATTAAAAAAAAATATCTAGTAAAAAAAAAACTAGAGTTGCAGTCGTAAACCAAACTTAAAACCTGTTGCTTTTAATAAAACTTGATTGAAAGTCATTTGTGGTTATAAAGCATAGTAAATGTCTATCAAAATCGAAATTCAAATCTTTACATTCTTTTACATTATGTCATCCCTTGACTATTGATAGCTGACTAAACTGTATGAGTTTTGCTTCGGCTATCTTCCAGTGGGATTAGAGTTTTCTGCTAATTTTTGAAGACCGTGCCATGATCTGTAGTTTTCAGCATTTTTAATAGATAGTTGTCGAATTAGCACATCCAATTACATCTTCTATTTTTCATAGGAACTTTAGAATGATTAAAGCCGTGTGAGAACTATGTTTTAGGGTTGATTAATAGTTCCGTCCGATTGAATCATACGTTTCAAACCAGTTCATGATACCTTAAACGTAGAAATGCTGCCATTTGTCCAATATAAGTATATAATAGATGGGGAAATTGAAAATTATCGCTTTTAACCTCACACGAAATACGTGTGTAACAAAGTTGCGAACATACAAAATGTACTTACACGCAACAATATTTACGTTTCAACTCGTATAAATGGATCAATGTTCGTTAAAAATCATTAAACAGCCGGCCTTTGAATGCCAAAACGGAACATTGATGTGTGCAGATGTGAAATGTAATAAACTAAAGGCAAATAACAGTCACCATGAATTAAGGATGTTCGCTCCTCTTGTTTTTGAATTTTTGTCAGATATTCGGAATCCTCTGGTTTTATCCATGTAGTGTCATTACAAATGTTTGCACACTAACCCCTACTTTTCTTTTCATAATTTGATTAAATATAGTTTAAAATACCTTCTTTGAAAATCTTATTAAATCCTTGTTATTTTTCATACTTTTAGACAGAAAAAAAGGTGCCAATGTTAAATGTATGAAAAATCTAGAGAGAATCATTTCCCGGCAAATTTTCAATGGCTTATATCTCGAAAACAAGCACACGGACCCTTCATTTTTTATCTGCTTTTTTAGTTCCTTTATTTATATACTATCAATTTATAACAGTCTTTTAAAAAGCTTATTATTTTGAAACAGAGTAGCGAACATCCTTAACAGTAAAATCAGATGAAATTTAAAAACCTTAGGAATAGGACAGTCTCCATAAACATAGAAGAGAAAAATTCGTTTATAACTGGTACAGCAACCGAGAATGATTCTATAATTTCCATCTAAAGCATACCTGATATATACGTAATAAATATAGACCTAAACATTTAAAACCAATGGTGTCTAAATGATTTAATACTTAATCTTATAAAAAGGGATCATGAAAGAATGGCTTGAAATCGCTAATGTACTGCGCTGACAATGTCCTCTGGAATTAGCAGTAAAGTTAGATGTAATAGACAACTTTCGAGTTCGATGCATTTCCGTCATAAACTCTGGTTTTAAGTGAACATCATTCGTGCGTTTAGGGGCATCGACACTTCCGTTCCAATGTTGAGCGAGTGGTTGAAAAACTATAATGCTATATTGCACGAATTGTTTTGGCAAATTTAATTCTCATAATTGACAATAAGCACTGCTGTCTTTAGGTAATTGTGATTAAGTACTTACAAAAAAAACGTTTTTTTTTCTATTTTATCCTGCAAAATGATGATCACAAAGACGCTTGAGGAACGTTAATATTGCAGGGATACAGGCGATTCCCTCTATCTGGTAAATGACGTCATAAAGGCGCGCATAATTGACGATTTTTTTCCGGTGAAGGATGAACTCTAAAGTGGTCTATTAATAAATGTCAATACAAACATTCTCGAAGTTTCGAAGGCAGTGGGTGTGAACACTATATGAAGATTTGGATGGATTGGGATATTGCCGAATTAACTGAATTTCATTTTGTAAAATTCTCAAAATCTGTACAGGAAAATTGTTGTGTAAGGTCAATTTGTTTGGAAATATTTGGTGAAAAATTGTAGATGTTAAAAACACTAAAAATGCATCCTCTAATTTTTGTTGCCACAATCCCCTTCATCCCCCTATACTCTATTATGAATTTAAACAACTATCACAAGGTTTATACTGCCATGACCAGGAATTACGTGCATTTCCGGAAGACACGAGATCATCCCTAGATCATATTTTTTTTTTCTGGCTGTTATTTAATTCACACAAGGTGAGATATTCCTCGTTTTACATTAAACGGAGTGTATTATCAATAAGTTATACGTGAATTTGTTAATTTAATTGCTCTATTCTGCATTATGATACGAAATTGCCAAAATTTACATTGGCTATTCGTTAGGTCAATGATGACTTTCAAATATTAAGGCCAGGATTATGCTTTTCTTTAATTCGTTTGATGTGTGCTGGTTGATAATTTAATATGGAAGGACATGATTTATTTATTAGTTATAATTGGCTCTCAGTAACTGTTTGTACTCTTGGATCAGTTACGTGTGTTTTTTTGCCTTACTAATGTTAATTTTTTTATCCGTTCAAATGCAACTGTTGTTTATAGGCTGTTCTTATCTTTTGTTTTTACACCACCGTCTCAGATAAGAAGGAGGGCTGAGCGCTGCACACACGTTTTGTTGGTGTTTTCGTTTGAATTCTTCCATATTAGCTTATGTTCTACATCTGACAATACGGTATAGGTTAATCTCATTGTTGAAGGTGACCTATTGATGCTTAAATTCGCGTCATTTAGACTACGCTGGATATTTGTCTGATTAGCAATCATACAACATATCCTAGTTTTATATGATTCTCCTCCATGACAACAAATAAATAACATCTTTTTATTAACTTTCAATAATAACAATAAACTTCCCAAAGGCTCATGTATTATTTGATTGAAATTTAATAACTCGAGTTGATATCCCATGTTCATCCATTATGAAACCTGTAAAGGTATTTTTGATATTTTCTGTTCATCGTTTTGCGGGCTATCGGTTATTTTCCTTGGTTTTTGTTTCTTTTGCCAGTTGTAAGTTATGTTCTTCTTTAGCTAAGGTTTTGTATTGTCCACTCGTATTTCATGCTTTTTGTATTATTTGGAACCTGACAAAATAAAGTTACATTGGCTTGAACACATAGGTTTCATTTAAATACTATGAGCCTTGACAATATAATCGATTAGCAAGTTTGTATTTGGAAAATTGTTAACACAAGTCAGTTGAAGCATCATAATTCAGGTAAAATCAAATTTGTCTAAACTGGAGCCAGATCTGGTACTTTAACCAGTCAATGAAAATAAGTACACAATAAGAACCAATTGAATTGTAACTATCTTAATTAAAACATATCATGTTCCAAACATTTTTGATGTTAGGTCAGTTGTCTTACGCATTTAAACACAACGTTTATCTTATTAATAAGCTCTTTATAAGTCTGCAAGGACTGAAATAACCATCATATCCGCTGGCTGTGCCATGGCTACAAAAAAAAACATAAAATTAAATTAAACGAATTGCAACATGAAGCTCACCAGCAACATGGTTCTCGTTTATTTTTCTCCTGAATTATTTCGTTCATATTTTTAATAACCAAGTATCCCATAATATTACCATTTTAGATTTATTAAGGAAGTTCGCTACTCAGTTTCAAAATAACAAGCTTTTCATAACACTAGTATTTATTGATAGGGGATTAATAAAAAAACAAAAAGAGCAAAAATAAAATGAAGGTCAATGTGCCTGTTTTCTAGAGATTAGCCATAGAAATTTTGGCGGGAAAATATCCTCTCTTGATTTTTCATAGCTTTATCATTGACAAGTTAAAGTTCTCAAAAACTATTAAACAATAATTAAGATTTTATAAGACTTTTACAGATGGCTTATAATTATATATGTAAAGGATTTTTAAAAAGAAAATGGGGGTCAATGGGCAAAATTTGTTTAAAGCATGCAAGATAAAACCAGAGGATTCCGAAAATCTGACAAAAATTCCAAAACATGACAGGCGAACTTCCTTAAAAAAAAAAAAAAAGACATTGGCTGTCGGTGCCTACAAAATAACAAATTGTAAGCCTGATATCTTTGATGAGTTCTTACAACCCCTGGGATGATGCTACTGCTGATTGAAGTTTCGTTCGATATGATATAACCAACATAGTAGTCAGAAATTTGGAGTAGACAACTTATCATTGAAATGTTCATTTTCTGTTTATAAATTTTAAACTACTGTGTATTCTTTTATTTTCATGAATACAGATTTGCATGGATTTAGTATAACTTGTATTTTCGTGGATATTTAATTTCTTTGTTTTTGCAAAGTCTGCATACATTCTTTCGGAAAATTTGTAATTCGTTGAACATTTAAATTCGTGGTTCCTCTGTACCCACAAAATCCACGAAAATTGGAATCCAAAGAAAATTATTGAATCATAGTGATCAAAATACAACAATATACTTAGGTTTTCAACCCCCAAAAATAAATTGCCTTTCTCCGTATTTCGCATAACTTTTCGGTATTTTGTTTGTTTAAAATGGTCTTCAGCTATGCGTTTGATTTTGCCTTCAAATTGTTTCCATTCGGCATAAACATACCAAGTTTGTATATCCTTAATCATACATATTAACATATACTAAGTGCACAACGTTTCCGAACAGTGTTTAATTTGAAGATCCTCAATAACTACATTAGTACTTACTACGTGACAAGTTTCTATCTGTGAAGTTCTTTGTATAAAGAAACATCGGAATCGAGCCAATGCGTTCATATGGACAGCCTATACTTTTATCGAGGACGTACATCCACCCTTGATCATTAGCGCATCCTCCGTAGTTCTGATTTACATAGAATTTTCGTTGATTATCACTAAAAATATGTTTTTGTTGGAAATTTTAAATGGATTTAATAGATTAACATAAGACCACAATTAAACGAAATACAGCATAAAAGCAGTCAACGTATTAAGCATCGTGATACCGTCCTTTAAAAATATGTGTATCATTTGACCTTTCTTAATGCATGTTATTTATATCTTTGTATGAGGGGCGTAAAGGGGGGGGGGGGGTATCTGCACGGAAGAACGCGGAATAAAATTGCCATTTCACGATGAACGAACAATTAAAAATGTCTTGCACGTTGATTTTTTTTTCCGATTTCACGAAACACGGTGAATACCGAACCTTTTTCACGGCTGCACGTGAAATAAAAATTGAAAAGCTCGTTGCACGAAAATAACCCTTTACCACCCTCTTGTATGTTTATGTAGTTTATTTTATTTAACTTTCAAATATGATTTAGACAAACAATTCCTTCCTCCGTTATTAAATTAAAAAACAGAAAACGTCGTATACACACAGTTTGGCTTTCGAAACTAACAATGTGAAGGATTATTAAAAAAAGTATACAATAATGTTGGTTCACACGGTATTGGAATTCGTTCTATGACCTATTGATATCCATTTTTTTAACACGTCAATTACAAAACAAAAACGCATGACAAAAATATCGAACTCCAAAATAATTCAAAGAGAGAAAGCGATAAAACGGACAAAATCAAACGTTATCAACCAACGGAATGATTAAAAAACAACTGTAATATTCCTGACTTGGTTTACAGGCATTTTCGGAAGAAAATGGTGGGTTAAATCTGGTTGTATAGCTAGTTAAACCTCCCACTTGTATGACAGCTGTTTTTAATATTGTGAGCAACCCAAACAGACATAATAGGTTACGGTGACTATAATTTGGATCCTGGAGTCAGTTTCACAAAAGAACTTACGACTAAGATTGATCGTAAGTATACTGAATTGTTCATGACTTACAATCAATCTTAGTCATAAGTTTTTTTGTGAAACTGACTCCAGCAGCCAAAACTGTGTTAACGTAAATCACAGACATACAACACAATTGACTAAAAAATTCAATTAAACATGCAAATTATTCTAACAAAGACGCCGACAAAAAAGAAAAAAAATTGACAATGATGTCAACAAAAATAAAGTTTTTTGTCGTTGAAAGTGCCTACTGTATATAGTTTACACTTTCTCGATAAAGTAAGAATTAAGTAAATATAAATACAAAGGTAAACAAATTAGAAACAACACTGAAAAAACCGTTTGTGTCCGAATCGCACCTCACCATCCATCTGCACCAGGAATGCCCAAAGTAAAAAAAACCGATAACGGGATGCATAAATACCGTGTCACGTCTAAAGTCATACGACCAAAAGAAGCATAATAGCACGAAGACAAAACAAAGTGGAAACTAAATTTGAATTAAGATAAAACGATACACATCTTCAGCGCCTAGAACCTTTAACCCAAGACCATCTTGAATTTAATATGAGGTAAACACTGACTATTTATATATTAGGTCTTGGTACTCAAAGATGAACTTTTTGATAAAAAGGACGAGACGTTCTTTGACAAAACCCTGGCTCATTGATGTTTTGCTCAGACACTGATTACGATTGACAAAGTCTGAGTAGCAGCTGCAAGCTCTGGAATATCGTATGAGTTGAGAAGTGTATACATCATACGCGGGTAAAGTTGGTATATTTCTGCTAAGGTGGTGAAAATTTATCATTTAAAAATTGAAATCGTATCGTTGATCATAGATTCTGTAACACCACAAATTTTTGCCAGGTCTTAAAGAACATACAAATAGTACAAAATTATTAAAACAAAATAGATCCTATGCAAAGGCGTCATTTTCAAAATATGCACACTATTTTGATAATGTGTGTATTACATGAAAACTAATTGACTGGTGATCTTTGTAAATCACATTTTGACTATTCACTTATGATACACAAATGCATAAAATTAAAGAAGGAAGGTACATTTAAACTGTTTCTCATATTTGACGTAAATGTTGTGTGTAATCTCTAAGTTCTGGGAACCAGTATTTATAGATTATTTTCTGTTCTACCCATTGAATTATCCGCTGCAAAATTCACAATGAAACTATTTGACCATTGAGCGCATAAAACGAGCAAACAATCTTCACATTGTGTCGAACGATGGATATCTTACGATATTTATATGTAGAAAACCCTGTTTATCGTTCTATTCAGTTCTTTTCTCCCTTCTTTAGACGTTTTAACGCTGAATAAAAGAAAGCTCGATTATGTCTCCTCACACATTGCGACGCCGTGATACAGGAATTAGGGAGCAAATTGACAAGACGATAAAGGTGAAAGGGAGAACGTTAAACTTCAAACTAACAAGCTTTTCATAACACTAGTATTTATTGATAGGGGATTAATAAAGGAACAAAAAGAGCAAAAATAAAATGAAGGTCAATGTGCCTGTTTTCTAGAGATTAGCCATAGAAATTTTGGCGGGAAAATATCCTCTCTTGATTTTTCATAGCTTTATCATTGACAAGTTAAAGTTCTCAAAAACTATTAAACAATAATTAAGATTTTATAAGACTTTTACAGATGGCTTATAATTATATATGTAAAGGATTTTTAAAAAGAAAATGGGGGTCAATGGGCAAAATTTGTTTAAAGCATGCAAGATAAAACCAGAGGATTCCGAAAATCTGACAAAAATTCCAAAACATGACAGGCGAACTTCCTTAAAAAAAAAAAAAAAGACATTGGCTGTCGGTGCCTACAAAATAACAAATTGTAAGCCTGATATCTTTGATGAGTTCTTACAACCCCTGGGATGATGCTACTGCTGATTGAAGTTTCGTTCGATATGATATAACCAACATAGTAGTCAGAAATTTGGAGTAGACAACTTATCATTGAAATGTTCATTTTCTGTTTATAAATTTTAAACTACTGTGTATTCTTTTATTTTCATGAATACAGATTTGCATGGATTTAGTATAACTTGTATTTTCGTGGATATTTAATTTCTTTGTTTTTGCAAAGTCTGCATACATTCTTTCGGAAAATTTGTAATTCGTTGAACATTTAAATTCGTGGTTCCTCTGTACCCACAAAATCCACGAAAATTGGAATCCAAAGAAAATTATTGAATCACAGTGATCAAAATACAACAATATACTTAGGTTTTCAACCCCCAAAAATAAATTGCCTTTCTCCGTATTTCGCATAACTTTTCGGTATTTTGTTTGTTTAAAATGGTCTTCAGCTATGCGTTTGATTTTGCCTTCAAATTGTTTCCATTCGGCATAAACATACCAAGTTTGTATATCCTTAATCATACATATTAACATATACTAAGTGCACAACGTTTCCGAACAGTGTTTAATTTGAAGATCCTCAATAACTACATTAGTACTTACTACGTGACAAGTTTCTATCTGTGAAGTTCTTTGTATAAAGAAACATCGGAATCGAGCCAATGCGTTCATATGGACAGCCTATACTTTTATCGAGGACGTACATCCACCCTTGATCATTAGCGCATCCTCCGTAGTTCTGATTTACATAGAATTTTCGTTGATTATCACTAAAAATATGTTTTTGTTGGAAATTTTAAATGGATTTAATAGATTAACATAAGACCACAATTAAACGAAATACAGCATAAAAGCAGTCAACGTATTAAGCATCGTGATACCGTCCTTTAAAAATATGTGTATCATTTGACCTTTCTTAATGCATGTTATTTATATCTTTGTATGAGGGGCGTAAAGGGGGGGGGGGGGGGGGGTATCTGCACGGAAGAACGCGGAATAAAATTGCCATTTCACGATGAACGAACAATTAAAAATGTCTTGCACGTTGATTTTTTTTTCCGATTTCACGAAACACGGTGAATACCGAACCTTTTTCACGGCTGCACGTGAAATAAAAATTGAAAAGCTCGTTGCACGAAAATAACCCTTTACCACCCTCTTGTATGTTTATGTAGTTTATTTTATTTAACTTTCAAATATGATTTAGACAAACAATTCCTTCCTCCGTTATTAAATTAAAAAACAGAAAACGTCGTATACACACAGTTTGGCTTTCGAAACTAACAATGTGAAGGATTATTAAAAAAAGTATACAATAATGTTGGTTCACACGGTATTGGAATTCGTTCTATGACCTATTGATATCCATTTTTTTAACACGTCAATTACAAAACAAAAACGCATGACAAAAATATCGAACTCCAAAATAATTCAAAGAGAGAAAGCGATAAAACGGACAAAATCAAACGTTATCAACCAACGGAATGATTAAAAAACAACTGTAATATTCCTGACTTGGTTTACAGGCATTTTCGGAAGAAAATGGTGGGTTAAATCTGGTTGTATAGCTAGTTAAACCTCCCACTTGTATGACAGCTGTTTTTAATATTGTGAGCAACCCAAACAGACATAATAGGTTACGGTGACTATAATTTGGATCCTGGAGTCAGTTTCACAAAAGAACTTACGACTAAGATTGATCGTAAGTGTACTGAATTGTTCATGACTTACAATCAATCTTAGTCATAAGTTTTTTTGTGAAACTGACTCCAGCAGCCAAAACTGTGTTAACGTAAATCACAGACATACAACACAATTGACTAAAAAATTCAATTAAACATGCAAATTATTCTAACAAAGACGCCGACAAAAAAGAAAAAAAATTGACAATGATGTCAACAAAAATAAAGTTTTTTGTCGTTGAAAGTGCCTACTGTATATAGTTTACACTTTCTCGATAAAGTAAGAATTAAGTAAATATAAATACAAAGGTAAACAAATTAGAAACAACACTGAAAAAACCGTTTGTGTCCGAATCGCACCTCACCATCCATCTGCACCAGGAATGCCCAAAGTAAAAAAAACCGATAACGGGATGCATAAATACCGTGTCACGTCTAAAGTCATACGACCAAAAGAAGCATAATAGCACGAAGACAAAACAAAGTGGAAACTAAATTTGAATTAAGATAAAACGATACACATCTTCAGCGCCTAGAACCTTTAACCCAAGACCATCTTGAATTTGATATGAGGTAAACACTGACTATTTATATATTAGGTCTTGGTACTCAAAGATGAACTTTTTGATAAAAAGGACGAGACGTTCTTTGACAAAACCCTGGCTCATTGATGTTTTGCTCAGACACTGATTACGATTGACAAAGTCTGAGTAGCAGCTGCAAGCTCTGGAATATCGTATGAGTTGAGAAGTGTATACATCATACGCGGGTAAAGTTGGTATATTTCTGCTAAGGTGGTGAAAATTTATCATTTAAAAATTGAAATCGTATCGTTGATCATAGATTCTGTAACACCACAAATTTTTGCCAGGTCTTAAAGAACATACAAATAGTACAAAATTATTAAAACAAAATAGATCCTATGCAAAGGCGTCATTTTCAAAATATGCACACTATTTTGATAATGTGTGTATTACATGAAAACTAATTGACTGGTGATCTTTGTAAATCACATTTTGACTATTCACTTATGATACACAAATGCATAAAATTAAAGAAGGAAGGTACATTTAAACTGTTTCTCATATTTGACGTAAATGTTGTGTGTAATCTCTAAGTTCTGGGAACCAGTATTTATAGATTATTTTCTGTTCTACCCATTGAATTATCCGCTGCAAAATTCACAATGAAACTATTTGACCATTGAGCGCATAAAACGAGCAAACAATCTTCACATTGTGTCGAACGATGGATATCTTACGATATTTATATGTAGAAAACCCTGTTTATCGTTCTATTCAGTTCTTTTCTCCCTTCTTTAGACGTTTTAACGCTGAATAAAAGAAAGCTCGATTATGTCTCCTCACACATTGCGACGCCGTGATACAGGAATTAGGGAGCAAATTGACAAGACGATAAAGGTGAAAGGGAGAACGTTAAACTTCAAACTAACAAGCTTTTCATAACACTAGTATTTATTGATAGGGGATTAATAAAGGAACAAAAAGAGCAAAAATAAAATGAAGGTCAATGTGCCTGTTTTCTAGAGATTAGCCATAGAAATTTTGGCGGGAAAATATCCTCTCTTGATTTTTCATAGCTTTATCATTGACAAGTTAAAGTTCTCAAAAACTATTAAACAATAATTAAGATTTTATAAGACTTTTACAGATGGCTTATAATTATATATGTAAAGGATTTTTAAAAAGAAAATGGGGGTCAATGGGCAAAATTTTTTAAAGCATGCAAGATAAAACCAGAGGATTCCGAAAATCTGACAAAAATTCCAAAACATGACAGGCGAACTTCCTTAAAAAAAAAAACAAAAAGACATTGGCTGTCGGTGCCTACAAAATAACAAATTGTAAGCCTGATATCTTTGATGAGTTCTTACAACCCCTGGGATGATGCTACTGCTGATTGAAGTTTCGTTCGATATGATATAACCAACATAGTAGTCAGAAATTTGGAGTAGACAACTTATCATTGAAATGTTCATTTTCTGTTTATAAATTTTAAACTACTGTGTATTCTTTTATTTTCATGAATACAGATTTGCATGGATTTAGTATAACTTGTATTTTCGTGGATATTTAATTTCTTTGTTTTTGCAAAGTCTGCATACATTCTTTCGGAAAATTTGTAATTCGTTGAACATTTTGATTCGTGGTTCCTCTGTACCCACAAAATCCACGAAAATTGGAATCCAAAGAAAATTATTGAATCACAGTGATCAAAATACAACAATATACTTAGGTTTTCAACCCCCACAAATAAATTGCCTTTCTCCGTATTTCGCATAACTTTTCGGTATTTTGTTTGTTTAAAATGGTCTTCAGCTATGCGTTTGATTTTGCCTTCAAATTGTTTCCATTCGGCATAAACATACCTAGTTTGTATATCCTTAATCATACATATTAACATATACTAAGTGCACAACGTTTCCGAACAGTGTTTAATTTGAAGATCCTCAATAACTACATTAGTACTTACTACGTGACAAGTTTCTATCTGTGAAGTTCTTTGTATAAAGAAACATCGGAATCGAGCCAATGCGTTCATATGGACAGCCTATACTTTTATCGAGGACGTACATCCACCCTTGATCATTAGCGCATCCTCCGTAGTTCTGATTTACATAGAATTTTCGTTGATTATCACTAAAAATATGTTTTTGTTGGAAATTTTAAATGGATTTAATAGATTAACATAAGACCACAATTAAACGAAATACAGCATAAAAGCAGTCAACGTATTAAGCATCGTGATACCGTCCTTTAAAAATATGTGTATCATTTGACCTTTCTTAATGCATGTTATTTATATCTTTGTATGAGGGGCGTAAAAGGGGGGGGGGGGGGGTATCTGCACGGAAGAACGCGGAATAAAATTGCCATTTCACGATGAACGAACAATTAAAAATGTCTTGCACGTTGATTTTTTTTACCGATTTCACGAAACACGGTGAATACCGAACCTTTTTCACGGCTGCACGTGAAATAAAAATTGAAAAGCTCGTTGCACGAAAATAACCCTTTACCACCCTCTTGTATGTTTATGTAGTTTATTTTATTTAACTTTCAAATGTGATTTAGACAAACAATTCCTTCCTCCGTTATTAAATTAAAAAACAGAAAACGTCGTATACACACAGTTTGGCTTTCGAAACTAACAATGTGAAGGATTATTAAAAAAAGTATACAATAATGTTTGTTCACACGGCATTGGAATTCGTTCTATGACCTATTGATATCCATTTTTTTAACACGTCAATTACAAAACAAAAACGCATGACAAAAATATCGAACTCCAAAATAATTCAAAGAGAGAAAGCGATAAAACGGACAAAATCAAACGTTATCAACCAACGGAATGATTAAAAAACAACTGTAATATTCCTGACTTGGTTTACAGGCATTTTCGGAAGAAAATGGTGGGTTAAATCTGGTTGTATAGCTAGTTAAACCTCCCACTTGTATGACAGCTGTTTTTAATATTGTGAGCAACCCAAACAGACATAATAGGTTACGGTGACTATAATTTGGATCCTGGAGTCAGTTTCACAAAAGAACTTACGACTAAGATTGATCGTAAGTATACTGAATTGTTCATGACTTACAATCAATCTTAGTCATAAGTTTTTTTGTGAAACTGACTCCAGCAGCCAAAACTGTGTTAACGTAAATCACAGACATACAACACAATTGACTAAAAAATTCAATTAAACATGCAAATTATTCTAACAAAGACGCCGACAAAAAAGAAAAAAAATTGACAATGATGTCAACAAAAATAAAGTTTTTTGTCGTTGAAAGTGCCTACTGTATATAGTTTACACTTTCTCGATAAAGTAAGAATTAAGTAAATATAAATACAAAGGTAAACAAATTAGAAACAACACTGTAAAAACCGTTTGTGTCCGAATCGCACCTCACCATCCATCTGCACCAGGAATGCCTAAAGTAAAAAAAAACCGAAGACGGGATGCATAAATACCGTGTCACGTCTAAAGTCATACGACCAAAAGAAGCATAATAGCACGAAGACAAAACAAAGTGGAAACTAAATTTGAATTAAGATAAAACGATACACATCTTCAGCGCCTAGAACCTTTAACCCAAGACCATCTTGAATTTAATATGAGGTAAACACTGACTATTTATATATTAGGTCTTGGTACTCAAAGATGAACTTTTTGATAAAAAGGACGAGACGTTCTTTGACAAAACCCTGGCTCATTGATGTTTTGCTCAGACACTGATTACGATTGACAAAGTCTGAGTAGCAGCTGCAAGCTCTGGAATATCGTATGAGTTGAGAAGTGTATACATCATACGCGGGTAAAGTTGGTATATTTCTGCTAAGGTGGTGAAAATTTATCATTTAAAAATTGAAATCGTATCGTTGATCATAGATTCTGTAACACCACAAATTTTTGCCAGGTCTTAAAGAACATACAAATAGTACAAAATTATTAAAACAAAATAGATCATATGCAAAGGCGTCATTTTCAAAATATGCACAATATTTTGATAATGTGTGTATTACATGAAAACTAAATGACTGGTGATCTTTGTAGATCACATTTTGACTATTCACTTATGATACACAAATGCATGAAATTAAAGAAGGAAGGTACATTTAAACTGTTTCTCGTATTTGACGTAAATGTTGTGTGTAATCTCTAAGTTCTGGGAACCAGTATTTATAGATTATTTTCTGTTCTACCCATTGAATTATCCGCTGCAAAATTCACAATGAAACTATTTGACCATTGAGCGCATAAAACGATTAAACAATCTTCACATTGTGTCGAACGATGGATATTTTACGATATTTATATGTAGAAAACCCTGTTTATCGTTCTATTCAGTTCTTTTCTCCCTTCTTTAGACGTTTTAACGCTGAATAAAAGTAAGCTCGATTATGTCTCCTCACACATTGCGACGGCGTGATACAGGAATTAGGGAGCAAATTGACAAGACGATATAGGTGAAAGGGAGAACGTTAAACTTCAACTTTGTACTTGTTTGGCTTTATAACTATTTTGATCTGAGCGTCACTGATGAGTCTTATGTAGACGAAACGCGCGTCTGGCGTATTAAATCATAATCCTGGTACCTTTGATAACTATTTACACCACTGGGGCGATTCCGCTGCTAGTGGACGTTTCGTCCCCGAGGGTATCACCAGCCTAGTAGTCAGCACTTCGGTGTTGACATGAATATCAATTATATCGTCATTTTTATAAATTTCCTGTTACAAAACGTTGAATTTTTCGGAAAACTAAGGATTTTCTTATCCCAGGAATAGAATACCTTAGCCGTATTTGGCACATTTTTTTGGAATTTTGGGTCATCAATGCTCTTCAACTTTGTACTTGTTTGGCTTTATAACTATTATGATCTGAGCGTCACTGATGAGTCTTATGTAGACGAAACGCGCGTCTGGCGTATGAAATTATAATCCTGGTAGCTTTGATAACTATCATATGAATTAAAAACATGGTAACTTTTTTCAGTTCAATATAATATAAGGAGCACTTTTCAACAGTGCTTTGACATGAAATGGCAGCTGTCACTTAATTTCAACTTCAAACAAAAGAACTATGAATGCTTGAAGATGACGTATCCAACAAAGAAAGTAATAGAGCAAAGAATTAGTGGTGTGCCTTCATTAAAGAAAATAAATTAATTATAGATCAAATGAAAATTTACCCAGCAATCGAAAACTTGTTAAATCTACTGCATGATCCTAAATCATTAAAACTGCTCTGCACAAGGTTTGATTTGCTAAACCAGTTCATCATATCACATGTATCAGTATTCCTTCCATTAAAAGTTATCCATGCGACAATTTGGTTATTTTTGAAAAATTCAACTTTCACCTGTGAATTGTCAAAAAAAAACATATCTCTAAGTATGTGAAACATTCACAGTAAATTGATAATCTATCTTTGAGCGAGATAGAAAGACTTCACCTTTTGGGTCAAAATCAGTACTGTAAAGCTCTAAAGCCTATAATGGCGTTTCTCTGAAAAAATACATATAGACAAAATGTGTTGACTTCTCTTGCTTTGTTGTTCACTTAAAATTAGGGATGTCAACTCACGCGAACAATTACTAATCGAGTACTCGTTGATTTTATACTTGAGTTCTCGATCGCAAATATATCTACAACACGGAAACACAAACATTTTAAAGACGTATTTTACATTCTGTGGTTTGTTTTTCAACGGACGAATAACCATCTACATAGGTATCTGTGACAAGGAATAATTAATTCATCATAATTAATACTCATTACCTCCAAGTTCTAGTTAAGCTAAAAACATTAATCTAATCAATATAATTTAATGAACACCAATCTAAAAATTAAATTAAACCATATCAAACATTGGTATTTGGTAATCGTTCAGAAAACACGTTTACAAAGGCGTAAGGATTAGAAGTTTAACTGTTCACTGAGGTTCAACACAGGATACAACGAATTTATTTTATGTGGAAACGTTTTCTTGTCAACTGTTATTTGGAACAGTCCGTTTTACAACTTTACAACCAACAATCTTGCAGACGAAAATATTTGCTCTGACGGTACCGATGTGACGGAATGACTAAGACGCGTTTTGTATAAAGTGTTTGCCTAGGTATAGCCCACGTATTATCGGAGGCAAATGACAATTTAGCACAAATATTTGAAACAAAATGTAGTTTATCTACTACATGTACTAGTATAATTATTCAGTGATGCCAATTTAATTTTCCGAAAGAAGTTCTCTAGAAGATCAATCTTATATAAAGAAGACATCAATATTTTAACAGGAAACCGATTAATCGAGTATCGATTTGGTATTCGATACTCGTTACTACCGAGCGATACTCGAATATTTGAGTACTCGTTAACATCCCTTCATAAAATGAACGTATGAATATTGATATATTGATATTATGAATATTATGAAATGATGTCTTAATCAAGTTAATAAATTAAGTTCGGAACATTTTTTTTTCTTTTTAATTTCTGACATGACAATCATAACTTGCGACATACCATTCGTATATTTGCAGTATTCCAGTTATCCACAACACTGTTTCTGAGATGACGCTGAGAACCGGCTGTTCCAAAAGACGTCGGAAGAGGGTTGCATTCTGACTGACTTTGCCATGCGTCATAAACAGACTTACCATTTCCTTCAAAGGCAACGAATACAGGAAACCAAACTGTAAACAATCGATACGGTTGAGTCATACTTTTAACATTTTAAGATTATTTGTAAAAGGAAATTAATTATTTTTAAGGATTTTTTTGTGCTCTTTTAATTGCTGTATTAAATACAAAAAATGCGTTATTTATTGTGTTGTTTATACGCAAAAAAGTGACAATGCAAAAAGAGTAACTAAATACTTACTTCATTGGCCTATTATTTTAAACAAGTAATAATTATTAATTTCAAGCAGGAAGGAAAGTATAAACATATAAAACAATCCGTTACATATAATTTTTCATTACGTTCATACTTTTGATCGATGAATGTCATTACCTTCGTTTGTGCTGACAGTTTCGTTCACCATGCATACAACAAACAAGGTTACAATGAGACTGGTCATCTCACTACTCATTGTCTGAAACAGAAAAAAAATCGTCACTGTTTTCATTTCAACTACAAATTCCTCGTCTTCAGTTCAATTGAAAGTTAGATTTTCGCATACGTTTGAGTCTTCTTAAATTGCCCTTCCATTTCATAACATATTAGACTTTTACCTTACAGTTAGGACGACAGACTGCAGTCTACAGAAAGCACGAATGCTGCCGAACCGCGCGTTGGCGGCAAGTGTCTGATCATAATCGTCAGAGACCCATTTTGGAGCACATAAACTATATGTCATTCGTTCCTTTAATAATTTTTCTCAATATTCACTCTTTTTTTTATCAAATTCCCTTTCGTTACAAACAAAAACCTTGTTCTCTTTAAACCTCAACTTTCTAGCTACGAAGTTTCACTTGTAAAAAGTTGTCACGTGACTTTATTATTTCACATCTTTAGCATACAGCTGTAAATTAATGGATGCGACACCGTAGACCCACATAAGTTTGACTGTTCATCCATGCCATGCATTATGTGGTATGCAACTGTAACACGTGCTTACATTTATTAAATCGAATGATTTAAAGTTCTGTGAGGACATAACGCGAGATCGACATTGAAATTTCTTAGCAGATGCGACAGAACTGTTAGGGAAATACAGCTTTTAGTTGTGCTTTAGTTGAGAAGTCGATGCATAAAATGTAAAAATAAGCCAATTAAAATTATGTATATATAATGTCGTCTCTATCAAAACGGATCTATTATGCTTTCGAGACAAAAGACTGCAATCGCTAGTCTGTTGCGGCTTTACCATATTATCTTCTCAATGCACTCTGAAATCCTACAGTTGAAGTGAAAGCAATAAGAAGACCGTCAGCTATATCAGACTAAATATACATAGAGCACTGGGTAAAGAATTTTGCTCAGTAGCAATTCGAAGCATTTTTTGTCAATCGAGGACGACTAAAGTGTAATTCTTCAACCAACTGGATTTAAAGTGATCTCATACCTGTTTTACTTTATAACAAATTTAAAGCAAACAATGCTATTGTTTTAGCATATACATTCAACATGTTTATCTGTAAATTTGTGAACGTATAAAATACTTCAAACCTGATTGACCAGAATAGTATCTTCTACCTACTTATTTTCGCTTGTACCGATTTTTCGTTTTGCTTGGATCGGTGAATTCACCATTTACTTTGGTCAAAACAACAATGTCTAACATTTCTCTTTTAAAACGATCCTAGGATAAATTACTATTGCAGGACAATCTAAGAGCCATGTTGTTCATAGTGATTTATTTTTCATACATGCAAAGACTCTATTTAATTATAATATAATTAAAAACATACCACTATAATTCTTGTCAATGAACACCACTTATACACAAGGTGCAAGTCTAAGTTTCAGGACTATAATTGACAATACATTTTTCAGCAGTTTATATAATATAATAGGGAAAACGTTTCATTTTTCATCTACGCATGTTTACTTGTTGCTTTATTTTTTTTTTGACAAGCGGTTCATCCGTCCGCAGCTTCCGTGTTCGGAGATAGATAACAATTAAGATGTGACGCAGGACATGATATCCATGTTGTAATGAAAAGTCATGTAACATGTGTAAATACTTTATCTATTATAAGGCTATTATAGCATTATATGAAATGCTCTAACTAAATACAATTTTAAACTCTCTTTGAATCTGATAATATATATTTTAGTTGGTTGCGTCCTTATCAGTGACCCCTGCAATTTACTGCACACTGCTATTGAACTCATTTTGTTTGATGAAATTCGACTGTATGGCGACTCTCGTTTTCTTTTTTCTGTTATTTTTTCAGGGCTTATGTTTTTTTTTTTCCGATCTTACAAAAATGTATAATGCACAAAATATACAAAGAAACTGTATCAGTTAAGGTGGCTGGGGTGTCTTCCACCATCCCGGATTTTGAAGTAGCAGATAACAATAGGTCTAGATCTTTAATGAAACGTGCAAATTTTGAGAGTAGTATGTAATTCATGTGTAAAACGTTTTATGCTAATATAGAAAATAGTGTGTTTTATCATATTTACGGCTATATTTTCTAAAAAACACAATATTTTTGTTTGATTATTTTTTTTTTTCGAATTTGCAACATACTGGGAGATGACTCAGATAAAGTAATTTTTATAATAGAAAGTGTTGTGGATTTACCAATTTTAATATGTAACAAGAAAACAAGTCCGGTGACCCCATTTTGTCTTTTTCTTATCTGAAAGCAAGAAATAAGAGCTATCTTCGCACATTTTATCTTAAGATTCTATGGTGTATTTTTATTTTCATCACACAAAATTGGATTTTCCATGCATAATCTATACAAAACCTGACAATTTTGCCCAACCTGTAGCGTGAACAAAAAAGTCCGGTGACCCATACTTTTATATTTTGGATAAAAGGCATGATAAAAACTACATTTTGATAAATTTTATGGATTTTAATTAAGACCCCCAATCCACCTTAATCAGATATTTTTTTTACTTATTTTGAATGTTGAAAACACTTACTAGGTAAACCAATAAATCCGCCAAATTAATATTTATGGGTCGTTATTTGAGAATTATGTAAGAAGTGTATGTTAATAAATTAATAAAGAAAAATGATTCTACATATTCGCATGTGTCTTTATTTTGTCTTACACGCAGCACGTCATGCCGTACTTTAATATTTATGTTGTATAATGTATGTTACAGAGTATCCTATTTGTATTTTTTTATATAGAACTGTATTTGTGAAAGTTAGGTGGGCTGTGATCATATAATGATTAAATCTATTCAGTCAATCGTATATAATTGGCTTATATGTGAACTCTATCAGAAACCAAAAATAACACTATTCCTATGAATCCATAAAAAAAAAGTTCCGAACTGCCAACATCCTCCCCGTTTATCACTCGACAAACTGTGTTTACTTCTTCCTTAGTTGTGTTTGTCGATGCCACTGCTGGTGGAGTTTTTATTCTCCGAGGGTATCACCAGCCCAGTAGTCAGCACTTCTGTGTTGACATGAATTATCATTGATATGGTCATTGTTATAAATTCACTATTTACAAAACTTTACATTTTTGAAATAATAAGGCTTTTCTATCATTTGTCTATCTCAGGAATAGATTACCTTAGCTGTATTTTGCAAAACTTTCAGGAGTTTTTGGTCCTCAATGCTCTTCAAATTGGTAATTTATTTGGCCTTTTTAACTTTTTTTTATTCGAACGTCACTGATGAATCTTTTGTAGACGAACGCGCGTCTGGCGCAAATACAAAATTTCAGTCCTGGTATCATGTATGATGAGTTTATTTACAACCACTGGGTTGATGCCACTGCTGGTGGAGTTTTTATTCCCCGACGGTATCATCAGCCCAGTAGTCATCACTTCTGTGTTGACATGATTTATCATTGATATGGACATAATTATAAATTCACTGTTTACAAAATTTTACATTTTTGAAATGCTAAGGCTTTTCTACCTCAGAAATAGATTACCTTAGCTGCATTTGGCAAAACTTTTAGGAATTTTTGGCCCTCAATGCTCTTCAACTTCATACTTTATTTGGACTTTTTAACTTTGTTTCTTCGAGCGTCACTGATGAGTCTTTTGTAGACGAAAGGCGCGTCTGGCACAAATACGAAATTTCAATCCTGGTATCTATGATGAGTTAATTTTGTCAGAGTTTGTGTTTTCTCGTTATTTAAAAAAAATCAAAAGTGCATACTGCTCACTATGCAAAAAAACTTTATGAGTTTATAAGGTACGGGGTGTTGATTAATTCTTCTAATCTTGCAATCTGTTTTGCAGCCATTGTTAAAAAGAGAGACGATAGCAAAGGGGCAATACAAGCTTTAAGTAGAAGAGAGATAGATGCGTACGCCATGACCAACACAATAGAGATAGATAGATAGATAGATAGATAGATAGATAGATAGATAGATAGATAAATAGATAGATAGAAGGAAAAAAATGTCGTACAAAACACATTAACATACACCGAATGATTGAGCTACACAAACCCACGTTAGTCCCATTCATGTAATTCGGCAGTGACTATTGATTTACAATTGGTCCGTAAGTTAACTAGTCACACTTTAAATTTGTCATAGCTTTCCCAAACTTTTTCAGATACCAAGTCCATCATGTTAAAAATGATGTTCGTTCTTTGTTTTAATTCAAACAAGGAAACAATCAAAAACCATAAGTTTAAGATATACAGAAAATACCAATTTCCATGAAAAAAAAGGATGAAAAGACCAGCACATTTCCAATATACGACACAACAAAAAGATTGATCAACACTCTATAAAACCGGGGAAATACCCTGTAAGGCTCATAAGTTCTTGTTCCTGTCGTCGTGTTGTTCATGGCAAGTGCACATTTAGTAAATTATCGCAATTGATGATGATATTTTCGAGAAAAACAACAGAATAAGATTGTGGATACGACAAGTGAAACATATCAATGATAAGTTTTTACAGAATGAACGTGGGTATGTGCAAGCCTGTAGCTAGTTCATAAAAGTTTAATTTCATTTGGCCCAAATATAACCTGCAATAACCAAAAATATAACTTCAGAGGCTGTAGTAAAAAGATGAAAAACTGTTAAGTCTTCTACCCTAGAAGCAAAAAGTGTTTATACTCCGACTATCAAGTAATTCATTACACATACATTTGCCCTCCAAAAAATTGTGATATCAAATCTATATGGTAACAATTAATCTAAAACAAAATTGGTTTCTTTTTTTTTTTGTCTCTTTTAGGGGGAGGAGGAGGGTTATTTTTCTGTTCATTGATAATTTATTTAGAATAGAGAATGCAAACGAGGAATGTGTCGAAGAGACAACAACCCGACCAAAGAGAAGAAAACAGCACGAGGCCACCAATGGGTCTTGATCGCAGCAAACAATTCCCGCATCCGGAGGCGGGCTTCAGCTGACCCCATAACAAAAATGTACAATAGTTATGCGAAAAATGACGCCACACCAAACTCCAAAACATATAAATGAACTAAATTTGGAAATCCACACAAGACTAACTAAGGCTGGAGTTTCATGAAATATACAAATACAAAAACATGTAATTAATATCCACATTGCATTGTGTATATATGTTCAACTGGCAAATACCTAGTAGCTAGTACTGAAACATACATTCAGACAGGGATATTTCGTAATAGAAGTGTAATTCAGCTTTCATAAGGGTATATAATGTGACATTTTAATATATACCCTGTCTAAACCTCAAAAACACATGACGACGAGGGGAGTTTTAACGACATTGACTAGCCATCAGGGTCCTGCACGGTCGGTAATAACACATGATATCAGTTATAAAAATATCTACCTCCTAT
Source organism: Mytilus californianus (assembly GCF_021869535.1). Taxonomy (NCBI): domain Eukaryota; kingdom Metazoa; phylum Mollusca; class Bivalvia; order Mytilida; family Mytilidae; genus Mytilus; species Mytilus californianus. The sequence continues at coordinate 70,965,497 of NW_026262745.1, forward strand.
TGCACTAGTTTTCTTGAGGATTTCCAATTCTTTCACCTGAAGAACAAAGAGATATTTTATATTACATAGATTAATTCATACAGCAAGCGTTTTAAAAGTGAAGAGTCGGATTAATCTTTAATCACATAACTTATTCTAAATTAAAAATAAAAGTGCAGCCGCGAATTTTATAATTCTTTGAAACGGTAAACATGAGTAACGTTTTCTTTGTGAAACTGATTTTTCGTATAGTATATTCTAATAACAGATTTAAATGCTTTTTCTGTGCAAATGTTTATTTTCTGTTTTGTGCATGGCGTTGCACGAAACCAGAGAAAAAGACAGTTGGGTGTAAGCTAAAAGGGGGAGATTGAGATTTCAAGACATAATTTAACCTTACTACACATTCATGGGAATGTCCAAGGAAGAGAACCTTGTGGGTAACTGTCTATAGCTCTATCTTACTGTTGTTATCGTTTTCTGGGGTTTTTTTTTTCTTTGTTGGTTCTCAGGGAAATGTTGTTTTCAAGACCGATCCTTGAGTTCCTTTTGAAAAATGGACGAGTTGCTGTCTTATTTACATGTACCCCACACTTCTGTTCATTTTTTTTTTCATTTTGAAACTATTCATTTTTTAACAATTAATGTTTACCTACACAATTAAAGACAAAAATACATTATTCTATATATAAACTTTGCCATTTCAATTTAATTTATGTGTGAAAACTACGGTAACATATATTCATAGTCTAACAGGTACAAGTACTCACGATTATGATACAACCAGTAATCAAAATAATCTTGAAGAATAGATAATTAACACACCAATTAACTGTTTTATGTGCATTTATACATTATAGAGAAAATATTGATATTGAATCAATTTGTCTGTACATTATTGGTTAACTGGAGACAAATACTAGTTATTTGTTCAATGGAATGAAAACTCGTCCGATATTAAGAACCCATTGATTCCAATAACGCATTACAACGATGACGATATCATCAAAATATACCGATTTTGAAAAATTCAAATTGAAATCAACTAAACGCAGGTTTAACTAAAACTATCATGAATTAAATGATCGGTTTTTAGTGATTCTTCAGGAGTTTTCTCTTTTTTGTGTATTCAGATTGCATTTACGAGTTGAGAATATCGGAAATCTACTGTTTCCTCTTTAATGTGACTTCCTTAGAACTTTCATTCCGGAAAATCAGTAAATTATGCAGCTTTCAAATAAGGCAGGCAATTCACAGAAACTTAAACAACGTTTAAGATCATCGTTATTTGATTGTTATACAAATCATATGCCAATATTGACAGTAGGATTGAAGATGCCCGAAAAGATTATCAGATCAGAATTTAAATTGACTTAGACACATAATGAGCGCTTAGAGTATTATGTTTATTAGATAGGCGCTATATAAAAGCTATGTAATAATAATAATAATGATAATAATAATCTGTATATGAAGTTAATTGAACTATTACCACACTTGTATTTCCCTTCTACTGATTTGATACAGAGATAAAAATAATGAAAACAATAAAATTGAAATAAAAATTGATAATTTATAGAAAATACGAAAAAAATATAACTAGTTATTAGAAAAAATCTTTTTTTTAAAGCTTTTCTATAGAAAGTTCATGATATCTACATACATACATACAGAAATTTAAAAGAGTTTTATAATAAAAAAAAATCATCAAAATAAGATTATCTTATACAATATGCTAATGAATTTGGTTAGAAACATAAACACATATTATCAAGCACAAACAGGCATTTATAACACCAAGCAGCTCCAGATAGATGAAGCATTATAAGGCAAACACATCATTTAGGATAAGCATTTATAAAACAATAATAGTGCATTCATATAAATATACAATTTAAAGATCTATATCTTCTTATTCGGTTATTATGGTATGTAAGCATGCAACAAACGTATACAATCGTCCGTACTTTATATAGCATTTTACATTTAATGATTTATTTTAATATTTATAGAACCATCATTTCATATTTAATCTACAAAAAAAATGAGAATTTTTAAGTTATTTTTCATTACATCACTAACCATCATTTCGGATTTCGTATTTTATGAATAAGTAGTAAATAAAAAGATATATTCAATTTACTTTTCCACTTACAACTACTATTTGTACATCCTGGTGTAAACCCAGTTGATGAGGTCAGACCATCAGGGCATGGCAGTTGATTACCTACAGAAAAGAAGGGACATAAAGTCTTATTTCATGACACAAATTCCGCTTTTGATAAACTCAAAATAAAAGCAAAAGCATTTTATTTTTCATTTAAAAGTAATATTTAGTGTTTTTCATATTTATACATGTGCATGATCAAAATAAGTAGAGTAAAAGTTTCCAGTAAAAACTTTATAAAATAAAAACTATATTAAAACAATAAAATGACATGGTATAGTTACCTTCCTTTCTTTGCTATTTGGCTAAATTGGTTACCAGTGACGACGGGGTTTTGGTTTCAGTTCAGTGGTTTTATGCCAGACGTAACATACTTTTACTTTAACTTAAACTGATTTAGTCTTTCAACTTTGATTCGACCGCCTCTGATGAGTCTTATGTAAACGAAACGCGCATCTGGTGTATTAGATATTAAACCTGGTATCTTTGAAGATTCTTTTCTACAAAAACTGATTAAGGTATACGATTCTGCAAAATGTGTCATGTTTTTGTATTAACTGACATATACGATATATAGAGGAAAAGGTGTTTAGAGTCCATTATTTCTTTCCAAGTTAATTTATTATCAATTTAATTACAGATATCTGAGAAACTCGGAAGATTATGTCCTGCTCGCTGTTTCAACATACACTGAAATAGCGCCTCTTATTTACAAACAAAAAACATACATGCCTAGCTTTAAAGTAATGCATTTATTCTATCTTGTCAACTTTAAATTGAAAATATACATTTTTCTGTGACAGCGAAATCGGAATAAAAGCATGTTTTGTGAAAGGTGGTGTTATGATCAACTGCATTTGGTTTTACAGTTTTAAAAATAATTTTCGTAGTCAGTAAATGAATGATGAATCTTTAAAAACCTAATCATTATACATTTGAAAGTCGGTTTCATACATGATTTTAGCTTTAATTTTAAACAAATATAAAAAGGTTTGTGTAATTTACAACCTTTTGGAGGGGTTCGTGTTGCTCAGTCGGTAGGTTTCTATGTTGTGTTTTGTATACTGTTGTTTGTCTTTTGGTTGTTTTTTTCGTTTTGTTTTTTTTTTGACACGGCATCATCAGTTCGTTTTCGACTTATGAGTTTAATTATTCCTTTGGTATCTTTCGCTTCTCAATTAAAATATATTAATGACATAATGCTGTCAAAAAAATCACGTGTTTTATTGAACATGCATTAATGCCATTATTTTGAAGCAATGAAGGGATATAACTCATAAATGGCAGTTGTCAAAATTGTCAATATCGAACAATTCTTTCACTAGGCACACCATATTACGATTAAAAAAAAAATATTATTGAAACAGTTTTAAATGAATTACACACACACGACTTATAATAGCATTTTATATCAAGAAACGTATTATCAAAAATGAAAATAACAAAAATACCGAACTCCAAGGAAAATTCTAAACGGAAAGTCTCTAAGTAAATGGCAAAATCGAAAGCTCAAATACATTAAACGAATGGATAACAACTGTCATATTCCTTACATGGTACAGGCATTTTCTCATGTAGAAAATGGTGGATTAAACCTGGTTTTGTAGCTAGCTAAACCTCTCACTTGTATGACAGTCGCATAAATTCCATTATATTGACAACGATGTGTGAACAAAACAAACAGACATAATAGGTAAAAATGTCAAAAATAGGGGTACAGCTTTCAACATTGTGTTATACTGTTAATCACTACAAAAACAAGTAAATCGGTCAACAAAGACAAACAAAAAGGCATATAGACAAATCACATTAGCCAAAACGAAAGACAAGAATAAAAATATTTACCATAGCACAACAACACAATGACGGGATGTACAAGTACCGAGCCACGTCAAATAAATCACTACAAAATCAAGCAAATATGCCAACAAAGAAAAACAAAAAGGCATATTGACAAAGCACTTTAGCAAAAACGAAAGACAAGAACACAAAAATTTACCACAGCACAATAACACAATAAAAAAACGACAGAAATATAAATCGTTCATTTTACCTTCATTTTGTCATTAGTAAACACATATTAAAATTCATATTTATTTAAACCAAGAGTTCCAAGTTATAAGTTGAAATCATCCCTTGAATTTACGGACGCCATCACGAGTTGGTTGACCGTTATTGAATATCCGTTTCACAGATGATAGCGGATATAATCAAATTGTCGTAATTAAAATCCAGTCCCCTTTTACCCAAATGTGACCGCCCGAGTTAGAATTAGATTTGTACCAACATGAGCAACACGACGGGTGCTTAATGTGAAGCAGGATCTGCTTACCCTTTTGGAGCACCTGAGATCACCCCCAGTTTTGGGTGGGGTTCGTTTTGCTTAGTCTTTAGTTTCAATGTTGTGTTTTGTGTACTGTTGTTTGTCTATTGGTCTTTTCTTTTTCTTTTTTAGCCATGGCGTTGTCAGTTTATTTGCGACTTATGAGTTTGAATGTCCCTTTGGTATCTTTCGCCTGTCTTTTATTAGGCATTTGTTGAACGGTTCATAAAACTCAAACACCCACCGTACAACCCCAAATGCAATAACTACATGCCTTTTGTAAAAATGGTTGATACAAAAGACTAGTAATGTTAACGAGTTGTGTGCCGTAATCGTGATCTTTCTCCCTAAGTGGTGAAATTTAATAAGTATATAGTTTTTTTTTTTGGTGATCAACAGAAAATATATACGTTTAAATTACCATTTAGTCAATTTTACGATTTCATTTGAAAAACAAATCGTGCTTGTTTGTTTTTTTTAAGCTGTTTTATCCTGTAGTATTGCCTATTTTGAAATATTATTTCATTACATAGGGATCAGAATAAATACTTCACTTATTTTCTTGCAAGCAAAAAATGTTTCTCTCTTTCAATTTGTCATGATTTGAGAGAAGTTGCACAGTAAAAAATATCTGACAAAGTACGAATAATGGTACGAGCCGTATAGGAAGGGAAAAGTGTTATCGCGTGATATCATATGATAAATTTGAAGTCAAGCCTTACATAAATAAAAGAACAAAAAGAGATGTAAATATGGCGTTAAATAATAAAAATAAAATATAAAAAGTTTGCTACATTATTAAAATGTTATCGAAATAAAGGAGACAAAGAGAAAATAGTCTGTATGTTTGCACTATCTATAATTAACTAACCAAAACAATATGCTGAATAACAACCAGTTGTTGGTTTCAAATAATAGACATAGTAACAGCCGCAATCTTTAATTCTGATATCGATGGTTTTTTCACAACAGTCGCCATAATAGTTCGCACCACAAGTTGTTCTATTTACAATACTGCCATTGTCTGGATATAAGGATCCCGTTACTTCACCTGAAGCGAGAGAAAAAAATTACGATTTTTTCAGAACTTTGATGTTTTCTGCCGATTTTGTCATAAAACAAAATATTTGACAGATAATTAAACAAAGCAACAGTGTGGTCATATTTTTTCGATCATTTATCAAGATTTACAGTAGGTGTTAAATTCATACAAATGCTGATCTTTTAGCAGTTAAAAGACGAATCATTTGATTTTTCATTTGCTTTTAATTCGTAAGAAAACAACCCATGGACAATACATCTTACCATACTGAACATTGATATCAATATATAACATTAAATCATTATCCTTTGATACGCATGTACAATATTAAATATTCAACCAGCTATCTTCTATGCAATTTGCACCTCCATACACCTCTAACACTTTTTTCTTTCGGATTTCGTAAATGTATTTCCAAGCGCAACTGACAACAAAATGCTAAATCATCAAATTAATGTAGCACAACAATCTAATTCATGAAACTTTTGGGTGATCGTATAAAAATAGCTATAACTTTGTCATTTAAAACGGCATAAAGACATTTGAAGTACAATATTAAGGTAGACATAACCAGAAAACATTTCCACCAGAATGATTAAATCCATAATTGCCTGCATATTTATAAATTACCATTTTGATTTACCAAACCAGGTACTTCATATTTGAGAAACAGCCAATGCATGAACTGATTTTGTGTCATGGATGGATACCCCATATCCTTTGTTTTTCAAATATATGTCCTCAATTTTTAGAATTCATTCATACATTGTTGTAGTAATCAAAATTATCAGTTAACTATGTGTTCTACAAGGATCACCAGTCCTTCACATTTCATCTGATACCTTTATTACTACAATATATGCTACATATGTTTAGATTTACACCTATGCGTAGGAACTATTTTGTTTTAAATATGTACTACTTTCCAGTATGTCCTTTTTTTACCAGCCCCGATTTTGTGGTGTTACGTCTATTACGTCTATCCAAATTGTTTTTGCAAAGAATTCCGCTCAATCAGGTGCTAGGGGTCGTCTTAAATTTGCGGTGAAGTGAGAGTTTTTTTGCTCCGTGTTGAAGGCTTCACTGTAACTTTGAGATGAAGAACAGCAATAAAAGCAGGTTCCTTTGCTTTTGTGTTTTGTTTTTTTGCTGCGCATGTACTGGTTTTGTGTCATGGATGGATACCCTATATGCTTTATTTTTCTATACATGGGGGGAACTGAAATAAAAATTACACCTTTTTTTTTTAAATTACGTTGTTAGCTAAAGAAATATGAAATACTCAATGCATGTTTATTTCGTAAAAGAAGTTTAAAAATGCAACAAAAGCATATATAATTTTTTAAATGTCTACCATAAATACGATAACTGGAACGAAAAAGAATCCAGCCATTATTCCCAAACAGGACACGATAACAAAAATATGAGACAATATTCTAGAGCATGCAACTTTTGCTAATATGAACATATTGCAGATACTGCACAATGTTTTAGAATAAACAGGAAGTGATTATTTCGACAATTAGAAGTTATGAAAACTATCCATATTTTCTCCAAATATAGCACTTTTCTAAGATTTTCTAATTTATATATAATATGGGTAATTGGGTGTTTTTACTGGTAGTTCACTGGATGTTCTAACTTTCATCTCAGCGGTATGTCTGTATACATTATCAGATAACACAGATATGACATTTCAAGCATAAACAATTCCATTCAAAATGAATAGACTGCTGTGCTACCTTAAGGTATTTTGTCTTGGTCATTTATAAATTATAATGCACAAAATGTAGATTTTCAGGATATGTATAAGCTTGTATTGATTTGAACAATTACAGGTCATTGCAGAACCTTCAACAATGAGCAAAGTTCATAACAAATGATAAGCCCCAGGTTTGTCAAAATGTGAAACTATTCAAAAGAGAAAACCAACAGCTGACTCATTCTTCAGCAAAGAAGTGTAAAGTGTAAAGACGACAATATCAGTCTGAGAAAACCATGACATTTTGGAATGTCATAGTATAAATATCAACAGGAATAATGTCAATAGCTGGATAGCAATACATGCTTAGTTGTGTATTAAACCATTTAAAACGAAATCGATGTAGTTGCATATAAATATAATACTTAAAATCTTGCTACAATTCTAAATCGATAATCTATATCAACATGTTTTTCAATGAATTATTCAGTTTATTGTATCTAAAGAATTTCACCGTTGAAAACAGGATGTGATAGCATATTTGCTATCAGTCATAGCCAAACTTCCAGACCAAATCTTTATTTTAAGAAAAAATTTAGTAAAGGTTTGACATATTAAAGCTATAATAACAAAAATTCCTGCCCGAAGAATGTATCATTAATACACAATGTTCATTGCAAAATTTAACAGTACTACAAACATGGATATGGCTAGCGATATTAGACATATATACATTGAAGGAAACCTATAAGAACAACACCGTCTAAAAAAGAAAAATTAGAAAAAGAGAACGACAAATTGTCTCTTTTGTCGTAAATTTTAGTATACGATCAATTAAATGAGGACTACCTGTCCCAAAATTTAAAAAATACACTTTAATCGTCACAGGTTGTTGTGTCAGACCTCATTCAATACCCTCGTCAGTGGTTGTCTTTCATTCTTGGTGTATTTTGACATTAAGGGAATTATTAAATGGCGACATGTTCTATACTACTATCAATGTATTATTTGATTTGCGACAAATTGCCATCCATGCGACAACACTGTAAAAGCTATGCAATGTAAATTGCAGTTAATAATGTTTTTATATGAGTTCGTCAGGCATATTTGTGGGGAAATATATTATTAACGTAAATATAAAGCTAATATTATAAAGTAAAACATAGTAATGTATTTACTCTAAGTATGTGATTATATTTTTTTTTTTTATTTTAAACAACTTTTCTTGATTCGAGTTTATTTAAAGAATATTGCCGAAGACCCGATATTGACCACTGAATATCTTTTGACGGCGTTCGGGAAAACAAACTTCTGAAATGATTACTGCGAAATATACGAAATAACTTCATGTCAAGCGACCATTCAGTAATATATGTAAAACCGGTAGTAAAATTCAGACATGCTTTACGAATAAGATTAATATCTTAAAATTTAAGCCTATAAACAAACATTCAAATTGTTTTCGATCAGTTAATAATACCCAAACTCCATAACATGTAGTACTAGTATGTTTACATCTTACTTGATGATAGCCAAAATGGAATTGTCGTTCCACAACGAAATCCCCAATATGGACACACTGTTGGCATTAATTCTCCGGAACCAGATATTACTCTGTACCATCCTTCTTCCAAAACGTTATCACATATTTGTGAAGAAGCTCCATTTGCTACAGATCGTCGCCAGTCGTCGATTAGTTTTGTAGTAAAGCATGGATCTGCATAAAATATGAGAGAAATGTTGAGTATCTGAATCATGATAAACACGAAGTATTTGAATAACTTTAAACAACCTTCATCCGAGACAGCCTCTACAACAGGACATACTTATTGTATGTATTGTTAATTTGTTCTTGTCCTGGACATGCATGAAATATTTACAGCTGGACATAAAGTAACCAACAATCAATCAAACAATGTATGACACGAAGAACCGGTTGATTCGAGATTGAGAATGATGATTTTTGCTTGCTTAAAGGTCAGAGGCAAATATTCGTGCAAATTCAGGACGAGACATTTGAATACTAGCAGTATAACTAGTATTACACCAATGAAATTTTAAACTGTAAACAAATACTATAAAGAATATAATTTTATATTTCACAACTCGTTCATGCAGTTATTTATAGATCTCATAACGAGTGAGAATGGGATATCGTTTGATATCAACTTGAATTATTTAATTTTTTATTCAAATAATAACTATTTAAACTATATAGTAAGAGTTGATTTCAAGCGATATCCAATTCTCACGAGCTGTTAAATCTTTTTCTCTTATGGTCAACACTTTCATTGTGTCAAATTGAAAATTCCTCGAATCGTTGATCTTTTCTTTTGCACATAGCAGTAAGACGTCATGTGGCCTGCTCCGGCGTCAAACTTTAACATAAGACATTTCAATGTGTTTTGCAATTGTACGCTTCATAATGTAATTAAATTTGACAAAAAGCAGATTTCCTGGTGAAAAGCGTGAGTATTTTGTATATTTTTGAAGAAATCACATATGTCCGTTGCCATGGATGAAATGTACATCGTTTTCACCTTTGAAAGTCATCAATGACCTAACGAACAGACAATGGAAATGTCGCAATATCGTCTCATGAGGCTTGATAAGCCAATCAAGTTAACGCAGATTCGTATCACTTATTCGTATCACACTTCGTGCAGTATGATACGAGAAATATCTCATCATGCAAGAAATAGATAACAGGACACAACCATAAGAGAATATGATTTCTGTTCAAACATTTTCATTGTCGTTCATTGATCGATACACGTAAACAGTATAACTTTTTATAAGTTCGCTATTTTTGTTATGTTACACTTTACAATGAGATAGAGGTATGAATGGTCTCATTGTCGTTTCACAATATATACTAAAAAGGCGAACGATACAAAGGAAAATCATAATCAAGATAAGGCAATAAACAAATAACACCATGTCAATAGGGTATGTCTTGTTAAAATACGTTGACGTATTATACAATGAGTATTAACTTTATTTACACGATCATCGATTCCATTTTTAATAGTTTAATATATAACTTTACAATCATGTCTATCTATTCATGTATAAACATTAATCATATCGTCTAGCTAGTAAGCTTAAGAAAAAAGCGATACTGATTTGTAGTAATGTACAAATCGTTACAACATTACTGATTGACGTTCTGGCGTTTAATATAAAGATTAATGAACAACGTGCCGTATGCCATCTTTTTGTACTATTCACGTGCCTTTCGTGTGAGTGATTCAGACTTCTATAAATCTTTTTACCAGAAGCTACGATGATCTAAATTGTAAATCAACAAATGTCGTCTATGGACTAAAGTGTAACCTTTACGGATTGATATATGTCGGTGAAACGAACGGAAGGCTACATAAACGTATGTGCAGCCATAGATCAGACATCAACAACAATGCAAGCGACATTGTATACCAGCATTTTAACCAGCCTGATCAGTCAGTCCTTTCTATGGAAGTTCGCATCATCGAATAAATATATCACAGGACTAACAATCCTCATCATGCAACACCTCTCCGTAAAAAGATTACTTGGACAATTGGAAAATGCGACACCATATGGTTGTAATGACAAAATTGATGGTATAGGTATTATATAACTAGTTCTTCTTGCAACTCGGTAAATATGATTAACATTTTCAACTCTACTCCTCGACGTAGACGCAGTCATGGTCATCGTCATTATACATTACCTACTCTCCATGATGTCTCTATTAATGAACTTCTGCCATTTATACAAACACCGTTAAGTATTCATCACACTTGCACGAAGCTTTATTCGTTACCCTTTCAAAACTTCATTCTCTGTACAACTTATGGTTGGAAACCAGTCTATAAACCTTCATTCAAACCAATACAAACTTACACAGACTTTCCAAACCAGTTCGCAAAGGAAAAGATGAAGAAAAATCCTTTCTTAAACTTTCCTTTTATGCCATCAACTTAGGCAATATCCTTCGTCAAAAATCAGTTCACTCGAACATACCTCCCTATTTTAAAGATCAGTCTGTACCTATCATTTCTTAAACCTATAACACTCCAACTGCAAATAAAATTTTCAATTACAAACACGTGTTGCAGGATCTCAATATTGACGACCTAAAGTCTAAACCTCCTGGTTGCACTTGTGCTAGTTCCCCATTCATATATAATCCTGCTGGCCACGTTGATACTGGTGACCTAAACATTCTCCATAAAACTTCTCTGCGAAATGAGTTATCCAAAGGGCCGAAATATCATGAGCCTTAATCCATCAATTGGAAACACAACTTCAAAATACTGATGGATTCAGTCGAGGATTATGCCAGGCAATGGGTTAAACGCGAGAAAGAAGACATAGATATTATTTCCAAATGCATTAAGGCTGTGAGGTCGTTAATACAAATCAGAATTAAGAAATTGAATGGGTCTATGAATACCCATGCTACATCAATCTTAAAAGACCAAAATGTTGCAAAACATTTGTCCTACCTCCATGAGCAATATGTTGTTGTTCCCGCCCCAAACAACCCCGTTTTTGTGTGTAAATCACGTTACATAAACTTCTTGATAAATGAACTAGGTATTGATCATTCACTTGGAAACTCAACATATACCCCCACGATACTTACTAAAGAGGAAATCCTGGATAATCATAGGTCTGTTCTATTTTCCTTTGGAATTTCAACCAAAGATGAAAAACTTGATCTTCCATCACTGTATTTGATACCTAAACTACATAAGTGTCCTTACAAACAACGTTAAATTGCTGGGTCTTCCAAGTGCTCCTCTTTTTAAATTATTAACGTCAATTTTAACAGCTATCAAAGCCGGGCTTCCAAGTTATTGTGAAACTACCTATTCTAGAGGTGGCGTAAATCATGTATGGGTACTAAAAAATTCTGAAGATCTTTTAGAGTACATACAATCTAAGAATCTTTCATCTTGCAATAATATTAAAACATTTGATTTTTCTACACTTTACACAAGTATTCCCAATTCCAAACTAAAAGACAAATTGATAGAGTTGGTCCTGGTTTGTTTGATAAAAAAGAATGGCCAATGTAGATACAAGTATATTGTCTAAGGGAGGGATAAATCCTATTTTGTAAAAAATCACTCTGATTCAAACAAAAATTCTCTTGATTTCTTGATGGACAACTTCTTTGTTACGTTTGGAGGACGTGTTTTTCAACAAACAATCGGCATCCCCTCTTCTTGCCGACTTGTGCCTTTATTCATATGAGGCTGACTTCATACAGGAACTTCTTAGGAAGAAAGAAAAGAAGTTAGCAGTATCCTTTAATTTTACTTCAGCTATATAGATGTTGTTTTCTCACTAAATAATACAAAATGTGATGACTATGTTGAACGCATCTATCCAATCGAACTTCAAATAAAGGATACAACAGATAGAATTAAGTCTGCCTCATATCTTGACTTACATCTAGAAATTGACAATGAGGGTCGGTTGAAAACAAAACAAAATTATACGACAAAAGAGATATGTTCCAAATGTCGTTACTACAATCCCGTCCCCTTCCCCCCGAATGTGACCCCGAATGTGACCTACCGAATTAGACTTATTACCTAGTTTGTACTAGCATGAGCAATATGACGGGTGCCACATGTAGAGCAGGATCTGCTTACCCTTCCGGAGCACCTGAGATCACCCTAGTTGCTGATGGGGTTCGTGTTGCTCAGTCCTTAGTTTTCTATGTTGTGCTCTGTGTACTATTGTTTGTCTGTTGGTCATGTTTAGCCATGACGTTGTCAATTTATTTTCGACTTATGAGTTTGAATGTCCCTTTGGTATCTTTTGCCTCTCTTTTTCATCTACCTAGCGTTTTCTGATGCTGATTACATATCCTTTAGTGATTTTGTGTCACACACATTTATCCAATTTATTTACATTTCTATTGGTACTTACATCAACTTTTTCTGAACATCGTATACAATTGTTAACTCACTCCATGGACAACAACTTGGCCCAAGTCAATAAATTTTCAATGCGATCAATACGAATGACCAAATGTATAATACCAAAACTAACAGATAACTTCCAACTAAACAAGTCATATCTGATGATGTATTGTTCAGTTCTTCGGAAAAATATGTGCGGCATTGTAACCTCATGTTGTTTTTGTCTTCATCATTGTTTTGTTTTATTTTTTTTATTTTCGAGGGGTTTAAATAGGTTTGTGCCACCTTCGTCGATGGTCATTAACTAACAGAGCCTGTTCATGCCATGATTCTTGCCACTTATGAACTTCCTTACAAACTCAAATCACCTCGACAAAATGCAATATAACCGCGTATTTTTTTTTTATATTCGAGGGACACCAGAAGGTTGAACTTGCTCTATTGAATTATCACAAGGTCTCACAGATACTTCTCAATTTGTTTAATACCACGTATCAAGACGACTGACCGAACCACAAATAAGAAAGAGGGTAAAAGAAAAACGCACTCCCTCATATTGAAAAAAAATTACCAAAGCACCCGCGAGTATTCTTGACGTTTTATCAACATGGAACAAGGAAATAATTGCTAGATAATAGCTGTATATTTTGTTTTAAAATCAGTCTTTTCTTACGTATCAATGTAGATAGAATCTGCAATATTAAGGACCTCTGACTATGATGTGAATTCAATGGAATTTTATGCATCTTTTCGTTTCAATGTAAACAACCAAGAAGACTCTTTACCAAAATGGCGTATTTAAATTGATCAGAAAAGCGTTTCGAACATACAAAATTTATAAAATGTTATTTTCATTTTCACTTACCTTCCAGTGTTGTTACTGTTATGAAACAGAGAAACAGAAATATACAAATCATCTTGGATTCATCTATAAGAAATTATTTAATAATAGTTTCAAAAACTGCTTTTAATTTATACATCAACAATATGCATATCATATGTTACGTCTTCTTTTGTATAACAACCAGTACTTTAACAAAAGAATGTGAATAGGTGAATATAATTTATTAGGGTTTATGCAAAACGTTTACTTCCTGGTTATACGAATCAGTTTTATCTATCAAAAACCAATGAACTTTAAATATGTTAAAGTTCAGTATAATTATGTGTATCTTTAACTAATATGCTAAACGAGCTTTACAGATTCTTAAATGTATGGCATGATCAACTGAATGAAATGAATGACAAAATTTTACAATTACTGCATTATTATCAATCCTCGAGTAAATATGTTGAGGTACAAAAATTAAACAAAAAACAAAGAACTCAGAGGTCAACGTAAAGTGTGCGATAATAAAAATAGATAAGTCTTCATATTATTTGTCCAGTGTATTTCTCTCCAATCTGAAAACGGTGTAAATAAATTAAACATGGCCGTCAACGACCGGTAGTCAATACTAAAACGGCAAATACACTCCGACAGATAAAATAAAATGACCGTTTAAAAGGAAATTAATTATCTTGAAACAAATTTGAATATATAGATATCATTCGCAATGTAACGTCCAAATGGGTTGTGTTTCAAACTGAAGTAGTGGTCTGTGAAACGAAAACAAATACCAGTCTGAGAGTAGTTTTAATATGGACAAGAGGTTTTAAAAGGCATGTGACCACTCTCTAACATTATATGTTAAGAAATTATTCATGACTTATCGGAAGGAATAGTCATATCAAATTTCAAAAGAAAACAAACACATCAATTGGTATTCTGATCGTTTTGATTTTCAGTGTATTTCTCTTTCGTTATAAAAACTTCGATATATAAACCAAAAACAATTGCTAGCCGCCCTTCTATTCTATTTCAGTTACAGTTGCCATTTTTGTTCATGATTTACATCCTAAAAATCGATACATTAACTCATATTCGGATACAGTTTTTGTACAATTAGAAACAACGGATTTTGAAAACGTTAGTACATGACAATAACGTCCCGGCCGACTATAGTGATTGCGAAATCTCACGTGGACCCTTTGGTCCATGTACACTAAATAATCAGTTAATCAATCCCCAAAGATGAGACAACACTCAAAGATGGTAAGATAGTTTATTAAAAAAGGTTACCTTAATTTTGAATAATTTGATTACGAGTACACCAATCTATAAAAAGTAAAACAACAAATCTACCGAACTCTAAGGAAAATTCAAAACGGAAAGTCCCTTATCAAATGGCAAAATCAAAATCTCAAACACATCAACTGAAAGGATAACCTCTGTCATATTCCTGACTTTGTACAGGCATTTACTTATGTAGAAAATGGTGGATTAAACCTGGTCTTATAGCTAGCTAAACCTGCTACTTGTATGACAGTCGCATAAAATTCCATAATATTGACAACAATGTGTGAGCAAAACAAATAAATAGTCATCGCAGTTAAGAGAGGGATTTATGGAGAGTCTGTTTATATAAAACTAGAATGTTAGCAGTATATTCGAGGAACCCAGTCTATTCCAATAAGGAATAATAGTTTACCAATGTTCAAATCTCATAAATTCATTACGAACATACAAATTTAGGAATAAAAACCAAAACAAAAAATAGGAAATCGCTTACTTCGACAGGGTAAGCGTGTTCATCTTTGAGTGCATTACTCTTCGTGCGATTCCACACCTAGCCAAAATGTCACAATCGGGAGAAACATAGATACCTTCAAACGTATTTGATATTGCAGTTGACAGCAAATCAGTCAAATATAAGAGTATTTACATGTGGCTTTAGCTCATTATTTCCCTTGATATTCAGTGGATTGTAACAGTGTAAATCAAAAGAGACTTTGACTACTGGTGCGTTTATTGGTGCAACAAAGATTTGTTAAAAGATATAAAATGTTTGTTGTTTGAAGTTTGTTATTTTATTTAGTTAACAAAATGTACTACTATTTTCCCAGAATAACGTTACTTTTCAATAATTTGTGTAAGCTTAAAAGAAATAATGTTTTGTATATTTCTATGTTATACTATTGTCTCATTGGCACTCATACCACATCTTCTTATATCTATATATTGGATATCTGTGGTATTTTGGCCAGTTGAATAAAACATATATAATACGAATGTTAAAAATAAACAATATCGACAGATAGTTTGTTTTCAGTCGTTTGACGTAAACTTCATTCCCGATTATTAACCTATTTGATTCTATCTGATTACAGTAGTTGTCGTCTGTTTATGTAGTTCATACGTGTTTCTCGTTTCTCGTTTTTATATAGATTAGACCGTTGGTTTATCCGTTTGAAAGGTTTTGCACTTGTAATTTTTTGGGGCCCTTTATAGCTTGCTGTTCGGTGTGAGCCAATGCTCCGTGTTGAAGGCCGTACCTTGACCTATAATGGTTTACTTTTATAAATTATAACTTGGATGGAGAGTTGTCTCATTGGCACTCATACCACATCTTCCTATATCTATCATATTAGATATTAAGGAAAGAAATCTTTTTGCAACTCCACGAAATTTTATAATTTTCAAAGTCAGCAGAAAGCTTTCAGTTAAAAATGCTTTCAATGCATTTGGGGCCCTTTATAGCTTGCTGTTCGGTGTGAGCCAAGGCTCCGTGTTGAAGACCTTACTTTGACCTATAATGGTTTACTTTTATAAATTTTGACTTGGATGGAGAGTTGTCTCATTGGCACTCATACCACATCTTCTTATATCTATATATGGGATATCTGTGGTATTTTGGCCAGTTGAATAAAACATAGATAATACGAATGTTAAAAATAAACAATATCGACAGATAGTTTGTTTTCAGTCGTTTGACGTAAACTTCATTCCTGATTATTAACCTATTTGATTCTTTCATTTTAAACAGATATGTTTTAAACATAACTATAAACAACAAAAAATTTTTTGATAGCGTCTTTGTCAAACTTACTATCAGCTACAACAATTTTTTGTTTTCGTCTTTGTTAGATTTATTAGTATGTTTGTTTGAATTTTTAGACGTTTGTTTTTGGTCATGTGTGTCTGTATTGGGTCCCCAATGCTCTTCAAATTCGTACTTTATTTTGGACTTTTTGCTCACCTGGCCAAATGGGTAAAGTGAGCTAATCTCATCACTTGGCGTCCGTCGTCCGTCGTCGTCGTCGTTGTCGTCCGTCGTCCGTCGTCAGTCGTCGTCCGTTAACTTTTACAAAAATCTTCTTCTCTGAAACTACTAGGCCAAATTTAACCAAACTTGGCCACAATCATCATTAGGTTATCTAGTTTAAAAATGTGTCAAATGACCTCGCCTGCCAACCAATATGACCGACATGGCTAAAAATAGAACATAGGGGTAAAATGCAGTGCTTGGCTTATATTTCTGAAAGTAAAGCATTTAGAGCAAATCTGATTGGGAGTAAAAATGTTTATCAGGTTGAGATCTATCCGCCTCTTCAAGCTGGGAACAGTATATCAATATATATGTTCCTGCTTCAAGTGATAAAAAAGGGGGTACTAAATTTTAGTCCTACGCTTTCAATGTAATATATAATGCATAATGTTTCTATTGCATTTACTGCTTCATAACCTCTTGAACAATTGATTCTTTGTGGTTATTTTTGTACTTTTAGTGGAGCTGCCAATAATGATATGAAACAGATTTTATGCAGACTCCAATTACGACTTTATTCAGCAATTCTAGTTGGAAGTACGGAGACAGCAACTTTTAAATTACAGAAAGGAAGAGAAGTTTATATCTAACACATAATTTTTGTATAAGTATTCAGTTTGTGGGTGAGGTTTAAGCTGTCCATAGTCACTGTTTTTTGTATACTATACAAACCATGCATGGCATTTTTCTGTTCATGGATAGGATGAAAGCAAATTATTTTGTGTATCTCAAAAATAGTGATAAACATTGGGCTTGGAAGATCAAATCAGTAACATAGAGTTTGGATTGCATTTCATGCTTTACCCAAAAATGACTGTCAACATCTGTATTAATAAAAATTGATCTTTTGATTTATCTGGTCTTCTTATTTGCATCATTGTTTTGGTATTTTGAACTTACTAAAATTTGATCATGATAATTCATTCAAGTTCATGTACATGATCATGTTATTTCATTCTGTTCATGATTGCTCCTGTTATTTCATTATATTTGATCCATAATTTGTTCATGGTCAATGAAATTTTATTTGACAGTTGAACATACCTGGTATTTCATGGTATTTCATCTCATGTTATTTCATTATATTTCATCCACACTTTGTTCATGGTTATTTATGATCTCTGAAATTGTATAGTGCCATTTAACGCACTTGGTATATCATGGTATTTTATGGTTAAAATCATGAATGTTTCATGAAATTTCATGATCATAATTCATGAAATTTTCATGACATTTACACAGAAAGACATGAAATTTTCCTGTTCAGGAAAGCCTGGGTTTCTATGCTGTGTTTTGTGTACTGCTGTTTGTATAATCGTCGTTTTTTGTTGTTTTTTTTTAACATGGCATACAACTAAGGGTAAGTTTTAAGCATTTTTGAGCACTTAATATATTCTGAATAAAAAAAACAATTGCTGATCAATTAATAACTTTAGTTTTAAAAATGATCAAACGTATAATACGGTACACTTTTTACATCACTTATCATTATTTTGTTAATAATTGGACAAATTCCATTCTGAAAATTGTAAAAAAAAGAGTACTGATTAACTATTAAAAACTCAATTTTGGAATTTACCATTTTTTACATAAAATTAGAATTGTTCTTGAATCAAAAAGAGTCAGGTGATACAGATCAAATTTATTCGTTCATTTTGTGTTAATTTACGTTTTTTGATTGAGTTACGCCTTCCAATTGATGTTTCATAGTGTGTTTTTCTATGTTGTGATGTTATACTATTGTTTCAGAAAAGGGAGAAGGTTAGGTACCATTAAAACGTTTAATCCCGTTGCAAATGTTTGCACCTGTCCTAAGTCAGGAATCTGATTACAGTAGTTATCGTCTGTTTATGTAGTTCGTACGTGTTTCTCGTTTCTCGTTTTTATATAGATTAGACCGTTGGTTTATCCGTTTGAATGGTTTTACACTAGTAATTTTTTGGGGCCCTTTATAGCTTGCGGTTCGGTGTGAGCAAATGCTCCGTGTTGAAGGCCGTACCTTGACCTATAATGGTTTACTTTTATAAATTGTAACTTGGATGGAGAGTTGTCTCATTGGCACTCATACCACATCTTCCTATATCTATATATTAACTATATCTGATGATGTAATATAATTACACAACCAGGTAACACCAATACATATAGTTTGTCACCATTGGTGTGAAAAGGGCGTTTTGAATTCTTTCACATTTGTTATACCGGGACTTTTTATAGATAAGTAATATGGTTTGTGTCACTCTTATTGTTGAAGGCAGTATTTTAACGGTAACATGTAGTTGTTCTCATCCTTTTCTTTTTCGTGGTATTTGTCACATTGGCAATATAACCTTATCTCCTTACTTTCATGATGTTCGCCTATATATTTAATTACAGCATACAGCCATTACAAAATTACAAAACGGAATGTGGCATCTGAACCATGAAAACGAGGTCTACGACATTGGACATCTGTGTTGGACTAGTATTTATACCGTGAAAGGAATCAACTTAATTAACAGTTACCAAGGAGAAAATCCAGAATAATCCTAGGTCTGTTCTGTTCCGTTGGATTTCAACCAAGAATGACGCACTGGATCTTCCTTTACTGTTTTTGATACCTTATTTACATAAGTGTCCTTACAAGCAACGTTTTACAGGTGGGTCTTCAAAATACTCCACGATACCTCTTTCTAGATAATTAACATCAATGTTGTCAGCAATCAAAGCCGGGCTTCAAAGTGATTGTGGAACTACCTTCTCTGATCTGTTATAGTACATACAATCAAAGTCTCTTTCCTTTTGAAATAGTGTAAGAACATTTGACTTTTCTACCCTTTACACTGGAAAGACAAATTGAAAGAATTGGTCTTGCTTCGTTTCATGGAAATAGAATGGCCAGCGTAGATACAAGTATCTGGTCAAAGGGAGGGATAAATCGTACTTTGAAAAAATCACTCAGACACAAAATTTTTGAAACTGACATTATCAAGATGCTTGATTTCTTGATTAACAACATATTTGTTCTGTTTGGATGACGTGTTTTGCAGCAATTAATCGGCATTGAAATGGGAACCATCTGTGCTCCTCTTCTTGACGACTTGTTTCTTTATTCATATGAGGTTGACTTCATACATGAGCTTCTTATGAAGAATGCAAAGAAGCTAGCATAGTTTTTCAACTTCACGTTCCGCTATATAGATGTATCAAATGTCCTCTCACTAAATAATTATAAGTTTGGTGACTATTTTGAACGCATCTATCCCATCGAACTTGAAATAAAGGATACAACAGATACAGATTAGACTGGCTTATATCTTGTCTTACATCTAGAAATTGACAATGAGGGTCGGTTGAGAAAATAACTTTACGACAAAAGAAATGATTTCAGCTTCCCAATTCTGAACTTTCCATTGCTATGTAGCAACACCAGCAGCACCTGTGTATGGAGTAAAAATCCCACGGTTGATACGATATTCCAGGGCGTGCATTTACTATCATGATTTCCTTGATAAAGAGCTGCTGCTTACATGCAAGGAAGCTATTTTACCAAGTGTTCCACGTGGTAAAGTTGAAATCATCCCTTCGGAAATTTTACGAACGCCATAACGAGTTGGTTGACCATTATGGAATATCTGTTTCACTGATCAAGCCGGATATGTTCGCATCGATCGTTGTAATCACAATCCCGTCATATCTTCCACGACCGAATATGCTATACCAAATTAGAATACCACCGGGTTTGTGCTACATGGGTAGCACGACGGGTGTCGCATGTGGAGCACGATCTGCTTACCCTTCCGGAACACCTGGATCACCTCCCGGTTTTTTTGGGGAGGTTCGTGTTGTTCAGTCTGGTTTTCTATGTTTTTTTTTTTTTGTTTTTTTTTTTTTTGCAATGGCATTGTCAGTTTGTTTTCGACTTATGAATTTGAATAGCTCCTTGGTTCGTTCCTTTCGCCTCTCTTTTATTGATCGTGTCTCCCCTACATACCGGCTTTTAGCGATAGGCAGTGGCAGTTGTTATGTTTGTACTGAAAATTGGGAAGTTGGCAATAGGAAAACTAATATTGTCGCATTCGTCATAGATCCTAGTTTACAGGAACTACTTACCATTTCTGAGCACCTGACTTCATCACTGGTTTTTTGGTGGGGTTCGGGTTTGCTCAGTCTTTAGATTTTATGTAGTGGTTTGTAGATTGTTATATTTTACAAATCAAACTACATTTGGGCAAAGGCGGCGTACAGCAATCACATTCCAATTGCCTTTTAAAAGTTTTAAAATAAATTTTGTATATGTACATTCAGTATGTTCATAGAAATTTAAAAACATTTCAACGATTTCACGGCAATCAGAAAACAAAAAAAAAAACGAATTTGAAATATTACACCAGATACTGTAGGCATATGAAATATTACACCAGATACTGTAGGCATATGAAATATTACACCAGATACTGTAGGCATATGAAATAGCTAGACTCAAGCTAGCAGCCACTCGCTAGCAGCCACTCCGCTAGCAGCCAGTTTTCAGGTATGTCTATAAACCCAAAAGTTGCATAAGATTCAAACTAACTTAAAAGTTTTTATTTCATATTACCACTACAATATCTGTTTTAACTTCAATTTAGCCGTCGAAAACACTATTCAATGAACTTGGAAATTCATTTCCTGTTCAATATTTTAAAAACAATAGTATGTGCTTTTAACATCGTGCAGGTGCTGCACGCTTTACAACTTCACTTCAACTGTCAACACTGAAAAATGACATTATTTAAATGTTGCCTTAATTTTCTTGTTACATCGACTTTGCCATCAGAAAATGTTTGTGCGATATTGTGTGAAACAGCTTTCCATATTCTCGGCATCCTGTAAAATAGTTCCTAAAAAGTAAAAATATTTCTACGCTACAAGAATACAAAGTTGCGTTCGTACTTTTTATACTTTCATGTCAAACAAATCTGTTTTAGCGAATCATTCTTTTTCAGTAACAGTGGGTTTCGCTTAGTTTTGATGACACGCAGGGTTTATTTTTAGTAATGAAATTATGGTGTGCAAGGACATAACTAATTAATTATATTACCAAATATTTTTTTTAAAATTCGTGCTATACCCCACCTGGATTTTTCAGTCAAGCATGCCTAAGGGTCCCAACTTTCATTTGCACCTAGTGTGGAAAAAAGTATTGCCTCAGAATTTTTTTTATAAACTTTGAAAGTTAGGGTAGAGTAGGGTGCCGGACCCCAACTTTGGATCAATTTTAAAAAAAATCCGTGCTATACCCCACCTGGATTTTTCAGTCAAGCATGCCTAAGGGTCCCAACTTTCATTTGCACCTAGTGTGGAAAAAAGTATTGCCTCAGAATTTTTTTTATAAACTTTG
Source organism: Mytilus californianus (assembly GCF_021869535.1). Taxonomy (NCBI): domain Eukaryota; kingdom Metazoa; phylum Mollusca; class Bivalvia; order Mytilida; family Mytilidae; genus Mytilus; species Mytilus californianus. The sequence continues at coordinate 70,988,144 of NW_026262745.1, forward strand.
AAAGTTAGGGTAGAGTAGGGTGCCGGACCCCAACTTTGGATCAATTTTAAAAAAAATCCGTGCTATACCCCACCTGGATTTTTCAGTCAAGCATGCCTAAGGGTCCCAACTTTCATTTGCACCTAGTGTGGAAAAAAGTATTGCCTCAGAATTTTTTTTATAAACTTTGAAAGTTAGGGTAGAGTAGGGTGCCGGACCCCAACTTTGGATCAATTTTAAAAAAAATCCGTGCTATACCCCACCTGGATTTTTCAGTCAAGCATGCCTAAGGGTCCCAACTTTCATTTGCACCTAGTGTGGAAAAAAGTATTGCCTCAGAATTTTTTTTATAAACTTTGAAAGTTAGGGTAGAGTAGGGTGCCGGACCCCAACTTTGGATCAATTTTAAAAAAAATCCGTGCTATACCCCACCTGGATTTTTCAGTCAAGCATGCCTAAGGGTCCCAACTTTCATTTGCACCTAGTGTGGAAAAAAGTATTGCCTCAGAATTTTTTTTATAAACTTTGAAAGTTAGGGTAGAGTAGGGTGCCGGACCCCAACTTTGGATCAATTTTAAAAAAAATCCGTGCTATACCCCACCTGGATTTTTCAGTCAAGCATGCCTAAGGGTCCCAACTTTCATTTGCACCTAGTGTGGAAAAAAGTATTGCCTCAGAATTTTTTTTATAAACTTTGAAAGTTAGGGTAGAGTAGGGTGCCGGACCCCAACTTTGGATCAATTTTAAAAAAAATCCGTGCTATACCCCACCTGGATTTTTCAGTCAAGCATGCCTAAGGGTCCCAACTTTCATTTGCACCTAGTGTGGAAAAAAGTATTGCCTCAGAATTTTTTTTATAAACTTTGAAAGTTAGGGTAGAGTAGGGTGCCGGACCCCAACTTTGGATCAATTTTAAAAAAAATCCGTGCTATACCCCACCTGGATTTTTCAGTCAAGCATGCCTAAGGGTCCCAACTTTCATTTGCACCTAGTGTGGAAAAAAGTATTGCCTCAGAATTTTTTTTATAAACTTTGAAAGTTAGGGTAGAGTAGGGTGCCGGACCCCAACTTTGGATCAATTTTAAAAAAAATCCGTGCTATACCCCACCTGGATTTTTCAGTCAAGCATGCCTAAGGGTCCCAACTTTCATTTGCACCTAGTGTGGAAAAAAGTATTGCCTCAGAATTTTTTTTATAAACTTTGAAAGTTAGGGTAGAGTAGGGTGCCGGACCCCAACTTTGGATCAATTTTAAAAAAAATCCGTGCTATACCCCACCTGGATTTTTCAGTCAAGCATGCCTAAGGGTCCCAACTTTCATTTGCACCTAGTGTGGAAAAAAGTATTGCCTCAGAATTTTTTTTATAAACTTTGAAAGTTAGGGTAGAGTAGGGTGCCGGACCCCAACTTTGGATCAATTTTAAAAAAAATCCGTGCTATACCCCACCTGGATTTTTCAGTCAAGCATGCCTAAGGGTCCCAACTTTCATTTGCACCTAGTGTGGAAAAAAGTATTGCCTCAGAATTTTTTTTATAAACTTTGAAAGTTAGGGTAGAGTAGGGTGCCGGACCCCAACTTTGGATCAATTTTAAAAAAAATCCGTGCTATACCCCACCTGGATTTTTCAGTCAAGCATGCCTAAGGGTCCCAACTTTCATTTGCACCTAGTGTGGAAAAAAGTATTGCCTCAGAATTTTTTTTATAAACTTTGAAAGTTAGGGTAGAGTAGGGTGCCGGACCCCAACTTTGGATCAATTTTAAAAAAAATCCGTGCTATACCCCACCTGGATTTTTCAGTCAAGCATGCCTAAGGGTCCCAACTTTCATTTGCACCTAGTGTGGAAAAAAGTATTGCCTCAGAATTTTTTTTATAAACTTTGAAAGTTAGGGTAGAGTAGGGTGCCGGACCCCAACTTTGGATCAATTTTAAAAAAAATCCGTGCTATACCCCACCTGGATTTTTCAGTCAAGCATGCCTAAGGGTCCCAACTTTCATTTGCACCTAGTGTGGAAAAAAGTATTGCCTCAGAATTTTTTTTATAAACTTTGAAAGTTAGGGTAGAGTAGGGTGCCGGACCCCAACTTTGGATCAATTTTAAAAAAAATCCGTGCTATACCCCACCTGGATTTTTCAGTCAAGCATGCCTAAGGGTCCCAACTTTCATTTGCACCTAGTGTGGAAAAAAGTATTGCCTCAGAATTTTTTTTATAAACTTTGAAAGTTAGGGTAGAGTAGGGTGCCGGACCCCAACTTTGGATCAATTTTAAAAAAAATCCGTGCTATACCCCACCTGGATTTTTCAGTCAAGCATGCCTAAGGGTCCCAACTTTCATTTGCACCTAGTGTGGAAAAAAGTATTGCCTCAGAATTTTTTTTATAAACTTTGAAAGTTAGGGTAGAGTAGGGTGCCGGACCCCAACTTTGGATCAATTTTAAAAAAAATCCGTGCTATACCCCACCTGGATTTTTCAGTCAAGCATGCCTAAGGGTCCCAACTTTCATTTGCACCTAGTGTGGAAAAAAGTATTGCCTCAGAATTTTTTTTATAAACTTTGAAAGTTAGGGTAGAGTAGGGTGCCGGACCCCAACTTTGGATCAATTTTAAAAAAAATCCGTGCTATACCCCACCTGGATTTTTCAGTCAAGCATGCCTAAGGGTCCCAACTTTCATTTGCACCTAGTGTGGAAAAAAGTATTGCCTCAGAATTTTTTTTATAAACTTTGAAAGTTAGGGTAGAGTAGGGTGCCGGACCCCAACTTTGGATCAATTTTAAAAAAAATCCGTGCTATACCCCACCTGGATTTTTCAGTCAAGCATGCCTAAGGGTCCCAACTTTCATTTGCACCTAGTGTGGAAAAAAGTATTGCCTCAGAATTTTTTTTATAAACTTTGAAAGTTAGGGTAGAGTAGGGTGCCGGACCCCAACTTTGGATCAATTTTAAAAAAAATCCGTGCTATACCCCACCTGGATTTTTCAGTCAAGCATGCCTAAGGGTCCCAACTTTCATTTGCACCTAGTGTGGAAAAAAGTATTGCCTCAGAATTTTTTTTATAAACTTTGAAAGTTAGGGTAGAGTAGGGTGCCGGACCCCAACTTTGGATCAATTTTAAAAAAAATCCGTGCTATACCCCACCTGGATTTTTCAGTCAAGCATGCCTAAGGGTCCCAACTTTCATTTGCACCTAGTGTGGAAAAAAGTATTGCCTCAGAATTTTTTTTATAAACTTTGAAAGTTAGGGTAGAGTAGGGTGCCGGACCCCAACTTTGGATCAATTTTAAAAAAAATCCGTGCTATACCCCACCTGGATTTTTCAGTCAAGCATGCCTAAGGGTCCCAACTTTCATTTGCACCTAGTGTGGAAAAAAGTATTGCCTCAGAATTTTTTTTATAAACTTTGAAAGTTAGGGTAGAGTAGGGTGCCGGACCCCAACTTTGGATCAATTTTAAAAAAAATCCGTGCTATACCCCACCTGGATTTTTCAGTCAAGCATGCCTAAGGGTCCCAACTTTCATTTGCACCTAGTGTGGAAAAAAGTATTGCCTCAGAATTTTTTTTATAAACTTTGAAAGTTAGGGTAGAGTAGGGTGCCGGACCCCAACTTTGGATCAATTTTAAAAAAAATCCGTGCTATACCCCACCTGGATTTTTCAGTCAAGCATGCCTAAGGGTCCCAACTTTCATTTGCACCTAGTGTGGAAAAAAGTATTGCCTCAGAATTTTTTTTATAAACTTTGAAAGTTAGGGTAGAGTAGGGTGCCGGACCCCAACTTTGGATCAATTTTAAAAAAAATCCGTGCTATACCCCACCTGGATTTTTCAGTCAAGCATGCCTAAGGGTCCCAACTTTCATTTGCACCTAGTGTGGAAAAAAGTATTGCCTCAGAATTTTTTTTATAAACTTTGAAAGTTAGGGTAGAGTAGGGTGCCGGACCCCAACTTTGGATCAATTTTAAAAAAAATCCGTGCTATACCCCACCTGGATTTTTCAGTCAAGCATGCCTAAGGGTCCCAACTTTCATTTGCACCTAGTGTGGAAAAAAGTATTGCCTCAGAATTTTTTTTATAAACTTTGAAAGTTAGGGTAGAGTAGGGTGCCGGACCCCAACTTTGGATCAATTTTAAAAAAAATCCGTGCTATACCCCACCTGGATTTTTCAGTCAAGCATGCCTAAGGGTCCCAACTTTCATTTGCACCTAGTGTGGAAAAAAGTATTGCCTCAGAATTTTTTTTATAAACTTTGAAAGTTAGGGTAGAGTAGGGTGCCGGACCCCAACTTTGGATCAATTTTAAAAAAAATCCGTGCTATACCCCACCTGGATTTTTCAGTCAAGCATGCCTAAGGGTCCCAACTTTCATTTGCACCTAGTGTGGAAAAAAGTATTGCCTCAGAATTTTTTTTATAAACTTTGAAAGTTAGGGTAGAGTAGGGTGCCGGACCCCAACTTTGGATCAATTTTAAAAAAAATCCGTGCTATACCCCACCTGGATTTTTCAGTCAAGCATGCCTAAGGGTCCCAACTTTCATTTGCACCTAGTGTGGAAAAAAGTATTGCCTCAGAATTTTTTTTATAAACTTTGAAAGTTAGGGTAGAGTAGGGTGCCGGACCCCAACTTTGGATCAATTTTAAAAAAAATCCGTGCTATACCCCACCTGGATTTTTCAGTCAAGCATGCCTAAGGGTCCCAACTTTCATTTGCACCTAGTGTGGAAAAAAGTATTGCCTCAGAATTTTTTTTATAAACTTTGAAAGTTAGGGTAGAGTAGGGTGCCGGACCCCAACTTTGGATCAATTTTAAAAAAAATCCGTGCTATACCCCACCTGGATTTTTCAGTCAAGCATGCCTAAGGGTCCCAACTTTCATTTGCACCTAGTGTGGAAAAAAGTATTGCCTCAGAATTTTTTTTATAAACTTTGAAAGTTAGGGTAGAGTAGGGTGCCGGACCCCAACTTTGGATCAATTTTAAAAAAAATCCGTGCTATACCCCACCTGGATTTTTCAGTCAAGCATGCCTAAGGGTCCCAACTTTCATTTGCACCTAGTGTGGAAAAAAGTATTGCCTCAGAATTTTTTTTATAAACTTTGAAAGTTAGGGTAGAGTAGGGTGCCGGACCCCAACTTTGGATCAATTTTAAAAAAAATCCGTGCTATACCCCACCTGGATTTTTCAGTCAAGCATGCCTAAGGGTCCCAACTTTCATTTGCACCTAGTGTGGAAAAAAGTATTGCCTCAGAATTTTTTTTATAAACTTTGAAAGTTAGGGTAGAGTAGGGTGCCGGACCCCAACTTTGGATCAATTTTAAAAAAAATCCGTGCTATACCCCACCTGGATTTTTCAGTCAAGCATGCCTAAGGGTCCCAACTTTCATTTGCACCTAGTGTGGAAAAAAGTATTGCCTCAGAATTTTTTTTATAAACTTTGAAAGTTAGGGTAGAGTAGGGTGCCGGACCCCAACTTTGGATCAATTTAAAAAAAAATCCGTGCTATACCCCACCTGGATTTTTCAGTCAAGCATGCCTAAGGGTCCCAACTTTCATTTGCACCTAGTGTGGAAAAAAGTATTGCCTCAGAATTTTTTTTATAAACTTTGAAAGTTAGGGTAGAGTAGGGTGCCGGACCCCAACTTTGGATCAATTTTAAAAAAAATCCGTGCTATACCCCACCTGGATTTTTCAGTCAAGCATGCCTAAGGGTCCCAACTTTCATTTGCACCTAGTGTGGAAAAAAGTATTGCCTCAGAATTTTTTTTATAAACTTTGAAAGTTAGGGTAGAGTAGGGTGCCGGACCCCAACTTTGGATCAATTTTAAAAAAAATCCGTGCTATACCCCACCTGGATTTTTCAGTCAAGCATGCCTAAGGGTCCCAACTTTCATTTGCACCTAGTGTGGAAAAAAGTATTGCCTCAGAATTTTTTTTATAAACTTTGAAAGTTAGGGTAGAGTAGGGTGCCGGACCCCAACTTTGGATCAATTTTAAAAAAAATCCGTGCTATACCCCACCTGGATTTTTCAGTCAAGCATGCCTAAGGGTCCCAACTTTCATTTGCACCTAGTGTGGAAAAAAGTATTGCCTCAGAATTTTTTTTATAAACTTTGAAAGTTAGGGTAGAGTAGGGTGCCGGACCCCAACTTTGGATCAATTTTAAAAAAAATCCGTGCTATACCCCACCTGGATTTTTCAGTCAAGCATGCCTAAGGGTCCCAACTTTCATTTGCACCTAGTGTGGAAAAAAGTATTGCCTCAGAATTTTTTTTATAAACTTTGAAAGTTAGGGTAGAGTAGGGTGCCGGACCCCAACTTTGGATCAATTTTAAAAAAAATCCGTGCTATACCCCACCTGGATTTTTCAGTCAAGCATGCCTAAGGGTCCCAACTTTCATTTGCACCTAGTGTGGAAAAAAGTATTGCCTCAGAATTTTTTTTATAAACTTTGAAAGTTAGGGTAGAGTAGGGTGCCGGACCCCAACTTTGGATCAATTTTAAAAAAAATCCGTGCTATACCCCACCTGGATTTTTCAGTCAAGCATGCCTAAGGGTCCCAACTTTCATTTGCACCTAGTGTGGAAAAAAGTATTGCCTCAGAATTTTTTTTATAAACTTTGAAAGTTAGGGTAGAGTAGGGTGCCGGACCCCAACTTTGGATCAATTTTAAAAAAAATCCGTGCTATACCCCACCTGGATTTTTCAGTCAAGCATGCCTAAGGGTCCCAACTTTCATTTGCACCTAGTGTGGAAAAAAGTATTGCCTCAGAATTTTTTTTATAAACTTTGAAAGTTAGGGTAGAGTAGGGTGCCGGACCCCAACTTTGGATCAATTTTAAAAAAAATCCGTGCTATACCCCACCTGGATTTTTCAGTCAAGCATGCCTAAGGGTCCCAACTTTCATTTGCACCTAGTGTGGAAAAAAGTATTGCCTCAGAATTTTTTTTATAAACTTTGAAAGTTAGGGTAGAGTAGGGTGCCGGACCCCAACTTTGGATCAATTTTAAAAAAAATCCGTGCTATACCCCACCTGGATTTTTCAGTCAAGCATGCCTAAGGGTCCCAACTTTCATTTGCACCTAGTGTGGAAAAAAGTATTGCCTCAGAATTTTTTTTATAAACTTTGAAAGTTAGGGTAGAGTAGGGTGCCGGACCCCAACTTTGGATCAATTTTAAAAAAAATCCGTGCTATACCCCACCTGGATTTTTCAGTCAAGCATGCCTAAGGGTCCCAACTTTCATTTGCACCTAGTGTGGAAAAAAGTATTGCCTCAGAATTTTTTTTATAAACTTTGAAAGTTAGGGTAGAGTAGGGTGCCGGACCCCAACTTTGGATCAATTTTAAAAAAAATCCGTGCTATACCCCACCTGGATTTTTCAGTCAAGCATGCCTAAGGGTCCCAACTTTCATTTGCACCTAGTGTGGAAAAAAGTATTGCCTCAGAATTTTTTTTATAAACTTTGAAAGTTAGGGTAGAGTAGGGTGCCGGACCCCAACTTTGGATCAATTTTAAAAAAAATCCGTGCTATACCCCACCTGGATTTTTCAGTCAAGCATGCCTAAGGGTCCCAACTTTCATTTGCACCTAGTGTGGAAAAAAGTATTGCCTCAGAATTTTTTTTATAAACTTTGAAAGTTAGGGTAGAGTAGGGTGCCGGACCCCAACTTTGGATCAATTTTAAAAAAAATCCGTGCTATACCCCACCTGGATTTTTCAGTCAAGCATGCCTAAGGGTCCCAACTTTCATTTGCACCTAGTGTGGAAAAAAGTATTGCCTCAGAATTTTTTTTATAAACTTTGAAAGTTAGGGTAGAGTAGGGTGCCGGACCCCAACTTTGGATCAATTTTAAAAAAAATCCGTGCTATACCCCACCTGGATTTTTCAGTCAAGCATGCCTAAGGGTCCCAACTTTCATTTGCACCTAGTGTGGAAAAAAGTATTGCCTCAGAATTTTTTTTATAAACTTTGAAAGTTAGGGTAGAGTAGGGTGCCGGACCCCAACTTTGGATCAATTTTAAAAAAAATCCGTGCTATACCCCACCTGGATTTTTCAGTCAAGCATGCCTAAGGGTCCCAACTTTCATTTGCACCTAGTGTGGAAAAAAGTATTGCCTCAGAATTTTTTTTATAAACTTTGAAAGTTAGGGTAGAGTAGGGTGCCGGACCCCAACTTTGGATCAATTTTAAAAAAAATCCGTGCTATACCCCACCTGGATTTTTCAGTCAAGCATGCCTAAGGGTCCCAACTTTCATTTGCACCTAGTGTGGAAAAAAGTATTGCCTCAGAATTTTTTTTATAAACTTTGAAAGTTAGGGTAGAGTAGGGTGCCGGACCCCAACTTTGGATCAATTTTAAAAAAAATCCGTGCTATACCCCACCTGGATTTTTCAGTCAAGCATGCCTAAGGGTCCCAACTTTCATTTGCACCTAGTGTGGAAAAAAGTATTGCCTCAGAATTTTTTTTATAAACTTTGAAAGTTAGGGTAGAGTAGGGTGCCGGACCCCAACTTTGGATCAATTTTAAAAAAAATCCGTGCTATACCCCACCTGGATTTTTCAGTCAAGCATGCCTAAGGGTCCCAACTTTCATTTGCACCTAGTGTGGAAAAAATATTGCCTCAGAATTTTTTTTATAAACTTTGAAAGTTAGGGTAGAGTAGGGTGCCGGACCCCAACTTTGGATCAATTTTAAAAAAAATCCGTGCTATACCCCACCTGGATTTTTCAGTCAAGCATGTCTAAGGGTCCCAACTTTCATTTGCACCTAGTGTGGAAAAAAGTATTGCCTCAGAATTTTTTTTATAAACTTTGAAAGTTAGGGTAGAGTAGGGTGCCGGACCCCAACTTTGGATCAATTTTAAAAAAAATCCGTGCTATACCCCACCTGGATTTTTCAGTCAAGCATGCCTAAGGGTCCCAACTTTCATTTGCACCTAGTGTGGAAAAAAGTATTGCCTCAGAATTTTTTTTATAAACTTTGAAAGTTAGGGTAGAGTAGGGTGCCGGACCCCAACTTTGGATCAATTTTAAAAAAAATCCGTGCTATACCCCACCTGGATTTTTCAGTCAAGCATGCCTAAGGGTCCCAACTTTCATTTGCACCTAGTGTGGAAAAAAGTATTGCCTCAGAATTTTTTTTATAAACTTTGAAAGTTAGGGTAGAGTAGGGTGCCGGACCCCAACTTTGGATCAATTTTAAAAAAAATCCGTGCTATACCCCACCTGGATTTTTCAGTCAAGCATGCCTAAGGGTCCCAACTTTCATTTGCACCTAGTGTGGAAAAAAGTATTGCCTCAGAATTTTTTTTATAAACTTTGAAAGTTAGGGTAGAGTAGGGTGCCGGACCCCAACTTTGGATCAATTTTAAAAAAAATCCGTGCTATACCCCACCTGGATTTTTCAGTCAAGCATGCCTAAGGGTCCCAACTTTCATTTGCACCTAGTGTGGAAAAAAGTATTGCCTCAGAATTTTTTTTATAAACTTTGAAAGTTAGGGTAGAGTAGGGTGCCGGACCCCAACTTTGGATCAATTTTAAAAAAAATCCGTGCTATACCCCACCTGGATTTTTCAGTCAAGCATGCCTAAGGGTCCCAACTTTCATTTGCACCTAGTGTGGAAAAAAGTATTGCCTCAGAATTTTTTTTATAAACTTTGAAAGTTAGGGTAGAGTAGGGTGCCGGACCCCAACTTTGGATCAATTTTAAAAAAAATCCGTGCTATACCCCACCTGGATTTTTCAGTCAAGCATGCCTAAGGGTCCCAACTTTCATTTGCACCTAGTGTGGAAAAAAGTATTGCCTCAGAATTTTTTTTATAAACTTTGAAAGTTAGGGTAGAGTAGGGTGCCGGACCCCAACTTTGGATCAATTTAAAAAAAAATCCGTGCTATACCCCACCTGGATTTTTCAGTCAAGCATGCCTAAGGGTCCCAACTTTCATTTGCACCTAGTGTGGAAAAAAGTATTGCCTCAGAATTTTTTTTATAAACTTTGAAAGTTAGGGTAGAGTAGGGTGCCGGACCCCAACTTTGGATCAATTTTAAAAAAAATCCGTGCTATACCCCACCTGGATTTTTCAGTCAAGCATGCCTAAGGGTCCCAACTTTCATTTGCACCTAGTGTGGAAAAAAGTATTGCCTCAGAATTTTTTTTATAAACTTTGAAAGTTAGGGTAGAGTAGGGTGCCGGACCCCAACTTTGGATCAATTTTAAAAAAAATCCGTGCTATACCCCACCTGGATTTTTCAGTCAAGCATGCCTAAGGGTCCCAACTTTCATTTGCACCTAGTGTGGAAAAAAGTATTGCCTCAGAATTTTTTTTATAAACTTTGAAAGTTAGGGTAGAGTAGGGTGCCGGACCCCAACTTTGGATCAATTTTAAAAAAAATCCGTGCTATACCCCACCTGGATTTTTCAGTCAAGCATGCCTAAGGGTCCCAACTTTCATTTGCACCTAGTGTGGAAAAAAGTATTGCCTCAGAATTTTTTTTATAAACTTTGAAAGTTAGGGTAGAGTAGGGTGCCGGACCCCAACTTTGGATCAATTTTAAAAAAAATCCGTGCTATACCCCACCTGGATTTTTCAGTCAAGCATGCCTAAGGGTCCCAACTTTCATTTGCACCTAGTGTGGAAAAAAGTATTGCCTCAGAATTTTTTTTATAAACTTTGAAAGTTAGGGTAGAGTAGGGTGCCGGACCCCAACTTTGGATCAATTTTAAAAAAAATCCGTGCTATACCCCACCTGGATTTTTCAGTCAAGCATGCCTAAGGGTCCCAACTTTCATTTGCACCTAGTGTGGAAAAAAGTATTGCCTCAGAATTTTTTTTATAAACTTTGAAAGTTAGGGTAGAGTAGGGTGCCGGACCCCAACTTTGGATCAATTTTAAAAAAAATCCGTGCTATACCCCACCTGGATTTTTCAGTCAAGCATGCCTAAGGGTCCCAACTTTCATTTGCACCTAGTGTGGAAAAAAGTATTGCCTCAGAATTTTTTTTATAAACTTTGAAAGTTAGGGTAGAGTAGGGTGCCGGACCCCAACTTTGGATCAATTTTAAAAAAAATCCGTGCTATACCCCACCTGGATTTTTCAGTCAAGCATGCCTAAGGGTCCCAACTTTCATTTGCACCTAGTGTGGAAAAAAGTATTGCCTCAGAATTTTTTTTATAAACTTTGAAAGTTAGGGTAGAGTAGGGTGCCGGACCCCAACTTTGGATCAATTTTAAAAAAAATCCGTGCTATACCCCACCTGGATTTTTCAGTCAAGCATGCCTAAGGGTCCCAACTTTCATTTGCACCTAGTGTGGAAAAAAGTATTGCCTCAGAATTTTTTTTATAAACTTTGAAAGTTAGGGTAGAGTAGGGTGCCGGACCCCAACTTTGGATCAATTTTAAAAAAAATCCGTGCTATACCCCACCTGGATTTTTCAGTCAAGCATGCCTAAGGGTCCCAACTTTCATTTGCACCTAGTGTGGAAAAAAGTATTGCCTCAGAATTTTTTTTATAAACTTTGAAAGTTAGGGTAGAGTAGGGTGCCGGACCCCAACTTTGGATCAATTTTAAAAAAAATCCGTGCTATACCCCACCTGGATTTTTCAGTCAAGCATGCCTAAGGGTCCCAACTTTCATTTGCACCTAGTGTGGAAAAAAGTATTGCCTCAGAATTTTTTTTATAAACTTTGAAAGTTAGGGTAGAGTAGGGTGCCGGACCCCAACTTTGGATCAATTTTAAAAAAAATCCGTGCTATACCCCACCTGGATTTTTCAGTCAAGCATGCCTAAGGGTCCCAACTTTCATTTGCACCTAGTGTGGAAAAAAGTATTGCCTCAGAATTTTTTTTATAAACTTTGAAAGTTAGGGTAGAGTAGGGTGCCGGACCCCAACTTTGGATCAATTTTAAAAAAAATCCGTGCTATACCCCACCTGGATTTTTCAGTCAAGCATGCCTAAGGGTCCCAACTTTCATTTGCACCTAGTGTGGAAAAAAGTATTGCCTCAGAATTTTTTTTATAAACTTTGAAAGTTAGGGTAGAGTAGGGTGCCGGACCCCAACTTTGGATCAATTTTAAAAAAAATCCGTGCTATACCCCACCTGGATTTTTCAGTCAAGCATGCCTAAGGGTCCCAACTTTCATTTGCACCTAGTGTGGAAAAAAGTATTGCCTCAGAATTTTTTTTATAAACTTTGAAAGTTAGGGTAGAGTAGGGTGCCGGACCCCAACTTTGGATCAATTTTAAAAAAAATCCGTGCTATACCCCACCTGGATTTTTCAGTCAAGCATGCCTAAGGGTCCCAACTTTCATTTGCACCTAGTGTGGAAAAAAGTATTGCCTCAGAATTTTTTTTATAAACTTTGAAAGTTAGGGTAGAGTAGGGTGCCGGACCCCAACTTTGGATCAATTTTAAAAAAAATCCGTGATATACCCCACCTGGATTTTTCAGTCAAGCATGCCTAAGGGTCCCAACTTTCATTTGCACCTAGTGTGGAAAAAAGTATTGCCTCAGAATTTTTTTTATAAACTTTGAAAGTTAGGGTAGAGTAGGGTGCCGGACCCCAACTTTGGATCAATTTTAAAAAAAATCCGTGCTATACCCCACCTGGATTTTTCAGTCAAGCATGCCTAAGGGTCCCAACTTTCATTTGCACCTAGTGTGGAAAAAAGTATTGCCTCAGAATTTTTTTTATAAACTTTGAAAGTTAGGGTAGAGTAGGGTGCCGGACCCCAACTTTGGATCAATTTTAAAAAAAATCCGTGCTATACCCCACCTGGATTTTTCAGTCAAGCATGCCTAAGGGTCCCAACTTTCATTTGCACCTAGTGTGGAAAAAAGTATTGCCTCAGAATTTTTTTTATAAACTTTGAAAGTTAGGGTAGAGTAGGGTGCCGGACCCCAACTTTGGATCAATTTTAAAAAAAATCCGTGCTATACCCCACCTGGATTTTTCAGTCAAGCATGCCTAAGGGTCCCAACTTTCATTTGCACCTAGTGTGGAAAAAAGTATTGCCTCAGAATTTTTTTTATAAACTTTGAAAGTTAGGGTAGAGTAGGGTGCCGGACCCCAACTTTGGATCAATTTTAAAAAAAATCCGTGCTATACCCCACCTGGATTTTTCAGTCAAGCATGCCTAAGGGTCCCAACTTTCATTTGCACCTAGTGTGGAAAAAAGTATTGCCTCAGAATTTTTTTTATAAACTTTGAAAGTTAGGGTAGAGTAGGGTGCCGGACCCCAACTTTGGATCAATTTTAAAAAAAATCCGTGCTATACCCCACCTGGATTTTTCAGTCAAGCATGCCTAAGGGTCCCAACTTTCATTTGCACCTAGTGTGGAAAAAAGTATTGCCTCAGAATTTTTTTTATAAACTTTGAAAGTTAGGGTAGAGTAGGGTGCCGGACCCCAACTTTGGATCAATTTTAAAAAAAATCCGTGCTATACCCCACCTGGATTTTTCAGTCAAGCATGCCTAAGGGTCCCAACTTTCATTTGCACCTAGTGTGGAAAAAAGTATTGCCTCAGAATTTTTTTTATAAACTTTGAAAGTTAGGGTAGAGTAGGGTGCCGGACCCCAACTTTGGATCAATTTTAAAAAAAATCCGTGCTATACCCCACCTGGATTTTTCAGTCAAGCATGCCTAAGGGTCCCAACTTTCATTTGCACCTAGTGTGGAAAAAAGTATTGCCTCAGAATTTTTTTTATAAACTTTGAAAGTTAGGGTAGAGTAGGGTGCCGGACCCCAACTTTGGATCAATTTTAAAAAAAATCCGTGCTATACCCCACCTGGATTTTTCAGTCAAGCATGCCTAAGGGTCCCAACTTTCATTTGCACCTAGTGTGGAAAAAAGTATTGCCTCAGAATTTTTTTTATAAACTTTGAAAGTTAGGGTAGAGTAGGGTGCCGGACCCCAACTTTGGATCAATTTTAAAAAAAATCCGTGCTATACCCCACCTGGATTTTTCAGTCAAGCATGCCTAAGGGTCCCAACTTTCATTTGCACCTAGTGTGGAAAAAAGTATTGCCTCAGAATTTTTTTTATAAACTTTGAAAGTTAGGGTAGAGTAGGGTGCCGGACCCCAACTTTGGATCAATTTTAAAAAAAATCCGTGCTATACCCCACCTGGATTTTTCAGTCAAGCATGCCTAAGGGTCCCAACTTTCATTTGCACCTAGTGTGGAAAAAAGTATTGCCTCAGAATTTTTTTTATAAACTTTGAAAGTTAGGGTAGAGTAGGGTGCCGGACCCCAACTTTGGATCAATTTTAAAAAAAATCCGTGCTATACCCCACCTGGATTTTTCAGTCAAGCATGCCTAAGGGTCCCAACTTTCATTTGCACCTAGTGTGGAAAAAAGTATTGCCTCAGAATTTTTTTTATAAACTTTGAAAGTTAGGGTAGAGTAGGGTGCCGGACCCCAACTTTGGATCAATTTTTAAAAAAATCCGTGCTATACCCCACCTGGATTTTTCAGTCAAGCATGCCTAAGGGTCCCAACTTTCATTTGCACCTAGTGTGGAAAAAAGTATTGCCTCAGAATTTTTTTTATAAACTTTGAAAGTTAGGGTAGAGTAGGGTGCCGGACCCCAACTTTGGATCAATTTTAAAAAAAATCCGTGCTATACCCCACCTGGATTTTTCAGTCAAGCATGCCTAAGGGTCCCAACTTTCATTTGCACCTAGTGTGGAAAAAAGTATTGCCTCAGAATTTTTTTTATAAACTTTGAAAGTTAGGGTAGAGTAGGGTGCCGGACCCCAACTTTGGATCAATTTAAAAAAAAATCCGTGCTATACCCCACCTGGATTTTTCAGTCAAGCATGCCTAAGGGTCCCAACTTTCATTTGCACCTAGTGTGGAAAAAAGTATTGCCTCAGAATTTTTTTTATAAACTTTGAAAGTTAGGGTAGAGTAGGGTGCCGGACCCCAACTTTGGATCAATTTTAAAAAAAATCCGTGCTATACCCCACCTGGATTTTTCAGTCAAGCATGCCTAAGGGTCCCAACTTTCATTTGCACCTAGTGTGGAAAAAAGTATTGCCTCAGAATTTTTTTTATAAACTTTGAAAGTTAGGGTAGAGTAGGGTGCCGGACCCCAACTTTGGATCAATTTTAAAAAAAATCCGTGCTATACCCCACCTGGATTTTTCAGTCAAGCATGCCTAAGGGTCCCAACTTTCATTTGCACCTAGTGTGGAAAAAAGTATTGCCTCAGAATTTTTTTTATAAACTTTGAAAGTTAGGGTAGAGTAGGGTGCCGGACCCCAACTTTGGATCAATTTTAAAAAAAATCCGTGCTATACCCCACCTGGATTTTTCAGTCAAGCATGCCTAAGGGTCCCAACTTTCATTTGCACCTAGTGTGGAAAAAAGTATTGCCTCAGAATTTTTTTTATAAACTTTGAAAGTTAGGGTAGAGTAGGGTGCCGGACCCCAACTTTGGATCAATTTTAAAAAAAATCCGTGCTATGTCAACGTATATTTGTTCCTAATAATATTTGTTCCTGAGGGAAACAATATTATAATAATATTTGTTCTGCGGAAATTCGGTTATGGAATACTTCTTCCAACTGTATTATATTTGTTCCACTGATATCAGGAACTTATATTATATGTTGATGAGTATAACAAATGTTCCTAGTATGCTGAAGTTTAAAGTTTATACCTGAGTGATTAATATCTAAATCAAAACAGGTTTTAAATGCTGATTATATGATTATTATGTAAATAGAAAAGTGTTATTGAGTTAGATATATTCATTTGTACACAACCCCTGAATGTATAAACATGGAGGCTGATGAGTATAAGAAAATATTTATATTCTTAAATGATGGAACTTATGTTGATGGTAAGTAAATATTTTAACAAGTACTGCTGTGAAATATACACATGATAAATGTTAATTCTAATGAGACAAATATCATTTAAATGTAAAATTTGTTGGATAATTTGAAATGATTATTTAATGTCTACGACATTGGGAACAATTATTTCCCATATTCACGATACATGTTCTTTTACCAGTATTATTTCTACTATAGTATATCAGGAAAATAATTGTAAATACCAATTTATCATTCCGGCATTCGTAATAGATAGAACATAATAATATTTTTGGGTCGGAAAAGATATTACATAATACTTTTTCCAATCGGAATAAATATTACATAATACTTTTTCCAATCGGTATAAATATTACATAATACTTTTTTCGACTGGAATAAATATTACATAATACTTTTTCCAATTGGAATAAATATTACATAATACTTTTGCCAATCGGAATAAATATTACATAATACTTTTTACAATTGGAATAATTATTACTTATTTGTATATATGTTAATAAAGCAATTTAACCGTAATTTCTGATTACTTTCATTTTAATGAATGATATATGTCAAATTATCAAAATGATCATAGTAAAAATGTTATACCAGTCTTAAAATTTCCACCATAATATTTATTCCAAAGATAACTTACTATGTAATACAACTTCCTGTTGGAATTTATTTTATGTGATAAAAATTCTGAGGCATCGGTCCTTTTATTATGCTTATTGAATATTTTCCACCATAATATTTATTCCAAAGATAATTTATTATGTAATAAAACTTCCTATTGGAATTTATTTTATGTGATAAAAATTCCGAGGCATCGGTCCTTTTATTATGCTTATGGAATAAATATCACATAACATTTATTCCAATTGGAACTTTTGTTACATAAAAAATTATCTTTGGAATAAATATTATGGTGGAACTTATATTCTGTGACAGCTATACCCCACCTGGATTTTTCAGTCAAGCATGCCTAAGGGTCCCAACTTTCATTTGCACCTAGTGTGGAAAAAAGTATTGCCTCAGAATTTTTTTTATAAACTTTGAAAGTTAGGGTAGAGTAGGGTGCCGGACCCCAACTTTGGATCAATTTTAAAAAAAATCCGTGCTATACCCCACCTGGATTTTTCAGTCAAGCATGCCTAAGGGTCCCAACTTTCATTTGCACCTAGTGTGGAAAAAAGTATTGCCTCAGAATTTTTTTTATAAACTTTGAAAGTTAGGGTAGAGTAGGGTGCCGGACCCCAACTTTGGATCAATTTTAAAAAAAATCCGTGCTATACCCCACCTGGATTTTTCAGTCAAGCATGCCTAAGGGTCCCAACTTTCATTTGCACCTAGTGTGGAAAAAAGTATTGCCTCAGAATTTTTTTTATAAACTTTGAAAGTTAGGGTAGAGTAGGGTGCCGGACCCCAACTTTGGATCAATTTTAAAAAAAATCCGTGCTATACCCCACCTGGATTTTTCAGTCAAGCATGCCTAAGGGTCCCAACTTTCATTTGCACCTAGTGTGGAAAAAAGTATTGCCTCAGAATTTTTTTTATAAACTTTGAAAGTTAGGGTAGAGTAGGGTGCCGGACCCCAACTTTGGATCAATTTTAAAAAAAATCCGTGCTATACCCCACCTGGATTTTTCAGTCAAGCATGCCTAAGGGTCCCAACTTTCATTTGCACCTAGTGTGGAAAAAAGTATTGCCTCAGAATTTTTTTTATAAACTTTGAAAGTTAGGGTAGAGTAGGGTGCCGGACCCCAACTTTGGATCAATTTTAAAAAAAATCCGTGCTATACCCCACCTGGATTTTTCAGTCAAGCATGCCTAAGGGTCCCAACTTTCATTTGCACCTAGTGTGGAAAAAAGTATTGCCTCAGAATTTTTTTTATAAACTTTGAAAGTTAGGGTAGAGTAGGGTGCCGGACCCCAACTTTGGATCAATTTTAAAAAAAATCCGTGCTATACCCCACCTGGATTTTTCAGTCAAGCATGCCTAAGGGTCCCAACTTTCATTTGCACCTAGTGTGGAAAAAAGTATTGCCTCAGAATTTTTTTTATAAACTTTGAAAGTTAGGGTAGAGTAGGGTGCCGGACCCCAACTTTGGATCAATTTTAAAAAAAATCCGTGCTATACCCCACCTGGATTTTTCAGTCAAGCATGCCTAAGGGTCCCAACTTTCATTTGCACCTAGTGTGGAAAAAAGTATTGCCTCAGAATTTTTTTTATAAACTTTGAAAGTTAGGGTAGAGTAGGGTGCCGGACCCCAACTTTGGATCAATTTTAAAAAAAATCCGTGCTATACCCCACCTGGATTTTTCAGTCAAGCATGCCTAAGGGTCCCAACTTTCATTTGCACCTAGTGTGGAAAAAAGTATTGCCTCAGAATTTTTTTTATAAACTTTGAAAGTTAGGGTAGAGTAGGGTGCCGGACCCCAACTTTGGATCAATTTTAAAAAAAATCCGTGCTATACCCCACCTGGATTTTTCAGTCAAGCATGCCTAAGGGTCCCAACTTTCATTTGCACCTAGTGTGGAAAAAAGTATTGCCTCAGAATTTTTTTTATAAACTTTGAAAGTTAGGGTAGAGTAGGGTGCCGGACCCCAACTTTGGATCAATTTTTAAAAAAATCCGTGCTATACCCCACCTGGATTTTTCAGTCAAGCATGCCTAAGGGTCCCAACTTTCATTTGCACCTAGTGTGGAAAAAAGTATTGCCTCAGAATTTTTTTTATAAACTTTGAAAGTTAGGGTAGAGTAGGGTGCCGGACCCCAACTTTGGATCAATTTTAAAAAAAATCCGTGCTATACCCCACCTGGATTTTTCAGTCAAGCATGCCTAAGGGTCCCAACTTTCATTTGCACCTAGTGTGGAAAAAAGTATTGCCTCAGAATTTTTTTTATAAACTTTGAAAGTTAGGGTAGAGTAGGGTGCCGGACCCCAACTTTGGATCAATTTAAAAAAAAATCCGTGCTATACCCCACCTGGATTTTTCAGTCAAGCATGCCTAAGGGTCCCAACTTTCATTTGCACCTAGTGTGGAAAAAAGTATTGCCTCAGAATTTTTTTTATAAACTTTGAAAGTTAGGGTAGAGTAGGGTGCCGGACCCCAACTTTGGATCAATTTTAAAAAAAATCCGTGCTATACCCCACCTGGATTTTTCAGTCAAGCATGCCTAAGGGTCCCAACTTTCATTTGCACCTAGTGTGGAAAAAAGTATTGCCTCAGAATTTTTTTTATAAACTTTGAAAGTTAGGGTAGAGTAGGGTGCCGGACCCCAACTTTGGATCAATTTTAAAAAAAATCCGTGCTATACCCCACCTGGATTTTTCAGTCAAGCATGCCTAAGGGTCCCAACTTTCATTTGCACCTAGTGTGGAAAAAAGTATTGCCTCAGAATTTTTTTTATAAACTTTGAAAGTTAGGGTAGAGTAGGGTGCCGGACCCCAACTTTGGATCAATTTTTAAAAAAATCCGTGCTATACCCCACCTGGATTTTTCAGTCAAGCATGCCTAAGGGTCCCAACTTTCATTTGCACCTAGTGTGGAAAAAAGTATTGCCTCAGAATTTTTTTTATAAACTTTGAAAGTTAGGGTAGAGTAGGGTGCCGGACCCCAACTTTGGATCAATTTTAAAAAAAATCCGTGCTATACCCCACCTGGATTTTTCAGTCAAGCATGCCTAAGGGTCCCAACTTTCATTTGCACCTAGTGTGGAAAAAAGTATTGCCTCAGAATTTTTTTTATAAACTTTGAAAGTTAGGGTAGAGTAGGGTGCCGGACCCCAACTTTGGATCAATTTTAAAAAAAATCCGTGCTATACCCCACCTGGATTTTTCAGTCAAGCATGCCTAAGGGTCCCAACTTTCATTTGCACCTAGTGTGGAAAAAAGTATTGCCTCAGAATTTTTTTTATAAACTTTGAAAGTTAGGGTAGAGTAGGGTGCCGGACCCCAACTTTGGATCAATTTTAAAAAAAATCCGTGCTATACCCCACCTGGATTTTTCAGTCAAGCATGCCTAAGGGTCCCAACTTTCATTTGCACCTAGTGTGGAAAAAAGTATTGCCTCAGAATTTTTTTTATAAACTTTGAAAGTTAGGGTAGAGTAGGGTGCCGGACCCCAACTTTGGATCAATTTTAAAAAAAATCCGTGCTATACCCCACCTGGATTTTTCAGTCAAGCATGCCTAAGGGTCCCAACTTTCATTTGCACCTAGTGTGGAAAAAAGTATTGCCTCAGAATTTTTTTTATAAACTTTGAAAGTTAGGGTAGAGTAGGGTGCCGGACCCCAACTTTGGATCAATTTTAAAAAAAATCCGTGCTATACCCCACCTGGATTTTTCAGTCAAGCATGCCTAAGGGTCCCAACTTTCATTTGCACCTAGTGTGGAAAAAAGTATTGCCTCAGAATTTTTTTTATAAACTTTGAAAGTTAGGGTAGAGTAGGGTGCCGGACCCCAACTTTGGATCAATTTTAAAAAAAATCCGTGCTATACCCCACCTGGATTTTTCAGTCAAGCATGCCTAAGGGTCCCAACTTTCATTTGCACCTAGTGTGGAAAAAAGTATTGCCTCAGAATTTTTTTTATAAACTTTGAAAGTTAGGGTAGAGTAGGGTGCCGGACCCCAACTTTGGATCAATTTTAAAAAAAATCCGTGCTATACCCCACCTGGATTTTTCAGTCAAGCATGCCTAAGGGTCCCAACTTTCATTTGCACCTAGTGTGGAAAAAAGTATTGCCTCAGAATTTTTTTTATAAACTTTGAAAGTTAGGGTAGAGTAGGGTGCCGGACCCCAACTTTGGATCAATTTTAAAAAAAATCCGTGCTATACCCCACCTGGAGTTTTCAGTCAAGCATGCCTAAGGGTCCCAACTTTCATTTGCACCTAGTGTGGAAAAAAGTATTGCCTCAGAATTTTTTTTATAAACTTTGAAAGTTAGGGTAGAGTAGGGTGCCGGACCCCAACTTTGGATCAATTTTAAAAAAAATCCGTGCTATACCCCACCTGGATTTTTCAGTCAAGCATGCCTAAGGGTCCCAACTTTCATTTGCACCTAGTGTGGAAAAAAGTATTGCCTCAGAATTTTTTTTATAAACTTTGAAAGTTAGGGTAGAGTAGGGTGCCGGACCCCAACTTTGGATCAATTTTAAAAAAAATCCGTGCTATACCCCACCTGGATTTTTCAGTCAAGCATGCCTAAGGGTCCCAACTTTCATTTGCACCTAGTGTGGAAAAAAGTATTGCCTCAGAATTTTTTTTATAAACTTTGAAAGTTAGGGTAGAGTAGGGTGCCGGACCCCAACTTTGGATCAATTTTAAAAAAAATCCGTGCTATACCCCACCTGGATTTTTCAGTCAAGCATGCCTAAGGGTCCCAACTTTCATTTGCACCTAGTGTGGAAAAAAGTATTGCCTCAGAATTTTTTTTATAAACTTTGAAAGTTAGGGTAGAGTAGGGTGCCGGACCCCAACTTTGGATCAATTTTAAAAAAAATCCGTGCTATACCCCACCTGGATTTTTCAGTCAAGCATGCCTAAGGGTCCCAACTTTCATTTGCACCTAGTGTGGAAAAAAGTATTGCCTCAGAATTTTTTTTATAAACTTTGAAAGTTAGGGTAGAGTAGGGTGCCGGACCCCAACTTTGGATCAATTTTAAAAAAAATCCGTGCTATACCCCACCTGGATTTTTCAGTCAAGCATGCCTAAGGGTCCCAACTTTCATTTGCACCTAGTGTGGAAAAAAGTATTGCCTCAGAATTTTTTTTATAAACTTTGAAAGTTAGGGTAGAGTAGGGTGCCGGACCCCAACTTTGGATCAATTTTAAAAAAAATCCGTGCTATACCCCACCTGGATTTTTCAGTCAAGCATGCCTAAGGGTCCCAACTTTCATTTGCACCTAGTGTGGAAAAAAGTATTGCCTCAGAATTTTTTTTATAAACTTTGAAAGTTAGGGTAGAGTAGGGTGCCGGACCCCAACTTTGGATCAATTTTAAAAAAAATCCGTGCTATACCCCACCTGGATTTTTCAGTCAAGCATGCCTAAGGGTCCCAACTTTCATTTGCACCTAGTGTGGAAAAAAGTATTGCCTCAGAATTTTTTTTATAAACTTTGAAAGTTAGGGTAGAGTAGGGTGCCGGACCCCAACTTTGGATCAATTTTAAAAAAAATCCGTGCTATACCCCACCTGGATTTTTCAGTCAAGCATGCCTAAGGGTCCCAACTTTCATTTGCACCTAGTGTGGAAAAAAGTATTGCCTCAGAATTTTTTTTATAAACTTTGAAAGTTAGGGTAGAGTAGGGTGCCGGACCCCAACTTTGGATCAATTTTAAAAAAAATCCGTGCTATACCCCACCTGGATTTTTCAGTCAAGCATGCCTAAGGGTCCCAACTTTCATTTGCACCTAGTGTGGAAAAAAGTATTGCCTCAGAATTTTTTTTATAAACTTTGAAAGTTAGGGTAGAGTAGGGTGCCGGACCCCAACTTTGGATCAATTTTAAAAAAAATCCGTGCTATACCCCACCTGGATTTTTCAGTCAAGCATGCCTAAGGGTCCCAACTTTCATTTGCACCTAGTGTGGAAAAAAGTATTGCCTCAGAATTTTTTTTATAAACTTTGAAAGTTAGGGTAGAGTAGGGTGCCGGACCCCAACTTTGGATCAATTTTAAAAAAAATCCGTGCTATACCCCACCTGGATTTTTCAGTCAAGCATGCCTAAGGGTCCCAACTTTCATTTGCACCTAGTGTGGAAAAAAGTATTGCCTCAGAATTTTTTTTATAAACTTTGAAAGTTAGGGTAGAGTAGGGTGCCGGACCCCAACTTTGGATCAATTTTAAAAAAAATCCGTGCTATACCCCACCTGGATTTTTCAGTCAAGCATGCCTAAGGGTCCCAACTTTCATTTGCACCTAGTGTGGAAAAAAGTATTGCCTCAGAATTTTTTTTATAAACTTTGAAAGTTAGGGTAGAGTAGGGTGCCGGACCCCAACTTTGGATCAATTTTAAAAAAAATCCGTGCTATACCCCACCTGGATTTTTCAGTCAAGCATGCCTAAGGGTCCCAACTTTCATTTGCACCTAGTGTGGAAAAAAGTATTGCCTCAGAATTTTTTTTATAAACTTTGAAAGTTAGGGTAGAGTAGGGTGCCGGACCCCAACTTTGGATCAATTTTAAAAAAAATCCGTGCTATACCCCACCTGGATTTTTCAGTCAAGCATGCCTAAGGGTCCCAACTTTCATTTGCACCTAGTGTGGAAAAAAGTATTGCCTCAGAATTTTTTTTATAAACTTTGAAAGTTAGGGTAGAGTAGGGTGCCGGACCCCAACTTTGGATCAATTTTAAAAAAAATCCGTGCTATACCCCACCTGGATTTTTCAGTCAAGCATGCCTAAGGGTCCCAACTTTCATTTGCACCTAGTGTGGAAAAAAGTATTGCCTCAGAATTTTTTTTATAAACTTTGAAAGTTAGGGTAGAGTAGGGTGCCGGACCCCAACTTTGGATCAATTTTAAAAAAAATCCGTGCTATACCCCACCTGGATTTTTCAGTCAAGCATGCCTAAGGGTCCCAACTTTCATTTGCACCTAGTGTGGAAAAAAGTATTGCCTCAGAATTTTTTTTATAAACTTTGAAAGTTAGGGTAGAGTAGGGTGCCGGACCCCAACTTTGGATCAATTTTAAAAAAAATCCGTGCTATACCCCACCTGGATTTTTCAGTCAAGCATGCCTAAGGGTCCCAACTTTCATTTGCACCTAGTGTGGAAAAAAGTATTGCCTCAGAATTTTTTTTATAAACTTTGAAAGTTAGGGTAGAGTAGGGTGCCGGACCCCAACTTTGGATCAATTTTAAAAAAAATCCGTGCTATACCCCACCTGGATTTTTCAGTCAAGCATGCCTAAGGGTCCCAACTTTCATTTGCACCTAGTGTGGAAAAAAGTATTGCCTCAGAATTTTTTTTATAAACTTTGAAAGTTAGGGTAGAGTAGGGTGCCGGACCCCAACTTTGGATCAATTTTAAAAAAAATCCGTGCTATACCCCACCTGGATTTTTCAGTCAAGCATGCCTAAGGGTCCCAACTTTCATTTGCACCTAGTGTGGAAAAAAGTATTGCCTCAGAATTTTATTTATAAACTTTGAAAGTTAGGGTAGAGTAGGGTGCCGGACCCCAACTTTGGATCAATTTTAAAAAAAATCCGTGCTATACCCCACCTGGATTTTTCAGTCAAGCATGCCTAAGGGTCCCAACTTTCATTTGCACCTAGTGTGGAAAAAAGTATTGCCTCAGAATTTTTTTTATAAACTTTGAAAGTTAGGGTAGAGTAGGGTGCCGGACCCCAACTTTGGATCAATTTTAAAAAAAATCCGTGCTATACCCCACCTGGATTTTTCAGTCAAGCATGCCTAAGGGTCCCAACTTTCATTTGCACCTAGTGTGGAAAAAAGTATTGCCTCAGAATTTTTTTTATAAACTTTGAAAGTTAGGGTAGAGTAGGGTGCCGGACCCCAACTTTGGATCAATTTTAAAAAAAATCCGTGCTATACCCCACCTGGATTTTTCAGTCAAGCATGCCTAAGGGTCCCAACTTTCATTTGCACCTAGTGTGGAAAAAAGTATTGCCTCAGAATTTTTTTTATAAACTTTGAAAGTTAGGGTAGAGTAGGGTGCCGGACCCCAACTTTGGATCAATTTTAAAAAAAATCCGTGCTATACCCCACCTGGATTTTTCAGTCAAGCATGCCTAAGGGTCCCAACTTTCATTTGCACCTAGTGTGGAAAAAAGTATTGCCTCAGAATTTTTTTTATAAACTTTGAAAGTTAGGGTAGAGTAGGGTGCCGGACCCCAACTTTGGATCAATTTTAAAAAAAATCCGTGCTATACCCCACCTGGATTTTTCAGTCAAGCATGCCTAAGGGTCCCAACTTTCATTTGCACCTAGTGTGGAAAAAAGTATTGCCTCAGAATTTTTTTTATAAACTTTGAAAGTTAGGGTAGAGTAGGGTGCCGGACCCCAACTTTGGATCAATTTTAAAAAAAATCCGTGCTATACCCCACCTGGATTTTTCAGTCAAGCATGCCTAAGGGTCCCAACTTTCATTTGCACCTAGTGTGGAAAAAAGTATTGCCTCAGAATTTTTTTTATAAACTTTGAAAGTTAGGGTAGAGTAGGGTGCCGGACCCCAACTTTGGATCAATTTTAAAAAAAATCCGTGCTATACCCCACCTGGATTTTTCAGTCAAGCATGCCTAAGGGTCCCAACTTTCATTTGCACCTAGTGTGGAAAAAAGTATTGCCTCAGAATTTTTTTTATAAACTTTGAAAGTTAGGGTAGAGTAGGGTGCCGGACCCCAACTTTGGATCAATTTTAAAAAAAATCCGTGCTATACCCCACCTGGATTTTTCAGTCAAGCATGCCTAAGGGTCCCAACTTTCATTTGCACCTAGTGTGGAAAAAAGTATTGCCTCAGAATTTTTTTTATAAACTTTGAAAGTTAGGGTAGAGTAGGGTGCCGGACCCCAACTTTGGATCAATTTTAAAAAAAATCCGTGCTATACCCCACCTGGATTTTTCAGTCAAGCATGCATAAGGGTCCCAACTTTCATTTGCACCTAGTGTGGAAAAAAGTATTGCCTCAGAATTTTTTTTATAAACTTTGAAAGTTAGGGTAGAGTAGGGTGCCGGACCCCAACTTTGGATCAATTTTAAAAAAAATCCGTGCTATACCCCACCTGGATTTTTCAGTCAAGCATGCCTAAGGGTCCCAACTTTCATTTGCACCTAGTGTGGAAAAAAGTATTGCCTCAGAATTTTTTTTATAAACTTTGAAAGTTAGGGTAGAGTAGGGTGCCGGACCCCAACTTTGGATCAATTTTAAAAAAAATCCGTGCTATACCCCACCTGGATTTTTCAGTCAAGCATGCCTAAGGGTCCCAACTTTCATTTGCACCTAGTGTGGAAAAAAGTATTGCCTCAGAATTTTTTTTATAAACTTTGAAAGTTAGGGTAGAGTAGGGTGCCGGACCCCAACTTTGGATCAATTTTAAAAAAAATCCGTGCTATACCCCACCTGGATTTTTCAGTCAAGCATGCCTAAGGGTCCCAACTTTCATTTGCACCTAGTGTGGAAAAAAGTATTGCCTCAGAATTTTTTTTATAAACTTTGAAAGTTAGGGTAGAGTAGGGTGCCGGACCCCAACTTTGGATCAATTTTAAAAAAAATCCGTGCTATACCCCACCTGGATTTTTCAGTCAAGCATGCCTAAGGGTCCCAACTTTCATTTGCACCTAGTGTGGAAAAAAGTATTGCCTCAGAATTTTTTTTATAAACTTTGAAAGTTAGGGTAGAGTAGGGTGCCGGACCCCAACTTTGGATCAATTTTAAAAAAAATCCGTGCTATACCCCACCTGGATTTTTCAGTCAAGCATGCCTAAGGGTCCCAACTTTCATTTGCACCTAGTGTGGAAAAAAGTATTGCCTCAGAATTTTTTTTATAAACTTTGAAAGTTAGGGTAGAGTAGGGTGCCGGACCCCAACTTTGGATCAATTTTTAAAAAAATCCGTGCTATACCCCACCTGGATTTTTCAGTCAAGCATGCCTAAGGGTCCCAACTTTCATTTGCACCTAGTGTGGAAAAAAGTATTGCCTCAGAATTTTTTTTATAAACTTTGAAAGTTAGGGTAGAGTAGGGTGCCGGACCCCAACTTTGGATCAATTTTAAAAAAAATCCGTGCTATACCCCACCTGGATTTTTCAGTCAAGCATGCCTAAGGGTCCCAACTTTCATTTGCACCTAGTGTGGAAAAAAGTATTGCCTCAGAATTTTTTTTATAAACTTTGAAAGTTAGGGTAGAGTAGGGTGCCGGACCCCAACTTTGGATCAATTTTAAAAAAAATCCGTGCTATACCCCACCTGGATTTTTCAGTCAAGCATGCCTAAGGGTCCCAACTTTCATTTGCACCTAGTGTGGAAAAAAGTATTGCCTCAGAATTTTTTTTATAAACTTTGAAAGTTAGGGTAGAGTAGGGTGCCGGACCCCAACTTTGGATCAATTTTAAAAAAAATCCGTGCTATACCCCACCTGGATTTTTCAGTCAAGCATGCCTAAGGGTCCCAACTTTCATTTGCACCTAGTGTGGAAAAAAGTATTGCCTCAGAATTTTTTTTATAAACTTTGAAAGTTAGGGTAGAGTAGGGTGCCGGACCCCAACTTTGGATCAATTTTAAAAAAAATCCGTGCTATACCCCACCTGGATTTTTCAGTCAAGCATGCCTAAGGGTCCCAACTTTCATTTGCACCTAGTGTGGAAAAAAGTATTGCCTCAGAATTTTTTTTATAAACTTTGAAAGTTAGGGTAGAGTAGGGTGCCGGACCCCAACTTTGGATCAATTTTAAAAAAAATCCGTGCTATACCCCACCTGGATTTTTCAGTCAAGCATGCCTAAGGGTCCCAACTTTCATTTGCACCTAGTGTGGAAAAAAGTATTGCCTCAGAATTTTTTTTATAAACTTTGAAAGTTAGGGTAGAGTAGGGTGCCGGACCCCAACTTTGGATCAATTTTTAAAAAAATCCGTGCTATACCCCACCTGGATTTTTCAGTCAAGCATGCCTAAGGGTCCCAACTTTCATTTGCACCTAGTGTGGAAAAAAGTATTGCCTCAGAATTTTTTTTATAAACTTTGAAAGTTAGGGTAGAGTAGGGTGCCGGACCCCAACTTTGGATCAATTTTAAAAAAAATCCGTGCTATACCCCACCTGGATTTTTCAGTCAAGCATGCCTAAGGGTCCCAACTTTCATTTGCACCTAGTGTGGAAAAAAGTATTGCCTCAGAATTTTTTTTATAAACTTTGAAAGTTAGGGTAGAGTAGGGTGCCGGACCCCAACTTTGGATCAATTTAAAAAAAAATCCGTGCTATACCCCACCTGGATTTTTCAGTCAAGCATGCCTAAGGGTCCCAACTTTCATTTGCACCTAGTGTGGAAAAAAGTATTGCCTCAGAATTTTTTTTATAAACTTTGAAAGTTAGGGTAGAGTAGGGTGCCGGACCCCAACTTTGGATCAATTTTAAAAAAAATCCGTGCTATACCCCACCTGGATTTTTCAGTCAAGCATGCCTAAGGGTCCCAACTTTCATTTGCACCTAGTGTGGAAAAAAGTATTGCCTCAGAATTTTTTTTATAAACTTTGAAAGTTAGGGTAGAGTAGGGTGCCGGACCCCAACTTTGGATCAATTTTAAAAAAAATCCGTGCTATACCCCACCTGGATTTTTCAGTCAAGCATGCCTAAGGGTCCCAACTTTCATTTGCACCTAGTGTGGAAAAAAGTATTGCCTCAGAATTTTTTTTATAAACTTTGAAAGTTAGGGTAGAGTAGGGTGCCGGACCCCAACTTTGGATCAATTTTAAAAAAAATCCGTGCTATACCCCACCTGGATTTTTCAGTCAAGCATGCCTAAGGGTCCCAACTTTCATTTGCACCTAGTGTGGAAAAAAGTATTGCCTCAGAATTTTTTTTATAAACTTTGAAAGTTAGGGTAGAGTAGGGTGCCGGACCCCAACTTTGGATCAATTTTAAAAAAAATCCGTGCTATACCCCACCTGGATTTTTCAGTCAAGCATGCCTAAGGGTCCCAACTTTCATTTGCACCTAGTGTGGAAAAAAGTATTGCCTCAGAATTTTTTTTATAAACTTTGAAAGTTAGGGTAGAGTAGGGTGCCGGACCCCAACTTTGGATCAATTTTAAAAAAAATCCGTGCTATACCCCACCTGGATTTTTCAGTCAAGCATGCCTAAGGGTCCCAACTTTCATTTGCACCTAGTGTGGAAAAAAGTATTGCCTCAGAATTTTTTTTATAAACTTTGAAAGTTAGGGTAGAGTAGGGTGCCGGACCCCAACTTTGGATCAATTTAAAAAAAAATCCGTGCTATACCCCACCTGGATTTTTCAGTCAAGCATGCCTAAGGGTCCCAACTTTCATTTGCACCTAGTGTGGAAAAAAGTATTGCCTCAGAATTTTTTTTATAAACTTTGAAAGTTAGGGTAGAGTAGGGTGCCGGACCCCAACTTTGGATCAATTTTAAAAAAAATCCGTGCTATACCCCACCTGGATTTTTCAGTCAAGCATGCCTAAGGGTCCCAACTTTCATTTGCACCTAGTGTGGAAAAAAGTATTGCCTCAGAATTTTTTTTATAAACTTTGAAAGTTAGGGTAGAGTAGGGTGCCGGACCCCAACTTTGGATCAATTTTAAAAAAAATCCGTGCTATACCCCACCTGGATTTTTCAGTCAAGCATGCCTAAGGGTCCCAACTTTCATTTGCACCTAGTGTGGAAAAAAGTATTGCCTCAGAATTTTTTTTATAAACTTTGAAAGTTAGGGTAGAGTAGGGTGCCGGACCCCAACTTTGGATCAATTTTAAAAAAAATCCGTGCTATACCCCACCTGGATTTTTCAGTCAAGCATGCCTAAGGGTCCCAACTTTCATTTGCACCTAGTGTGGAAAAAAGTATTGCCTCAGAATTTTTTTTATAAACTTTGAAAGTTAGGGTAGAGTAGGGTGCCGGACCCCAACTTTGGATCAATTTTAAAAAAAATCCGTGCTATACCCCACCTGGATTTTTCAGTCAAGCATGCCTAAGGGTCCCAACTTTCATTTGCACCTAGTGTGGAAAAAAGTATTGCCTCAGAATTTTTTTTATAAACTTTGAAAGTTAGGGTAGAGTAGGGTGCCGGACCCCAACTTTGGATCAATTTTAAAAAAAATCCGTGCTATACCCCACCTGGATTTTTCAGTCAAGCATGCCTAAGGGTCCCAACTTTCATTTGCACCTAGTGTGGAAAAAAGTATTGCCTCAGAATTTTTTTTATAAACTTTGAAAGTTAGGGTAGAGTAGGGTGCCGGACCCCAACTTTGGATCAATTTTAAAAAAAATCCGTGCTATACCCCACCTGGATTTTTCAGTCAAGCATGCCTAAGGGTCCCAACTTTCATTTGCACCTAGTGTGGAAAAAAGTATTGCCTCAGAATTTTTTTTATAAACTTTGAAAGTTAGGGTAGAGTAGGGTGCCGGACCCCAACTTTGGATCAATTTAAAAAAAAATCCGTGCTATACCCCACCTGGATTTTTCAGTCAAGCATGCCTAAGGGTCCCAACTTTCATTTGCACCTAGTGTGGAAAAAAGTATTGCCTCAGAATTTTTTTTATAAACTTTGAAAGTTAGGGTAGAGTAGGGTGCCGGACCCCAACTTTGGATCAATTTTAAAAAAAATCCGTGCTATACCCCACCTGGATTTTTCAGTCAAGCATGCCTAAGGGTCCCAACTTTCATTTGCACCTAGTGTGGAAAAAAGTATTGCCTCAGAATTTTTTTTATAAACTTTGAAAGTTAGGGTAGAGTAGGGTGCCGGACCCCAACTTTGGATCAATTTAAAAAAAAATCCGTGCTATACCCCACCTGGATTTTTCAGTCAAGCATGCCTAAGGGTCCCAACTTTCATTTGCACCTAGTGTGGAAAAAAGTATTGCCTCAGAATTTTTTTTATAAACTTTGAAAGTTAGGGTAGAGTAGGGTGCCGGACCCCAACTTTGGATCAATTTTAAAAAAAATCCGTGCTATACCCCACCTGGATTTTTCAGTCAAGCATGCCTAAGGGTCCCAACTTTCATTTGCACCTAGTGTGGAAAAAAGTATTGCCTCAGAATTTTTTTTATAAACTTTGAAAGTTAGGGTAGAGTAGGGTGCCGGACCCCAACTTTGGATCAATTTTAAAAAAAATCCGTGCTATACCCCACCTGGATTTTTCAGTCAAGCATGCCTAAGGGTCCCAACTTTCATTTGCACCTAGTGTGGAAAAAAGTATTGCCTCAGAATTTTTTTTATAAACTTTGAAAGTTAGGGTAGAGTAGGGTGCCGGACCCCAACTTTGGATCAATTTTAAAAAAAATCCGTGCTATACCCCACCTGGATTTTTCAGTCAAGCATGCCTAAGGGTCCCAACTTTCATTTGCACCTAGTGTGGAAAAAAGTATTGCCTCAGAATTTTTTTTATAAACTTTGAAAGTTAGGGTAGAGTAGGGTGCCGGACCCCAACTTTGGATCAATTTTAAAAAAAATCCGTGCTATACCCCACCTGGATTTTTCAGTCAAGCATGCCTAAGGGTCCCAACTTTCATTTGCACCTAGTGTGGAAAAAAGTATTGCCTCAGAATTTTTTTTATAAACTTTGAAAGTTAGGGTAGAGTAGGGTGCCGGACCCCAACTTTGGATCAATTTTAAAAAAAATCCGTGCTATACCCCACCTGGATTTTTCAGTCAAGCATGCCTAAGGGTCCCAACTTTCATTTGCACCTAGTGTGGAAAAAAGTATTGCCTCAGAATTTTTTTTATAAACTTTGAAAGTTAGGGTAGAGTAGGGTGCCGGACCCCAACTTTGGATCAATTTTAAAAAAAATCCGTGCTATACCCCACCTGGATTTTTCAGTCAAGCATGCCTAAGGGTCCCAACTTTCATTTGCACCTAGTGTGGAAAAAAGTATTGCCTCAGAATTTTTTTTATAAACTTTGAAAGTTAGGGTAGAGTAGGGTGCCGGACCCCAACTTTGGATCAATTTTAAAAAAAATCCGTGCTATACCCCACCTGGATTTTTCAGTCAAGCATGCCTAAGGGTCCCAACTTTCATTTGCACCTAGTGTGGAAAAAAGTATTGCCTCAGAATTTTTTTTATAAACTTTGAAAGTTAGGGTAGAGTAGGGTGCCGGACCCCAACTTTGGATCAATTTTAAAAAAAATCCGTGCTATACCCCACCTGGATTTTTCAGTCAAGCATGCCTAAGGGTCCCAACTTTCATTTGCACCTAGTGTGGAAAAAAGTATTGCCTCAGAATTTTTTTTATAAACTTTGAAAGTTAGGGTAGAGTAGGGTGCCGGACCCCAACTTTGGATCAATTTTAAAAAAAATCCGTGCTATACCCCACCTGGATTTTTCAGTCAAGCATGCCTAAGGGTCCCAACTTTCATTTGCACCTAGTGTGGAAAAAAGTATTGCCTCAGAATTTTTTTTATAAACTTTGAAAGTTAGGGTAGAGTAGGGTGCCGGACCCCAACTTTGGATCAATTTTTAAAAAAATCCGTGCTATACCCCACCTGGATTTTTCAGTCAAGCATGCCTAAGGGTCCCAACTTTCATTTGCACCTAGTGTGGAAAAAAGTATTGCCTCAGAATTTTTTTTATAAACTTTGAAAGTTAGGGTAGAGTAGGGTGCCGGACCCCAACTTTGGATCAATTTTAAAAAAAATCCGTGCTATACCCCACCTGGATTTTTCAGTCAAGCATGCCTAAGGGTCCCAACTTTCATTTGCACCTAGTGTGGAAAAAAGTATTGCCTCAGAATTTTTTTTATAAACTTTGAAAGTTAGGGTAGAGTAGGGTGCCGGACCCCAACTTTGGATCAATTTTAAAAAAAATCCGTGCTATACCCCACCTGGATTTTTCAGTCAAGCATGCCTAAGGGTCCCAACTTTCATTTGCACCTAGTGTGGAAAAAAGTATTGCCTCAGAATTTTTTTTATAAACTTTGAAAGTTAGGGTAGAGTAGGGTGCCGGACCCCAACTTTGGATCAATTTTAAAAAAAATCCGTGCTATACCCCACCTGGATTTTTCAGTCAAGCATGCCTAAGGGTCCCAACTTTCATTTGCACCTAGTGTGGAAAAAAGTATTGCCTCAGAATTTTTTTTATAAACTTTGAAAGTTAGGGTAGAGTAGGGTGCCGGACCCCAACTTTGGATCAATTTTTAAAAAAATCCGTGCTATACCCCACCTGGATTTTTCAGTCAAGCATGCCTAAGGGTCCCAACTTTCATTTGCACCTAGTGTGGAAAAAAGTATTGCCTCAGAATTTTTTTTATAAACTTTGAAAGTTAGGGTAGAGTAGGGTGCCGGACCCCAACTTTGGATCAATTTTAAAAAAAATCCGTGCTATACCCCACCTGGATTTTTCAGTCAAGCATGCCTAAGGGTCCCAACTTTCATTTGCACCTAGTGTGGAAAAAAGTATTGCCTCAGAATTTTTTTTATAAACTTTGAAAGTTAGGGTAGAGTAGGGTGCCGGACCCCAACTTTGGATCAATTTTAAAAAAAATCCGTGCTATACCCCACCTGGATTTTTCAGTCAAGCATGCCTAAGGGTCCCAACTTTCATTTGCACCTAGTGTGGAAAAAAGTATTGCCTCAGAATTTTTTTTATAAACTTTGAAAGTTAGGGTAGAGTAGGGTGCCGGACCCCAACTTTGGATCAATTTTAAAAAAAATCCGTGCTATACCCCACCTGGATTTTTCAGTCAAGCATGCCTAAGGGTCCCAACTTTCATTTGCACCTAGTGTGGAAAAAAGTATTGCCTCAGAATTTTTTTTATAAACTTTGAAAGTTAGGGTAGAGTAGGGTGCCGGACCCCAACTTTGGATCAATTTTAAAAAAAATCCGTGCTATACCCCACCTGGATTTTTCAGTCAAGCATGCCTAAGGGTCCCAACTTTCATTTGCACCTAGTGTGGAAAAAAGTATTGCCTCAGAATTTTTTTTATAAACTTTGAAAGTTAGGGTAGAGTAGGGTGCCGGACCCCAACTTTGGATCAATTTTAAAAAAAATCCGTGCTATACCCCACCTGGATTTTTCAGTCAAGCATGCCTAAGGGTCCCAACTTTCATTTGCACCTAGTGTGGAAAAAAGTATTGCCTCAGAATTTTTTTTATAAACTTTGAAAGTTAGGGTAGAGTAGGGTGCCGGACCCAACTTTGGATCAATTTTAAAAAAAATCCGTGCTATACCCCACCTGGATTTTTCAGTCAAGCATGCCTAAGGGTCCCAACTTTCATTTGCACCTAGTGTGGAAAAAAGTATTGCCTCAGAATTTTTTTTATAAACTTTGAAAGTTAGGGTAGAGTAGGGTGCCGGACCCCAACTTTGGATCAATTTTAAAAAAAATCCGTGCTATACCCCACCTGGATTTTTCAGTCAAGCATGCCTAAGGGTCCCAACTTTCATTTGCACCTAGTGTGGAAAAAAGTATTGCCTCAGAATTTTTTTTATAAACTTTGAAAGTTAGGGTAGAGTAGGGTGCCGGACCCCAACTTTGGATCAATTTTAAAAAAAATCCGTGCTATACCCCACCTGGATTTTTCAGTCAAGCATGCCTAAGGGTCCCAACTTTCATTTGCACCTAGTGTGGAAAAAAGTATTGCCTCAGAATTTTTTTTATAAACTTTGAAAGTTAGGGTAGAGTAGGGTGCCGGACCCCAACTTTGGATCAATTTTAAAAAAAATCCGTGCTATACCCCACCTGGATTTTTCAGTCAAGCATGCCTAAGGGTCCCAACTTTCATTTGCACCTAGTGTGGAAAAAAGTATTGCCTCAGAATTTTTTTTATAAACTTTGAAAGTTAGGGTAGAGTAGGGTGCCGGACCCCAACTTTGGATCAATTTTAAAAAAAATCCGTGCTATACCCCACCTGGATTTTTCAGTCAAGCATGCCTAAGGGTCCCAACTTTCATTTGCACCTAGTGTGGAAAAAAGTATTGCCTCAGAATTTTTTTTATAAACTTTGAAAGTTAGGGTAGAGTAGGGTGCCGGACCCCAACTTTGGATCAATTTTTAAAAAAATCCGTGCTATACCCCACCTGGATTTTTCAGTCAAGCATGCCTAAGGGTCCCAACTTTCATTTGCACCTAGTGTGGAAAAAAGTATTGCCTCAGAATTTTTTTTATAAACTTTGAAAGTTAGGGTAGAGTAGGGTGCCGGACCCCAACTTTGGATCAATTTTAAAAAAAATCCGTGCTATACCCCACCTGGATTTTTCAGTCAAGCATGCCTAAGGGTCCCAACTTTCATTTGCACCTAGTGTGGAAAAAAGTATTGCCTCAGAATTTTTTTTATAAACTTTGAAAGTTAGGGTAGAGTAGGGTGCCGGACCCCAACTTTGGATCAATTTTAAAAAAAATCCGTGCTATACCCCACCTGGATTTTTCAGTCAAGCATGCCTAAGGGTCCCAACTTTCATTTGCACCTAGTGTGGAAAAAAGTATTGCCTCAGAATTTTTTTTATAAACTTTGAAAGTTAGGGTAGAGTAGGGTGCCGGACCCCAACTTTGGATCAATTTTAAAAAAAATCCGTGCTATACCCCACCTGGATTTTTCAGTCAAGCATGCCTAAGGGTCCCAACTTTCATTTGCACCTAGTGTGGAAAAAAGTATTGCCTCAGAATTTTTTTTATAAACTTTGAAAGTTAGGGTAGAGTAGGGTGCCGGACCCCAACTTTGGATCAATTTTAAAAAAAATCCGTGCTATACCCCACCTGGATTTTTCAGTCAAGCATGCCTAAGGGTCCCAACTTTCATTTGCACCTAGTGTGGAAAAAAGTATTGCCTCAGAATTTTTTTTATAAACTTTGAAAGTTAGGGTAGAGTAGGGTGCCGGACCCCAACTTTGGATCAATTTTAAAAAAAATCCGTGCTATACCCCACCTGGATTTTTCAGTCAAGCATGCCTAAGGGTCCCAACTTTCATTTGCACCTAGTGTGGAAAAAAGTATTGCCTCAGAATTTTTTTTATAAACTTTGAAAGTTAGGGTAGAGTAGGGTGCCGGACCCCAACTTTGGATCAATTTTAAAAAAAATCCGTGCTATACCCCACCTGGATTTTTCAGTCAAGCATGCCTAAGGGTCCCAACTTTCATTTGCACCTAGTGTGGAAAAAAGTATTGCCTCAGAATTTTTTTTATAAACTTTGAAAGTTAGGGTAGAGTAGGGTGCCGGACCCCAACTTTGGATCAATTTTAAAAAAAATCCGTGCTATACCCCACCTGGATTTTTCAGTCAAGCATGCCTAAGGGTCCCAACTTTCATTTGCACCTAGTGTGGAAAAAAGTATTGCCTCAGAATTTTTTTTATAAACTTTGAAAGTTAGGGTAGAGTAGGGTGCCGGACCCCAACTTTGGATCAATTTTTAAAAAAATCCGTGCTATACCCCACCTGGATTTTTCAGTCAAGCATGCCTAAGGGTCCCAACTTTCATTTGCACCTAGTGTGGAAAAAAGTATTGCCTCAGAATTTTTTTTATAAACTTTGAAAGTTAGGGTAGAGTAGGGTGCCGGACCCCAACTTTGGATCAATTTTAAAAAAAATCCGTGCTATACCCCACCTGGATTTTTCAGTCAAGCATGCCTAAGGGTCCCAACTTTCATTTGCACCTAGTGTGGAAAAAAGTATTGCCTCAGAATTTTTTTTATAAACTTTGAAAGTTAGGGTAGAGTAGGGTGCCGGACCCCAACTTTGGATCAATTTTTAAAAAAATCCGTGCTATACCCCACCTGGATTTTTCAGTCAAGCATGCCTAAGGGTCCCAACTTTCATTTGCACCTAGTGTGGAAAAAAGTATTGCCTCAGAATTTTTTTTATAAACTTTGAAAGTTAGGGTAGAGTAGGGTGCCGGACCCCAACTTTGGATCAATTTTAAAAAAAATCCGTGCTATACCCCACCTGGATTTTTCAGTCAAGCATGCCTAAGGGTCCCAACTTTCATTTGCACCTAGTGTGGAAAAAAGTATTGCCTCAGAATTTTTTTTATAAACTTTGAAAGTTAGGGTAGAGTAGGGTGCCGGACCCCAACTTTGGATCAATTTTTAAAAAAATCCGTGCTATACCCCACCTGGATTTTTCAGTCAAGCATGCCTAAGGGTCCCAACTTTCATTTGCACCTAGTGTGGAAAAAAGTATTGCCTCAGAATTTTTTTTATAAACTTTGAAAGTTAGGGTAGAGTAGGGTGCCGGACCCCAACTTTGGATCAATTTTAAAAAAAATCCGTGCTATACCCCACCTGGATTTTTCAGTCAAGCATGCCTAAGGGTCCCAACTTTCATTTGCACCTAGTGTGGAAAAAAGTATTGCCTCAGAATTTTTTTTATAAATTTTGAAAGTTAGGGTAGAGTAGGGTGCCGGACCCCAACTTTGGATCAATTTTAAAAAAAATCCGTGCTATACCCCACCTGGATTTTTCAGTCAAGCATGCCTAAGGGTCCCAACTTTCATTTGCACCTAGTGTGGAAAAAAGTATTGCCTCAGAATTTTTTTTATAAACTTTGAAAGTTAGGGTAGAGTAGGGTGCCGGACCCCAACTTTGGATCAATTTTAAAAAAAATCCGTGCTATACCCCACCTGGATTTTTCAGTCAAGCATGCCTAAGGGTCCCAACTTTCATTTGCACCTAGTGTGGAAAAAAGTATTGCCTCAGAATTTTTTTTATAAACTTTGAAAGTTAGGGTAGAGTAGGGTGCCGGACCCCAACTTTGGATCAATTTTAAAAAAAATCCGTGCTATACCCCACCTGGATTTTTCAGTCAAGCATGCCTAAGGGTCCCAACTTTCATTTGCACCTAGTGTGGAAAAAAGTATTGCCTCAGAATTTTTTTTATAAACTTTGAAAGTTAGGGTAGAGTAGGGTGCCGGACCCCAACTTTGGATCAATTTTAAAAAAAATCCGTGCTATACCCCACCTGGATTTTTCAGTCAAGCATGCCTAAGGGTCCCAACTTTCATTTGCACCTAGTGTGGAAAAAAGTATTGCCTCAGAATTTTTTTTATAAACTTTGAAAGTTAGGGTAGAGTAGGGTGCCGGACCCCAACTTTGGATCAATTTTAAAAAAAATCCGTGCTATACCCCACCTGGATTTTTCAGTCAAGCATGCCTAAGGGTCCCAACTTTCATTTGCACCTAGTGTGGAAAAAAGTATTGCCTCAGAATTTTTTTTATAAACTTTGAAAGTTAGGGTAGAGTAGGGTGCCGGACCCCAACTTTGGATCAATTTTAAAAAAAATCCGTGCTATACCCCACCTGGATTTTTCAGTCAAGCATGCCTAAGGGTCCCAACTTTCATTTGCACCTAGTGTGGAAAAAAGTATTGCCTCAGAATTTTTTTTATAAACTTTGAAAGTTAGGGTAGAGTAGGGTGCCGGACCCCAACTTTGGATCAATTTTAAAAAAAATCCGTGCTATACCCCACCTGGATTTTTCAGTCAAGCATGCCTAAGGGTCCCAACTTTCATTTGCACCTAGTGTGGAAAAAAGTATTGCCTCAGAATTTTTTTTATAAACTTTGAAAGTTAGGGTAGAGTAGGGTGCCGGACCCCAACTTTGGATCAATTTTAAAAAAAAATCCGTGCTATACCCCACCTGGATTTTTCAGTCAAGCATGCCTAAGGGTCCCAACTTTCATTTGCACCTAGTGTGGAAAAAAGTATTGCCTCAGAATTTTTTTTATAAACTTTGAAAGTTAGGGTAGAGTAGGGTGCCGGACCCCAACTTTGGATCAATTTTAAAAAAAATCCGTGCTATACCCCACCTGGATTTTTCAGTCAAGCATGCCTAAGGGTCCCAACTTTCATTTGCACCTAGTGTGGAAAAAAGTATTGCCTCAGAATTTTTTTTATAAACTTTGAAAGTTAGGGTAGAGTAGGGTGCCGGACCCCAACTTTGGATCAATTTTAAAAAAAATCCGTGCTATACCCCACCTGGATTTTTCAGTCAAGCATGCCTAAGGGTCCCAACTTTCATTTGCACCTAGTGTGGAAAAAAGTATTGCCTCAGAATTTGTTTTATAAACTTTGAAAGTTAGGGTAGAGTAGGGTGCCGGACCCCAACTTTGGATCAATTTTAAAAAAAATCCGTGCTATACCCCACCTGGATTTTTCAGTCAAGCATGCCTAAGGGTCCCAACTTTCATTTGCACCTAGTGTGGAAAAAAGTATTGCCTCAGAATTTTTTTTATAAACTTTGAAAGTTAGGGTAGAGTAGGGTGCCGGACCCCAACTTTGGATCAATTTTAAAAAAAATCCGTGCTATACCCCACCTGGATTTTTCAGTCAAGCATGCCTAAGGGTCCCAACTTTCATTTGCACCTAGTGTGGAAAAAAGTATTGCCTCAGAATTTTTTTTATAAACTTTGAAAGTTAGGGTAGAGT
The DNA here is from genome assembly GCF_021869535.1 of Mytilus californianus. Lineage (NCBI taxonomy): Eukaryota > Metazoa > Mollusca > Bivalvia > Mytilida > Mytilidae > Mytilus > Mytilus californianus. The sequence goes on from NW_026262745.1 coordinate 71,026,990, forward strand.
AGGGTGCCGGACCCCAACTTTGGATCAATTTTAAAAAAAATCCGTGCTATACCCCACCTGGATTTTTCAGTCAAGCATGCCTAAGGGTCCCAACTTTCATTTGCACCTAGTGTGGAAAAAAGTATTGCCTCAGAATTTTTTTTATAAACTTTGAAAGTTAGGGTAGAGTAGGGTGCCGGACCCCAACTTTGGATCAATTTTAAAAAAAATCCGTGCTATACCCCACCTGGATTTTTCAGTCAAGCATGCCTAAGGGTCCCAACTTTCATTTGCACCTAGTGTGGAAAAAAGTATTGCCTCAGAATTTTTTTTATAAACTTTGAAAGTTAGGGTAGAGTAGGGTGCCGGACCCCAACTTTGGATCAATTTTAAAAAAAATCCGTGCTATACCCCACCTGGATTTTTCAGTCAAGCATGCCTAAGGGTCCCAACTTTCATTTGCACCTAGTGTGGAAAAAAGTATTGCCTCAGAATTTTTTTTATAAACTTTGAAAGTTAGGGTAGAGTAGGGTGCCGGACCCCAACTTTGGATCAATTTTAAAAAGAATCCGTGCTATACCCCACCTGGATTTTTCAGTCAAGCATGCCTAAGGGTCCCAACTTTCATTTGCACCTAGTGTGGAAAAAAGTATTGCCTCAGAATTTTTTTTATAAACTTTGAAAGTTAGGGTAGAGTAGGGTGCCGGACCCCAACTTTGGATCAATTTTAAAAAAAATCCGTGCTATACCCCACCTGGATTTTTCAGTCAAGCATGCCTAAGGGTCCCAACTTTCATTTGCACCTAGTGTGGAAAAAAGTATTGCCTCAGAATTTTTTTTATAAACTTTGAAAGTTAGGGTAGAGTAGGGTGCCGGACCCCAACTTTGGATCAATTTTAAAAAAAATCCGTGCTATACCCCACCTGGATTTTTCAGTCAAGCATGCCTAAGGGTCCCAACTTTCATTTGCACCTAGTGTGGAAAAAAGTATTGCCTCAGAATTTTTTTTATAAACTTTGAAAGTTAGGGTAGAGTAGGGTGCCGGACCCCAACTTTGGATCAATTTTAAAAAAAATCCGTGCTATACCCCACCTGGATTTTTCAGTCAAGCATGCCTAAGGGTCCCAACTTTCATTTGCACCTAGTGTGGAAAAAAGTATTGCCTCAGAATTTTTTTTATAAAGATTGAAAGTTAGGGTAGAGTAGGGTGCCGGACCCCAACTTTGGATCAATTTTAAAAAAAATCCGTGCTATACCCCACCTGGATTTTTCAGTCAAGCATGCCTAAGGGTCCCAACTTTCATTTGCACCTAGTGTGGAAAAAAGTATTGCCTCAGAATTTTTTTTATAAACTTTGAAAGTTAGGGTAGAGTAGGGTGCCGGACCCCAACTTTGGATCAATTTTAAAAAAAATCCGTGCTATACCCCACCTGGATTTTTCAGTCAAGCATGCCTAAGGGTCCCAACTTTCATTTGCACCTAGTGTGGAAAAAAGTATTGCCTCAGAATTTTTTTTATAAACTTTGAAAGTTAGGGTAGAGTAGGGTGCCGGACCCCAACTTTGGATCAATTTTAAAAAAAATCCGTGCTATACCCCACCTGGATTTTTCAGTCAAGCATGCCTAAGGGTCCCAACTTTCATTTGCACCTAGTGTGGAAAAAAGTATTGCCTCAGAATTTTTTTTATAAACTTTGAAAGTTAGGGTAGAGTAGGGTGCCGGACCCCAACTTTGGATCAATTTTAAAAAAAATCCGTGCTATACCCCACCTGGATTTTTCAGTCAAGCATGCCTAAGGGTCCCAACTTTCATTTGCACCTAGTGTGGAAAAAAGTATTGCCTCAGAATTTTTTTTATAAACTTTGAAAGTTAGGGTAGAGTAGGGTGCCGGACCCCAACTTTGGATCAATTTTAAAAAAAATCCGTGCTATACCCCACCTGGATTTTTCAGTCAAGCATGCCTAAGGGTCCCAACTTTCATTTGCACCTAGTGTGGAAAAAAGTATTGCCTCAGAATTTTTTTTATAAACTTTGAAAGTTAGGGTAGAGTAGGGTGCCGGACCCCAACTTTGGATCAATTTTAAAAAAAATCCGTGCTATACCCCACCTGGATTTTTCAGTCAAGCATGCCTAAGGGTCCCAACTTTCATTTGCACCTAGTGTGGAAAAAAGTATTGCCTCAGAATTTTTTTTATAAACTTTGAAAGTTAGGGTAGAGTAGGGTGCCGGACCCCAACTTTGGATCAATTTTAAAAAAAATCCGTGCTATACCCCACCTGGATTTTTCAGTCAAGCATGCCTAAGGGTCCCAACTTTCATTTGCACCTAGTGTGGAAAAAAGTATTGCCTCAGAATTTTTTTTATAAACTTTGAAAGTTAGGGTAGAGTAGGGTGCCGGACCCCAACTTTGGATCAATTTTAAAAAAAATCCGTGCTATACCCCACCTGGATTTTTCAGTCAAGCATGCCTAAGGGTCCCAACTTTCATTTGCACCTAGTGTGGAAAAAAGTATTGCCTCAGAATTTTTTTTATAAACTTTGAAAGTTAGGGTAGAGTAGGGTGCCGGACCCCAACTTTGGATCAATTTTAAAAAAAATCCGTGCTATACCCCACCTGGATTTTTCAGTCAAGCATGCCTAAGGGTCCCAACTTTCATTTGCACCTAGTGTGGAAAAAAGTATTGCCTCAGAATTTTTTTTATAAACTTTGAAAGTTAGGGTAGAGTAGGGTGCCGGACCCCAACTTTGGATCAATTTTAAAAAAAATCCGTGCTATACCCCACCTGGATTTTTCAGTCAAGCATGCCTAAGGGTCCCAACTTTCATTTGCACCTAGTGTGGAAAAAAGTATTGCCTCAGAATTTTTTTTATAAACTTTGAAAGTTAGGGTAGAGTAGGGTGCCGGACCCCAACTTTGGATCAATTTTAAAAAAAATCCGTGCTATACCCCACCTGGATTTTTCAGTCAAGCATGCCTAAGGGTCCCAACTTTCATTTGCACCTAGTGTGGAAAAAAGTATTGCCTCAGAATTTTTTTTATAAACTTTGAAAGTTAGGGTAGAGTAGGGTGCCGGACCCCAACTTTGGATCAATTTTAAAAAAAATCCGTGCTATACCCCACCTGGATTTTTCAGTCAAGCATGCCTAAGGGTCCCAACTTTCATTTGCACCTAGTGTGGAAAAAAGTATTGCCTCAGAATTTTTTTTATAAACTTTGAAAGTTAGGGTAGAGTAGGGTGCCGGACCCCAACTTTGGATCAATTTTAAAAAAAATCCGTGCTATACCCCACCTGGATTTTTCAGTCAAGCATGCCTAAGGGTCCCAACTTTCATTTGCACCTAGTGTGGAAAAAAGTATTGCCTCAGAATTTTTTTTATAAACTTTGAAAGTTAGGGTAGAGTAGGGTGCCGGACCCCAACTTTGGATCAATTTTAAAAAAAATCCGTGCTATACCCCACCTGGATTTTTCAGTCAAGCATGCCTAAGGGTCCCAACTTTCATTTGCACCTAGTGTGGAAAAAAGTATTGCCTCAGAATTTTTTTTATAAACTTTGAAAGTTAGGGTAGAGTAGGGTGCCGGACCCCAACTTTGGATCAATTTTAAAAAAAATCCGTGCTATACCCCACCTGGATTTTTCAGTCAAGCATGCCTAAGGGTCCCAACTTTCATTTGCACCTAGTGTGGAAAAAAGTATTGCCTCAGAATTTTTTTTATAAACTTTGAAAGTTAGGGTAGAGTAGGGTGCCGGACCCCAACTTTGGATCAATTTTAAAAAAAATCCGTGCTATACCCCACCTGGATTTTTCAGTCAAGCATGCCTAAGGGTCCCAACTTTCATTTGCACCTAGTGTGGAAAAAAGTATTGCCTCAGAATTTTTTTTATAAACTTTGAAAGTTAGGGTAGAGTAGGGTGCCGGACCCCAACTTTGGATCAATTTTAAAAAAAATCCGTGCTATACCCCACCTGGATTTTTCAGTCAAGCATGCCTAAGGGTCCCAACTTTCATTTGCACCTAGTGTGGAAAAAAGTATTGCCTCAGAATTTTTTTTATAAACTTTGAAAGTTAGGGTAGAGTAGGGTGCCGGACCCCAACTTTGGATCAATTTTAAAAAAAATCCGTGCTATACCCCACCTGGATTTTTCAGTCAAGCATGCCTAAGGGTCCCAACTTTCATTTGCACCTAGTGTGGAAAAAAGTATTGCCTCAGAATTTTTTTTATAAACTTTGAAAGTTAGGGTAGAGTAGGGTGCCGGACCCCAACTTTGGATCAATTTTAAAAAAAATCCGTGCTATACCCCACCTGGATTTTTCAGTCAAGCATGCCTAAGGGTCCCAACTTTCATTTGCACCTAGTGTGGAAAAAAGTATTGCCTCAGAATTTTTTTTATAAACTTTGAAAGTTAGGGTAGAGTAGGGTGCCGGACCCCAACTTTGGATCAATTTTAAAAAAAATCCGTGCTATACCCCACCTGGATTTTTCAGTCAAGCATGCCTAAGGGTCCCAACTTTCATTTGCACCTAGTGTGGAAAAAAGTATTGCCTCAGAATTTTTTTTATAAACTTTGAAAGTTAGGGTAGAGTAGGGTGCCGGACCCCAACTTTGGATCAATTTTAAAAAAAATCCGTGCTATACCCCACCTGGATTTTTCAGTCAAGCATGCCTAAGGGTCCCAACTTTCATTTGCACCTAGTGTGGAAAAAAGTATTGCCTCAGAATTTTTTTTATAAACTTTGAAAGTTAGGGTAGAGTAGGGTGCCGGACCCCAACTTTGGATCAATTTTAAAAAAAATCCGTGCTATACCCCACCTGGATTTTTCAGTCAAGCATGCCTAAGGGTCCCAACTTTCATTTGCACCTAGTGTGGAAAAAAGTATTGCCTCAGAATTTTTTTTATAAACTTTGAAAGTTAGGGTAGAGTAGGGTGCCGGACCCCAACTTTGGATCAATTTTAAAAAAAAATCCGTGCTATACCCCACCTGGATTTTTCAGTCAAGCATGCCTAAGGGTCCCAACTTTCATTTGCACCTAGTGTGGAAAAAAGTATTGCCTCAGAATTTTTTTTATAAACTTTGAAAGTTAGGGTAGAGTAGGGTGCCGGACCCCAACTTTGGATCAATTTTAAAAAAAATCCGTGCTATACCCCACCTGGATTTTTCAGTCAAGCATGCCTAAGGGTCCCAACTTTCATTTGCACCTAGTGTGGAAAAAAGTATTGCCTCAGAATTTTTTTTATAAACTTTGAAAGTTAGGGTAGAGTAGGGTGCCGGACCCCAACTTTGGATCAATTTTAAAAAAAATCCGTGCTATACCCCACCTGGATTTTTCAGTCAAGCATGCCTAAGGGTCCCAACTTTCATTTGCACCTAGTGTGGAAAAAAGTATTGCCTCAGAATTTTTTTTATAAACTTTGAAAGTTAGGGTAGAGTAGGGTGCCGGACCCCAACTTTGGATCAATTTTAAAAAAAATCCGTGCTATACCCCACCTGGATTTTTCAGTCAAGCATGCCTAAGGGTCCCAACTTTCATTTGCACCTAGTGTGGAAAAAAGTATTGCCTCAGAATTTTTTTTATAAACTTTGAAAGTTAGGGTAGAGTAGGGTGCCGGACCCCAACTTTGGATCAATTTTAAAAAAAATCCGTGCTATACCCCACCTGGATTTTTCAGTCAAGCATGCCTAAGGGTCCCAACTTTCATTTGCACCTAGTGTGGAAAAAAGTATTGCCTCAGAATTTTTTTTATAAACTTTGAAAGTTAGGGTAGAGTAGGGTGCCGGACCCCAACTTTGGATCAATTTTAAAAAAAATCCGTGCTATACCCCACCTGGATTTTTCAGTCAAGCATGCCTAAGGGTCCCAACTTTCATTTGCACCTAGTGTGGAAAAAAGTATTGCCTCAGAATTTTTTTTATAAACTTTGAAAGTTAGGGTAGAGTAGGGTGCCGGACCCCAACTTTGGATCAATTTTAAAAAAAATCCGTGCTATACCCCACCTGGATTTTTCAGTCAAGCATGCCTAAGGGTCCCAACTTTCATTTGCACCTAGTGTGGAAAAAAGTATTGCCTCAGAATTTTTTTTATAAACTTTGAAAGTTAGGGTAGAGTAGGGTGCCGGACCCCAACTTTGGATCAATTTTAAAAAAAATCCGTGCTATACCCCACCTGGATTTTTCAGTCAAGCATGCCTAAGGGTCCCAACTTTCATTTGCACCTAGTGTGGAAAAAAGTATTGCCTCAGAATTTTTTTTATAAACTTTGAAAGTTAGGGTAGAGTAGGGTGCCGGACCCCAACTTTGGATCAATTTTAAAAAAAATCCGTGCTATACCCCACCTGGATTTTTCAGTCAAGCATGCCTAAGGGTCCCAACTTTCATTTGCACCTAGTGTGGAAAAAAGTATTGCCTCAGAATTTTTTTTATAAACTTTGAAAGTTAGGGTAGAGTAGGGTGCCGGACCCCAACTTTGGATCAATTTTAAAAAAAATCCGTGCTATACCCCACCTGGATTTTTCAGTCAAGCATGCCTAAGGGTCCCAACTTTCATTTGCACCTAGTGTGGAAAAAAGTATTGCCTCAGAATTTTTTTTATAAACTTTGAAAGTTAGGGTAGAGTAGGGTGCCGGACCCCAACTTTGGATCAATTTTAAAAAAAATCCGTGCTATACCCCACCTGGATTTTTCAGTCAAGCATGCCTAAGGGTCCCAACTTTCATTTGCACCTAGTGTGGAAAAAAGTATTGCCTCAGAATTTTTTTTATAAACTTTGAAAGTTAGGGTAGAGTAGGGTGCCGGACCCCAACTTTGGATCAATTTTAAAAAAAATCCGTGCTATACCCCACCTGGATTTTTCAGTCAAGCATGCCTAAGGGTCCCAACTTTCATTTGCACCTAGTGTGGAAAAAAGTATTGCCTCAGAATTTTTTTTATAAACTTTGAAAGTTAGGGTAGAGTAGGGTGCCGGACCCCAACTTTGGATCAATTTTAAAAAAAATCCGTGCTATACCCCACCTGGATTTTTCAGTCAAGCATGCCTAAGGGTCCCAACTTTCATTTGCACCTAGTGTGGAAAAAAGTATTGCCTCAGAATTTTTTTTATAAACTTTGAAAGTTAGGGTAGAGTAGGGTGCCGGACCCCAACTTTGGATCAATTTTAAAAAAAATCCGTGCTATACCCCACCTGGATTTTTCAGTCAAGCATGCCTAAGGGTCCCAACTTTCATTTGCACCTAGTGTGGAAAAAAGTATTGCCTCAGAATTTTTTTTATAAACTTTGAAAGTTAGGGTAGAGTAGGGTGCCGGACCCCAACTTTGGATCAATTTTAAAAAAAATCCGTGCTATACCCCACCTGGATTTTTCAGTCAAGCATGCCTAAGGGTCCCAACTTTCATTTGCACCTAGTGTGGAAAAAAGTATTGCCTCAGAATTTTTTTTATAAACTTTGAAAGTTAGGGTAGAGTAGGGTGCCGGACCCCAACTTTGGATCAATTTTAAAAAAAATCCGTGCTATACCCCACCTGGATTTTTCAGTCAAGCATGCCTAAGGGTCCCAACTTTCATTTGCACCTAGTGTGGAAAAAAGTATTGCCTCAGAATTTTTTTTATAAACTTTGAAAGTTAGGGTAGAGTAGGGTGCCGGACCCCAACTTTGGATCAATTTTAAAAAAAATCCGTGCTATACCCCACCTGGATTTTTCAGTCAAGCATGCCTAAGGGTCCCAACTTTCATTTGCACCTAGTGTGGAAAAAAGTATTGCCTCAGAATTTTTTTTATAAACTTTGAAAGTTAGGGTAGAGTAGGGTGCCGGACCCCAACTTTGGATCAATTTTTAAAAAAATCCGTGCTATACCCCACCTGGATTTTTCAGTCAAGCATGCCTAAGGGTCCCAACTTTCATTTGCACCTAGTGTGGAAAAAAGTATTGCCTCAGAATTTTTTTTATAAACTTTGAAAGTTAGGGTAGAGTAGGGTGCCGGACCCCAACTTTGGATCAATTTTAAAAAAAATCCGTGCTATACCCCACCTGGATTTTTCAGTCAAGCATGCCTAAGGGTCCCAACTTTCATTTGCACCTAGTGTGGAAAAAAGTATTGCCTCAGAATTTTTTTTATAAACTTTGAAAGTTAGGGTAGAGTAGGGTGCCGGACCCCAACTTTGGATCAATTTTTAAAAAAATCCGTGCTATACCCCACCTGGATTTTTCAGTCAAGCATGCCTAAGGGTCCCAACTTTCATTTGCACCTAGTGTGGAAAAAAGTATTGCCTCAGAATTTTTTTTATAAACTTTGAAAGTTAGGGTAGAGTAGGGTGCCGGACCCCAACTTTGGATCAATTTTAAAAAAAATCCGTGCTATACCCCACCTGGATTTTTCAGTCAAGCATGCCTAAGGGTCCCAACTTTCATTTGCACCTAGTGTGGAAAAAAGTATTGCCTCAGAATTTTTTTTATAAACTTTGAAAGTTAGGGTAGAGTAGGGTGCCGGACCCCAACTTTGGATCAATTTTAAAAAAAATCCGTGCTATACCCCACCTGGATTTTTCAGTCAAGCATGCCTAAGGGTCCCAACTTTCATTTGCACCTAGTGTGGAAAAAAGTATTGCCTCAGAATTTTTTTTATAAACTTTGAAAGTTAGGGTAGAGTAGGGTGCCGGACCCCAACTTTGGATCAATTTTAAAAAAAATCCGTGCTATACCCCACCTGGATTTTTCAGTCAAGCATGCCTAAGGGTCCCAACTTTCATTTGCACCTAGTGTGGAAAAAAGTATTGCCTCAGAATTTTTTTTATAAACTTTGAAAGTTAGGGTAGAGTAGGGTGCCGGACCCCAACTTTGGATCAATTTTAAAAAAAATCCGTGCTATACCCCACCTGGATTTTTCAGTCAAGCATGCCTAAGGGTCCCAACTTTCATTTGCACCTAGTGTGGAAAAAAGTATTGCCTCAGAATTTTTTTTATAAACTTTGAAAGTTAGGGTAGAGTAGGGTGCCGGACCCCAACTTTGGATCAATTTTAAAAAAAATCCGTGCTATACCCCACCTGGATTTTTCAGTCAAGCATGCCTAAGGGTCCCAACTTTCATTTGCACCTAGTGTGGAAAAAAGTATTGCCTCAGAATTTTTTTTATAAACTTTGAAAGTTAGGGTAGAGTAGGGTGCCGGACCCCAACTTTGGATCAATTTTTAAAAAAATCCGTGCTATACCCCACCTGGATTTTTCAGTCAAGCATGCCTAAGGGTCCCAACTTTCATTTGCACCTAGTGTGGAAAAAAGTATTGCCTCAGAATTTTTTTTATAAACTTTGAAAGTTAGGGTAGAGTAGGGTGCCGGACCCCAACTTTGGATCAATTTTAAAAAAATCCGTGCTATACCCCACCTGGATTTTTCAGTCAAGCATGCCTAAGGGTCCCAACTTTCATTTGCACCTAGTGTGGAAAAAAGTATTGCCTCAGAATTTTTTTTATAAACTTTGAAAGTTAGGGTAGAGTAGGGTGCCGGACCCCAACTTTGGATCAATTTTAAAAAAAATCCGTGCTATACCCCACCTGGATTTTTCAGTCAAGCATGCCTAAGGGTCCCAACTTTCATTTGCACCTAGTGTGGAAAAAAGTATTGCCTCAGAATTTTTTTTATAAACTTTGAAAGTTAGGGTAGAGTAGGGTGCCGGACCCCAACTTTGGATCAATTTTTAAAAAAATCCGTGCTATACCCCACCTGGATTTTTCAGTCAAGCATGCCTAAGGGTCCCAACTTTCATTTGCACCTAGTGTGGAAAAAAGTATTGCCTCAGAATTTTTTTTATAAACTTTGAAAGTTAGGGTAGAGTAGGGTGCCGGACCCCAACTTTGGATCAATTTTAAAAAAAATCCGTGCTATACCCCACCTGGATTTTTCAGTCAAGCATGCCTAAGGGTCCCAACTTTCATTTGCACCTAGTGTGGAAAAAAGTATTGCCTCAGAATTTTTTTTATAAACTTTGAAAGTTAGGGTAGAGTAGGGTGCCGGACCCCAACTTTGGATCAATTTTTAAAAAAATCCGTGCTATACCCCACCTGGATTTTTCAGTCAAGCATGCCTAAGGGTCCCAACTTTCATTTGCACCTAGTGTGGAAAAAAGTATTGCCTCAGAATTTTTTTTATAAACTTTGAAAGTTAGGGTAGAGTAGGGTGCCGGACCCCAACTTTGGATCAATTTTAAAAAAAATCCGTGCTATACCCCACCTGGATTTTTCAGTCAAGCATGCCTAAGGGTCCCAACTTTCATTTGCACCTAGTGTGGAAAAAAGTATTGCCTCAGAATTTTTTTTATAAACTTTGAAAGTTAGGGTAGAGTAGGGTGCCGGACCCCAACTTTGGATCAATTTTAAAAAAAATCCGTGCTATACCCCACCTGGATTTTTCAGTCAAGCATGCCTAAGGGTCCCAACTTTCATTTGCACCTAGTGTGGAAAAAAGTATTGCCTCAGAATTTTTTTTATAAACTTTGAAAGTTAGGGTAGAGTAGGGTGCCGGACCCCAACTTTGGATCAATTTTAAAAAAAATCCGTGCTATACCCCACCTGGATTTTTCAGTCAAGCATGCCTAAGGGTCCCAACTTTCATTTGCACCTAGTGTGGAAAAAAGTATTGCCTCAGAATTTTTTTTATAAACTTTGAAAGTTAGGGTAGAGTAGGGTGCCGGACCCCAACTTTGGATCAATTTTAAAAAAAATCCGTGCTATACCCCACCTGGATTTTTCAGTCAAGCATGCCTAAGGGTCCCAACTTTCATTTGCACCTAGTGTGGAAAAAGTATTGCCTCAGAATTTTTTTTATAAACTTTGAAAGTTAGGGTAGAGTAGGGTGCCGGACCCCAACTTTGGATCAATTTTAAAAAAAATCCGTGCTATACCCCACCTGGATTTTTCAGTCAAGCATGCCTAAGGGTCCCAACTTTCATTTGCACCTAGTGTGGAAAAAAGTATTGCCTCAGAATTTTTTTTATAAACTTTGAAAGTTAGGGTAGAGTAGGGTGCCGGACCCCAACTTTGGATCAATTTTAAAAAAAATCCGTGCTATACCCCACCTGGATTTTTCAGTCAAGCATGCCTAAGGGTCCCAACTTTCATTTGCACCTAGTGTGGAAAAAAGTATTGCCTCAGAATTTTTTTTATAAACTTTGAAAGTTAGGGTAGAGTAGGGTGCCGGACCCCAACTTTGGATCAATTTTAAAAAAAATCCGTGCTATACCCCACCTGGATTTTTCAGTCAAGCATGCCTAAGGGTCCCAACTTTCATTTGCACCTAGTGTGGAAAAAAGTATTGCCTCAGAATTTTTTTTATAAACTTTGAAAGTTAGGGTAGAGTAGGGTGCCGGACCCCAACTTTGGATCAATTTTAAAAAAAATCCGTGCTATACCCCACCTGGATTTTTCAGTCAAGCATGCCTAAGGGTCCCAACTTTCATTTGCACCTAGTGTGGAAAAAAGTATTGCCTCAGAATTTTTTTTATAAACTTTGAAAGTTAGGGTAGAGTAGGGTGCCGGACCCCAACTTTGGATCAATTTTAAAAAAAATCCGTGCTATACCCCACCTGGATTTTTCAGTCAAGCATGCCTAAGGGTCCCAACTTTCATTTGCACCTAGTGTGGAAAAAAGTATTGCCTCAGAATTTTTTTTATAAACTTTGAAAGTTAGGGTAGAGTAGGGTGCCGGACCCCAACTTTGGATCAATTTTAAAAAAAATCCGTGCTATACCCCACCTGGATTTTTCAGTCAAGCATGCCTAAGGGTCCCAACTTTCATTTGCACCTAGTGTGGAAAAAAGTATTGCCTCAGAATTTTTTTTATAAACTTTGAAAGTTAGGGTAGAGTAGGGTGCCGGACCCCAACTTTGGATCAATTTTAAAAAAAATCCGTGCTATACCCCACCTGGATTTTTCAGTCAAGCATGCCTAAGGGTCCCAACTTTCATTTGCACCTAGTGTGGAAAAAAGTATTGCCTCAGAATTTTTTTATAAACTTTGAAAGTTAGGGTAGGGTAGGGTGCCGGACCCCAACTTTGGATCAATTTTAAAAAAAATCCGTGCTATACCCCACCTGGATTTTTCAGTCAAGCATGCCTAAGGGTCCCAACT